>NC_091825.1:105239433-106439433 GCF_038994185.2 Dermacentor albipictus | reverse complement strand
AACCTGAGGAGCCAAAGCTGCTAGTGCAAAGTGTCAACAGCAACATAATCATTACCACGTAAGCTTTTTCAAAAATATTTTTAACAACGAAATGGCGAAGTTGCACTGTTTACCAATGCTACTGCTGCTGTCCATGTCTGAGATTTTGCAGGCTCATGTGGTGCATGCTCTCAGCAGGCATTTTAATCACCATCTCGTGGACATGCCGTTCAGTGACCAACAATACTCGGCAAAATGTCTCTGAAGATAACAGACCGTGTAGCTCAAGTTGCATGCTGGGTGCCAAACATGAGGTGCCAGTTCTGTGCCATATATTTGAGCTTGCTTGCAGCCATGTGGCATGCGGTGGCATAGTCCCATGAAGCAAGCTGCTGCTGTGTAAAATATGACAGGTCTGGCAGTGTAGTAACTTTTTCTTAAAGGCAGGTGAGGTAGGTGCTGAAATAGCAAGGCAAGTCTTGTTTGAGGGGTGGTGTTTTATGTTGGTGTTTTATCTTGACTTCTGCTATAGTGCTGAATGTTTGTTGACTTGCAATCGTTTTAAAGGTTTACCCACCTGCTCCTCATATCACTCGTGACTTATTTGCACTCTCCTTCGCCCATTCCATGTGCAGTGAAGTACCTGGACTTCCTGCGCAAGCGGTGCAATGTGAACCCAGCGCGGGGGCCCTACCACTTCAGGGCACCCAGCAAAATCTTGTGGCGCACAGTGCGCGGCATGCTGCCGCACAAGACCAAGCGTGGCTCCCTTGCACTGGACCGTCTGAAGGTCTTCGAGGGTGTGCCGCCTCCGTACCACCGCATGAAGCGCATGGTGGTGCCATCAGCGTTGCGTGTGCTCCGGCTCAACCCAAGGCGCAGGGTATGGTACATCTCTGCTCTGCTCTATGAATGCATACTGTGGTTGAAAGTGACTTGCCCCTTTGAATTTCATGTGTACGTGTTAACTCTTTCGGGACCGGGGAAAAAACAGGCAATTCTGATGGGTGTCAAAAATTATTTTTTATTACGAATAGTCATTACGCTATATTGCTGCAATGTTTATCAAAATGTAGCTAATTAGATGGTCTTTCATGCATAAAGAAAGGTTAGACTTAAAAGTGATCTATAATATTTTTTTAAAAATCTCAAATTCAAGATTTGCTGAAAGAACAACATAAAAAAGTTGGAAAAGTCATGGATATAAAAGTGGAAAAACATAATAAAAAAAATTCAAGATGTACAAAATGTGCTACAATGCCTCCTTTCTTGCTTGTGAAAATTTGGCACGCGTATCTACAACTGTCTTTTTTTTTGTGTGAAATCTAGCTTGCACCAGTGGTCAGCCACTCAGGTCCCACGGTTCTTGTGCCACTCGACAAAGCAGTTCCGGGCAGTCGTAAAACACAAGTGAACTTGGCATGTGCTGCAAAAGACATTAGTTTTGAGCTCGATTTTCTTCTGCTCATAGCACAGCTTGCAGTTTCTGCGTTTTGCCACTTTTTCCGGCTTGTGGAGTGCATGTTTTGCGACGGGTGGTGGAGGCGTGTGTGCTTGCTTGGCACCGTCAAGATTCAGAAGCTGCCGAATGAGCTCTCCTCTAAAAGCTAGGTGGTCAAACCCGGCAGTGCGTGCCAGCTCAGGAATCTCTGGGTGCAATGTGCGGTGAGCTTGGAAGAGTACGAAACTGTTCACACATGCAATATCGATGCAGTGGAAGAACAGTCTTCCACCACCGTACGCTTCTCATGAGAACATTATAATATCCAATCATTTGATCCGATTTATCTACGCCTAGCATGCCAGCATTATAATCATGGATCAGCAGAGGCTTTGTTATAAATATGAGTCCAGGAGTTTTGCCTTCTTTCCCTTCTTTTTGCGGTGACCGTGTCATTTGCAGTATGAACCATGCTCATCATGTTGACAACACGCCGGTCTTTCCACTGAAGGTACAGGATGTTCTGATCGCGCAACCATCGAATGTCGCCACGTCGAGCTTTTTTTTCCCACCGTGCATCCTTCAGTTCGGCAGGAAATCCTCGGCGATCCTTGCGTGTGGTTCCGCAAGCCAATGTTTTTCGGCTGAGAAGATGACTGAACAGGCTAGTAGAAGTGTAAAAATTGTCCATAAAGATCCTGTAGCCCTGATCAAGATATGTGTGACACAGCTGGCAAACTACGTCGAAAGCTAAGCCATGGGGCCCTGGCTGCTCACGCTTACCGGTATACACACTAAACTGCACAGTATATCCGGTGCCAGGGTCAGCTAGGACCCACAGCTTGTAGCCCCATTTTGTTACTTTATCTTTGATATACTGTCGGATGCCTGACCGCCCTTTCGATTTCACCATGCGCTCATCCACGGAAAGATCGCGATGTGGCTGGAAAAGATTCGCTGACACTTTGTTCATGTGTTGCAGGAGCCACCACATGTATCGGAGCTTTCCTCTTGAACTTTGAGTGACATCGTCCAAGTCTGCAACTTGCAACATTGCGAGTAGAGCTATGAACTGGCGTCGCCGCATGATCCGTGGTGGGAGCAGACCGCTGTACAGATCTCCTACGTTCCAATACAGCTTCAGCCGAGGAACCTTCACAACGCCCATGTAAATTACGAGTCCGATAAACTTTAGCATTTCACTTGGGGTGACTTCTTCCCAAGATCCATCGGAACAAGCATGCGTTGGTTTTTCCAAAATGTGAGTCCAAGCATACTTGTTCGTGTTGTCACAAATTGTTTCGATCACATTCATCGAGAAAAACAGAAGAAAGAAGTCCAGAGCAGTCAAGAATTTCTTTGATCCGCTTCTGAGCGCCACGCCCACTTCTGCGTCCAAGTACACGCCAGGTTCCCGTCGCGGCGAAAACTCAATCCGCTTCTGCGCTGGCGGCAGCAGATCATTGCCGTAGCTTGTTGAGACCCTATCAAGTAAAGATAAAATAATGAGAACATATAGCGAGCCCGTTCACCTACTCCAGAAAGAAATGAATGTGGAATTATGCTCACCTTCGGCTACTAGATGAAGTCCGTGGCTCATCATCATCCGAATCGGAGTCCGAAATAAAATCGGAGCTGCCGAAGTCGTCTTCAGACTCTTCGCTGCTCGGTTCATCAAAAAAATCCGTTGCCGAAGCAGCGGAATCGCGCGATTGACGGCGTTCTTTTCGAGCGACCGGACGCGAGCACAACGCCATTTTCCACTGCGTCCGCCGCCGCCGCAATCGAGAAAATTCTCTCTCGCGTATCGCCACCTGCTGGAAATGAAAGAAACTATGCCGAAACCGAGAGTCTAGTTCCTGACGACCTCCTAGATGGAGCTACATGTCCAAGCGCGCGGAAATTTGAACGGGGCAGTGCGCGCAAAACCGTCGATCATATATGATCGATGGCCTATGGGCCGGTCCCGAAAGTGTTAAGAAGCAGGGCTGCGACTGCTGAATCGTTAAGACATTAAGGGGTGTGTGGGCTACGGCCATTAAAGACCGGTTTCTTTTCCAGATTTTGTTTCTAAAGCACTAGTGCCCAAACATGCATACTTCCATATATTTTTATAAGTTAACTGAATTGTTTAAACACAAGTTTGACAGTTGTGTTCCACTTTAAATTGGTATATGAACAAGTAATGGTACAGAATTTACTATGTGATCGTGTGGAGACAATCAGACTTAAAAGCATTCGTTGACTGCTTTAAGGATTCTTTTTTGGCTTCCCATTTTTGCGCTTTTGCTGCAAATGTGTGCAGGTCTTGTCTTCCTATTTATGTGCAGCAATTAGCAGTGATCATTGCAGAAACCAGAAAGGCAGCAAAAGTTCATGCTTGCTTCCTGCACCAATTTAAGGTGTTATAGATCATGTAGCTTTCCATTGGATAATCAGTAAAGGGAGTCTAAGCTGTCTTTTGACAAACATTGCGAAAAGCTGGTTCAGTCGCCCAGTGTTTGCTCCCCTGCTTCGTGCTTCAGCTCTCATGAGGATCATTTTCAGTTGTGATGAGCTTCTATTCCTTACCTACATTGAGCCCTCCCACAGGGGGCAGTGCAATCAATCTTGAAAGCTGATTTTGCATAGGTAACTGGTGAGACCAGTCAGATTTGTGGCATGATGTAAACTGGTAGTGTGGCTTTCACTTGCAGTACTGCACTCTTGGACGTCTTGGCCATGAAGTCGGCTGGAAGTACCAGAGCGTCATCGAGTCTCTTGAGCTGAAAAGGAAAGCCAAGGCTGCCCTCTATCACAAGGCCAAGAAGACGGACAGGGTGAGTGTAGGGACATCTTTGCTTTGTGCGTGGCTGTGGGCGATTATGCATTCTCTCCAAGACGGCACCACCACTCAAGCCTTTGTTATTGCTGTGACAGCTTCGTTTAAAAGGGTGTCCACTGCCCACTCAAGCCACTTGAACAAATTCGCTGCTGGCACAATAAGAGAAGCGAAAAACATTGCTTATGCAGCACACCACATTAGACTTCGTAGTGCCTTCAGCAAAGTGGCCATGTGTATCAATAAACATGCAAGTGAATTGGTGTCACACTTGTATGTAAATGGTTCAGTTTACCCAAAGCTTAACGTGTGCAGTTTCTACCTCCCCACCATTGGGCAGAATTGGCAAAACCAGTGTGTACACAAATTTGTGCACCGTGATTGAAAATGGTATTGAACAAAGGTATTTGCTTGTCAGGTCTGAATTTATAACAAGACTGACTGCATGTTTTCTTTGTGCCTAGATTACTTTTCATGTGCTTTGTGACAGTGCTGTTTGCGGGCAGCTAAATAGTTTTATTAACTTATACAGTAAATGAAGGACTTTAAACTTCCGTATCCTCTAAACTGTTCAGATATCCCAAGTGATGGGAGGTGGTCTGTTTTCGCAGAGGGTGCTGTAAAACTGTTGGATTCCATGATGCTTTATACCTACATTGTTTGATGATCTGTGATATCAAAACTTTTACTGAGAATCCTGAGCAGCAGAAACCTCTGGCTCGATTGTTGTGAGCAGGTAATCTAATGTTTTGCACCTTTCTTTGCAGAAACTGCTCGCACAGGCCAAGGAGCTCTCTGCCAAGCAGGTGGAACCGATGGCAAAGGTCATCAAAAGCTATGGCTACGCTGTGTGATATACTTGATCAAGAATAAAGACAGTGGGCCGTGCGAGGTGACTGTTGTGAGCATTGCTGAGAACGCTGTAGCAATTTAAGTTATTCCATTAAAACCCAACTCCGAGATTTCATTTTGGCTAGTTTGGTTGTAAATGATTAGTTTATATTACTGGAGCAACGTTTGCACAGGTGGCAGTTGTCCAGTTTTCTTAACAGCCTTATTAAGCACGTTCACCCGATGGTTGGTGGATGACACAGGTCCCAAGCCGAGGCCTCTAAGCCTTGCGCATCAACGTACCCCAGAAGTCTTGCACCTAGGGTTCCATACTGTTCCAGGTTCTGCATAAATTCTGGTGAGCAATGTTAGCCTAATTTCAGCTACGCATTTCTTGAAGTTGCTTTGGGGTATGTGGTCACTTAATGGAGGGTCCAAGCACCTAAACTATAGGTGACATGCCGACAGTGCACTGAAAATCGCATATGTTAAATTGCTACAAAAAAGACCAGCTGCTTTACAAGAAGCAAGAGTTTTGTATGCTAGGACTTGACCTTCAGGACTATGCAGCTACTCAGAAATTCTTTTTGCTTCATTTAGTGTTTTGCAGCAGTTGGGGCCCTTCCTGCCATAGAGGCCAGAAGCATAATTGGATTTGGTACACAGCATACGAGTACTGATGTTTAGACTTCTAGTTGGCTTGTTAATACTCTTGCAAAAGCCAAAATGATTGCGAACATCTTAGTTCCTGTTGACTGTGCAAGGCAAACTTGTTTAGCAGGTCCCTTGGCACTTGAGAGAATTATACTGAGCTGAAGCAAAGCCCTGGATTTTAGTGGAGGCACTGCTGGCAAGAGCAGGGTGATGTTGCGTGTTTAGCTAGCTGGTAGAATTTGCGAGCCTTTATTGGTGCATCTGGCAGAGAGTTTCTTGCATTTCAACTCTTCAGTTGGATCAAACCTCTGGGACAACCAATGCCCTGGCCTCTTGTGTCTATGGCCATGTAATCAACCTCTCCACCCGCATAATGTTCACTGCCTGTGTGTACAATCACTATGCAGACCAATGTTCTCTCTCGCACTAATGCCACACGTTGCAGGGCTTCCTGGAGTGTGTCCCATGTCACCAGGGGATAGTGGGCAATAAACAAGCTTATGCCTTAGCATGATATCCCATCACACGAAGCACTAAGTTGTGCAGATTATTCTTTATCCCTACAGGACACTCAATACCATTAACCTTTTATTGGTCAGTGTTGCCTATAGGCAACATGCCTGAAAACACTTTTATTGCTAAATTTCATTATTGAATATAAAGTTTCCGCTAGGGGTGTGCGAATATTGAAATTTTCGATTACGAATCGAATACGAATAAGGCGAATAACTCTCTTCGAATATCGAATACATGTGTAGTATTAAAAAATTGCAAGAGAGGTAACAATAGCTTTATTACCCTTTTAAAAATAACATTGCATTTTACAAGGTTGCTTCAAATTAAAGAGGTACTCAATTATAGATAATGGACTCGGGTAATGCCCTCAGTCAGGTAAAACGCTTGTTACAGATTGTCGTGAAGGAAAATTAACTGCTCAATATGGCCAGAAAGTGAACGCTCTCTATGCACTGTCACATTTCTACCGGTAGAAAAGACGCTTTCACTAGGAACTGAAGTGGCAGGGATCGCCAAGTACTTCCGGGCGAGTGCACTTAAAAGCGGGTACCTGAAGCGGCCAGTGGACTGCCACCACTCACAAGGATTCATGCCCCTTTCCAGAAGAGGCTTTTGCGCGTAGTCTGTGACTTCCCTCTCAGGGGCAGATGCCAAATGTGTCTTCTCTTTGTTCATCACTAGATCGTCAAAAGCATTCCATACACTCGATGCCACCAGTGGACACGAAGTCGACGCTGGCACGGCGGTGTCCCCACGGTGTTCCACGATGGCTTCCTGGAGCTCCCTTGTCAAAAGGTTTTTCAGCCAGATCATCTGACCAGATGCCTGATGAACTGTGGCCATAAAGCGCGGATCAAGAAACATGCCTAGGCTGGCCACTTCATCAAATTTCCACTCCGCACAAAGAGCCTTGATACATTTTGCAACAATGTTAGCAAACCCTGAGTTGCCTTTGCAACCTTCAAGGCAATGGAGCATTCCAAAAATAATTGGAATTATAAAGCTTGGTGAAAAAGAAACCGAAACTGATCATGTCTCAAATGCCTGAAGCAGATAGACTGAAACAGAGCATACAGATAATGAGCGGATCATGCGAAGTTCTCAGTTAATAAACATGTTCTTAGGAGAATGCGGAGCAAGCATACAATTGGTTAATTGCTCAATTATTCGCAGTCTATCCGAATATTCGCCATTTCCACCGTTATTCGGCCGTCCTCGGATATTCGTGAATTTCCGAACATGCATTTCTCGAATCGAATACGCTTCGAATATGGAAAATATTCGATTCGTATTCGAAATTCCGAATATTCGCACACCCCTAGTTTCCGCCTTAATGTCTTTGGCCAACAATGCACGACGGGTGGCAAGGAAGAAGTTTGGTGCCCGATTCGCTTCCTTTTGACAGCGCAATCGGAGACAGTCTGATGTGGGATACCACTTGTAAAGCAGAGTGAAGTGTACACCTATGGGTCAGTCATGGCTGCATTTCGATGGGGGCGGTGACAAATTCTAAACCAAGCACGGCCGGACTCACTTGCTCCTCCGTGCTCCGTGAGAGAGTAGTCTGGTTGTGGCCATAGGTAGCTTGAAGTGAGGTTCACTTCGTTTTCTGCCTGGTGACTTCCCCCCATTGCCCTTAGGTTGTGAATTCTAAGTGACAATGGTTCATGAAACCTTTAAACAGTCATCCTGGAAAGGTACGACCTAGCCTTTATACAATAAAACGCAATGCAGGGGCTACATATACCTGGATGAGCGGATTCCCAAATGATTATGGAAAACTGCTCTGTTCCGTCATCCAGATAGACCCAGCCTCCTCCCAAGGACAAACCTTGCTGTTGCAGACTGGATTTTTTTTTTTTCTGATATCGATACTCTCACCACAAAAGACCCGTACAAGGCAGGCATATTTTGAAATTGGCAAAACGTGTTTTATATGCTGCTGCTTTTATGTGAATGCTTGCACGCTTTAAACTTTGTTGCAAGAAACCAAGGGCATGCCCTGTGCTTCTAACTGCGTTATTAGCATGTTCTCACGAAGAGCCATCTTCTGACAGTTATTGGTTTCACAACATTGCCGAACTTAATAAAGGCTGCAATTAGCTCGAGGAATCCAAAAACAAGGCTCCTTCACATCCTGGAGAGGGCATTGCACTAACCTGCCAGGTTAATACACTTGAATTACCACATGATGCTATCAAGTACCACATTGACAACAGACCTAATTAATCGTCAATCAATACAATTCACACCTACTGGGAGTGCTCTGAAGCATTCCCTTCACACTTTTTACAGGCTCAAACATCGCCCCCTAGTTTAACCATACACATGAAAGAGTAGAGGAGGTAGAGGAATAAAAGTATTGAGGTGCAAGTAGAGCACCTCAATACCATAGGGCATCGAGGCACCCCAACTGCAAGATTTGTGCCTTGCACTACGCTACTGTTGGCCCACATAAAGCATCATTGTGTCCTGACATGAGGATATGGCACCAAGATCGGTAGCCCAGCTGGACTTGGACAAAGAGTCTTTCGAAAAAATTAACCAGTGTGATTTTCTGTAGTTGTAGTTTTGCCAGTGGAGCTTCGCTGTGGCCATGGGGAACATTTGTTTAGCACGCAAGCATACATACTCAGTATTTATTTTTCTCACCAAATTTCGGCAAGTACACATTACATGTGCCGTTTGGAATTGCACATATGTCTGGAAGAAGCAACAAAACTCTCAGCGTGAACTCCGGTGGTTTCAGTGCACATAGTTGTTTCCTCTGCAAAAGTGGCGCATACCCACCATGGGGAATCGAGCAGTTTGCACAAAATGGGTAAAGAAAGTTTCGAATGTACAACTTTTCTGTGGCAAGAAACAGTGCTGTTCAACGATGTGACTCTTTATCATAGTGGAGTGGACAGAAAATTGTTGAGAAAACTTTTGTTTAGGAAGTTGGCCAATGCAAGTCAAGGATGCAGTCGTTCATGGCATTCTGGTGGCTGCACCCTAACGTGGAAGCTCCAGAGGAAAGTTGGTTTACAGGGACCTTGAGAAATCTTATTAACAAACATCGCAAGAAAGCAAGCAGAAAGTGGTGAAGTGTTTCTGCTTAACGACAAAGGAGATATCTCTAAACCAAACCTGTGCAAATTGAAATGTAGTGCCACTCTAGTATCGGGCAGAATTTATAGTTCCAGGGGCATAGGTGGTGGTGATCTGAACATGATGCATAATATAATCACCGATATCTAGGTTGGCAAAGGAAAAACTATGGGTCCACTTGGGGAAGCCTTTGCAAATAAGTAGGCACATTTTACCACTGTATCGTCAAGCTATCCTTGACTCCCAAGTTCTTCCTGCACTCCACCAAATTTAGTGCAGCACTGCCAGTGAGGCGCCACGACACTTCTGTCAAGGGGCAGCGTTGCCATCAACTTTTTTGGGTCGAGGTGGAGTGCTGAGAGGAGACACATTCTAGAATAAGGAAGAACTTTTAATAGAGGATGATTGGTAAATATGGCGGTAAAGTGTACCAACGCATTGGCAAAGGCTTCCCTAAACAGACCCATAGTACCCCGCCCTATCTCCACCTACCATTCCCCTGGACCCATAAATTCTGCCCAACACTCAAACAGCAGTTCGTGTGTGGAACGGTAACACTATTTCCCTTAACCCCGCTATTACGCTAACGTTAAACTAAAATTTGCTCATGAAGCGCAGTGAACACATCTGTTGAGGAGGAGCCAATGGAGCTCGCAAATTTTTCCGAGTCTAAGTGCGCTGTAATCTTGCGGCGAATTCTAAGATGTGGACAACCCCTATGTCTATCAAAAGGGAAGAAGGGGGGGGGGGGGGTGGAGTGGAGGCAGGAGGTCGATTTGAAACTTTTGGTCGCCTTAAAAGCAGCGTGCCACAAGGAAGCTTGATGTCGCAACCACGTGCGATATCTTCATTCATCATCATCATCAACATCATTCTATGAACACCAGTTCCGCCCAGCGCGTGATACAGCACGGTTTGGTTTTCGCGCACTTTAACGTTCGTGCACTGATCCCTACAAAGCCCCCCAAAATGGTATTTTGTAAAAGTTGCTCGTGTCGTAGTAGCGGTTTACAGCAACGACATCGATATCAGCAACATGGCCGCGCCCAGTTTGTTTGGATTGCAGTTAGATTCATACAAAAGTGACCATTAAACCATACGACTAAATAGTCGTAAAATACATTGGAGTTGGCCCAGCCAAGACACTATTTTGTGTCCTACGTCATCGGCAAAACATGAGGTGAAAGTTCTCTTTTATCCCGGAACGAGATCTCTCTTCGAAAAACCGGTTTCTACAAGCGCAAAGGGCGCGGCAGGCTGCGCGCCTAAAACCGGTTGCGCGAGTTGAGAACTTATCGCTCGGTTTTATAAAACTAGAGCAGAGGTCGAAACCAGTTTCTTTCTTTTTTTTCTGCAGATCGCGCCTTCCCGGGTTCCCTCCCGCCCCATCTTCCCGCATTCAGAAAAATATCCGAAAGTGCGTGTTTCCTTATGCAGGTCTAGCGAATCAGCTGATGACGAAGGTCCGCCGGAGCTGTCCGACTACGCGAAAGCCGCGCTCGAAGAGTTCTTGCGCGAGAGAGAGGAGCAAGAAAAGGGAACTGCACCACAGGAGGACTGGGTACGTTCATGTCTGCGAACATACACGCTTGGTTTATGGTGATAGCCATTTGATAAGCCGGTGCCATGACTAGCCTGATCGATAGCAGATATCTAAACAACGCCAGGGAAACATATCAAGAAAAAAAAAACTAATATTAAAGTGCGACGTTACCTAAAACAGTGGACTACGTGGACAGTATTACAATTGTCGCATCAGCCCCAGATTATCGACAGCTACTACATTCACAGAACAATTAGTCATATTCTGTGCGGCTCTCTCTGCCCCGCGTAATTTTTGTGATACCAGTACGACAATTACAGTATTTATTTCTTTGCATGTTTCTGTTCACCCAAGCAATTAAGCCAGTTCTGGTACAGTGACGAGACAGCAGCGGCTTTGGCCAACGAAGCATTGCGTGCAGCAGGACCTGAAGGAGCGTGAGTTCACTTCGTGTCACGTATTTCTTTTGGGCCCTTACCTTGCATGGTGGGGGCAACGGGAGATAGTGATCGGCAACGAATAGGGTGGGCGAGTCTGAAACCCAATCTGTTAGCAATTAATATCCCAACATGTGGATCTGCCTCTAATGAGGCGATGGCAAGGCTTGTGCTAGAAGAGAAAAGGATCTTCTACTGCAACCTAGCCCTTTCTTCTTCAACTTCATCAGCCTGTTTTATATCCACTGCAGGATGAAAGCCTCTCCCTGAGATGCGCAATTACCTGCACATTTCATTTGATCACACCACCTAATTCTCTGCTGTCCTTGGCTGCATTTGTTTGCTTGGCTTTACAACAAATGATTGAGGACCTTAGCCACCAAAGTCTGAACATTAATATGCGGGAGATCAAGGCAATTTTGAGTAGCCTGGCAAGAGAACAAGAATTTGTGACAGGCAGTCAGCCTCTAAAATCTGTGCAAAAGTATGTTTATCACGGCCAGTGAGTCCCATGGAAACTGGATCATGAGAAGCAAATCTACCGAATAGAAATGGGTTGGGGCGTGTACAGCAGGCATAACAAGACATGATGGGTAGCACATGGGAATTTTTAAAAGTCTACTATCATTGTATTTTACCGGTACTAACATATGTGGCAGAAATTTTGAGGTGGTGTGTATTAAAGAGCAAATGGGTGTAGAATATTTTAGCTGAGATTAGGATGAAATGGAGTTGAGCAAGCAGGAAGAAGAAATGGTGCTTTTTGTGGGTGTTGTAAGCCTGTTTTCTCTGTCACATAAGAATTTGTTTAAGATGAGTGTTGCTCTGCCAAAACAGTCGAGCAAATCTGAAACCTTACCAGTGTTTACACCTTGCCTATCAATAAAAGTTTAACAGCCTCAACAGTCTGATCTCTCGCAACATCTGAAAGTGTTCCCAGCAACTGATAGCCGCCTGATGTTCACCAGTGTTGTGTCCATTTGCATTTTCAATATAGGCATAGATTTCAGCCGCCTGGAACAAATGAACGTTCAAGCATGTGACTTTGGATTGTGTATCAGCTCTGGTAACCCTCAGTCAAATGTACAATAAAGAAAGAAGTGTGCTTCAGGATATTGTAATGTGATTTGACCTCCTGTTTGCAGTTTATGGCCTTGACCTCTGCAGTGCCTTGGCCATTCAAAGCAGACAATTTGCATATAAAGCTATGCAAGCCTGTGCTTTAGACGGACAAGGCACTTTATTTTCCACCTGAATCTAATAAATAGAAATAGCATCTGATGCAGCTCATCTTGTTTTTTTGCTTCTTCAAGTCCCGCCATATCTCACCTGAGGCACCTCGTACATTAAATTGCACTTTCGCTTAAATTTGGACAAGATTACGTAAAATATTCATAACGAATATGAAGTCTGTGGAAGTGTACAGAAACGGTTTAGTTATAGTCTTGCTGCCAGCTTTCGAGAATATTTGCACTAATTTGATGTGGGCCGTTATGTCAGCCCAGACGACAAAATGCAACCACGAAGTGTGTTTCAAATACCACAAAATTAAATTAAAATCCAGGCTGCAGTGTAAACATGGCAGCCCACCACACAATGTTGCATCTCAATTTCTCTATTTATGCAAAAGTTGTTACCATATCAAACATCAGGAGATCGGCTCTTTGTTCACGTACATGGAGGTCCTGCTTTTGGGATCTAACTGGGAATTTCAGCTGGCTTTTTTTCACATTTATAACATACCATTGACTAATAAGAACCATCTTGCAAATTGATTATGCTTCTTTGGGTTTCAGGAGAAAGTGTCTGGCAGAATGAAAACAGAAATTTTGCCATGGTATAACTAGTGGTAGTGTTAATGGACTTGGTAGACAAGATAGCCATACAACATGCATACTAAAGCCACGTTTTCTTGGCATTTAAGCAGCCATCAAAGCCTTAGTTTCATTAGAGAGTTTTAGAATAGGGGCCCGAATAGTTTGGGGGCAAAGAGCTTTGTGGGTGTTAGCGTTGAAGCACACAGGAGTGAAGAGTTTTAAAATAGGGCATTGCATTGCGGATAGGGTCTTGCGCTGACAGTTCCACTACGGCGTCAAAGAAAAGCTATTAAAAATAATTAAATAAAATATACCATCTTATGACAAGAATAGTAATTTCAACTTTTATGTATTTGCTTTTAATTACAATTTAGAGGTTATCTAGAGATTACTGTGTAAGCAGCAAACAATTAGTTACCCTTAGTTTTGAGTAAACAACTCTACATACGTGCCTTCACCAGCCAAGCTAAGCTGTGTTAGGCCTACTAGCCATAAAATCCACGATCGAATTCGGAATTAGCAGCGCCTAATGAATCAGTCTTCATAACACACACTAGTTGAGAGGAAGCGTTAACTGCAGTCACTTCTCCTAGCTTGCGTACTTCATGCGTTACCACGAATTGAACCCAGTTTGGTGCTAGGTTAGAGCTGTCACTTCGATGGGTGCCGCCATGTTTATTTACGCAAATCTTTTTGGGCAACTTTTGGGGTTCCCACTAAATCAGTGAAATAGCATGCCCAACGCAAAACCCAAACACAGTTTACGTCTTGCGCATGCGCAGTGGCTTTGATGCTATTTCTTTGGGGCCCCTATTCTAAAACTCTCTATTGAGTCGCGTGGCATTTTGTGTGCCAAGTCATAGTGTCTCCTTAGTGTTATGCAGTACACATTTTTCCAAGCCTGACACTGCAGTGCCCTTGAGGAACTTTCACTTTTAAAAAGTTGTATCCGAGTCTATTGTTTCAGTCCCAATTTCTGACGAGTGTCACCAACTTAGCTCATTTGGTCTGCCCAATCCTGCCTCAACTGTTGGGCGTTAAGGTCATTTTTTATGATGTGTTGCTACTTCCAAGTCTTGCCTTGTTTTAATCTTGTGTCCAACGTTTATGTCTTGTTCATGCAGCACTGCTCTCTTCTGAGCGGCTGAAAAACCTAATATTTTATGTTTTGAAAGATCTTTCAAAGCAAGTCTTTCCTTGCAAAGCTGGATGCCTTCAGTGTATTTAGGTGTGTTGTACTTTGTGCATGCACATCCCATCGCCATCCTTCCTTTGACAAACACCACACGTCGGCTTTGTCCTTGTGATAGAGAGGGCCGACAGCTACAGGCGACAAGACCGTGTGCATGTGATCGCTGCTGCACCAGCCTACCGTCATTTAGATTCTGACATTGTGCTGGCTCTTCGTGTTTTTTCTTTATTAACAGCGTTTGTAGTTTCATCTCATTAACTCTGTCACTAAGCATACTTTAGCCTTTGAGAACAGTTGAAGGAGCAACTTAACGTACATTTTAATGACATTGTCATTGCAGGATTGCTTGTATCTCATGCCCAACTCTGTATGCTAAGCTTCGAGAGCTAGGCTGCAAAAACACACTCAAGCTCCTAGAGTTCGACCGGAGGTTTGAATGTCATGGGGAAGACTTTGTGCACTACGACTACAACGTCCCGCTCGAGATACCTCAGGACTGGCAGGGGAAGTTCACAGTGGTGGTGCTCGATCCCCCCTTCCTCTCTGAGGAGTGTTTGTCAAAAACTGCGGAAACGGTACAATTCCTGCGGCCCACATTTGTAATCCTCTGCACAGGTGAGTAATAATGGTTGCTGTCATCTCCATGTTCTAGGTCCTAGTTGCACCAGTTTTCATTGCCATAGGCAAAAGTCAAGTTCCAGAAAACCTGAACACAGTTATTTTCTTAAGAACAAAAAATCCTGCATTGTAGCTTTTGGTTTTTCACCTTGGCAGAACTAGACGACAAGACATATGCAGACAATGAGAATATGCTTTGTCAGTCCTGCAAATTCTTTGCATTACCTGAAATGGCCTTTTGAGATGAATGGAAGAGCAACTCGAGCAGAAATAACAATTCGGCATGGTAGCATGTAGGAAGAATGTCGCTGCATGCTAGTTTTGAGGATGTCTTCGCGTACAGGTTGAGCTTGTTCAGTCTCAGCCAGCTTTTACTCTGCACACCTTTCTAGAGTACCGTGCATGGACTGGCCTTGGCCATAATTGGTCCATACAACTCTCTCTAGACAAAAGTCTGTATCATAGTGCCATATCAGATAGGGTAGCTACACTTGATGCCGGACAGAGTGGTGTGGTGTGCTAATTGAATTAAGTACAGAAAAATTTTATCTTGTAGTGTTCAACTTGGATGTTTGTTTTCCTTTCCTCTTTATAGCGAAGCTGCATATGGCTAGGGCATTTCCGTCATCCTCGAACATCAGTTGTCCATGAGCAACCCGCAAACTAGCTCGCTGGTGCCCCTCGGTGCAACTGCGCTAGTGCGCTCGTGCCACTGCTTACGCATTTGTTGTCATCTCCTTCTACAGCTGGCTCCGTTGCTGCTCATTGCTTAAGGGGGTGCGAGCCATTCATTGGAAAGAGGAAACTATTGTCATCATCATTATCATCATCAGCGGCTTGAGCATCGTCGTCTTCTTCCACAGCTGGCTCGTTTGCCGTTCATCACTCCAGCACAGAATTTCATTTCTCTTCTGTCGTTGTAATGGGGAGGCTGCGTTAAATTTTTAAAATTTACTGTGGCATGAACCATTGCTTAAGGGGGCATGAGCCATTCATTGTCTTGCATGACAGATGCATTTAATAACACATGATACGCGAGTGTGTGTGCATACCTATTGTCACAACGATCACCGATCAGGACAATAAATATGTTCGTACCTTTGTTCAAAATTCTATGTCATCTCTGCGTCGTGTGATAAACAGCTTCACTGGTCATCCACCTTCACAGAGTGGAATGGCTCATGAATGTTTAAGCTAACCAAGCAGGACATGCTAGCCCTTTAAGACCACAGAGTTTGCATCAGACCTGTCGCAACCATTGTACAGATTATTCAAATGCTGGTGTAATGCTAAGCACATAGTTACCTGAAAATGACTCTCAAAGCAACCAGTAGTAAAGTTTTGAACATAAAAAGTACAGACTGTGCTCATGAATTTACCACTATGTTTCAGAGCTAGTGACTGCTGCTTTGGACCACCATTTCTCGCTTGATGTGATTTGTCTCTTTCACTTTCAGGTGCAGTGATGGAGCCCTATGCAGAACAGCTCCTCGGCCTTCGACCATGCAATTTTGAGCCCACACACACACGGAAGCTTGGCAACGAGTTTAAATGCTTTGCCAACTACAACTTGGATGAATTTTGCTGCTGAGTTGTTGTCGACTGAAAGTGTTTTCCTAGTCCTAACAATCCCCGGTAGTTTTTACAACTAATCAAAGTGCTTTCCTAGTCCTAACAATCCCTGGTAGTTTTTGACTAATCAAAGTATTTTCATAGTCCTTACAATTCCAGTATTCTTTATCAGAGGAAACTTATATACATGCATGAAATAAAACAAATACAACAAAGCTGTGGATACTGACTTACTATATTGACTGCAACGAAGCAACCGTAAAAATGAGCAGTCCTTCAGCCGGAAAAGGTTAGTGACAAAAACACATGCCTGGAATTAACGAATTTATTTTCTATCATCTATTCAAAATATTGAACTTGCTTCGCATTGAAATTGATTAATTCTACATACATATCGCATCTTTAAAGTGTGACAGGTATTGACACATTATATGTGAGCTAACCTCCGCAGTACCTTTGTAATTCACACAGCGCAGTATTGATTGCGATCGAAGCAAAATTTCACGGTCGCAATTGGCTCCTTTGCGTAACCTGCAGGAGGGAGCCAATGGCGGTCGGGAATTCTGATCTAGATCGGGCTCGATCGCGATCTAAAGTGGCCGCGTGATATTGTTAGAAATCTAGGACACTACAGGCCCTAGCTCTTGTTCTCCACTTTCAATGACTGGTTGTATCTGAAAAAGAAAAGGCACGGCTTTAGCTCTTTGCTCGCTGAGCAGGCTGCTGTATAAAATGAATTCACTACTGTAGTACATAACGTGTGCTGGCAGTAACCTTCTCAGGCTTCTGCTTTATAGTCATACTCGCATACAGCACTATTCAATATGCCTCACTTGTGCATGCTGTAGGGTGCAGCCCAAGCTTGTACCTCTCTCTACAATTGCATTTATCGTGCACAAACAGCGCAACAACTGAAATGCACAATACCTGTAGATTCTGAGCAACTGATAGAGCCCAGTCAAGGCTACAAAGATGTTCACGCTAAACAAGTTGTAGTTTTTGGGGATGATGACCATGGAGTATCGTGACCAGATGATTCCTGCAAAATGAAAAAGCGATTTAGCTGCGTGTATCGAGAGTCGCTTGTATACGCTGTGTTCACACAGGTACGCATACCAGTAGCAGCCAGCGCTGTTGACTGCGAAGCGCTCAACTTCTCGGCTGGCCTTGCCAAGTCGCCGATTCCGGCGATAACTAGAGCCTGTACGATGTCGTATGAAATGGAGGGAATCGACATTAGTGCACCACTTAAAAAAGAAAAGTGCGGTATAAAACTCACTGACCCATTTGAACGAAGGTGCCCAGAAGAAGATAGTCTTGGGGCCTGCGGAAAAATTGAGGAACGAGATAGTTGTGGGCGTAGGCATGTGGTTTCGCCTCGCGTTCGCCGCGCACTGGTACTTTTGCGCGCGCGCGTCGAGTCCAAAACATGGCACAATTTCATACGCGCAATAAAACGGTACATCACTACAATTTTCGCGTTATGTGCTCTTTTTCACAGCCAAGGAACCGCCGTAGTTTGAATGGGACTCGGCGGGAGAAGCAGGGCCACGCACGCCGTGTGAAAGATTTCGGACGAAACTGTTTTTTCTGCTCACCTGCCGGATGCTCCCACAGCGGGCGGAGTTTTCCGGGAACAAATTTGTCTCCTGTAGACACAAGGGCACGATAAAGAGCAGCCATCGTCTCGTCGCACACGGGCTGCGGTTGAAGTGCGGCAGCGGCTTGACTTTGGGACGAGGAAAACCAAAACTACGCGGAGGCTATGGGAAATACCACCAGGCGGCGAAGGGTCGAATGACCGACCTTGCGACTTCTACGGTTGTCGCAGCGGGCAGGACAGCAGCTAGAAGCAGCCGAGAGCGCTGTTGATACTGGACCGAAGTCCTCGGGTCTTTATCGGTGCGCTGCTGCAGCTTTTGGCGATCAGGGAATTCTGTGGATAGGTGATGTGTGTATGTTGATCTGCAATCCGTTCCTGCAGCCATGCACTCTTCCGTGGGGAGGATCGTCTCCGATGTCTTCAATGGACACAAGGTAAACGTGATGCAAGCCGGGCTGCCGGCTTTTACGAAAACACAGTTTATGTGTGCGTGTTGTGTATTTGTACAGTGCCTGATTTATTGAGAGGAACTATGATACCTTCTAGTTTGTTACCCCAACGTCATGCCAGATTTCTGTTCACCAGTGAGTATATATATGCTTGCGCGAATGTGTATGTCGTATTGCGGGTGTGTAAGCACTGCCGTCATTAACCCCGTCTGCGCGGTCACTTCGGTTACGACATTTTTGTCACATTCTTCTGCGGAAGGGTATATTGCGCAAGTGTCGCGTTTGGGTCCTTACCACCTTATGACTTATCTGTTTTGACCTTCTCTTGCAGAGATGCATCTTCGCAGTTATTAGCAAGCGAAATGCCTCAGAAGCGACCTTTCAAACAAAGGTAATAGCACAATATATATATATATATATATATATATATATATATATATATATATATATATATATATATATATTCCCTATGTCATGCTCAATGTTCCCTTGTGTTCCTGCTCCATAGCTTCAACATCTTGAAGTGGTCTTTGATCGAAGGTTTATAGGGACATCTGACCCAGCAAAGTACGATTAGGTTACACATCAAAGCCCCAGAAGCTGAATTGAAGGGATTATATAGGTAACGCTCTTGGTGGTTCACAACATTGAGAAAAGCTGCCTCATGAGGACATCGGTAATGAGTAGTATACTTCAAACAGTTTGAACCTCTGCTTGAGGCACGGAATCTGTGCACGTTGGCATATTGTATTAGCCGACTTAATAGCCTCCTTGTTTGCCCGTAAGCCAGAAGTTCTCATAATTTCTGCTGAAATCTTTATTGTACTTTTATGGCACTGAAATCCTAGCCACTTCCCAAAAGGCATTGCCTTGCACTTTTTGAAGCCAAAAAAGCTTATCTGTAGCCTTTTAACCCCAGCATCTCTGGCCAATAACAAAGCCATGACCAGGAGATTGAGTTAATTCAAGCTTTGTGAAGCTAAGTTCTTAACTATGCTTATTAGCTATGTCCTCCTCTTTGCCTTTGCTCGTTGCATACACGTTGTCTCTGCTTTCCCCTCACAGCCATACAAGCTACACAAGTTGGACAAAGGACCATCAACAGATGTCATCTGCACAAGGGAAGACGGACTGAAGTTTTACAAGCAGATGTTTGCAATTCGTCGCTTGGAAGCGGCAGCCAACAGCTTGTATAAAGCGAAAATCATCAGAGGGTTTTGCCACCTTTATTCTGGCCAGGTAAAAGCATTTTCAAATATGGCTTTATATGACAGGTATTCTGAGCGACCTTTGCATGTATAGTCGGAGGCAAATGAAACAAGGCTGTCACATTTCAAACATGAACTCAATAAGTAAAAAGAATTTTAATGATGCTATCTAATAAAAATGACATTGTATTGCGTAGTGAAGTTTAAATTATAGTCACATCTATCGGGCTTATATCTTGCACCAATGCTCCAGCTTTTTTTTTTTCATTCTGATTTAATTTTTTTCATTTGATTTCTCATTCTCATTGGATTTTTCTCAGCTAGCCCTGAAATATCTGTCAAATTTTTCTTTTGATATATAAAAGTCATAAAGACACTTCTATCATGTTTTAAAAGCACCAATAGTGACATTGGATCATATTTTACTTTAGGTCTGCCAAAGTTTTGGCTTGTTTACTAGCCAAAATAGTAATTTAACAGAGTATAGACTTTTCAATTGATTTCACATAATTTTTTTCTTGATGGATTGCAATAAGAAAAAAAATTTAATGTTATCTAGGCTTCCAAAGGAGCCCGAATGTTCTTTTAGCAGCTTAGTTTGATGGTCAGTACAGCAAGTTAGTTCTGAATTGCAATATTCCTAAGACATACGCTCCCAATAGCTTGAAAGCCTAAAGAGGGTCACTAAAGAACCCTTAATCTCTTCTAGCTCATTGTTGCGATTTCATGACATGCTGCTTAAGAACTGCTAAATTAGAATAAGATGCTTAAGCAAGTGAAAGCTGAATTCTTATGTCACCTATGTTTTTTGAAATTAAGACAGTGCTGTGCACACATAGTTTTGAACAAGGCCAAGCCTTAACAATTACTAAACTCACCTGGCTGCATCTATTCATGTGCACACACTTCAGCTGTTTGACAGGCTGCGATAGAATGCAAGGCAGTTTTCTCTCTAAGGTAAAGAATGAGCAGTGAGAAAACTAGGTGTGCCTTTCAGCTTTTCGTATTGAGCCCACAAATATTGCCCTGGGGTAAAAACAATACAAAGCAAATTATGATGGTGTAAGCTTACATGTATTTTTCTTTGGGAAAAAAAAAATTGACATTAAGATTTTAATATGTAGTTCGATCAAAGTTACCCTTCTCAGTACAGATGATTGATTAATTTTTTATTCGATTAATGATTAATAATTAATAATTTTAGCCTTTATTTGATTATTTGCTTTCAATGCACAGTTTTTCGTTGATTACTTGATTAATATAAATTTTGGCTGGGAACTTTTAGGAAGCTTGAAACACAGTTATCCGCTTTTGTAGGAACCTATTTTAATGTTTGAGAGGTAGAACTAACTATGGAGCACAAATGTATAAACATTTTATAAAGGATAATCTTTAACTTGTTATAAAGACTAAACATAGTTGGCACTAGTGGCTTTTCAAAAGATAAACAATACATGTTATAAAATGGCACTTAGGGCAGAATTAAACAAGATACAGGACACTGGTGAATCCCGGTGCCGTACAGTTAAGAAATAAGAAGAATGGCAAAAGTGAAACTGACATCCAACTGTTATATGCAAGAAATTGTGATATGCACAGGGGAAAAGAAAATTACTGGTTTAGGATTTTAAACCACGTGCTCTTTTCTACAGAGTGAAGGAATGTCAAATGATTGGGATGTTTGGGTGAAACTGACACCTTCTTTGAACGACCACACAACCAGCATGCTAGAATAGATGCTCGGACAATATAGATTTGCTGGAATCGAAATAAACTCCATCGCTGTGTCAAATACATGCTCCAAACCGGCGCCCGTGCCATGCCACGTCTTTAGCGGAGTGGTGCTGGCACGACGACCAACCACTGGGTTGCCACAGTATGCCTTGAATTGTGAGGACATTTCAAGCTTTGGGCAGCGTGGTGGCATGTGGAGGAAGAGCGGGGAAGCGATCAGCCCAGCATCACTAGGAAGAACGACTGTGCAGTCACTGCTCACGTGCTGCCATTCCAGTATGATTCCAAAATTTTCACACCACTCCTGTCAAACTGTTGAAAACGAATAATTGAAATTGACGTGGCCTGATCGATTAAGTCGATCAGGTTAACATTGATGATTAATCAAGTTGTGGGATACATTTAATTGATTAATCACTCATCAATATTATCAACCCTACTTCTCAGCTTTGGTGTTTTTTTTGTGTATATGGGCATACTTGTCAATTGTTGCATTATCATACGATTTGATGGCATTAAATATGCATTATAAGATGGCAATGAGGAACGTACGACCATCAACCTAAATTCCTCTACGCTTCAATATGAAGTACGCTGACTGTACGAGAAGTAGAAAACCTTGTTTTTTCAATGTGTGCTGGTCATTGATATCCTTGACAAAAGGGTTGTTTGGAGCTCAGTTACATCAGTGTGGCCCATCTGCTTACGCTATGCCTGTCCCTTTTGTGCTGACGACTTGCATTCTTTGTGAGGTCATACTTTGACACCACTTTTTGGTATTGTTCTTTTTTAGACATGTAGTTGCTTTCAAGCACTACTCCACCTTGGTTGTCATATATGTACCAATATCCTTTAATTGAACTAACTGCACTTATTAATGAGTGGTACTGCATCGCACTATGCTACCTATTAGGCTATGTAGATTGTGGTAGTTAATAGCAGCAACATGTATAAGTGGGCTAAAAGGTACATGTGATGGCGGTGAATACTAACGAAAAAAATCATTACCTTTTCTTTTTATCTTTGTGTGTGTGTTGCCGCTGCTTGTGGAATTGACCCAGTGCACTGCCTGCAGGAGAGAACATGGTTGGAATTAAATTTGATTAGAGATGCATGCTGCCACCAAATTGTTTGGCAAAATTATGATGAAACCATGTGGGATGACAAAGCATTGTTGGGTACTTGGCAAGAAAGTTGATAATTTTAGCAAGCATTGGTAACGTAAAGCTGCAGTTTAATGATAATATGGAAGACATTAAGGAAGAAGGAAAACATGAAAGAAGGCAGAATTACGAGCACGGTATCATTATAATTAGCGTCGTCGTGATCATTTAGCGAATTTTCCCTAAAGATGGAGTGTTTTGTGCAGTGACTTGGTGACCTTGTCCAAAATAAAGGTTACCGCCACAGACAGAGCAGCAGAAAAGATTTAATTAGAGCATACTGGAGCACTACATTTGCCGCCCCCTGAACAGGTTCGTGCAGGTTTTATGTAGGATTACACATAATTGCACTGAATCAGTGGGTAAAACAGCTATTCGTCGTGGGGTATTCTGTAAAGACTGACACATGTGTAGCTCTTGATACTTTTACCCTTTATGTGTTACTGCAAAAATTTGGTGCGGAGTGCTTCCATGACTATGTTTGTGTCGTTGTGCAGGAAGCCTGTGCAGTAGGTATGGAGGCAGTCCTCGAAAAGGGGGACAGTGTCATAACAGCGTATCGCGCACATGGCTGGGCTTACTTGCGAGGTGTGAGCATGCCTGGCGTCCTCTGTGAACTAACTGGTGAGCTTAAAATTTTTATGCTAATGACAGTTTTTTGCCTTATTGGGCCATCATTTTCGTTCATGTAGGAGTTATTTATCAAGCATGTTTGTTGTTGACCAGTAGCTATAACTATTTTGAGATAGACACCGGATGGGGTATGGAGGCTTGAGGGTACACCCGACTGGCTAGTGTCGTTTTAATTTTGTTAATGCTGACCCTGGGTATTAAATATATATATATATATATATATGGGGCTTTGACGGTATTGGTGTGTTGCAGAGTTGTGAGAAGTGAAAAAAGCAGCAGTTTCGCCCAAAAGGCAATGCATCGATTATGATAGCAAATTAGCAGACAGCCATATGAAGTAAGGAAGGTAGTTTTATCGACTGTATAAACTTGTAAACACTTGCTTGCTAATTAACAAGCAAGGTGTCAGCGTGCACAGGCAAACATGCACATATCACATTTGATGATTGTGGACACTCACTGTCAAAACACTGGCGTAAGGAAGTGTGGCAGCAGCAGCGAGCGAAGTGACCTTGGTTCTGTCAATCGCTTCAACGCAAACTGAGCTGCGAGAACACAGCACACGCAAAGCTATGAGCCATCGGCACACCTAGAGAGGTTTATCCAGAGAGTGATCTGCCTCCAAAGCAGATCGCTCTCTAGATAAACCCCGTGCGACCGTGCGTTGCTGCTGAAGCACAATGCCTCCCATACCTTCCCTCCCCCTGGTTCTGTGATGGAAAATGGTGCGCTTCCTCCCCACTCTCCTCCCTTGAGCGCATGAGATTGAGCTGCGATTGTCGGCTCATGCTCGCATGCTTCCACTCGCGCATACAGTATATGGCGCGCAGATGGTGTATTGCCCTTGGACTTTATGAGGAACATAAAGTCCAAGGGCAATAAAATATGCCTGGAGTGACCATACAATTGCTATCACGATAAAAAGGAATAACAGATGTGATGATTCTGACGTGTCAACATTTGACAATTATGGGCTTTGATTGGTGAGAAGAAACATTATATGCTGACTGGTGCATAGCTTTGTGTGTGATGGAATGGAATGGAAAACTTTATTCACTCTTTAAAGCTTTTAGCGGGTCGAGGCTGAAGTCTTCATTCTTGAAGCTTGAGTCCTCTTCAGCCATGGATGGGCCCCTAGTCCAGGGCTCCACTGAGCCGGGCCGCCTCGCACGCGTGTGCTATTAGAGCTCTTTGACTCTCTAGCTCGCGGCTGGTGAGCCAGCTCTCCCATTGCTCCGCACTTGGTGTTTTGTGTTTGTGGAATGCCTGGTTTCTTGTACACTCCCATGTAATGTGGTATAATGTTGGCTTAGCTCCACACCACGGACAGGTTGCGCTATACTGCGTGGGGAACATCCTACTTAGTATGTGTAAGTTTGGAAAGGTGCCCGTTTGCAGTCTCCGCCATCCTGCGGCCTCCTCCTTTGTTAATGCTTTATGTGGTGGCGGATATTGATATCTTAGACCCTTATAGAGGTTTAATAGCTCTGAATAGCTGTTCCCGCAGTTGATCTGTGGCCCCTCTGGGGCGGTTGACGTTCCTGCTCGGCTGGTCATCCCTCGAGCTAGGCAGTCCGCCCCTTCGTTGCCCCTGATCCCTGCGTGGCTTGGTATCCAGATAATGTTATGTGTGGGTTGTCCCTCAGCTATTGGAACTCTGCTGAGGATCTTGAGCGCCGTGCTACTTATTTTGCCTCTTATATAGCTCCGGCATGCCTCTTGTGAATCTGTTAGAATATTGAGCGATATTCCTGTTCTATAACCTTCTTCCGCTGCCAGTGCGACAGCAATTTCCTCTGCCTCGGTTATGTTAGCCACCTCGGCCGTGAGTCCTGTGATTAATTCTCCTTGATTATTTACTACTACCGCTGCCGCGTTGTTTTTGTGTGCGTGTGAGTATAGGGACGCATCGGTATAGACTGGATTGTCCCGATGTCCCATCGTCTTTTCGTAAAACTCTGCCCTAGCCTGTCTCCTACTCGCATGGAGGTTTGGGTCCATGTTGCGAGGGATAGGTTGAATGAATGAATGAAGTAACTTTATTTTGGTCCAGAGAAGACGCAGGGGAGACCCCGCGCCACCCGGCTAGTCCCACGTAGGGACCGCCAAGCCGAGCTTGACGGCCCGGTCGCGGGCACTCTGGACGGCCAGGGTTTGGTCGCTGAGTTCGGGGCTGCCCAAGAGCGCAGCCCACCTATCCTCGCTGAAGGAGGAGCCGATGGCTTCACACCCCCACAACACATGGTCCAATGTTGCCCTTAGTCCACAGGCTGGGCAGTCCGCACTGGGGTATCTTTCGGGGTATATGGCATGAAAAACCGCGAGGTTAGGGTACGCACGGGCTTGTAAAAGTCGAAGGGTAACCGCCCGCGCCCTACATAAGGCGGGGTGCGGGAGGGGGAAGACCCGTCTTGACAGATAGTAGTGCGTGGTGATCTCGTTAAACGTAAGCAAGGGTTCACCGCGGGGTTGAGGGACTGCTGAGGCGGCGCGGTCAGTGAGTCCTCGCGCGGCCTCGTGTACGCCCTCGTTAGGGTTAGAGGGAGAACCCTCAATCAACCCCAAGTGAGCGGGAAACCAAAATAGAGAATGCGGAGAGATACTTTTGGCGCTTTGGAGAATGCGGAGGGCCTGGGGGGAGACCATACCGGTTTGGTAGGCCTTAATGGCTGCCTTGGAATCACTATATATTGCCTCTCTGCGACCATCGAGCACAGCCAGCGCGATTGCAACCTGTTCGGCTACCACGGGCCTTGAAGTGCGTACCGTAGCGCAGCAAGTGAGCCTTGAATTGGAGTCTACGATGGAGACGGCGAATGCCTCTTGTTGGACATATGCCGCGGCATCCACGAAGCTTGCCTCAATGTGGTTATTGCGGACATGCTCGAGTAGAGCTCTACCCCTGGCCCGACGTCTGCCGACGTTGTTTGCGGGGTGCATATTGCGAGGCAGGGGCGCGATGTGCAGTTGAGACCTGATGTCGCTGGGAATCCGCATGGCGTCAGGGCACTGGTCGACAGGATTGAGGCCCATCTCGTCGAGTATCTTGCGGCCCGTCGGGGTGCCGGATAGCCTGAGCAGCTGTGAGTGCTCTTGTGCCTCGATAATCTCTTCGAGCGTGTTGTGGACTCCGAGCTTCAACAGGTTTTCGGTTTGGGTGCTTGCAGGCAAGCCGAGGGCAAGCTTAAAAACCTTTCTGATGAGTGAATTGAGCTTGTTCCTCCCAGCCACATGCCAATTATGCATGGCCGCCGAGTATGAAAGGTGGCAGAGAACAAAAGCATGTATAATGCGGATGAGATTTTCTTCCTTGATTCCCCGGTGCCTGTTGGCGATCCTCCGAATGAGGCCGAGAGCACTCTCCGTCTTGGCGGTGATCTTTCTGAGTGCGGTTCCATTGGAACCGTTAGAATCGATATACATCCCCAATATTCGGAGTGAGTCCACTCTAGGCACCGGAGACCCGTCACCAGTGAAAAGCCGGTCTGGTATTGTGGCCCTGCTACTTTGTGATTTTTCTACTTCCCGACCTAGCTTTGTCAGGAGCGCCCTTCCCGTCGTTGTATTGCTGAGTCTTCGTACTTGTGCGTTGAGCTGGCATTCCCTTAGTTCTTCAAAAGTGTTGCTGATTCCAAGTTGCATACAAAATTTTTTGCATGTGTTGCACCAATGCTGACTTCTAAACTTTTAGCCTTTCTTTCTGTTGACTTGGGTAGCTTGCTCAGAAATGTGTTTGCTGTGATCATGCATAGCTAATGATTACAGCTATTTAAAGTGCTTCAGTGGAAACATTTGACCAGGAAAATTGGTCTTGGGAATTTTTGTTGGCTTTACCAAAGCCTTCGACCATATAAACCACTCTCTTTTAACTGAGAAATTTTTATGCTGTGGCTACCATGGCAAAGCTGCACGTTTGATTAAATCCTATTTACAGGACCGTGTCCAGACAGTGGATCTCGCTAGTTTGCTTGCCATATCTTGTGGTGCGCTACAAGGTAGCATCTTGGGCCCCTTTCTCTTTAATCTTTACGTTACTGGCATCATCAATATGAACTCAGCGGCAAAATATATAATTTAAGATAATGATACCAGCATCTAATAGGAAATTCAGTCGATGAATTAATTGATGAAGCCAATTCAACACTACATAAATTAGACAAATGAGCATGCCAGAATAGCTTTAGGTTAAATATAAACAAAACAAAAGTATGATATTTCGCTGTAAAAATAAAAACGTTGGTCATAAAACCATTCTACTAAATTCTTTGCCTATCGCTATCATAGCCAGCTTTAAAATATTGTATGTCGTCTTTCAAGCAACCTTATCCTGTATACACGTATCGATTGTTTAGCAGTAAAACTGTCAAAGGTAATTGGTATTGTTTATCGAAGTCGCCTCATACTGCCACATAAAGTTCTGATGCTTATCTTTAACAGTTCGTTTCAATCTCTGCTTAATTATTGTCATTTAGTTTGAGCTACCACCACTCAAGAAAATCTGTACAACATTCATGTCTTGCAATAAAGGTTCCTACATGTAACTGAAGATGTCCTCAGTTACTTTCATGTGCATGAATTTTTTTTGTAAACATATAGGGTGATGCCAGTTGCAACAATGTACGATTACCGACTGTGTAGAGCATATAAACAAGAGTTAAAAACTGAATCAGGTTTTCATAAGCAACTTGCCAAGTTACAAAACAATACCACTGTGGACTCTAGCCTTGTTATAACAAAGTTGGTGGAAGAGCTGAAGTTGCTTCGTTATATCTGTTACTTTGTCATATCCATTATTGCCATTTACTGCAATATATTCACAATAGGGTGTACATTTGTAAACATGGAAATAAAAATATGGCTTTGCAGCCTGCAGAACCACTACATGGCCAGGCATGCAATGAAATTTGAATAAAGCAACAAAAGAAAGTTTGGCGTGTGTGACACGCGACTTCTTAGCACCTGATGTGACAGCTTTTAGATAGCTGCCTTCTGTTCCATTGTGAGGGTCTTTCACTTCCACTTTCCACATGGCTTGTCACGGTCGAGCTGCACGTGGCATACAACACAGCTCTTCGCTGTGTGATCGAGGAAGCAAGCAAACTTAACTATGCTGGCTTGGCTAGGCTATATTGGCTTGGCTTGGCTATATCGCACCTGTTCTAATGCGATATCGGAGGCCATGCCCTGCTGCCAGCCCCACACGGTGCGCCGCAGGGAGACGTAGAAGTGACTGCGCAGACTGTTTGCGCTACCGAACGGAACGGTCCAGCTCGCGCAGGCACTGGCTGGGTGACTCTTGAGATTGTGCTGGGGGAGATCTCGGAGGCCAGGCCCAGCTATGGCTTCATTATACAAAAAAGAAGTGAGGCGTGCAGACAGGACACAAGAGTAGAGAAGTGGACAACACGAACGCCGACTATCAACTGAAGGGAGCACTGAGGCGAAAAAAGAAAGAAGACACAAAACTCATCTGCGCATGCTCAGGCATGCGCAGATGAGTTCTTCTTTTTTGCATAATGAATCCTTACCAACTAGCTCGGCTTTCTGTCGTTCTAAACCAGCTATGGCTGCCTGCGTGCCATGCCGCAGAGAAAGAGAGAAGTGAATGCGCAAATTTTTTTGTGCCATGGCACATAGCCACACAGAATGGCACGATGTGACCCCTGAGATTGCACCAGGGATATCTCGGAGGCCACAACCAGCTGCACCTGCATGTCCGGCACGCTGTGCAGGCAGGCAGGCATGCAGTGTAAGTGAATGCACTAATCTTTTGCACCACCACATGTAACCACCGCATACATGCCAGACATGCGCAAGGGAGAGAAGTCAGTGGAGAAGTGCTATAGTGAGCTGCTTGTGCGCAGCTATGCGCAGCAGTGAAAAAGGCCAGTGTTGCTCGATGGTGTATTTGACACAGGGAGGCAGCAGTTTTAAACAGCTGCAGTGAACGAGTGCAGAACCTCACGGAAAGTGATGTAATTGGTGCATAACAGCCGGGTATTTTTTGGTTTCGGAAACAAATCTAGTTTGTTATATCCATTGGCAGGACAATTTCATTAGAAGGAGGGTTTAAATACATGGATCTCTATGGGTATTTCAAGGGAAATTTCATTTGCTTCTTTATATCCAGTTTCATTATAACAAGGTCTAAGTGTATACGCGACACATAAAAACGAATGCTGGAAAGTACCAATAGTAAGAACAACAGGTGCTTCAAAATAATTTACCAAGGTTACTAAATAGATTAAACAGCATAGTGGTCCAATTGGAGAACACTGTCTTTAAAACTATTCATAGTATGGCAAAGAAGTCCAACGCAGCTACGGACGACACTAAGGATGCGGACAAGAAGATGCAACAGCGTAGGCTTAGCCAGTCACACACCAAGAACAGCGTCTAGCCCATGCCCCACTTCAGTAGCATTGGTGCTCCAGCTGCGGAGCTCTGCATGGCGCACTTTTTCTTCCTTACAATAGTTATTTTAACTTCAAAGTAAACGAAGTTCTTTAAATTTTTCTCTTTTTCTTTTTTTCTAAGCCGGAAATTGTTTTTGGTATGTAGCAGTATGTTTGCTTTGTTTTCATTCTTGCACTGTATCAACCAAATATATTTGTATAATAATGTACACCTTGTGCTTTTTGTTGTTCCGTCTCTGTACAAGATTGCATTTTGTAGGAATATGTGACTGTATTTTGTGTATTCCTGTGAAATTATACATGCTTGTATTTTTTGTACACAACTTTCTTTTGCTACTTATGCAATTTTTTTTTTTATTTCTCAAAACTTATACGCTGATTGTGTTTATGCCAGTGCAGTGAATGCCATTTCGGGGGCCTGCGACTTTGTCAAGCTGTTGAAATGAGAGCTTTTTCCACACTCTCTTCGTATCATTACACTGTACTGATGCGAAAAATAAACATTCTCATTGTCGTTGTCATATGTGCTTGCTTACAGCAAGTACGTATGACATATATGACTTATATGTAAGCAGTATTTACTAATATGTTATCAGAATTCTTTGCTAGCTTTTCTCCTCTTTTCTTTTTGTCTCACATGGAATGTTTAATAGAAACACTTTGGATGAACTGATAGCTTTTTTTTTTTCATCTTACTCATTAATTCATTGCCTTTGTCTGCTACTCTTTACGCTCAGGATGATAAGCAAAACGAGAACAAAGTGAAAGCAGGAGCCAACATTTTGGCAAGTAGACTTGTCTTCTTCAAGGTGATGTATGCTTTCTTCGCCACAGTATATACAGGTGGGGTGCTTCTAAAGGGGTGAGGGTGTAAGGCGGGAGGGTAGGCAACGAGGGAAGGTGTCTTAGCATGTTGAATTGAGAGTAAAGGAATGCTGTGCACAAGGCCAGGCCTCCCCCCCCCGCCCTCCCTCTGTCAACCACGTGTCAACGAATGCATGTTAGCCGGCGTGTCAACGGCGTCTGACACGCCGGCTGAAAAAAAAAAAGGAGTAAAGGAAAGAGGGGAAACAAAGAGGGGGGTGTTTGCCAAGAAACCAAACTAAGTGTTGCTGCCTATAGCTTGAAATTTAGGAGAGCGAATAGATTCTAAAGCTCCCTTTGAAACAATTATGCCTATTGGTTACAATGTCTTGAACTTATGGATAAGGTATAATCATCTGTATTTTCTTTCTCGCTCAGAACGAAAATTTGACTGTAAGATGTAGAGTTTAAGTTCATCAAAGTTATGACCTGGTTGGTTGAAATGCTCGGCGACGGCTTTGGGAAACTTTTTAGCTGTGTCAGTGCTATGTCCGTTTAATCTGACATTCATTGATTGTCCTGTTTCACTGATATATTGTTTCTTACAGAAGGAACATTCAAGCATATAAAATATAAATTATCTTGTTTTTTTCCCCTTTCCTTTACTCCATATTTCTTTTTTTCAGCTGGCGTGTCAGACGCCATTGACACGCTGGCTAACGCGCGTTTGTTGACATGTGGTTGACAAGGGGGGGTGGGGGCGGGGGCTGGCCCTGGCCTTGGCCTTGTTCACAGCATTCCTATGCTCTCAATTCGACACGCCAAGACACCTTCCCTCGTTGCCCTACCCTCCTGTCTTACACCCTTTCCCCTTTAGAAGAACCCCACCTATTTATTCTGTGGCGAGGAAAGCATATGTCACCTTGAAGAAGACAAGTCAACTTGTCGGAACGTTGGCTCCTGCTTTCACCTTGTTCTCGTTTTGCTCGTCGTCTTGAATTTCCATCTCCCGCATTCCCCGTGTTTTCCCTGGAATTCTTTATGCTTAGTAATTCTTGCATTGCGTAGTTGTTAATGTGTGCCTTGTATTCTTGGCTGTGAATGTCAGATGGTAGTATGTTTCATTTAGACTTTGCTTGGATAATGGCAGTCATAATTGATGAAAATTAAGGGCTGCTTTGTATGGAATTAACTGCAAATGTCTTCGACTTATACAGTGACATTCATAATGTCCCACATTGTATAATGTACAAATTATCTTGTTTATTTGTATTTTCTACATCATACTTGCTTGTTCTTGTTTTATTTGCTTTTTTCGTACATTGAATCATCATGTAAGCCGAGCACGCTTAGAAGCAAGAGCCCCTGTCAGGCCATATGGCCTTTAGCTCTTGTCTCCTCTTTCTGTAATGAAGAAAGAAATAAACTTCAAACATGTGAATTGCCAAATGCACATTGTATATGTTGTTGACTGCCCAGAGGAGAGCTGGACCGTACATATCGGTAAATTAATCTGTTCTACTTTCTTGCAGGACGAGAACCTGGCTGCTCACGTGGCAAGGGAGGCTCGATGCACGTTTACTGTCCCGACTTTTATGGAGGGAACGGCATTGTTGGCGCACAGGTACAGAGTAGCATTTTGTAGATGGCGGCATAAGTGCTTCAACTCAATGCGAGTCTCACGAAGTTGTGCTGGAATTCTCATCTGCCGTGAGACTAGATTCTTTTCTGTAATGGTTGTACTACTCTGCATATGATGTATTGTGGTGTGACTTCCTCTTCTGCTCTCCTTTCTTTACCTCCTTTCTTTTCTGTTTCTATCTTTGGGGTGGTTATATATGTTTGCATGATTAAGAATAATAAGTGCTTATACGTAGACGCATCATGTAATTAGCCTCCATGTTAATATGTAGTAGTTTTGTTCCAAATTCATGCCATGTGACAGTGTATTCTTATTTTTTTCTCAAGGACACAACATGTGAGAACTGCGCTGCCTTTGCCTGACACTTATGTGCATGTGTGAGTTGTGAGAGGAAAATTTTGGGACTGCACCTAGGTACTATTGAGAAGAATACGCTTGGCTTTATAAGTCCCTAGACGATGGCAATGCACACTATGCAAGAACGGCTGCTTAACTTCTGTCTTAATGGCATCGCAGCAGCTGATACATAGTCCGTAATGAGGAAGCATACAATACAGCATATTTACCGTAACAGTGTGTCATTATTCATTGATCTGTGGTCACTAAAGTGACATCTACCTAAGGCCACCGCATATCACGTTAGGTCGCTTCGCTCCTCTTGTCGGAAACCCTCTGTGTCAGGCCTGGTGGAGAAGCATAGGTAAAGATCAAGTACTGCCAAAGTCAAAGGGGGAAATTATATAATAATGGAAATAGAAAAAAATAACAATGAAGAACTTTTCGAACAGATGATTTGAACAATGGTACTCCCAATCACAAGCACAGTGCTGTGGCTGCTACGCCACGAAAGATGAACGATGAGAGAACTTATTCCCAAGTATTTGTCTGCGGTCGGATAGGGCAACTTGTTAGGGACAGCTGGAGCAAAATGTGTACTCCTGTGTAGTACCTCGGCGTATTCCCCACATTTTTCACTCGCAAGTCACGCAGGCGTAGAAAAATCAGTCAAACACAGCATATCTCTCGTGTGTCTGGGCGCTTGGCAAAACAGAAATACGCTGGGCAGCAACCCAGGCCAATAAAAAAATAATATAGAATTTCATAGTATAGGTTAAAGTTATCAAACGGAAATTTATTTGGTTAAATTTTGTTAACCTATGGATAGCTTATAATTAGCTCTTGATTGCTAACTATCTTAGCATAGAGAGTTCATGTACTTAACCTACTGCACAATCTCTGATGTCCACCCTTGATATGATTCTTGACCATGAAGAATGATCATTTTGTCTTGAATTCCCAACAATTAATCATTGGAGGCAATCGTAGCAGCACAATTACACATTTGTACTTAAAAAAATAAAAGGGCACAGGTGCTTGCATGAATGCATTTAGGTGTGTAGATTAAACAGATCTGAGGGGATCAGTTGTGTACTTAAATGTATCATTTGAACAGTTCAACACGGGCATTACTTTGTTCTTGCCATTGAAGGTCCCATTGGGAGCTGGGATCGCTCTGGCCCACAAGTACCTTGGCACAGACCGAGTCTGCTTGACGCTGTATGGGGATGGTGCAGCCAACCAGGGCCAGGTCTTCGAAGCCTACAACATGGCTAAGCTATGGGACTTGCCCTGCATTTTCATCTGTGAGAACAATGGCTTTGCCATGGGAACTAGTGCCCAAAGAGGTGCTGCCTCTACTGACTACTACACTCGTGGTGACTACATCCCAGGCCTCTGGGTGAGTGTGCAGTCGTAGCCTCAGTATGATGGCTCGCCACTGTGTTTACAAATTTACCTTGGCTCAAAGCTCTTACTCGACTGTGGCGAGCAGAAGGGAGCACAACCTATTAGCAAGAGTGGTCCATTGTGCTTTCTTAATGCTTTGTGGTGATTCCTGAAACTTTTTGATGCAAATCAGAAGACACTGAAGTGTGAGGTAGGTGATCCTCAAGCAGGTTGGGACAGGGATCACGGAAGAGTGCCTTGACTCTCTTGCCTTCACAGGTGTGCCTTGACTTGGAGCTGTTTGTTAGCTGTGGTGAGTAGAAGGCAGTGCTGCCTTTAAACTGAAGTGGTCAGTCTATTTCAGCAATGATCCTTGGTGATTGCCGAGTGAAAACTTGGCAACCAGGCATTTTGAGCATCTACTCATGAAGTGGAAGGATGCCTCTCAGTTAGTTCGTCATTGCGGAAATCACTGAGGAGCATTATTGAAGAGCAGTTGTTTACTTCCGTTTAGGGATGGCACTGCCTTCTGTTCAGCGGAGACGACACAGAGATTCAAGCCTAGGTGTGCTCGCAGCCTGATATTGCTTTGCTCTCCGCCCAGGTGGATGGCATGGATGTGCTAGCTGTGCGGGAGGCCACCCGGTTTGCTGTAGACATGTGCCGCAAGGGCAAGGGACCCGTGGTCATGGAGGTGGAAACTTACCGGTACTACGGCCACAGCATGAGTGATCCTGGCACAAGGTATGGGAAGAGTCTCTCTTGAAAGTTGATTGTGCACCAGAGGGCTTGACGTAGTGATCACTCAGTGGAAGCTCAGCTCTGATACTGATGTGTGCGATAACTACTGTTGTACTGATATTCGATATTCCCCATCAAGCCACATATTGGCATTTTTACTGCGCCCCACAGCATCAGATATGATGCATAAATAAAGACGTGAGGATGATCATGACGGTGGGGAAGGAAAGGAAGAGGAGGAGTGAACTGCTTGTAACGGATTCCTGTCCTCGTGCCATTGTGCACCAGCCTTTCTAAAGTTAATTTATATTCAAAAATACCTGCTGTGGTGACCTTTGTCACTATGGTGTTGTGCTGCTCGGGTCAAAGTCACAAGCTCAATTCTTGGCCATGGTGGCTGCATTTTGAGGGGACTGAATGATGCAAAAACGCATGTGCGCTTTGACGTAGGTGCTTCAGCCTTAGGCAGCCAAAGTGAACCCAGAGCCTTCGCTGCAGCGTCGGGCCTTTTACAATGGATTTTTATAGCTTATAGTACGTATCTGTAGGGCGATTGGCTTTTACTGAATATAGCATATGTAGGAAAGCCTCGGTAACTGACAGCATTTTTTTTTTGAAGTTTTGCTAGATCAAGGAAAGTATTTAAAGTGGGAAAAATGCCATTGTTTTGTTGTTTACTCTATTGCACTCTCATGGGATCTGCTGAATAGGTTTATCAATAAATTGCTCCAAAGTGACCCCTGCAGAGACTTCTATAGCAATCTGGATTTCAAGCCAGATACATTCTACTGTACCTATTGGCGCAACCACTCATTCTTGTTCTGTTTTTGTCATTGTGATGTCTGTTGTTTGCAGTTATCGTACACGAGAAGAAGTGCAGGAAGTGAGGCAAACAAGGGACCCGATCACACATTTCAAGGACAAACTCATCAACGCACAGTTGGCTACAAGCGATGAGTTAAAGGTACGTTTTGTAACAGCTGTGTTGCTGGAGAGTCTATGGAAGCAAGGACACTTTTCCCCCTTTTCACATAGTGCTTGGAGAACTACCAGGCTTAGCTAAAGTGAGTGCACTATTCTTTTCAGAATTGTAAGTACGTCATTTGCTAAGTACATCACTCATATCAACAGTTCAGGCCTATGTACTCTGTTTCATAAATATCGGGCATAAATACCGGTCACGCATTTTGGCGACGTACGCAGCACGCTTGGCCTTCAGTTCCGGAAAGCGTCCAGACTTTGGCCCGCGGAAACTTCTTCGCTTGCCGTCACATGTGAAAATTTTGCTTCGCTGCCGTCTCACATCACCCATTAAGAAACATCAAACTTGCGGCCTGCTGTGCAGTTATTTGTTTCTTCAGTGTAAACGATGCCAGCCCTCTTCAATGCAGCTGTGAATGAGCGCCGAATGTTTAGTGGACTCGGAGCACCCATGGCAACTGAGGAAGCACGGAAGTAGCACGTGGCCGGCAGTCAAATCGAACGCATGAGACTAAACACGCGAGCCGTGAATGGTGTCTGCTCTTCCATGAACTATCTATGGCACCCTTAGAACAGCAGCGCAAGCGCTGCTGTTCTAAGGGTGCCAGCCACTGCAAATAGAACAGTGGCACTTCCATGAACTATCGACGCCTCCACATCAGTGCTGTGTGCGCTGTAAAACTCTCAAAAATGTTGAAAAACCCTTCCGAAAAGTGAACAAATGCTTAGGATAGCAGAAAGCTACGGGCGGGGCCGTAGAGCTAACATAAAATTAGAACTGCATTGTAGCTCCCCTGATATCCCTTTGGTCTCGCTTTTTTTGGCGGTGCCATGTTTTGGTTTCGATTTTAAGTCCACCCCCCCCCCCCCACTTCATATTTTAAAATTTTGAAAGTTAGGTCGACTTATAATCGTGTAGATACAGTATGCATAATGTACTTTGGTGCAAGTGTAAGTCTCCCACTTTTATGTTGCAAATTATGATATTTAGTACATGAAATGCGTCGCAGATCTGAACCTATTTACCAACTAACGAGTAGAGTGACACATTTCTGCAACCAGTGGCCACAGTGCACCATTTGTGCTTGCAAACAGTATTTGGTATATACATCTCCACTCGAAGTGAAAGGTGCACAAATAATGTGTGATTCGACATAACCTTGTATTTAAAAGTTTTAGATGTAATACAGTAAAAGCTCGTTAATTCGAACCACAAGGGGAAGCCGCTTCAGTTCGAATTAACGAAAGTTCGAACTAACGAAAGTGAAGGAGGGCAACAGTACACTGCGATTTGGAAGCAGTAGGGCATGTCAGAAATTTGCCGTGTCAGAAAGTGATGGCGTGTGCCGCGGGCACACGCCATCTTCAAGTCGAAGCTCTGGGTCCGACCGATGAAGACTGCCGATACAAAGACGCTGAACATGTGAAGGTGGCGAAGGCCCTGATTCGTTGGTTCTTGATTGCAAGCGCAGCTGCGACGTACTTGATTCGCTGTGTTTTGGAGCTTGCCGTGCCAACCCCGCACACTAGCAGCTGTACGAGATTTGCAAAGCCTCCGAGAATCGCAACAAGCAAGAAGTCTCGGAGGTTACGTAGAACGGAGAGGCGGCAGCCGCCGCTGCCTTCTGGCTGACCCCGCGTCGGTTAGATTTTTTTCCGATTTTGCCTTCTCTCGCCGTTTTCTCCGTTTTGGAGGCAATACAGCCTTGTGTGTCGGCAGTAGGCGCGCTTCTCTGGCCGTGTGCCAGGCGAGCGTAGTTCGAATTATCCGTGAGGGAACCTTCTCGCGTTCGAATTAACGGACTTTTTTATACATAGACTTCTGTGGAGCTTGGCCGGATCAAATCGTACAGTTCGAATTATCCATAAATTCGAATTATTGAAGTTCGAATTAACGAGCTTTCACTGTATATGAAGTATAGTTATTCCATAGAGAGCATCGCAGATCAAAAACAAGCACTGCAAAAGGTGTGGAGTGGGACCTTTATGACTACAGTCGCCGACTGACAATTTGGACTCGATGGGGATACAAAAAGTTTCATTATTGGGAGTCCGAAATACCAAATTTGCCCAAAAATAACTGACTTTATTCCACAAGTGGCCAAAAAAAGGTATGCTATGCTCTCGGGTTGTCAGTTTAGGAGATACCTTCAATTTCGCATGGCCTAGCGCAAGACATAGCATCTAGGCACACTGTCGAGCACACTTTCTTTTGTATGGCTAGTGCAAGACACAATGGTGCCTGCAAGCGACGGCATTCTTAGCACTGTGCCAAGCATGCTCTCTTATCACAGTGCGGAAACATTGCCACCCATAGAGATGTTTGGTACTATTCATGCAGAAATGAAAGTATCTTTCGAAAGTAATTGTAAAAGAATGCGGTCCAAGTTTTTCAATCCCTGTTTCTGAGTGTAGATCGCTTGCCCTTGGCCTAGGCATACTGGGGCAACGATTTTATAGCAATGCCTTTTTTATGCTTCGTCAGTTGTCATAGTGATTCTCCACATGGTTAGCAACAGAATTGGCTGTCCATGAACAGGGAACAGTGGCATAGAATTAAGAGGAAAGCATCGCTAACAAAATCAAGGCACTTATCTCGACCAATTTCATGCTCTTGCTACAGATAGACGAAAGTACAATCAATGCAGCACTGAATTCTTGTTAGCAACTACTAGATTGACAGGTCTTCGCTAGTTTTGGTTTCATGAGTGTCGGCAACATGGGTGACGACCATGCCGGCAATGTCTTAAAATGAACATATTGCTATTGTGCTTAACTTTGTGGCCATATTAATATGCATGTGATCATGCAGTCGGTGTCTGAATTATCCCAGAGTGCGCTGTAAGGCTTCTGAAATTTCGATCGTACTTGCACAATAAGTTTATGAGGGTAGTGGCGGAGCTGCAGAGCTGTCAAAATAGTCAAGCAATGTCTGAATTATCGGTGTTTGAATAAGTGGTCGTTGACTGTACACTGCATGTGTAGCTTTCACAGCATTGTCTGCTAGGTATGAAACAGAGTACAGTACAACCAGAAAGTTGTAAAAATTAATGATGGCTGATGACACTGCCTTGAGATTTCTGCACCAGTTTATAGGCAATTCAGCATTCTGAGAGGCTGCAGCATTTTAATATTATCGAATAACATAACCTGGCTTCTTCATTTCCATGGTGGAGAACATGCCGCATAAGGTACTGATTGTTGAGGTAAGGAATTGGTACTGCAGTGCTTCATTACATGTAAACAGCGGTTCATAGTTATGTACAGCCTGTTGGGACAAGTTTAAACATGCTTGCATTATGATTACTATAGGATTTGTTTGTCTACCTTTCTAGTGAACAATTTCCAGCTAATTTTTTGATCAAATGAATGCTGTTACCTTGTTATTCTTATGCTCACAGATGTCTGCATCGTCGTATGTGTCAGATGGTAGAAGACAGTGCCTTGAAATATTTTGTGGAATGCTTTGTGTTTATCATGTCTCATGAAGATATACGGACTCACAATAGCTTTCTGTGCTGCATTTTCGACACCAGAGCACTTATAGAAGTTTGTACTGCCATATATTTTCTAACCTGTAGTATTTCTACCACATGCTTCTTGCACACGAAAGGACTACACTTGGCAAGTATAGAAAGCTGCGAAAACATTTATAAGGTGTCTTTATTTCACACTGAAATTGGGCTTGAAATGCAAGATCTGTCATTATTGACAGTATTATGATGTCACGACAGAGATAATATTTTGATTTCATGTATGTGATAAGGCTAAACATAATGACATTGTTTGTCAGAAAAGAAAAAGGAGATGACTTGGACACGTTTCATCTGACTGCACTTGTGTGGCGGTCGTAGTGATCGAAGAAATAGAATGAGCGATTGTACAATTATGTTATGACATCGCGAAATTTGGTTCATAGAAACAAGTACTGTTATACTAAATTATTTAGGGCACTCTGACATTTGCGAGTATTTTTTTATAAGGTGTAAGGAAATTTGGCCCCTCATTTAACGAAAAAGTAAGTTTGCAAGTTGACCATGTCACGTCATTGCTCCTTTAAGTGACAGTAAAACTTGAGCTTCTTCAATTATCTTCATCATTTTAATAATTGTCATTTGCTTGATAGTTTGCTTTGAGAATGGCCGCTCTCTCTCTCTCTTTTCTTTTTTACTTCACTTGCAGAAAGTTGAGTCCGAGGTAAAGGCTGAAGTGGAGGCAGCCACAGAGCTGTCAAAGTCCAGCAAGGAAGTTCCGCTTGAAGAACTGTTTGCAGACATCTATTTCAATCCGCTGCGCACACACATTCGTGGAACGACCCCCTTCACGGAGCACAAGCACCTTCGGCTGACCCAGCCGTTCAACTACAACTGACAATGCTACGAGTAGTAACGATTCTCTAGGGTTTTATTTATTGTCCCGGACTTTTTCTTTAACACTTACCATGTTCACTTCTTGCTTTCTGAAAGTGTATTTTTTTCCATTTCTTTTTAAAAAAATTTCTTGTCTTTACACATTTGCGCATTAGGGTCACGCTTTACCGCTTCTCTTCATTTCTGGTCATTTGAAGGAAGTGCTTTCTATGCTGTCACTAAAGCATGCACCTGCTCAGAACATATTTTAATAGGTTATATTGGCAGGGAAAGCAAATAATTGCAAATGTTGATGTAAAAATAAATAAGCTGTCCCCTTACACCCCTGCTCTGGTTTAATTACACCGTATCTACCTACTTATCTCAATCGTGTTAGTACCTTGATGGCTCAGTGGCTATGCTGTCATGTCACTAAGTACAAGGTCATGAGTTTAATTCTCGAATGTGACAGATTTGTCTTTCTTTTCATCAGGCAGACCAGAACATTTTTAACATCGACCTTTGCTCATGCATGATCTTTCTTCAATAACATAAACGAAGATGTAAAAAAATTTAATGCATGAGTGGCCAAGATTAGTGCTTTTTTCTTTTTTCATTGTCTTTGCTCTTACCTCTGAATGACCAGTCATTCTTTTTAAGGGTTCACCTGGTGCCATAGGCGCTGACTATGGGGGGGCTCCAGGGCTCGAGCCCCCTCCGAAGTTTTCTGTGTGTGTAGGGGAGGGTGAGGTGCGGCGATGCCGACTCCTCCTCCCTCCCCCCACACACACCTGAAATGTCATTTCTAGAGCTTTTTCACCGACATCATTTGAGGTTTCTCTTGACTTGCCTCAACCTTTTCACTTAAAATTTTATTGTGGCTAATAGCTTACTACATCATTGTTGGCACTGATGTGCGTGGCTTTTAATTCATACTTTCGCTTTATTTCTGAAAATCCTGAAAATAGGAGGACAAGCGCATTAGAAGCACCAGTGGCGGCTACCTTATCCGTATTTTCTCACTTCAACATTGTTTTAAATTTGCACTGTAAACACTATGCACATATGCAATATATTTAAATATATATGCAGGACAAATTTCGTTATATTTTTGAAAGAGAAGGAGGTAGCCAATTAACAAATATTTCTAAAGGTATGGATAGCCTGTGCCTGGAGAATGGATATGTTGCATGGTCACCTCGCTTCAAATTGCTTCGCGTGCTTTTTTGACCCTGAAAAAAAAAAAAAAGAAAAAGAAACGTGCAGACTTCAGTGACCCCTTCAGCAGAGTCTTTTATCAACGGAATGTGAAATGTATGTGAATGATATGTGTCTCAGTACGCTTCTCTTTCCAGTAGGCAATGCTAACGACTCATGAAAAATAAATGTATACAGGGTGGCCCAATGAATTATCATTCTCCAAGATTTAAATAAGAGCACTGCATTACTCGAAGAAACTGCACTGCAGTACAAGGGAGCACCTGCCAGTAAATTTATCGTTACTGAGGTTTAATTAGGTCATTGTAACTAATTATCTAACTCGAGACATACTATCCTAGTTATCAAAGTGTCAAAAAGGCATTTGTAGGCACAGCCAAGGGACATCTAACTACGGTATCTCAGCGACGTACTAATTGCGTGCTAATTTTTTATGATTGATAAATAAACCCTGCAAAATATCGAGAATGCCACGTGACTTCGCTCCCACCCGCATCATAAAGCAGCGCCCTCAAACATGCTCCCCCTGACTTAGCCAGGACGAAATAAATGAAATAAAGAAAAACATCGTGATCAAGCTAGTGCCTTATCTGCCACATCACGGCTGAATTAACATGTCGCGTTTCGTGTTAGTTGAAAAAAAAGCTGTGATAGCTATTGTCTTAGCATAATTAAAGTGCACATTTTTTTTTTTTTTGCCACATCACCCAGCACCACAAAAGCTAATTGACAACGTCAGTGCAAATCTTTAAAGGTGTGTTTTGTTTCATTCCAGTTGCCATGTTTTTCTCTAATGAGCACACGGAAAACATTATCCATGTCTTGCGAGCTGCAAATGCCAACAAGAGGAAGGCCACAAATATATATCAGTCATGGAAGTGTGGCGGTAGACCAAGCGCATCGACTATCATCAGAAATTATGAAAACCTGATACAAACCGGCAGCTTCAAGAAACTGCGGCGGAGGAATATATCTTTGAGTCCTAGCACGGATGTTCTACCAGTTATGGTCTCAAGCGCTTATACTAGCGTGCGGGACGTGGCCACCGTGGTACCAATTTCCTAATCATCAGTTTAGAGGATTCTAAATGACGGTCTTTCACCCGTACCACCTTAACCAGCACCAATGCTTGGAAGATAGGGACCTGTAGAATCGCCTAGATTTCTCGAATTGGGTCCTCATAACAGCTGATGCGTCACCGGACTTTTTGAGCAACACCATGTGCATAGAGAAGCCAATTTTCACAGAAACGCCTTGGTAAATTTGCATAATGCACGCTACATTGGGTAAAGTGCAATCTGCATCAGTACCAGTGTTCGTTCAGTGTGTGGTGCGGAATTTACGCACACTGTACTGACTGAATTTATGCACACTGACTGGACAATGTTATGTGGACGAAATTCTTGAAGGAGCGGTGGATGGGTTTCTCAGCGAAGTCCCACTGTCGCGTCTTCTACTTGTATGGCATCAGCAAGATGGAGCACCCGCACACAGCAGCAGCCGAGCACAAAACTGGCTGGATGTGAATTTTCATGCGTAATAGATTTGAAGGCACGGGCCTGTATATTGGCCAGCTAGGTCACCTGACCTCTCTCCATTAGATTTCTAGGTTATGTGAAAGATCATGCTTACATGGTCAAAACAGATGTCAGATTAGCTCAAGGCAAGGATAACGGATGCCTGCCGTAGAATTCCAGCGTCGGTCATCAAGAAAGCCACTAAAGATCTGATAATCAGGGCTGCGTAGCTGCAGAAGGAGACCTATTCGAAGACGTCCTCTAGGCAGCAGCTGGTGTTCAATGGAGCTTATGAATTCATAGATGATAAGGGCACACTGAAATCTGTTCTTTTTTTGTATTTTCTTGTGCAGGCATCCCGATTGCCCATTCGGCTCATTTATAAGTGGTGTATTTTCCTTGAACGAATTCGTTCTGCCTTTTCACACACATGGGTCGCTTCTCGGTCTGTTCATTTCGCATTTATTTTTTGGCACGAACCTGTTTTTGCAGCACATATACACTTTCATTAAAAATAAAACCGTCACTTTAATTTGGCTTTGGTCCAAAGCAAGTTTCTGGCGCGAAATATAGATGCGTGCACACTCTTTCAATGTGGTACGAGCAGAGCCGGGATGTTGAAGCATTCTATGCCTATTCCATTGCTGCTTGCATTTCGTGCTTGGTCAGAGCGGCACTTCAGCCACATTGTCAAGAGGCTTTTGTTATTAATGTGATCAGTCGGCCTTGAGAGACGGATAATAGGTGTGCTGTAATAATAGAAGGAAGGAATAGCTGCAAAACTTGAAACATGCTGTTAGTGTTTCTTCCGTACCATTATCAAGGTACGGAAGGTATCAAGGTAGCTGTCTCTTCGGTTTGCAACAGGCAATGCAGTTGCTTTCAATCAGCTTATTTCAGGCTGCTGCTTTATGATGCGGGTGGGTGCGCAGTTACATCGCATTTTTCATATTTCGTGATGTTTATTTGCCAGTCGGGAAAACTTGTATGCAATTAGTACGTCGCTGAAAACACCGCAGTTATATGTAATTGGGGGGGGGGGGGGGCTACAAATGTCTTATTGACACTCTGATAATTAGGACAGTACTTCTCGAGTTAGTTAATTAATTGAAATTACCGAAATCAATATCAGCAACAAAACAATTACTGGCGGCTGGAGTAATCCTACTGCTCTTTCTTTAAGTCTTTGTGCATGATAGTTGGAGCACCCTGTATAATTTACTCGGTAACCAAACTGAGGCCAAGCCGGATTCACTCGAAATTGGAATCAACAGCAGCCGTGTGCAGGAGTGCTTATACTGGGACTCGCAGAAAAAGAAAGAGAGAGGCTGCAGTTTCGCCGGAATGGCGAAGCAGTATTAGTGATAGACATGTATGCGACAATTACACGAAGAAAGATTACACCACCAAGAGATGCCAGATTCTTGGTGATGCGAGAGGGCTCTGGCTGTGAAACTGAACTGTCTCCTAATATGAGGTTTTATATATATATATATATATATATATATATATATATATATATACGTGTGTGTGTGTAGAGACGAACCTCTTGGAAGTAAGATGTGTTTACTTAACGTTTCCGACTGGTGGACCAGCCTTCGTCATCACAGTACCTGTATGTATACCTATATACATGCCAAACCCCGATATATATATATACATATATATATATGTGTGTGTTATACATACATATAACTTTCTGCCTATGCCTGGCACTACCATAGGCATCGTAAGGCTGATTGAGCACCTTGTTCTGGCACACCTAAAATTAATTACTCATACGATACATATTTTGTAAGAGGCTTCTTTGTGGTATTTTTTGAAATAGTACTAGTTTTGTCGATGCAGGCTCAGGTGAAACAATGTGATGTCATAGTGTAAAGCTTTCCAGTGTGGAAAGCTACTGAAAACCACAAATGGTACATAGCATGTGCAGCCTAATGTGCTCAAAGAATTACAAAATTTGGGAGAGAAAGTTTGTGTGCGGTGTGAAATGTCATACTGAGGGACACCTATGATGTTGCACAGCTCTCGTTCTGTAGGAATTTCAAGAATTGAAAATTTTTCCGAGGCTTGAAGCTGTGCATCAAAAGATCCTTTTATGTCGTGCTGTTTGGCTCACTGTATGTCTAGATAAAAGCAGCCATGGAGGTCACCGTTATTCCTAGCTTAAAACTGCAGATGAGAAGTTGTCTATTAAGCAAATTGAGTACAGTAACACATCAGCTTCCCGCGGCATTGTTCAGCTAGTTCTTCTGCAAGCTCTACATAGTTGATGCCCACATTCTCATAAGCCATTAGAAATAGCAGGTATGGTGAATGCTTCTCGGTAAACCAACATTTGCTTGAAGGAGCAAAAGCACAAAACAAAGTTGAAGCAGATGTTTTTTTGAGAGGGGTAAGATGTTTTATTTCTGCCAAAATAATTATCTTTCGGAAGAGCTGTCCCACATACATTGGAAAGCTTTAGCCCAGCATAATCGCCTATATTGGTGTTGTGCAGCTAGTTTTTACTCACACCGATGGTTGCATCATTTACATAAGGAAGCTCAGTGTGAATTGCTTTCCTGGCTAAAGCACTGAATTGTTCACTTTCAAATGTTCTGCAGAGAATGGCCTTGTTTTGTTTTTCGCTACATTTGGCTATAACACTTGACTGTTTTCTACATACATATAAGAAATGCACAACCATGGTGGTGCTGGATGAAAGGAATTGGCCAGAACCCATCTCAAGATGACTGTCGATGGTAATACGTTAGCATTGAATTAATATGGACTCGCAATGTATTGCCACCGTCGAAACGAGTTATGTATGAGGCATGCATTGCAGCAGGACTCCTCTTTTGCACTTCCCTAAGAACACTCAGTGCCATCTAGCGCCGCTGCCAGAAAGCCTGGGGTGGCATCTGAAATGCATGGCGCAACAGTGCGTGCAATCGCTGAGAAACACGTCATGTGACAAACGGGCTCCTCTCTCTCGCCTATTTCAAGACATGCTGTGCCATTTAATGGCACTGCCGAGATGTCTGCGTGTGACCTCCGAAATGAGAAGCATGGCGTTCGGCAAATGCGAAGGTTGAGAAGAGTCCCCTCATCTGCTGCATACTCGGTGACCCAAGTTGGGGAGACATTCATTGAAGAGTGTCACATATGCAGTGCATTCATGGTGCAGCTTGTAAAATATTGGTATGAAAGGCATTCGTTGAAATGTGTGACATACCCAGTGAATTTGTGACACAGCCTGCAAATGCTTTGGGTTGTGGTGCTTGAGGAACACTTGTGACGTGGGTTCGATTCTGCTCAGCATCAAAGAAATTTAAGGATCTTTTTTCGTCATTGAAAAGTGGCATTCACCTACTGGCGCATACCCTGTGACCAGGGGCGTAGCCAGGGGGGGGGGCTTATGGGGCTTGAGCCCCCCCCGAAATTTTTTCGTGCTGTCATGCGCCGCCGACCAAAACAACTCCCGGCGCCGGAAATCATGCTCGATTTTGTCAAGAATGTCCTGAATTCATGCTCGAAAAGACATTTTAGCGCGAACATAGCGAAATCGGGCTAGATTTCGCGGAAACGCCCATGCATCGGGAGTCACATACCGTAACACAAGGAGCCCCACCGATCACAAAATTTCAAGGGCGTTTTGATGGCGAGCGGGCTCGGTATCTCGTGGAGGCCGCGGAATATACCGAGCGCTTGGATTTCAATTCTGAAACTTTGTGGGTATAAAGTTCTCATAACATTTTGATGCGAAAGGTGCATTGACATTTCCAAAGTCGTGCTTTAGATTTTCGATTCCGGAATTTTGTGGGTTTAATGCTGTTGTAAACATTTGACGCCAAAGGTGCATCGAACTTTTAAAGTCGTACATCGGGCCAAACAACGAGACAAGCCAAATCAACATACTATCAGACAAGTTGACAAAGCACGCAGCGAGGTCCGATGAGACAAAGCGTTGTGGTGCTTCATTTGTGCCATCAGGTCACAGAAAAGAATATGAATTTTTTTTCATCTGCGCCAAAGCATCCATGTCAATACACTAAAGCCACAATTGTAACTAAGTTGTTATTTATTTTTATACCTAGACTTTTATTCGCGAGGATACATTAAGCCTCTTTCTCATCTTTCTTTTTTGTTCTCGCAACCCACGGGCTGCCAATCCAGCCAGAGCGCATGCGTTTCCCTCGTGCTGCATCGACAACCACGCGGCGCACTTGGCTGCGCGTTCGTTTTTCTCTGGCCGACTGCCTTTTCACCTGGCAGAGTTTTGGACGCTTTCTGGCTAGCAGACGAGAAAAAGAAACAATGCATAGTCGCTCGCCGCCAGCATTGCGGGGACTCGACGGATTGCAACGCGTTCGCTTGTGTGCGCAAGGGAGAAAAGCGGGGAGGAAGCGCGCCGCCTTCTGTCGCACGCGATACATTTTGGGAGTGGAGGGAGGGGGGGGTGCTGTGATCTGTGAATCTGTGGTTGCGCAAGCTGTTTATTTGCCTTGTTTGACGCATTATATATAGTGACTTTTTCTTAGGCACGTAGATTTATTGGAGACTTATACGTATATTTAAACATCTTGTTGCGAGGTTTTCTGTATATGCGCAGTGAACTTTGTTTCCAGTGCAAATTTTTGCCCTGTATCACGCTGTATCTTCACATATGTATATTCCATTGTATCTTCGCATTTCTAATGTACGAAGGCGAGTCAAATGAAAGTGAGACGACCCACCCCGCGCAATAATGGTTCGGTTCATTATTTTCGAGGCATGCGCGTAGCACATACGCATCTCATTTACAAGTGACATGCAGAGGTGAGGTTAAATGTTCTTTAATGTTCTCATAAACTGGGTTGAACAGGGTTACGTGACATAATGGACACTCCAAAAGTTGAACAGCTTGGTGCCGTGAGGTTCTTGACAAATGAAGATGTTTCCCAAAAAGAGATTATTCGCCAAATGGCTGCCGTATGCGTTGAACATTGCGTTTCATTGGCCACTGTGAAGCATTGTAGCAAACTGTTCAAAGAAGGACATGAAAGTTACAAAGACGATCCATGGCCGGGCCAAAGCCACCATGCAATCATCCCCAACACAATTGAAAAGGCCGTGGTTGCTCAGTGGCTATGGTGTTGGGCTGCTGAGCACGAGGTCATGGGATCGAATCCCGGTCACGGCGGCTGCATTTCGATGGAGGCGAAATGCGAAAACACCCGCGTACTTAGATTTAAGTGCACGTCAAGGAACCCCAGATGAGGGTGACGACATTTTGTCTGCAATTGTGACCGAGGATGACTCATGGTGCCGCTACTACTAGCCTGAAACACTACGGCCAAGCTTACAGTGGAAGCATTTGAATTCACCACTCCAAAGGAAAAGAAAGGCCGTCATTTCTGTCGGAAAAGTGTTGACTTCTTTTTAGAACGTCAGGGGCCATTATTGATCGAATTTTCTAAACCTGGAGAGACTCTAAATCGTTTCAGAGATTGTGAAAGGTGGGATCGGCTGCGTGTCGCAATCAAGAACGAACGACGTGGAAAATTGAGCATTGGGAACATGTTGCTTCACAACATTGCCCGTGCCTACGTCGCTGATGTGGTTAATAAGAAACTGGTAAAGTTCAAGTGGGAAACGTTGCAACATTCCTCATGCAGCCCAGACCTCTTTCCTTGCGTCTTCCACATTTGGTAAAATTTGAAAAATCTGCTCAAGGGAACCAGATTCGTGTCGGAAGGTGACGTGTAGTCATTTACAGATTTTTGAGGCAGCAACCCAAGGAGTTTTATGAGACGGGAATTACGCGACTCGTTAATAGGACAAGTGTCTAAATACTCATGGTGACTACTTTTAAACAAAGTACCCCGTTTATCATATATTCGCATTGGCTCACTTTAATTTGACTCGCCCTCGTATATTTTGCAGAACTCCTGCTTTTTTAGATGTGCTCTCTGTTGCGACTATAATTTCGGAGCAATTGCTCGCAATACACGAGCGGTGACAGCTGCTCCTGCGCAATACATTCTAACAAAGGACAGCGTCATTGAGATTTTCCCCTGGTATATATATATATATATATATATATATATATATATATATATATATATATATATATATATATATATATATATATATATATATATATATATATATATATATATAGATAGATAGATAGATAGATAGATAGATAGATAGATAGATAGATAGATAGATAGATAGATAGATAGATAGATAGATAGATAGATAGATCCCTCGACTAATTCTGTAAGGAGAAGGCCGAGCGGCAAAGTGAGCCCCCCACGAACGAAATTTCTGGCTACGCCACTGCCTGTGACCCAAGTTGGCATTATTAAAGAGGTTCATTGAAGACCTGCATAGACCAAATGGTATGTACCTAGTGCTCCAAGTCGGCGTCAAGTAGTTTCTGCGAACAGGGGTCCCTGCTCAGTGCCGTATCTAGTGGCCAATGTTGGTGTGAAAGAGCTTCGTTGAACATAGGCACGTATGTACACATTGGCAGATACTCAGTGTCCCAAGTTTATCTGATGGTTGCTTTCGAACTGTTACTTCAGCACAGCAGCTTGATGTGCTAGCCATCGACCACGGACTAGCCACTGATCCAGGTAAGTGGAAAAAGGTTAGATACAAACATGCATACAAAGATACAAACATAGATAGATAGCCCCTGCAAAGTGTGTGAAGTACCCTAAGGATGCTAATGCATTAAAAAAGATAAAAATTCCGAGCCATTCCACTCTGTGAAGGTGGATGACCAGCGGAGCTGTATGCATGGTGATAAATATGTTGATAAGAAATATGTTGATTGAAAATAAAAGACATACCACAATCAGGGTGTGTACCAACTGGGAAACCTCGGGGATTTCGACAGGCAGACAGACAAAGAACTTTAATTACAAGGTCTTGAGAAGCTTTGCCCTAGGGCAGAGCTGCGGGCCGCTCCCACGTGGGGACGGGTAGGCCGAGCCTAACCGCCGCATCGTGGGCTCTCTGGACAGCCCAGGTTTGACGTGAAAGGTCTGAGCTCTGGATGGCAGAGCTCCATTCTTCTTCTGTGATGCGAGTAGTCTGGAAATACTCAGAAAAAACTCGGGGAATTTGTGCTTCTGTCAGGGAAAATGAGCAGTAATTTTGTTGAAAGGGAACGAAAGTCGTGGAAAGGCTGGCTCGAATAACAGGGGAATCGTAGCGAGCCCTCTTTGACGCCGTGTCGTCCGCTGGAGGAGTTGCCGGTGTACATCCACGACAGACCTTTCGGACAGCGGATAATTCGGACGGCTTGGCGGCATCCCTATACGCACCCCATAGAGTCAATGTATAAGGACGTCTGAAATTTCGGACGCGAGAACTCTTCGCCGTCCGATTTTCCGGACTTTCTGCAGTGACCGCAGGTCCGAAACTGCATTAAAGCCACCACCGCCATCTCATTGCCGCCTCGAACACGCGCTCTCGCACGCGGCAACGCTAGGCCTAGCTGCTTCGACGTTCACTAAACTTCTTGCCATTCTGTGCCGTGTTTTTCAATGAAAGAATTCGCCGCTGTCAGCAATGGCACCGACTCCGCCTTTGTGGTACTCGCGATTGGCTTCGAAGCTGGTTAAAGAACGGCGCGTTGCAAAATGCAGATTCCCGAAATCAGCTTCGCCTCAATACAGTGTTGTTACGTGGTGAAGCTACCGCAAAAGTATGGGCTCCCTTCTATGGTCAGGCGGCGCATGGCGCAGCGATCGGCTCAGCCGTCAGCGCCTCCGTGAAACATCGAAGCGGCCATTGTGCGGAGGCATGCTTTTGCGGCGCTCGTTTGAAAAGTGTCAATCGTTCTAAACTGCAATTTTAAAGCAATCGAGGCCCATTTTGGACCACCGACACTGGAGAAAGGACGTCAAATTTATGATTACAACCATGTATATCGTGTCAAAGAAGTAAACAACCCGGACATCGCAGCGAAGTGCTTAAAATAAATTGTGGGGTTTTAGGTGCCAGAACCATGATCTGTTTATGAGGGACGCCGTAGTTCACTCCGGAATAATTTGGACCACCTGGGGTCCTTCAACGTGAACCTAAATTTAAATACACAGGTGGTTTCGCCCTCATCGAAATTCGGCCGTCGAGGCCGGGATTTGATCTCGCGACCTCGTGCTTAGTAGCCCAACACGTCCTAGCCACTAAGCAACCACCACAGGTCGCGAAGCGTTTGTCACAACAAAGCAAGCATGCTTACGACGTCGAACTCGAAGTAAGTTAACAAATAATTCTTTTATGCCACTTAAGGGAGCAAATACGGCCGTGGACGTTTTTCAACTTTCATTTGTAGCTTCATTACTTGGAGCGTGCCTTGCACCTTACAATTGTAGAGGTTTTGGCGAAATGGCAGGGAAGTGCTTTTTTCTCCATTGACAAAGTGCCTCGAGCATATTCTGGTGTTGTAGTTCGGGCTGAAATGGGAGAGGGCATTACCGCTGAAACATAATAGAGAGCAATCTAAGCTGAGACTAAACAGCGTGAAAACTGAACAAATATGCGCTAGCGTGCGCGAGAGAAATGTTAATTTTCGAATACTCGACATGTGCTGCGGTGTACTCCAACCTTAATTCTGTTGTCCTAAGCGCGTGAAAACATCGGCAGGAATGAGCCTGGTTCCAGCAGTCGCGTCTTGATCTTGGAGTAGGAAGAAGCACAGTGTGTACTAAGCTCCAACACGGAGCGCTTACGAAGTTATATTTGACACGTAACAACCGCTGCGCGTTTGTTTTGGAGCAAGACGAGCTAAACAACTACCTAAACGAAATTACAACAGCGGGAATCAGTTCACGCGTTTTCATGCAGTGGACGCTTTATTGTGTTTTTACGGATGCCACTGCTGGTTTTTTTCTTCTTGTCTTTGCATTTACGTCTTAGTTCGTTTAACAGAAATTCGCAAGACCGACACCAACCGCGACGATCTACTTCAGCCGCCGGGTTGCTTCCCACGGTTTTGAAGGGAAGCGGTACAATTTGATGGCGACATCCCCTTCGCGGTTGTGGGAATCCTTAACGCAGCAGTATCTGCGCTTGTTCTTTTTGTGCACACGTCTCACGGAGGAGCTGCTAAGAGGCCGCGGTGGATCCATTAGAAAATTGGGAGAGCACGCTTTCAGGCGGGCCTGAGCGCACCACGGATAATGGTGAAATGACGGTGAAGGCTGTTAAGAACGGCCCGATGACGTGCAAGTTTTGCCTGCCAGTTGCGACAGCAGCGGCAACCTTGTCTCGGAACGCCATCGCTACGCTCTAGCCTCGTGGCCATTGTGACTAAGGGGGTCGGCGGACCAACTATTGTTACCGAGCCCGTGGGAACGTCTACTGAGACCCCTTCCCACGCGCCGACCAAGACTCAAGACAATGGGCAGCCGGCGGGCGCGCTGCGGGGGTCAGCTCGGGGAATAAAGTGCCCCTACGGTGCCTGGTCGTCTCCCCTACGGTGCCTCGTCAATTCGCCTACGGTGCCTGGACGGCCGTTTCCGTCACCTGGGTATCGGGGGAGGACCGAGTGTTTATAAACCGCTGTTGTGCGGCTGCTCAGGACACTCTCTCTCAAGCAGTCATGTTAGACTGATGTACTTTGTCTCGCAGTCATGCTAGACTAATGTAAGATACTGTAAATAAACCCATATTCCTCGTTCTCGATGAGAAGCAGTCTTTCCCTTCACCAACGTCCTCAGCGTGGATAAGTTGGACGACGGCATGGGCCAGCTACCTTCTAATTCATGCCGGACTCCAATCTTGACAACGGGTTACGAGCGATGGGATTGAGCCCCCAATCCTAACAGGGCCAACTCGCGCGTGCTCGCCGCCGCTGCTAAGTGGCGCGACATGCACAGGCAAACAGCCCCTAGGGACTTTAAGGCAAACTTCATTGCATACTTCCCATTTCGGTGAAGCATAACAAGCGTGGGAAGGGGCAATTGTCACGGAACACAGTATCTATTCCTTAATTATACACGCGTGCACCCGCCATCTCCCGTCACAGTACGAGCACCGATATGCACAATAAGTGTACTGGCAGGCTTTCAGAGCTTTTTCAGATGTGCCTGCGGCGATTTGAGCCCTTAAAGGCAGTTAAAGACATGCATTCATTTTTTTCGAACTGCCCGTTTTTTCGGACGTTTTCGCGGCCTCTAGAGAGTCCGAAACATCGGACGTTGACTGTAAAACTTACTAAGAGGATGGTTCAAATGGTCTGTGGGGCAAACGCGCGGCGGAAGGAGGACGAGAACAGAAAGGGCCTACGGATTGAGGAATGAACGGGAAAAGAAGCGTGCTGCCGCCGGCTTGAAGGAGCTTGAGCGCAAAAGACAAAGCATTGGCTGACGCGAAGTTGCAGGTTTCCCTCATCCATACGAAAACAAACTCTTTAAAGCAGTGAAACGCAACACTGAGGCGTTGTCCGCGGGCTGAGAGTATGTCAGGACAGTTGAGGTTGACTTACCGAATGCTGCGAGAGAATCTCACTTCTGACGAAGCTCAGGCCTCATACTAATGAGCTTGCTATCAGTTGATAGCAATAGCTCATATTGGAAAATATTTACTTCTGTATGCATCTCCTTTCTATTCGTATTTGAGAATGTTCGACGCTATTTGCAATGGGTATTACCATTTTTTTTCGGAGATATATTATTCGCTGTGCATTTTACTAATTTCGCCCTTTTGTATTCTTTTTGAGTAAAATAAACATTACTCCTTACTATTCAAACTAAATTAAGTTGTCTTTCTTGTTTTTTAACATGCTTAGTAGAAAGCGACAGCATCAGGCGACATGGTGTCAACCCGTCTTGGCATAAAACAAAGTTCTGTGTCACTCGGGGGATTTTGCAAGGGCACTCAGGGAAAACCTGGGAAACTTGGGGAGTTTAATTGGAATTGTCAACTTGGAAGACACCCTGCATTTTTGTTGTTGTTTTATTAAATTGCATACTCAGTGCTTTTCTGACTTTTAGCCTTCTTTTCTTTGCCTTTTTTTGGATTTCTTATCTGATCACGAAGGTGACTATCACTTTATGATCACTATGATATATGGCTAGTGGCTCTGTGACAACACTGGAAAGGTTCTTGGTGAATGTGAGGTTTATACACGGCCGATGACGCACTTTCCATCTGACCGAGACACGTCTATGTTGAAGTCAGCCACATTTACGATGGGAGGGAAGTCGGTATAGGGGTGATCCAACCAAAGGTGCATACTCTTGGCGTTTGCGGCACGATCTTCGCCCGTTGCCGCCCGCCGTCGCCGCGCACATTCCCGCTTCTGTTCACGACGGTGTTCTTCGTGGGTGCGCTGTTCTTCCACAGTCCTCACCGCACGCGGCCTACCCATTGCACGGGTGGAAATTAACTGAGATAAGGTTACGTGGTTAGCGTACAGAGACCGGGACATCGAACTACAATCCATACTAAACACTGTCTATTCCTGTCTTATTTTTTTTATCAGAATAAGTTTTGACACTTCTCGCGACTAAATGCAGCTGGGGCATGCCCAGCGATATGATTTTGCTCTATGCTTTAGCTCTTTTAGCTCTGGGGTGACCACCATCTCTTTTGCCTGCGCACACAAACCACCAGGACCTAGCGTATAACAGCTCTGCTGTAAAACGAATGGGCTTCTTGGAGAAGTAACATTAGCACAGCCTCAATAAGAGATGACCTCATATTGTGTTCACTCTTCTCCGCGGCATACATTTTTCTTTTATAGAATTGATGGCACTAGTACAGTTTCTTGCACTCGAATTGACTCAAGTCTGTCCAAGATGTTTTGTGATGGCTTTACCGCAATACAGTTGTGTAATGCGGTGAAACATACACAGTGTATTGCGGTGAAGGGAAGTGAGAATTGCACAAGTGCCAATTGTAAGCAACGTGCAGCAATTTAAAATACTTTGGTGGAACCTCCAAGACACCCAAAGGGACAACGGGATGCCAAAGCTGGAACCTGGACATATCCTTAGATTGGAGGCTTGGCGAGGTCTCGATGTGCCGAGGGTGTATAAGGTTTTGCATGTGACCACCACCAGGTCTTGCCAGTCCCAACCAATGGTCCCAACCAATGACTGCCTTGGTTCCAGTTTTGATCCCTCTACTGCCTCTTGGGTACCCTGGAGATGCTGCTCCGCTCGCTTTGTTATAATCTGAGGTGCTGTCCTGAGGCCTCTATTTGCCAGTATTATTTTTATTTTCGCATGCTAAATAATCTCACCGTACTCAATATCTGTGCTGGGGTGAAGTTTGCTAATGCATATTCGTCATTATAGAATGGATTGCCCTGAAAGCATTACTTTTTCACTCGGGCATTGCTGCAAGCAATGTATTGCTGATCTGTGTGATGCAAGTATATTGTGTTAAAAGGTAGCGCTAAACAAAATGAACCTTGATGCGTCGGTTCTGTACGCAGTGTTAGCACAAAGAAGTCAATGGCTTGACTAGTAGACCAATATATATGAACACATTCATAGTGTTTGAAACTCTTGTTTATTTTTTTCCCATCAATTCAATGTTTTTATTCACTGTAAAAAACAAGGCTTTGTGACATGGAAGTGACTGGTATGACAAGTACACGATTCTTTGGCAGGCAAGGATCTTCTAGTACAGTTACGACAAAAGTCGTACTGGTGTGGAAGAAAGAAAACTCTCATCGAAGCTAGTACAAATTAGGGACATTTCGGTTATTTGTATTGACAGGAAACTTGCTGAATGTCACTGCACTGATGCTCCAAGGGAGTTGCTGAAAATATTTAGTGTCGTACTATAGTCTGTCATACAAATATTTATTTATATAAAACACGTAGAATGTCCTCAACACACAACGCCTAATAACAAATTGCACCTTTGAAATAGTGCACTTAAACATCTTAAATGTACGTTTTAAATGATTACTAACACATATTATTGATGTTACAGAAGCTCTATCATGTCCATCTTGCATGTAAAAGGGTGTGACTGAGATAGTATTAAAGCTGGAAAACATGATAATATTGTATTTTTACTGAGGTTTGTCTCGAAATGCTGGACCTGGCGTCGATATGATCATGATGTCATGACGCACGGCAAAATTCTGGTGACATTGGGTGGCAATAAGGCTAAGTATGACAACGTTGTTCATACAAAAAATTTAGTGCTGCCCGCTTTTATTCTGGCTGCAGTCGCATGTGGCAGCTGCAGTGATAGCAGGAATGGTGCAATCCGATTTATATCATGATATTATGATGCATTCACGTCCTGAGTACGGAAACCAAAACTGGCTCGTAGAAACAAGTATTGCAGTGAACTATCTGGAGCGCCCTGAACGTGCTTGATTAAAGATTCTCTTGGGTTCAGAGCAGTTGGGTTGTTGCTTAATAAAGAAAATTACTTATAGAAAATATCATACCTCTTTAAGCACTCATGTATGAACTAGTTGATGCTGCGTTCAAGCACAGGTGCTGTAATGAACCAAAGTATACTTCTGAAAGGGAGCTAAAGTATAGGCTTTGAGGCCTTGGGGGAGTGCTGTATGCATCTTTTGACTTGTATTTTAAGTGTTCAAAGAGCAAGCAGCTCAACTATTTTATAGCTTAACCAACTTGTATATAAATATTGAAGGTTCTGCTATCGTAACTGTATTTCTAGCAAGCAGTTCAGGTTTATTCCAATCGTTTTCGTTACTTGTTGTCTTCATTAATCTGCATAAGCAGCTTACAGTGCCTAGATAATAATGGAGCCTAGAAGATGCTGTAGTACGTATTGGTGGCTTGCACTTAATCATTAGGACCACGGTTGAAGAATCAGTAGCCTGGTGAATCTAGTTCATGAGTCTTGGAATCTCTGATATGCACCCATAATGATATTACGTGCAAGCTACCTTGAAAACATTTCTTGTAATTGCGTACTGTAACCAGATGATTTAACGCATACAGGCAACATCAAACACATCTACACAACTGCTCTACTCCCTACGGTTCGGCTGTAGCACCGTCCACTAGAGGAAGCACTTGCAGCCGTGTTCAAGAATGCGCTGTGACTTGAAGCTCTTCCCCATATGCACAGAGCGGAAGGAAGTGCTGCCCCTCAGCATATGTTGCTGCGCTGCGATAATGCCACTGAGCGATTATAGAGCTGTTTTTGTAGTTGGACATCTGGAACTTCTTACTGGAAGGCACTGGAGCAAAGCGGTGTCTCCCAAGGAACGCATCGCAGGAATCACCAAGTATCACTGAACCACAGTGACTTCTTTAGCCAAGGTGTGCTGCCCCTCACCTCGCAGTTCGAAGTCCAAAACACATTTTGCGATACGGGGTTAGGTTGCATTCATGTTATTTGTCCGAAGATGGTGATTCTAAAAGTTCCTGGCTTACATTCGCGAAATGCACAGAGGCGACACCCAGCCAGCTTCTCGCCTGAAAAGAGGAGGAGGCATCGACATGCTGCATCTTATTTTGCCCTTTGTCACTGCAGACTGTAACGTTCATTTGCGTGTTCCCTAGGCACTGGTGGCGGAGGGATCCGCTTGTCCTGAGGAGCGAGTTGCAAGGGCTTGGCCTCGCCGGATGCAGGGGACGGTGTCGTCTGCAGTTCTCGCGGAAGCAGGTCAGGCGGTAAGAAGTATTGCGTGGCGATGAGTGGTGGCAGTAGAGCTCCACCGAAGAAGTTGGTCGTCGACGTGGTTCTGCAAAGCACACCACAGAATTATGGCTTGATTCGCTTCAAGGCGTCTCCTTGTTAGTGCTTTTAGTTCCAGTATTCCAAATTGTCTACGGCTTTTACAGTGTGGCCCACTGTTCAAGGGAACCCATGAGTGTAGGACATGTAGAAAGCATCCCTTCTGGTAAGTATACAATCGCGCGGCTTTGCAGCAGCACCGGCGTGTTTTGCTTGGCAAGCATCTGCTGCAGTGTGCTGTATCGGCTGCCGTTATCCGTGGCATGCCATCATTCACACTTCGTCATGGGGTGTTTCCATCTGACGTAATAGTAGGGTTGCCTTTGTTGCGCTCCTGGTATGCTTGGTTATGACATTCTTTCGATTTGGCTTTAAATTCAATGATTTCCATTATTCTTTTTAAAATATGGGGGTGAGTTAGAATGTGACTCCTACAAAATTTGCCATTTAAGTAACTAGCCGCAAGGTTCTAATAATAAAAAAAAACTTAATTTAGTTCTGTTTGTCTTTTGAAAGTCACATGAATAGCGGCAAAGCATGTCCGCTTCGCCTTACAGCTCCTTTGCAAACACATCTCATTCACTACGCTCATAACCATTTCATGAAAAAAAATTGGTTAGTAAAAAAAAAAAAGAGAAACCGTATAGCCCTCTCTGACAAAACGAGGTGTGCATTCCTGCCTCCAGAAATAAATTACAAAAACAACAAAGTCACTTAGCAAAGCTTGCCATAGCGACCCCAATAATTGATCAACGCAACTGCACTAGCAGATGGTTTATTTCCTTACCTTAGCTAGCTCTTGCGAAAGAATACTTTTACCTACAAGAAATCATGCAACTTAGTTACTTTTCGAGAGTCACCCCGTTGTCATGTGGTTGTGTCCATGCGGAAGGGAGTTGTCCGTGGTCTCAGTAGCGAGGGCGTGCAAACCAGCTGCATGCGTGAGTGGGTCAGTGGGACACAGCAAGGATACACACACGCATATATACATATAAAGCCAAGGGTTGGGAAACAGACACATGCAGGTGTGAACACACTTGGACATAGGTGAGGGTAAATCTACACAAACGTGTAGGAGGGGTGAGAACGCTGATTGATTTAGAATGCATATATTGATGTGGGCTGGTCTTAATTATCACACATGGCATGCGTGCATGGTACATATGCTTCAAGGAGGATGCAGGGAATGCTAAGGAAGATAGGTTTGAAAATGGGTCAGCTTGGTGTTAAAAAAACAATTAAACAAGAACGTTTAAAATGCGTGAGGGATGGGACATGGCTGCTTCTGTCATGAAAGTGCATTTTCGGCCTTTTGATTTGCATTCCTTACTTAAAAGGACACTAAGATAATCTAGGTTAGTTTAGACTGATGAAGTGCTCCTATGAAGCTCTATTTTTCGCTAATTTCATGGCTGAAGAGAAGGCTCAACACCATTTCTTTTTAATTTTGCATCAGAACTACTGCACTAGTACGTCAGCGTGGCGTCCTGAATTTTCTCATATTTGGGGTTGTAGAACAATACAAATTCTCCAAACTTGCTAAGTTCAGTCTTTGGCTTCTTTAGAATGCAATATAGTCAATCTTTACCTACAAAACGTTAACTAGATCCGAACAGACGCCATCAAAATCTGTGACGTCACGGCAAGCTCATGCGGGAACTTCAAGCCGGCGTCGCCACCCGTTTTTTTTTTTATTGCTCACCAAGCATACTCTCAAGGTGCCTGTTTTGGCATTTTAGAAGAGTAATATGCTAATAATAGCTCAACCTATTCTTCTCATTAGTGTGCCTTTAATTTTTAGGATGGATGAATTCACCTACAAATCCATTGCTTTGCTAAAATGCGATGGCAATCGTAAATTGTAGCTGAAGAGGAAGGACTACAGTGGGACTGACACGTGACTTTTCGATGTCTGGTGCACGCTTGTGACTCCTTCCATAGTTATTCTGAATAAGGCGCACTGCTAGTGGCACCATAGCTTAAGCTTTGCACTACTGCTATGGTCACAAATTATAACTCGCATGTCCTTCATGATAACTGAGAGCCTGCGTGACCATGCGAAGATGGACGACACGTACGGGCAGGCGTGCAGACAGCCGTCAGTTACACAGTAGTTGCACTGAGTCTACATGTCATCGCTTCGATTTTCATCATACTATTGAGGAAAGAGGCTATTAAACACGGAACAAAAATGAAGCACTGTCCTGCCAAATTCTCGAGTTATTCCATTGTGTGTGTGTCATTACATTGTCATGCTTATCATAAGCACTTAACATCATCATTCCTTAGTGCTTGCTGGTGCACTAACGGGCATTTTTGCACCTTCTAGTCTTTTGTCTATTTGCTAGCGACTAGCTTTCATATCATGCCAAGCTGACAACCTCATACGCAGTGCAGTGCAAGTCACAAACATAGGAACACAGGGAGCGGGTGGTTTGAAAGCTTGGGCACAGGATAGAAGGTGACGGTATAACTTTCTCACGGGAAGCTGTTCCCGATGCCCTTGCGTCCTTGCACTCCCTGCCCGAAGTCTCCAGATTTGCCATTTCCAGAGGATGGCAGGAGGTCACGAGGAAGCAGGTCCTTGGGGAAAGTGGGGAAGAAGGTGTCCTTCGGGAAGCCCAGAGCCCTGCACAAATAGCAGCGATTGCACTTTAGTTAAAACACGCTGCAGAGTATAACACGAACATTAAACGACCCAAAAGACACCAGATGGACAAAATTTTAGTCACTAGTCCATCGTGCTTCCCCTCAGGTCCTTTGACCCATTGACCCCGCCGTGGTTCCTCAGTGGCTATGTTGTTGGGCGGCTGAGCACGAGGTCGCGCGATCGAATTCCGGCCACGGCGGCCGCATTTCGATGGAGGCGAAATGTGAAAACACCCGTGTACTTATATTTAGGTGCACGTTGAAGAACCCCAAGTGGTCGAAATTTCCGGAGTCCTCCGCTACGGCGTGCCTCATAATCAGAAAGTGGTTTTGGGTCGCAAAACCGCGTAATTAAATTTTTTTGACCCATTGAGCCATCGAGCGAAAAAGCCGGCAGTGTCAGTAGCAGCGAAACGGCACCTAAATTTCCATTGGCTGCGACGCCATGTCACGTGGGTGTCTCAATGGAGCAGAGCGGGCGAATCGGATCATCTGCTGCTGCGCTAGCATGCCAGGTTTTGCGTGAGGGGAGAGGGCATCGCCGCGATGCCACGTCACCAGCGTGCCTTGACAGATCAGATACGGCACCGCGACGCCGTGTGCAGGCGCGGTTCCCGGTTGCTTTTGTTATCCGCACGTTCCTTGTCTACACATGCTCTCGCCTATGTTCTCACTGCGCCACGGTGAGATCGCTTGCCCGCGAGAAGTTCATAACTTGAAGGACCGCTTAGCGGCGTTCAAGTGGAAATTAATGCTTTCGCAATCACAACTCATAAGAAGTGCTTAGGTATCTTCAAATTTTTTTCAATCAACCTTATTGGCTTCCCTTATTTCTTTTTAAAGAAGCTAAGAGCTTGCCCGGCTGCACATCCATTTCATTCATTCATTCATTCATTCATTCATTCATTCATTTATTCATTCATTCATTCATTCATTCATTCATTCATTCATTCATTCATTCATTCATTCATTCATTTAGAAAAGAAACGGCATACATCCTAGGTGCACAGCGACATCAAGACGCTGCATGTAATCTTACAAACACAAGTCTAAAGAAAGTTCAAATTCACGAACATCGCTTGTATTCACTGCAAAGCTCAGAATGTGTTCAATCGCAACCGGGGCAAAAAATTGTGCAGAAAACCTCGACGGTGATTGTCATTGTCATTATCATTGCACCGGCCAATTAGGTTCGGTTATTTCCGCGTGAAAACAACTATTTTCTCCGTAAAGATCTGTCTTGGCAAATTTAATGAGGGATCCTGGTATTAGTGCTCTGCCAAAGTTAATATTTTAGCTTGAAACAACGAACCTTTATTTTCGTGCCATTCAATTTTACATTGTAAGAGCAAAGTCTGTGAGCGAACTCCAGCTGGCTCGACTCTCTTTCAGAGGTGAAAGAAAGGTGCACTGCGTTTTCAGTTTTTTTAAACAATGACATTCTTATTTACGCATTTCGAGTCGCCGTAAGGACTTCATTCTATGAATGTGCACGCTGAGGTTTGTTAATGGTTTGAAAGGTTAGGCGAAGAAAAACGTATACGAGAGGAGCAAAAAGGACAACAAAAAACGTACGAGGCCGTGACTTGAAATATCTTTACCCGACGCAGCCATTGCTTGGGCGCGAATACCAATTTTAACGCGACATCGTTAAGGAGTTCGTGTCGCAGAAAAGCCGGTGTCGTCGGCGGCCGTGAGCGAAAAATCCCGGAAGGCAATTCATAAATAAAAAACAACTTGCAAGATGGGCTGGGGGGGAATCGAAGCAGGGTCTCCGGAATGTGAGACGGAGACGCTACCACTCAGCCACGAGTTCGATAGTTCAAGGCGGGACAAAAGCCCGTCTAGTGAATGCGGTGTTGCCTTAGAAACGTGCTGTAGAAAGTTATACTGCGTTGTATATCGGCAATTATGAGCATGTAAATTACACAAGTCCCAGTTACACGAGTAGCGAAGTACGTTTCCACTACATTTCTTCTGCTCTCTGCGCACACACAGAGCCATCTTGCGGCAAACACGCAAACACAGAGACCCCCTCCCCCTCCTCCTTGCAATGTACGGCGCTGCTCCGACACGTGTCACGCCACTCGCTCCATGATCCCCGCGACTCGCCTTCATGGCGAGTCGCGGCCCGGCTGTCCGTGCCGATCACGACGTTTGGCTCGCGTAGATCGTTTTGAGTGGGCGATGCGAACGGGGTGCGATAACGCTATCGCGTTCCACTCTTGAAGGCGAAGCTTAAGCGTCCTCCAATGTTTTTTTTTTAAACCTAATCGAATACGAATCGGATAGTCTGGGAAGTGAATCGAATCGAATATCGAATAACTTTTGTAGAACGAACAGCCGTTTTCACAATTTTAATATAAAACGGACGTTCACAATCTATAGCACTCTTAACGTTAGCAAGTTTCTGTTTTTACGCTGCACTTTATGAAGTGTATTTCATTAAAAGCACAAATGAAGCATCTTAGGAACAAATAAGGATTCATAGTGGTTCCGTTCCCGAGCTTGGATGGTAAATTACGTGGGCCCTACTGGCGCGACGGCGTCGCACTGTATTTATGAAGGCGCGAAGTACGTGGTCGTCTGCATAAACGTGTAGTCGATGGCCGAGCAACTGACGTGCGACCGTCTGCACCTATACTTAACCTTCTCCTAGCCGCCTTCTTAATTGCCACCCGCCACCGTGCATGGCTCAGTGGCTGTCCGTGGCGTTTCGCTGCTGAACACGAGGTCGCTGGTTCGATCTCCAGCCGCGTTCCGCTAAAGGGAAAATGTAAAAATGCGCGCTTTCGGTGCAATTAACCCCAAGTGATCAAAATCAACCGGGAGCCATTCCGCCAGAGCATATTTGGGGCGTGAGCGCCATCTGTCGACCTCGCTCGTTACTGGATTCCTGTGCGAATTGTACAAATATCTCTTCAAGAAATACGAGAAGCGCGGGAAGCTGCGATTGCCGCTGCATGTTCTTGACATTATTCCACGATATCGGTGAATCCATCATCTTGTCAGCCCCGATTGGTCCATAGGTACTGCCGCGGCATCTCTGATTGGCTCAAAACGCCGCCATTGCACGAGTTAGACAGTGTTCAGAACAACACCCTTGTTCGGAACATTTTTACAGTGATGGCGCTGCCAATATTCGAAATATCGAATGCGAATCGAATAGTCCCCGGTGCTATTAGATTCATGTTCGATTCGAGCATCCACCGTCCGAAATTGTGGAATATTCGTTCGTGATCGAAAATGAGGGAAAGCAATACTTATGGAATCTCGAGGGGGAGAGAGAGATCGATGCAGGCGACGACTCAGATGATTCTACTGGAAGAGAGCGCGCGGTAACAGCTAGCAGACAACATAAACCAGTTATTTCTATTTTACAAGTTCTTCATTTGAGCGGACGTCCTGTTGCTAACGGCATTACTTGCGAAATATTGTGAATGGGTCTCATTTGTTACCAAGTGGACTCTGCACAAACTTTTTATTTTGTTTTATTTAGAAATGAGCAATTCGACATTCGATTCGTTATTCGAAGCCCAGTTTACCGAATATTCGGATTTGATTCGAGAATTTCATTGTCCGAATACCCCTAATTAAAAAATGCTTCCTTTTTAGAGTATGCCTTTGAATCCACTTTTGCTCGTGCAAGAAATCAAAACCTATATGACAGATTGTGCCAGCGACAGCCCTTGCTCGCGACCTTCATAATGACGTGAACAAAGCCTTGCTAGGTCTGAATATCCATGCCAATAAATTATTCACGCCGTGAAGGACGGAGAGAGGCGATCGTTTCGCGTCTCAGTAGCGTTGACCTGGCGTCTCTCTTTAACACTGTCACGCTATTTAACGTCCTGTTGTTTGTTATGTGACAGTGCCGATCAGCCGAAGTAGATCATCTAAAACGTGAAGAGACGTATTGTCAATTAAGCACTTCAATCCGTGTATACTATCACCCGTATGATTCGGACGCGTTTATGACCGGATATGCGTATAGGTGCCTGAAGTGCACTAACATGAAACCCTTGAGCTGATCAACAAATGACCTTCAACTCCCCCTGCTTCACGGTGTGCACTCGAACTCACTTTACGTGCACACGTGAGTATACTCACGTGTGCACAGACTCCATGGCCATCTACGAAATAAAGTTTCCCATTCCATTATATTCACTATAAGCGCTGCTCGCGGTATAAACTCGCATGGGTTCACTCACCGGCACGCCCCGCACTCATCCTTCCGGTATGTATGCGATGGATTGCTTTCAAGGCATCGTGAAAGCGCAGGGACACGGTGAAAGCACTATCCTGCGCTTCCACGCGCCTATGGCACGGATGATGAAAATCAGCGGACCAGCCATCTTGGTGAACCTGAAGGTGCATGCGACTTACATACGGTTGTACTTGGACCGTTACCGAAGCGCTCGTACTCATGGACATTTACTGACGATCGTGCGGCTCACTTTAACTCACATGTCACCGACACGAACGCGTCGGCACGTGCTCACACACTCGTTCATTAGCTATAAGCAATGATTGCTGCGGCACATTCGACTGGTTGTTTCAGAGCACTCCGACAGCACTATATGCATATGCTGTGCAAGGCAGAAACTATAAGCTTTAGTGCGAGTGTATCGCTGCTACACCTGCTCTTTACTGTAATACAGCGTTAAAGCTGCTTTCAACGACTTTCCTAGCACGTCCAGACCGCTCCACAGAACGGCCAGCCGAATGTGCGCCATAGACTATAGCTGTGCGGGCGGGGCATGCCTGCATGCAACAGCGATGCCGTATCGGGCCAACACGACCTCCTTCTCATCGCGCGTCATCTGCGATTTCCCACTCGACTTGCAATGCAATACGACCTCTTGCTGGGAATTTCCGACGGCAGTGCGCATACACTCAGGCCGCATATGTGTAGAGTGTTTATCATGGAATACGGGGAGAAGGGTTTCACGGCGTCGTGTGATCGTATCGTGATCGCGTCGACAAGGCGGCAGTTGGCACTCACAAAGCGCGGCGCGGCCGCGTGCATTTTTTCCTCGTTCAAGCGCCACGTAATAAGGTAGGGAGAGACGACCTCGCGGTGTTTGTTGGTCGAAGAGGCGGTGACACGGGGCATTGCCGCAGGACCGTCCGTGGCTTCCTTCTTTGCTTTCAGTTCGACGTTGTCGCTTTCCAATACCCGCAGGTCCAGTGAATAATTGAGGGGTTCCGCGTACTAGCCGTCATTCGGTTCCGCGCTGCAGGCAACCAGACCGTATACGCCGCAGTGTACATAGTGACCTGCTTATTTCCTCACTCGCGTGCTTTCCGTGAGCAAGCACCGCCTCTGTTGCGCTGCCTTGAGCAAGTTTTATCAGGAACGGATCGTCCGAGTCGACGCGCTCAACGACGCAAATTGATTCGCAGTCGCACTGATATGATCGCGACATAAATCTGTTCATTCGTTTGTTTTTCTGTGCTTTAGGAATCATTTACCGAGGACCGCGCGCTCAAAGACACATGCCTTTCGCGCGTTTCGATCGCTTGTCAAGGGGAAAGTGGGACTCGCAAAAACAAAAGAGGGATAGAGATATCCAAATTGCTTATGTGCATGCCTTCCTGTGAATCTTATACGCAGCTGAGGGGAGCTTTCTCGGTCTTTTTTGTTTACCTGTTGACAGTTTTTATGTTATTTCGAGCCGTGTAGACGTGTTCCAATGGCTATTATTATGACTTTTTATGTGAGCTGGATCAAATTTGCACCAGAGTGTCAAAAAAGTAAAGGAAACGTTTTCACCAGTTTTCTTCCTGACCTTCGTCGGTGTTCTGTATTTCAGGTGTCTTGCTGACTTGATGTTTTTATCAGCTCGGCCTTGTGAAAGTTCTGTTGCTAGTAAATTTATAGCTACTGCAAGGTTACCGCTCCTTAAAAGTTACTCATAATGCTTCTTTTTCTCCTTCTGTTGCACGCTCGTTCTATCTTCATCAGTTGCAATAATGAACAAAAAACAAAGAGCAGAATCGTAATTCTTTTCAAGAACAGGAAATACTGATGACGCATCCCCATCGCAAAAAAAAAAAAGGTAATCTGCATGGCCAATTTGCCGACAACGCTCGAGTGGTCTTTACTTGTTTTGTGATCGGCTGTACATTATGCAACGCATGGCAGCACAACATTTTAATCGGATAGAACGACCATTCAGCTGTATTGAGACCCTTTGCCGAAGGGAGAATTTCGAACATCTTGAAAGGAGCTCCCGGTCGCGAGGGTGCTTTTTAGTACACACCTGAAAATTATTCTAGCTGTTTGCACGTGGTGAAACGCCATCCGTGATTCATTCATAGGAACGCCGATACGTTGTCCCGATTGAGTTATAACCTACTTTAAGAAACGTTCTGCTTTAATTGCACATATTCCGTTTGTTGAGCCCTCGTAATTCCGCACATAGATGTGCCTGAAATAGCCGCTCTTACGTGTCTCCTCTTCTTTTTTCTGCTCAGACATACTATAAGTTCATGTGACAACGGCTGTCACATAGAGATAACCGCTCGGTTACTTGTTTCAACCTGTGCGGTGTCCGACTGGTTTCACAGTGTTTCGCTATACGACGCTAAAACAGTCGGCAGTAGTATATTGTTGGCCGAATGGGAACTATATGACTGGAAGCAATTAGTGTCTTTATCAACGGACTAATTCGGTGATATCGCTTTCATTCACGTCACAACGCGAATAAATAAACGCTCCTGATCGCTTCGTAAAGCCATAGTGCACATACAAACGGCAGCAAAATAAATCGCCAGGAAAACCTTCGATGTGCATGCCTATAGCTTCAATATGTCTACTTTATTCATAGTAGCCTCGAAGCTAGACATAATGGAAAGATGGCGAGCGCTATACAAGCATCACGGTGACTGCAGAGACTGCGCGCATGCCCTTTCATTGCCGGGAGATAGGTCTACACGGGGTCGCATTTTCTCGCCACTGTAGACATATCTGCCTTTTGAAGGAGCGCCTGAGGGTATATAGTCTCTATACAGTACTTCAACATTCATGATACTTCGTCTGGAGAGCAACTTAAAGGAAGTAAACATCGTTTACACGTGGAGTTGCTGGTACCTCTGTATACGTCTTCTTCCTCCATTCTCTTTCTTTATTCTATGTGCAATATGCCTGTTCATGTTGAAAAAGCAGCTCAAAGCACGAAGTGGAGGAAGCAGTGGAAACGAAAGAATTATTGAACAACAATTTCTTGACAAGACACTTTCTCGTTTCCGTTGTTCCTTTAATTACGAATTTTGACCAACTTGTCCCAAATTGCCATTCTGGTTTAGTGTCTCCGTATATTTAAAACGTGCGCTTACAGGTACGTGGCCCAACGCATTTACATAAACAGGCGTAAACTGCGACGTGGTAGGCGCTTCATCGTATACTTTCTTCATTACGACAGCCCTACCACGGTGGCGCCGCATGTACAACTACTGCGGGAAAGCCGAAGGCGCGCCAGCGGTGTGCAAATATGCGCCCGGCTGAACCGCCCCGTCAAACTTCGATCCCCTCATCTGCCCGTCAAAGCTTGTCCCAGAGAGAGAGAAAAGAAAGACAGAAAGACAGAGAGAGAGAGACTCGCAAGGTTTGGCACGCAGCCCGACCGCTTCGGCTGACATAAACAACCAAGTAGGCGACGGCAGTTTATTGCGTTTTGCGTCACGCCCGGTTCGTCCGTGAACGTTCGGCACGCGTCTGATAGAGTCTCGCCTTCACTTTCACCGGGGCCGTACAGGTGCCGAGCTCTCCAGCCGCACGCCCAAACGTCTCTTGAGTCGTCACCACTTGATGGAAGGGTTCGCATCTCGAACACCCGGCGGGGTTGCCGTCGACGTTAGGTCCCACGTCACCACAGTACGAGCCAATCGGAGCTGAGCGACTCGTTCTCGCGTGCGCCGTCGACTTGAAACGTGTACGGGTTTTGCCCCTTCACTTTACGTTTACCTTGCTTTTCACGGTGCGTGGCCGAGCTTCAAATGTTGACGAACTGCTGCCGGATCTGGTTCCGATTCGTCAGCCGCGACGCCTGCGACGTGGACATATACGTAGAACGTGTATTTGGCAACCTGACCTTATGAGTGACGTATGCCGTGTGACCGACACATGGCGCCTGGTACAGTAGATGTTCTGCTAATGCAGTTAGGTGCAGCAAGGTTAACTTATAGCACACCTCCCAGACGACGATACGATGTTCCTACAGTTTCTCACTGAAGCGGTTATTGTATACGTAATCGAAATGTGTATAGCTGCTACTTAACGTCAAAAACAAGACAGGCGTTCAAAGGAAGCTGGCTGCTTGAACTGACCGACAGTGGATGAACAAGCAATGCTGCTGTTGCTATGTCTCGACAACTTCTTCGTCAGGACTCTTTTCGTCAAGGCCTGGCGAGAACAAGTCCCCTTGCAGACACGTTGGTTACAACGCCTTGTCTTGTTCAGCCACTGTTTATTGCTATTGAAGATGTTACTTTACGTATGGGTTTCCGATTGTGGGTAAGGTCGAGGTGCACGTGAGTTAGTGAAACAAACTGAAACATAAGAAAAAGAAAAATGATAGAAGCCGAAAAAAGAAAGGAAGACGTTTCGGCAATTATTGTTGTTCAGTTAGTTCAGTGGGTGGAGCACACAGTAATCGAGATACATGCCGCACATAAATAAGAAAGTCTGTAGTCATGCGTGGACGACGTGTGGAGCAATCGTTACGACCACGGCTCCATGGCTTTATTTCACGAGCTCCCGCAAGTTCACCGCAACACTTTCCACGGGGGAGAGAGAGGGGAGAGAAAGAGAGCAAATTTCCTGTGGGCAGCTTCTATCGCTGTCGAAATGGAAACATATCAACGAAGGAGAGCCAGGAACGACGAGAAAGTGAAGGCCTCTGTTTTAGTGAAGCAACTACCACACAAAGGCAGCAGACAATGAAAGCCAAGGACGTCGCTTAGTATATATGGCGGGAATTCCCCCTACGCTGTCCTTGTAGTCATTGTTCTGCTGGCCTCACATGGCAGTCATTAAACAAAATACGCCTGACACAGGGGTCGCTGCAGAGGTGTTTTGGCTCTCGGCGCTCGTTGCGCAGCACGCCGCGGTAAACGTTCGGCCACACACAAAAGTTCGCGGGACACAGTTTCCACGAGAAATGGAAATTTCTGCTACATTGGAGCACGGTGCTTCTGATTTAATAGGTCACTCGTGTAGGCTGCAAAAAATAAAAAAAAGAAAGGAAGAAACTACTGCAGTCTAAAATTTTGAAATCAGGGCCCAGGCTTCGCGGGAATTCAGCTTTCTTCGACAAAATACCCGTGTCCCGTAAATTTTGGTGGTTGACTGTATACATGGCGGCTACATAAATGTGGTGGCATAACTGCGGTGAGATAAATGGCGAATGCATATTTCAGCCGTAATTGCGCTGGACTTCGCGGCTGTGCCGGTATTTCATTTCTCTCTTACTCGTCGTGTTTACGGTTCGTATAAGCAAGAAGCCGCATTCAAAGACTGCATAAAAAAAAAGCGCCATGGTGCGCGGTGTACAGACGGATGCGTACGCAATTAATTGCTCTCACGCGAAATCGCGGCGTTGCGACTGGGCTGTAAACCGGCTAGCAGGATCGTACCTCCCGTCGCTTCACGTAGTTTGCTCGCTTGCATTGTTCTCACATGGTGCCGGAAGTCGAGCCGCATACATGACGTGAGTGGTTCGTGCAACACGGATGCTACACGGTAAAGGTCGTAGCTGCGCCGTCAGCGTGGTCCTGCGACCTTGCACTTCTCACTTAATAATTGGGCATAACGCCATATAACGCGTTTGGGATTTTTGGCATTCGTAAACTCTAAAAAAGTTGTGCCTAAATGAAAAAGAACAAAATACAAGATTGATTAAAAAGAAAAAGAATGAGCAACACGGGAAGGTGAGGCGTGCACACGCGTACACGGATACAGCACTATTCTCCATTCCTTTTCATGTTTCTGTATTTTGTGTTCGTGTTTCTTGTTCTGTAACATTTAAAAAGGTCGCTAAACGCAAATAGCAAGCCAGTCTAAACTGGTACATGTAGCATTCCTTTCAGACCCAAATTTCCTTTCATTTCGCGGAAGAATAGGCTTGATCATTAGTTGAAGAAAATGAATGCCAAACTTCAATGAGTTTTTCGCCGAAACGTCAGCGCCGACACGTCATGGTGGTGTCACAGGTTTCAACATATCTGTTTTTGTATTTGGGACAATTTATAGGGCGCTGGACAAGTGCTTGAAACTTGCTAGGTTGTGTCTCTGGTTCCTTTAGAATCATATGTAGTCATTCCTTACTAAGGAACAGTTGCCAAGACCCAAGCATGCGCGGTCGAAACCCATGACGTCACAGCGATCTCTTGCGGGGACTTTAGGGAGGCGTCACTACATGTTGTTCGTTATGGCATCTTTTCTGGCTCACTAAGCGTGACTATACTAATACAGGCGTCACATGTACACTCCTGATCGCGGTGGGAGCTCATACGGATTGGGCTTGATCCGGATAGAGTGTTCCTGCACGGTCATTTGCGTTCGCAATTCATCGGGATCCGAATCCGGACAATCGTGATCTGTGAATCGCGATCGCAGGCAGACGTCTGCGCCCTCTAGCGCAGCATTCTGAAAATGCTAAATACAAAAAGTGAAGACAGCTAAAAAAAAAAACATTCAAATGCCTTTTTATCAGCAATAGTAAGCTGTAAAATCGAAATATTGTCCAAATTTAAGCATATATTGCAAACCTGAATTTGTAATCAAGGCATTATGCAGTTCTGAGTGTTGCCGAAGGCCAGTAGACGATATATAACTCGATCCTTATCGTTGGATCGTGTAGCAGCGATCATTGTTGATCGCCATCAAGACATCTGATCCGGATCGGCCCCGATCCCGATCAGAAGTGTACGTGTGACACCGGTATAACATAGCTTAGCTTAATACTCATATTTAGCGTGCCCTTATAGGCTATGCACACCTATATAATTTGCCGTATGCCGTTTCATAAAGGCGCACCAGTTGCGACGACTCGGTTTCGTGCGCGGACTTACTTGAACAAATCGAAATGCGGGTCTCCGAAGCCGGGGAATCCTCCGGGGAAGCCAGTCTTGGACGGGTCCGGCAGCAGGCTCCTGGACTCGATGTCGCCCTCGGGGTCGTCGCGGATGAACTTACGCCTGCCGTCCTTGTCCACCTGGTAGTGCGTGAAGCGGCTCTTGCCGGACGAGTCCTTGTAGCCCGAGCGGCCCGTCACCACGCCGTCGGGTCCGAAGCTCTCGTGGTGGAAGCTGCTGACCGAATACGAATTGCCCTGGCCCGACGTCCGGGCGCATAGCAGGACGGCCACCACGAACACCGCGGCCAACCGTGTGTACGTCGACTGCGGTAGAACCGGGAAAGAAGGTCGAAGATGCGTCTTTGGCAATAAAACAGGCGGCAGCAAGAGCCTGCTGCAAAAGCTCTGCTGTGTTTTATAAATACATGATTTTTTTTTCTTCGGCACGAACAAGACGTATTAAAAGAAACAGATGACGCAGCACGCGCAGCGCACTGTTAAGTTTCATGCTTAGCCCGCAAACCAAGAACAACTCCTCGCGGCTGCTTCGCTCCTGACAGTTGGCATGTCTGGATCACCGTGTGATTGAATACCTGCCAAACAGCGACCACGGAATGAATGCACGTGGTGCATATTTACCATATCCCGGAACCTATCTAACTGTTACCAAGCTAGTGAAAACTGCTTTAGGCAACGAGCAAATATTGTGGTATAGGTCTGCCTCGATTTCTTCCTCTGTCCAAGGACTGACCTCGTATACAATGCTGTAATGAGTACGGTAAGTGCGAGGCTAAAATGAATAATGTATGGCCGTCGTGGCCGCCCCGTAACCGTCTCAGCTGTGAGTGCAATGTCAGCTCAGAAAGCGAAGAGCGGGACGTCATTTGGACACGCACAAACACAGTGGAACGTATGCAGATAATATGGGAGAGAAGCCGACTACTGTGACAATATCTGGCGCTTGACCTGCCCTTACAAACGCGTTTTTTAAAAAAGAAATGCAAGTCGCATAAGTTGAAATTGAATTTCGCAGATACACGGCGTGCGCCCTATACTCACATCGGTGCTTAGCGCGAAGGGGTGAAGCGAAAGAACCAATTCAGACGATCGCGGGCCGGCGCATGACAATCGGAGAAACAGGTCGGGTCGCGCGCGTCATCGTGCATCACCACACGCGTATACAACAAGCAATTTCGTGCCTTAACGAGCCGGACCCCCCCTATCAGCGCCCCGCGCACTGGCGCGCTTGCGCCGTCATTGCGTTTCTTTCCGCGTGTCCGAGCAACGTTGCGGTGCGCCTCCAGCGCTTCTCGCACTGCTATATACTATCCGTTCCTCAGTGCACGGTGGCTGCCGAAAAAGCCTGCGGTCTCCCACTGACCATTGTGAAGAGCCTCTTCCGCGTGTACGGTCCACCGTCCGAGCGACTGCTCCGAAGAGAGTGTATAATCCTGCGCGCAACCGATTAACCTCTCCGCCGGAGAGTATATATAGGAGACCTGGATCGGAGTCGCCGTGTCGCGCCTTTCTAGGAAGCACCAGCGCGCTGCAGGAAGCTTAAAGGACTCGCGGACTGGGCGTCCTTGGGTGATGCGTGCCTGCCAGTCGCCGGCAGCGGTTGGAGCGCCGCCGCCGCACGCGGTCCGTCCCGCTTGCGATAGGCATCCGCGCGGCAGACGATGCGCTTTATCTTCTTTCTTTTCTATTTTTTAAATTTCTTTTTGCGAGCCCCAGCGGTGGAGCACAGGACACTCGGCTTGACCGCAGCCGGGAGCTTTTCTATAGCCTGGGCTGTATTCGTAGCACGTATGCCAAGCATTTCCTTTCTTTTCGTTAAATCCGTAAGAGTGCTGATTTTACAGCCTTTGAAGGTGTTATAACATCCTTAAGGCTGTATATATTCTTTGATGTTTTCTTCTCTTTTTCCCGAAGGCGAGCTGAAATTACACCGGTGGTGAGAGAAAGACATACCTGACACGTACGCGAGCTTGGCAGCGGTAGCCGTTGAAGTTTGTACACACACACATTGAAGAGGGAGAAAATGCATTAAGAACATCAACAAATAACAAGTCGGGTGATTTCTCTGCAATCTCACGAGGTGATTACGTCCGCAGCGAAGCATCTATAGGTTGTTCCACGTTTCAATTGTGAATGAAAAAAAAAGAAAGAGAGAGAGAGAGAGAACCTGAAACAGTTCAGGTGCCACCTAAAAGGAAGAATGTTAAGTGCGTCTGTTCTGCATCCTTATTCACTATATACCTGTCTCGTTTCAAGAACACCCTTCCTTTTTAGCTGGATGGACAGAGACGCATCGAGACTGCTAATCTCGCCTCGTGTGAGTCGGCGCGAAAGAAAAGCAACGACAGCAGTCTTTCTTCGTCGGAAACAGCAGCAGCATGTTACAGCTCTCTCCTCCACGTTATACCCTTGGGGGCAGCTCAGAGTGAACTATCACACACACGCACAGACACCGTGGGGTGATCTGCATTTCGCCGTCCCCAATGGGGGCCATTACGAAACGAGGCTCGAAGTTGCGCCGCTGCATTTTTTTTTTTTGCGTCATTCGACGAGCTGACTTTGAAAACGAACAGACTCATAAAAATCCAGCGATAGCTCTTGCGCGGTATCTCGATTCTTCCATTCATTTCGCTCCCCTTTCTCACCTTTATTTGACTCCGTCGGTATCCGCCGGGTCCGAAAGCCAACTGGCATTGCGGAATAGCTCGCCCTTAGGCTCCACAGCGTGCGTTCCACACTAGAGAACGGTGCATCACTTTGAGAACTATATAGTGAGCATGGAGTACCGGATACAGATAAATTCGTGAAGCTGTTTGCACAGTAAACCGACGTCTGATTGGCGTTCCTCTTTCATCTCTCTCTGCTAGCGGATCACGATAGCCGACATTGTGAAAAACGGTAAATCAAGTACACCCTCGCTATACCGTTGTGATTGCGGTATATCTGACTACACTTGACGTCCGGCCTAACATTCACATCGCTGCGGCGATTTCGCTGGACGAATTGTGTAACGCCGGCGTACCTGCATACACGCATAGTATGTCGCCTTACACGGGTGTACGTTTTGTCTTGCTCTATACAACCTGATAAAAAAAAATGGCTGTGGCTTAGCTAAGGTTAAGCCCAGGATGCGAAGCATACTAGCCTCTATTTTAGTTGTTGAACCACTGTTTAGCCTGGTGAACCGCTGTTGCTTGGCTATATTTGGTTCGGCTAGACGAAGAAACAACTGATGCGTTACTCTGCTTCGCCTTCAAGAGTGGAACGCGACAGCGTTCGAATCCCGTCGACCCCGCCAGCGACTACGCGCCCCGCATTGGACGCGGTGAGCGTCGAGCAACGCAGCGTTCGGCGCGGCAACGAAATGTGCGCCTGAGCAAGCGACGCACGCCTGAGCCTTAGAAACAGCTCGTTTCTAAGGCAACACCGCATTCACTGGAGGCGCTTTTGTACCGCTTTGAAGCATCGTACTCGTGGCTCAGGGTAATAAAGACAAAAAAAATACTCGTGGCTCAGTGGTAGCGTCTCCGTCTCACACTCCGGAGACCCTGGTTCGATTCCCACCCAGCCCATCTTGCGAGAGTTGAGCGACGCCGCGAGCGACGGCGCGAGTTGGAGCCCCGTTTCTCCTCTGTCGTGACGTCACGGTGTCACGTGGTATGGCATGGGGTCAAAGGTCATTGAAGGCGACACCGCCGCGCCTGAGGAGCTGGGTTGAGCTCTCGTAATATGCTTCGCATAAAAGAGAAATAACATATAAGAAAAAAAAAGAAGAAAAGAACTCGCGTCACGCGGCACCACGGATGGGGGCAGCGTCGCGAATCTCGTTAGCGTTGTTTTATAGCCTCTACTGACCCCGCCGGCTCAATAGAGCAGGAAAGATCCTGTGCCTTGGGGCACTTCAGCGCATATATATACGGTATGTACGCAACGGAACGTCCATCCATTCCGTAGCCGTGAGCAAGCGCAGACGCGTTCGCCGTGTGGTACGAAGGTCGGCCGGCGCGAACCTCACCGAGCGTGCGGCTTGCACGGGGCCGCGTATAGAAATCGAAAGGGGAGCGATTAATTACGAGAAGGATGTGGGCCGTCGCGCCAGCGCGATTGCCGGCCGCGGCGTTGGCCGCGATTTTGCCCCGTTACGAGATATAACGGACTCGCTGGTGCGTGCGACGCGTTCTGCGCTGCAGGATGCTGGCGGTGTAGTTTCCTAAATTCATTGTCATGCAGTGAGAATTTCCGCGTAGCGCAGTGAAAGGTGTACGTGATTGAACTGCATATGTAGTTGAAGACGAACATGCCGGAAGGTCACGGGGTCAGCGAGGGACGTAATTTATCGAGAGCGTCGTCACAGGGCTTATATATCCGAAGGCGCGGAGAAGCCTTCAGGATTGTTGTAAACGCCTTTTAAACGCCTCATCCCGCATCTCGGAGCGGAGCCCGGATCGATATTATGTATTCTAGAGCCACAGCTCTCTTGGCTGCTGCGCTAAATTTGATAAAATACTGTAAGGTTAGGTCGATTCTTCGAGAAGAAATACTGGTTAGCGCAAAGTCGACTAGCAAAGTTTGACCTTCGAACTCCTGCTCTAGGAGTATGAATAAACATCAAGGGCGGGTTCTCAGTCGAATGATGTGCCGCGTCTTACGTACGCGTTGCATCTAGACGTCTTGAAATACTTCTAATAACGGGAAGCACTTCTGTAAGTATATATTATGTGTCACGTGACAGGATTGATTCTGTTTCACTGCATGATGAAATAATACCTCAGGCACACGAGCATGCCAAAGCTTCCATGAAGTTAAGGAGCATTGAGCTTTCAAAGGCACATTAATTCGCGGGATATGTATCGGTGCTACACGGTCTCCAGATGGTCTCCGTTGAAGCTTTTAACAGAAACCGCAACGTATCCTTAGCGCTGCCATCGCCTCGAAAGTAATAAAAAAATATGGCCCCAATGCGTCTCATAATAAATTTGTAATAATTATTTCAGCAATATTTATTTTTTCTAATACATAGAAACATCAAAACAAAATGTACGCGTAGTAAAGGCATTACTTTACCAAATACAGATGTATTTATTGTAATGACGGCCACCACGTGTACCGCTTCGTACACCGCATGTTGGCGTCGATTATTCGTTGCTGCCTTTGCTTCAGCTGCTTTGTTTCATTCCGTGTGGCTATTCAGCGTTAGGTACGCGTAAACGCGGTAAAATAAAGACAGAAAGTGACGAGGGAAGGAGACACGCAGAAAAAAGACGAGGAGAATGGGATGCCTAGCAGCCAAAGAACCAAATCGCACATGGCACCCGTGTTGTGTCGATGTTGCTCCTGACGACAGGCCGTGCCGGCGCTGCTGTACCGGCGCGTTCATGGTGGAGATTACGGGTGTTCCGAAAGTGTTTAGTACTTTAGTAATAACTTTCAGTACTTATAAGCTTGTTCTGATGAAGAGGTAAAAATTGAACTTCCATATTTTTAGAGATCTTTTTTTCTGCTGTCGGGCGCCCTCTAGGCTCCAGAGTATTCCCTTGAGGTTTTGAAAGGACGAACGCGCACTCCTTTGACTCAAAGCTCCCTTCCAGCAGGGCTCCTTTGCGGTGCCTGAGTGACAGTGCGCATTCTCCCTTGAAGTAAAGGATCTTCGGTTCAAAGGACTTTGAAGGTGCCCGTGTGACTGGGTGATAACACTTCTGTCGCAGCGCTTCTCATTACAGATCTTCAGTCAGCAGGATATTTAATTGAATTGTTTTTTTTTACGCGTTAGTTTAAGTGAGGTGCGCAGCGCGAGAAGAAGTGTTAGGTGGTAGTGGTAAAAACATTTGTTGGGTCTCTTAATGAGAATACGTATAGGAGGTATACAGGGATGGCCCCTTAAGGGGACGGCCCTTACAAGTGTTAGGTGTGCGGACACTGCGTTCGCGAACATGCTGTGAGCTAGTAAATTGGTATCCGCTGCGCTCGCGTATATATATATATATATATATATATATTTATATATATATATATATATATATATGTGTGTGTGTGTGTGTGTGTGTGTGTGTGTGTGTGTGTGTGTGTGTGTGTGTGTGCGCGTTTGATACTTTATATGTATTATTTACTGTAATTATATAAGCAGGCAGACCTTACGGATAGGCACTTACGTAGACCCTAGAAAATGCGCACAGCAGCGTGCTCAGCCTGTGGAAGAAAAAGATAAATCAGTTTGGGGATTTGCTAAATGTTTCATTTAATTTCATTTTATTTCAGAACTTAATACAAATAATATTGCGTACGCACCTGGGCCCTTAGCGGTATTGCTAGTCTCGTGAATTAACATTTAATTTTAACTAAGGAAGGAAGGCATTTCCCATGCTAATTTAACTGCTTCATCTCGAAACGACGGCCTATGGGCTATAGGACGATTAAACCACACCTGCTGTTTTCTAAAAGCGAAACCATATACGGTAATGAGAACTCTCGTCAGGAAATTGACAAGGACACTGATTACAATAGTAATGAACACGTCTCTAAACTAAGAAAAAGGCGTGAAAAGAACCTGCCGCCGTGTCCTATGGCACGTTCTGCTGCTCAGCACACACACACACACACACACACACACACACACACACACACACACACACACACACACACACACACACACACACACACACACACACACACACACACGCGCGCGCGCGCACGCACGCACGCACGCACGCACGCACGCACGCACGCACGCACGCACGCACGCACGCACGCACGCACGTATGTATACACATTGCAGCTGCGACTAGTAAAGAAGTCGCTTAAAAATTAAAACCGGCCGGCGAGTTCTAAACGCAGGTGGGAGTGTGCGCATGACGCGAATAATTTGACGTTGCTTTGACGTAACGCACGTCATCGGACACGCGCATGATACGTCGTGGTGAGGAAAGCTTACGTGGGAGACTATGTGGCAACTGTTGCGAGCTGCGCGCTGCATCACGAAAAAACCCATATTGCAGTGCTCGGATTTTTGCTTATGGGGAAACACGGCGTAGTCGGAAAACGTGCGCATTTAACTATGAAGAATAGTAAAGCACAGGACTGTCACGCACGTACAATAAGGAAACAAGCGAAGAACGCAGCTTGTAGACGAACATACGGCATGATGAAAATATTACGAAATCCGAAGCCAGCTGGACTGCAGTTTTTCTTTCTTTTCTTTATCAGGGCAAGCCTTGGGCAGAGTTCCAGACATTCAGTGTGCGCTGAATTCAATAACAAAGACACGCTGACAGTGGATAGGTGCACCGTCGATATCAAGACTTCTGAGCACGCGAACTCTGTTGAACTGGCAAAGCCTTAAAGCTTGGACGTATAAGTATTTTTTCTTAATTTCCTCCATGTCTCAGTAATTTGTCTTAGGTGAATACCTGTGGCTATTACAGTCAACGCTGCATTGTTAGCATCGACCTACGAAGATTGAGCCGCTTGCAAAAGATCCCGCTCGGTGTATGTGTTTGGCCAAGAGACGCGTCAGAAAAGCTTTGTGTGTTTTAAGGTGAAACCACTGTATGCCCCATGAAGCGAAAAATGTGCCCTCCGTTGTTATCATCTGATGGTACCAAAGACCACGTGACCAAGTGATGACGTCACGTTCCTGGCTCTGGACCTGCTGCGGTTCGCGCTGCGAAACCTCACGGTGAACAGCGTCGGACACCGTGGCCCACACCCAAAAAAACTTACCTGGCACCCTCCCAAAATTAAAATAAGGTGGATTACGATGTATTAAGGGTTCTACAAGTAAGAGCAAGGTGTATTATGGTAGAGGTTTAATGTAAGGTGATAACTTTGGGAAGTCGTTAGGCTTTCGCATTTAAATCAGGTAAGAATACTTAAGTGACTGTCAACCTTTATGCACATCCATTCACTTCCGACAGGTTATTCCAGCAGCATCAGCAATTACCACACGCATGATCATGAACTGTATAGAGTTCGCTGTTAAAGGATAGGGACACATACGTGGTAATAAATGCGTGATAACTACAATATTGCTTCGATTATGCCGCAAAAACTTGGCCCTGAACATGAAGCCTTAGGCAGGCATCCATGCGCAAGAAAATATTATCCAGAGGCTTTAATCGCAGTCAGATATAATTTATCTTTTTATGTGTTCAATTTATGAGTGATTACTATACTGCACATGTTCATGGAACATACATTATCGCCGCCATCCACCACCACCACAACTAATACCCCTTCCTGAAGCCCGGAAGAGGTACCGCCGCCTTACAAGTCACCTAACAGATAATTTACCGGGCGCAGAATGTGCGTACTATGCAGTGCGCGCCGTCTAGCACAATACTCACGCACAATACCAGCGTACCATTGTGATAAATTCTAAGGCGAACATTTCCAAAACTGCTTCAATACGCTGTTTCGTTTCCAGGTACACCTGCATTCGTAACAGTGGCTTGAACAATCGAAAACGTACACCCAACCACAAAAGTTTCTTCGGACCACGGTATCTGAGAAAAAGCTGATTAACTTCCGCAGCGTCGTAACGCAGCCAGGTATTCACATTTCCAGCCTGTAGGCTAGTATATGTGCGGACGGCATTGTGCTGTAATTAAATACTGGTAAGCGCAATTCCAAGACGGGACTGTAGATATAGACACATAAGAACAGGACAAGCGGTAAGCAGCCAAACCTTGCAGAATCCACATGAATCCACGTCTGGATTCATGTGGATTCCACAAGGTACGAGCCACAAGGTACGCGCCGCTCATCAATAAACCTATTTCACGCCAACTTGGGTCACCAGCTATACGTGTCATAGGGAGTGTGCCGCTCTTCGATGAACGTCTTTTTACGCTGGCTTCGGTCGCCAGCTATGTGTAGCTGGGTATTCGTTGCTCTTCAATGAACCCCTTTGACACCAATTTGGGTCACTGGGCATACGTGCCACAAGGTACGCGCCGCTCATCAATAAACATGTTTTACGCCAACTTGGGTCACCGGCTATACGTGTCATTATGAGTGTGCCGCTCTTCGATGAACGTCTTTTTACGCTGGCTTGGGTCACCACCTATGTGTAGCCGGGTATGTGCTGCTCTTCAATGAACCTCATTGACACCAATTTGGGTCACTGGGCATATGTGCCACAAGGTGCGCGCCACTCATCAATAAACCTGTCTTACGCTAACTTGGGTCACCGGCTATACGTGTCATTATGAGTGTGCCGCTCTTCGCTGAACGTCTTTTTACGCTGGCTTGGGTCACCACCTATGTGTAGCTGGGTATGTGCTGCTCTTCAATGAATCTCTTTGACACTAACTTGGGTGACTGGGTATATGTGCGCCGCAAATTATGCGCCGCTCATCAATAAACCTGTTTCACGCCAACATGGGTCACCAGCTATACGTGTCATTGGGAATGTGCCGCTCTTCGACGAACGACTTTTTACGCTGACTTGGGTCACCACCATTGTGTAGCTGGGTATGTGCTGCTCTTCAATGAATCTCTTTGACACCAACTTGGGTGACTGGGTATATGTGCGCCGCAAAGTATGCGCCGCTCATCAATAAACCTGTTTCACGCCAACTTGGGTCACCGGCTATGCGTGTCATTGGGAGTGCGCCGCTCTTCGATGAACGCCTTTTTACGCTGACTTGGGTGACCACCTATGTGTAGCTGGGTATGTGCTGCTCTTCAATGAATCTCGTTGACACCAACTTGGGTGACTGGGTATATGTGCGCCGCAAAGTATGCGCAGCTCATCAATAAACCTGTTTCACGCCAACTTGGGTCACCGGCTATGCGTGTCAATGGGAGTGTGCCGCTCTTCGATGAACGCCTTTTTACGCTGACTTGGGTCACCACCTATGTTTAGCTGGGTATGTGCTGCTCTTCAATGAACCTCTTTGACACCAACTTGGGTCACTGGGTACATGTGCCACAAAGTATGCGCCACTCATCAATAAACCTGTTTCACGCCAACATGGGTCACCGGCTATACGGGTCATTGGGAGTGTGCCGCTCTTCGATGAACGCCTTTTTACGCTGACTTGGGTCACCACCTATGTTTAGCTGGGTATGTGCTGCTCTTCAATGAACCTCTTTGACACCAACTTGGGTCACTGGGTACATGTGCCACAAAGTATGCGCCGCTCATCAATAAACCTGTTTCACGCCAACTTGGGTCACCGGCTATGCGTGTCATTGGGAGTGTGCCGCTCTTCGATGAACGCCTTTTTACGCTGACTTGGGTCACCACCTATGTGTAGCTGGGTATGTGCTGCTCTTCAATGAATCTCTTTGACACCAGCTTGGGTGACTGGGTATATGTGCGCCGCAAAGTATGCGCCGCTCATCAATAAACCTGTTTCACGCCAACTTGGGTCACCGGCTTTGCGTGTCATTGGGAGTGTGCCGCTCTTCGATGAACGCCTTTTTACGCTGACTTGGGTCACCACCTATGTTTAGCTGGGTATGTGCTGCTCTTCAATGAACCTCTTTGACACCAACTTGGGTCACTGGGTACATGTGCCACAAAGTATGCGCCACTCATCAATAAACCTGTTTCACGCCAACATGGGTCACCGGCTATACGTGTCATTGGGAGTGTGCCGCTCTTCGACGAACGACTTTTTACGCTGACTTGGGTCGCCAGCTATGTGTAGCTGGGTATTCGTTGCTCTTCAATGAACCCCTTTGACACCAATTTGGGTCACTGGGCATACGTGCCACAAGGTACGCGCCGCTCATCAATAAACATGTTTTACGCCAACTTGGGTCACCGGCTATACGTGTCATTATGAGTGTGCCGCTCTTCGATGAACGTCTTCTTACGCTGGCTTGGGTCACCACCTATGTGTAGCCGGGTATGTGCTGCTCTTCAATGAACCTCATTAACACCAATTTGGATCACTGGGCATATGTGCCACAAGGTACGCACCGCTCATCAATAAACCTGTTTCACGCCAACTTGGGTCACCGGCTATGCGTGTCATTGGGAGTGTGCCGCTCTTCGACGAACGCCTTTTTTACGCTGACTTGGGTCACCACCATTGTGTAGCTGGGTATGTGCTGCTCTTCAATGAATCTCTTTGACACTAACTTGGGTGACTGGGTATATGTGCGCCGCAAATTATGCGCCGCTCATCAATAAACCTGTTTCACGCCAACATGGGTCACCAGCTATACGTGTCATTGGGAATGTGCCGCTCTTCGACGAACGACTTTTTACGCTGACTTGGGTCACCACCATTGTGTAGCTGGGTATGTGCTGCTCTTCAATGAATCTCTTTGACACCAACTTGGGTGACTGGGTATATGTGCGCCGCAAAGTATGCGCCGCTCATCAATAAACCTGTTTCATGCCAACTTGGGTCACCGGCTATGCGTGTTATTGGGAGTGTGCCGCTCTTCGATGAACGCCTTTTTACGCTGACTTCGGTCACCACCTATGTTTAGCTGGGTATGTGCTGCTCTTCAATGAATCTCTTTGACACCAACTTGGGTGACTGGGTATATGTGCGCCGCAAAGTATGCGCAGCTCATCAATAAACCTGTTTCACGCCAACTTGGGTCACCGGCTATGCGTGTCAATGGGAGTGTGCCGCTCTTCGATGAACGCCTTTTTACGCTGACTTGGGTGACCACCTATGTGTAGCTGGGTATGTGCTGCTCTTCAATGAATCTCGTTGACACCAACTTGGGTGGCTGGGTATATGTGCACCGCAAAGTATGCGCAGCTCATCAATAAACCTGTTTCACGCCAACTTGGGTCACCGGCTATGCGTGTCAATGGGAGTGTGCCGCTCTTCGATGAACGCCTTTTTACGCTGACTTGGGTCACCACCTATGTTTAGCTGGGTATGTGCTGCTCTTCAATGAACCTCTTTGACACCAACTTGGGTCACTGGGTACATGTGCCACAAAGTATGCGCCGCTCATCAATAAACCTGTTTCACGCCAACTTGGGTCACCGGCTATGCGTGTCATTGGGAGTGTGCCGCTCTTCGATGAACGCCTTCTTACGCTGACTTGGGTCACCACCTATGTGTAGCTGGGTATGTGCTGCTCTTCAATGAATCTCTTTGACACCAGCTTGGGTGACTGGGTATATGTGCGCCGCAAAGTATGCGCCGCTCATCAATAAACCTGTTTCACGCCAACATGGGTCACCGGCTATACGTGTCATTGGGAGTGTGCCGCTCTTCGATGAACGCCTTTTTACGCTGACTTGGGTCACCACCTATGTTTAGCTGGGTATGTGCTGCTCTTCAATGAACCTCTTTGACACCAACTTGGGTCACTGGGTACATGTGCCACAAAGTATGCGCCACTCATCAATAAACCTGTTTCACGCCAACATGGGTCACCGGCTATGCGTGTCATTGGGAGTGTGCCGCTCTTCGATGAACGCCTTTTTACGCTGACTTGGGTCACCACCTATGTTTAGCTGGGTATGTGCTGCTCTTCAATGAACCTCCTTGACACCAACTTGGGTCACTGGGTACATGTGCCACAAAGTATGCGCCACTCATCAATAAACCTGTTTCACGCCAACATGGGTCACCGGCTATACGGGTCATTGGGAGTGTGCCGCTCTTCGATGAACGCCTTTTTACGCTGACTTGGGTCACCACCTATGTGTAGCTGGGTATGTGCTGCTCTTCAATGAATCTCTTTGACACCAGCTTGGGTGACTGGGTATATGTGCGCCGCAAAGTATGCGCCGCTCATCAATAAACCTGTTTCACGCCAACTTGGGTCACCGGCTATACGTGTCATTGGGAGTGTGCCGCTCTTCGACGAACGACTTTTTACGCTGACTTGGGTCACCACCTATGTGTAGCTGGGTATGTGCTGTTCTTCAATGAACCTCTTTGACACCAGCTTGGGTGACTGGGTATATGTGCGCCGCAAAGTATGCGCCGCTCATCAATAAACCTGTTTCACGCCAACTTGGGTCACCGGCTATGCGTGTCATTGGGAGTGTGCCGCTCTTCGATGAACGCCTTTTTACGCTGACTTGGGTCACCACCTATGTTTAGCTGGGTATGTGCTGCTCTTCAATGAACCTCTTTGACACCAACTTGGGTCACTGGGTACATGTGCCACAAAGTATGCGCCACTCATCAATAAACCTGTTTCACGCCAACATGGGTCACCGGCTTTGCGTGTCATTGGGAGTGTGCCGCTCTTCGATGAACGCCTTTTTACGCTGACTTGGGTCACCACCTATGTTTAGCTGGGTATGTGCTGCTCTTCAATGAACCTCTTTGACACCAACTTGGGTCACTGGGTACATGTGCCACAAAGTATGCGCCACTCATCAATAAACCTGTTTCACGCCAACATGGGTCACCGGCTATACGTGTCATTGGGAGTGTGCCGCTCTTCGACGAACGACTTTTTACGCTGACTTGGGTCACCACCTATGTGTAGCTGGGTATGTGCTGTTCTTCAATGAACCTCTTTGACACCAGCTTGGGTGACTGGGTATATGTGCGCCGCAAAGTATGCGCCGCTCATCAATAAACCTGTTTCACGCCAACTTGGGTCACCGGCTTTGCGTGTCATTGGAAGTGTGCCGCTCTTCGATGAACGCCTTTTTACGCTGACTTGGGTCACCACCTATGTTTAGCTGGGTATGTGCTGCTCTTCAATGAACCTCTTTGACACCAACTTGGGTCACTGGGTACATGTGCCACAAAGTATGCGCCACTCATCAATAAACCTGTTTCACGCCAACATGGGTCACCGGCTATACGTGTCATTGGGAGTGTGCCGCTCTTCGACGAACGACTTTTTACGCTGACTTGGGTCACCACCTATGTGTAGCTGGGTATGTGCTGTTCTTCAATGAACCTCTTTGACACCAATTTGGGTCAATGGGTATGTGCGACTGGGTACATGTGCCGCTCCTGAACGACCAAAAATAATTAAAATTTGTCCGGTGCTGGGTGGAGCCGACCCCGCGTTACTTACATTCAGGCAATCTTGTATGGATATAAATCTTCACAGGCACGCCATGCGGGGGTGCTGCTGCGGCGGCTCTACATGCCGTATAATGTCCAGAGGAAAGCGCGAGAAAACAGCTCGGTTGCATACACGCCTGATACAGGATGCGTTTCGACGGTTGCAATACGGTCTGTCGATGCATTTCTTCAATGCCGATCGTATTAACGTCTAGATTCATCGTGAGATTGGTTCTGCCGGATTCTTTAGTCTATATAATTTTTTTTAAATTTTGTATGGCAGCTACGCGTAGCACACCTAATTCCATTCATAGAGTCAGATTACTCAAATAGGCGGACGTTACTTCCACGAGAAATCAAAATATATACATGACCTGATAACGAACAAGAGTCAATTAATTAGCTCTGTAATTAATTACTTTATGGCATATACTGCGATTTCCGAACGGCCGCCAGTGGGTTCAAAAGGCGTATCCATGCAACGATAGTGGCGCGGCACTTTTTCGTGTTTCGCGGGCTTTCTTTCAGGTACGGGGGAAAAAAAAAACTTTTATGACGAACGTATTGAACAAGAGAAAACTGGATAGGTAATTTTTTTGGGTGATATGCAATTTTCACACTGAAGCTATTGCTGTGAATATAATATTTGAAAAGTTCATTAATTAATAACTATTTATGTATTTAGGCGAAATAAAAAGTAATAGTCAGACTTGCTCCAAGCGACGGCAAACGACAATAACTTGGTTCTGTCCATGTGAGCATATTGAAAAAAATGGCACAAATTACGTGGGACACCCAGGATAGTCGAGTGGCAAAGACACTGACGATCCGACACGCAATTAGTGCTCGCGTTTGAGTCTTGTGACCGCCATATGGCAACTGACAAGATTTGACCCATTGATTCCCTCTTATACATGGAATGATGACACAGTGTCCTCGGTTTCACAGGGACACAAAAGTGAAGAAAAGTACACACGCACGCTTCACATCCGGCGGCCATGCCCCAGACGAACGCGCAAACTACCACGCACACGAGGAGAGCAGCGCCTCTCTCTCTCTCTCTCTCTCTCTCTCTCTCTCTCTCTCTCACGTGCACCGTCCCATGAGTGGGAACCAGTCTTACGGGGAGTGAAGGTCCACGTGTTGGACTCTTTTGTCTTGTAAGCCAATGCAATCCCATAGAAGATGCTGCATGGCCGGGGCTGACTCAGCCGTTCTTGTTGTATACACAGTCTTGTTTTAAAGGTAGGTTACGTGACCGTTCGCATTACGCTTACCCGAACCAAATACGGAAAGCTTCGCTAAGGTGTGCCGCGCGGAGATATCGCTGTATATAAGTGCGTTAAACGGCGACTAAATGAGCGATAACGTCGCAGATCATGATCGTGGCCGCAGCTGTCACGGGCACACGTGCCTCGAGCGCCGAGTGTCCAGATAAGGCCACCGCGCCACCTCGGGTGCGAAGCGGTCGTGCCGCACCCGGCGGGAAGACTGGTCAATGCCGCGTGCTCAGAAAGCGAAAACGCGGCGCCGGCCGTGTGTCTCGCGACCTCTGTGACCTTCGGAGAAACAAGCGGACGACCGTGTCACTCACGGGCGCCGGCCGGATCGCGTCCGCAGCCCGCACCGGCCGACCTCCTCGCTCCAAGCTAACGGCGCTTAAACTGCGCTCGTCCATTGCCTAACCGAACACCACACCAATCAGTATAGACCGCTGAAACATCTACTTTTTTTCTTTGGAACGTTATTTGCCTTTACTTGGCAAAGAAAGGACGATTACTCGCAAAGAAAACGGAGATCGAACTTCCGTTTTATGTCGCGTCTGAACCACAACGCCGATACGCCGGCGTTTCAGAGCTCCCTGCGTGTGCTGCTCGCTTATTCCGCCTTGCGCGCTGTTCCCTTCGAAGATTTTGCCGTATACCAACTAGCTATAGAACTCGGACCTTAGGTTAGTGTGACGTCACGCATTTTCAAGTATTTCCTCGTATTGGAACGTCTCCGCGCAGGGAACATTTTCGCAATTTTCTAGGTTAAGTCCGAGGTTCTTTCAGAATGCAACGGAACCCCTTCTTTATCGACAAATTACTAGACTCCAGTAAAGCGGCTGCAAAAAAATTCATGACGTCATGTGCGAGGCCAGTTTGGCAACTTCGATATGGCCGTCGCCGCTGCGTTTCGTTTTGAAATCCTTTCTGACTTACCAAGCCTTCGCTCTCGGTACGATGGACATTTAGCGGTTTTTTGGAGGCGTAATTTACCAATGAAACTGAACATAATATTCCTCTTTAGCGACCCTTTAACCTGAACCACAGTTATACAAGCAGTGTACTGAGAAGAAAAATTTGGGCAGGAACCGTCGACGATGATTGTCAACGTCAGCGCGTAAGCGAATAGCCGAAGGCTTCAAGAAAACTTCGCTTTATTAAGGAAATGGTGAGCTTCAATGCGTATGTTTGTTAGGGTGAAAATATTTTTGTGGCGTTTCTTGTTTTATTGCGTAACAGATCCGTACGTTAGTTAGCACATCTGAAGTGGTTGTAAAGGTGGACAGCATGTCGACAGCACGGAGACAGCATATGCTGTATATCATGTATATTATGCAAGATGCGAAACTAAAAACAGAAAAAGAAAATACTGCCCCTGCAAGAACTGAATACACTGCGAAATGCCATGTAAGCAGAGGACATCTCAGGCACGTAAACAGGGGGGGGGGAGGCTGAAGCCCTGCCCCCCCCCCCGCAAAATTAAGTGGCGTACCCCTTCCCCCCTCTCCGCCCACGCCACCACTTTTCACACACATTCCTGAAGCGCCGCCAAATCAATCAATCTTGAGACTTGACAGCTATTAGGCGGTTAAAATTTTGCTGCCTTTTTCTTTCCTTTTGACTGGCGGTAGTTGTCGGCATCTCCTGGGGCGTGAAGGCCAATTTTCTCATCTATTTGGTGCGCGCACGATTAACTCGAGGTTGCGTTCAGTTGTCACCATCTGTTGGAAAGGTCACGTGCGTCGCTGTTGCTTCGTTAGTTCAACCTTCTTTGTTTACACTGATCCAGGAACCAGGAAATGGATTCAGTTCGTAGTGAGCTGGCCTGTATGCTCGTGGAACGAGTTGCGGCTGGAGAAAACGCCAGTTGCGTTTAACTTTCCTTTTTGCTTCATTATTTCCTCGAGTGACGGCTCGCCGCGACGCTGGCAGATCCTCGGAACCATATACCTGGGATATGGGTTAGATAAGGTGGAAAGTAAAATCATGCAAACAGCGCCCATCATGAAACCCTGCAGTAACGCTAAACCCATAAACAATATGAATGTCACCCGTTACTTCGTCTCGTTTTCCCCTAATTGTACAGAACTTTTCGTTAAAAATTGGCGACTGGAAACAAGAGTCGCGAGGAGTTGAGAAATTAAGCGATCTACTAAGGGAGAGAGCCGAGGCAACAGCCAAACAGGAAGGAAAAGCGAAAATTAACAAATTTATCTGTTTGCGAAAGTATTTATGGAGCAACACATTTTTATTTAAGAAGGAAGGAGAGAAAACGCCGTCGGAAGTGGAGAATGATTCCGTGTACTTTGAATGACGCTTCTACAGTTACCAGTCGAGCCGCCTGAGGTAGCCACTTCTCTGCTGTGCTTATTTGGATGTTTTTCTAACTTTCCGCGGTGGGTCTAGAACCACAGCGTCCTGCGCTCAACGCCTTTCCTCCGCCCTCGCTTGTGCGAGCCAGGTCGCCGAAGAACCACTGAGTAACCTTTTGGTGCCGCGGTAACTAAAATATGCGTAACTTTCTCGTGGCTGCGCAAACATACGACGCGCATCATCAGCCGCGGTGTGTGTATGTGTTGTGACCTATTTTGGCTATGTCGTTCTTTTTTTTACTTCACGAACAGCAGCGGTGTCTGTGAATTGCCGACGTCAACTGGAAAATCTTCTATCTGAACGCTTGGCGTATATAATAACTAAAACATCAGTGTGCTCGTGTGTGAGCCAACCTAATGAATCACGACGCATCTAAGCGCCAATCGTCGTAAACTATTAGCGTCAGCTTCTCACGCACGTCAAGTCTAGTAGACCTGAAGTCGCTACGCTGTGACTGCGTTAGCCTTCTGTATGAGGTCGATTGCCTTGCTCAACACAGCGATCACTGTGCTTGGTAAATCGTGACACATAAACTATTTATGCTTCAGTGTTGCCTTTTCGCCATATGAAGCAGTAATATAAAAAGGGGATGGCACAAAAACAATCTGACAAGCATTTATGAGAATACAATTTCTGTAAAACGGGCGAGTGCGCTGCAGAGGACGGGAATAAAAAGACCGAAACGAAAAACACGGTCTTCAGCCTCTTTTTCGGGAAGAGCGACAACAAAAAGACACCGGCTAACGCCGCACTGAGACCTCCCATAGCCATGTCGCATTCTTGGATCATGCGCTATATAAAACATCTATATAACCCAGCGTCTGCCACTGCTTCAGACGCTCGCGCAGTCCGCAACCGGCCGCTATACCCCTCGACAAGTGTGATTCACACTGTACGATACGCTGTTATTCCTAACCAAAACTATGGCGGAAACCTCGTCCAACAAACGAGATAGACGCTCAATATATGCACAGATAATACTTTCAACGCTAACCCGCCGTGGTTGCTCAGTGGCTATGGTGTTGGGCTGCTGAGCACGAGGTCGCGGGATCGAATCCCGGCCACGGCAGCCGCATTTCGATGGGGGCGAAATGCGAAAACACCCGTGTGCTTAGATTTAGGTGCACGTTAAAGAACCCCAGGTGGTCCAAATTTCCGGAGTCCTCCACTACGGCGTGCCTCATAATCAGAAAGTGGTTTTGGCACGTAAAACCCCAAGAAAAAAAAAATACTTTCAACGCTTGTAAATGTAACCGTAGCAGTAGGGATTGGTTATTTAAACACTTAGATAAATAGAGGAAACGGGTCGAAGGAAATTGCTACTGACCGAAGTAAGCAATCTAGCGCAGTCTGCTCATACCTGAAGCGTGGTCAGCAGTAAAGCATGAAGGGTAGTAAAATGACAGGGAAAGTAGAGAGAAGGAGAACCTTTAGATGGTGTACAATATAGGGACTAGGGGAAAAAACAATATATCCATGGTTCGCTTCTTGTCAAACTAAACAGCACAACTTATTTCGCAGCTACTCCTTGCTGCTAAACTACAGCTTAAAATTACAGTTAGAATGCGGCGGTAAGGTCACATTCGTGAAACGAATTTTCAGAAGTGCACAATTGATCTCCGAGGCTGATTTTAGGCTCAAACACGCAGGCACACATCGTGCCGCGCACTCGGTCCGCATCGACGCCGGCAGAGACTGCGGCCGTGCCTATTTAAATGACTTCAGTGCGTCTCACAGAACCCTTTTCCACGTAGAATATGCCACATAATACTAAACAGACCGCTCGAGCGCGAAGACGATCGCCTGGAAGCTGCCTCCGAGCGTATACCTGGCATACAACACGGAGCTCTCGCCCAGACCCGCATGCCGACTGCTCATAGATGGCGCCACTGCTTACGCAATATGGCGACGCCCACGAAATAAAGGTCTGTAGGAATCGTGTCAGAACTGAAAGAATAAGAGAGAGAGAGAGACCATGCACACATTAATAGCAGTCAGGACTTGAGATACATGCGAACAAGTTTTTGAATATCATTAGCGTGACGTTCAGTTGCAGTGTGATAAAGCACGTTATTCCATTAAGCTGCAGCGCGTGGTATGAAAGACTGGGCGTGTCGGGATGTGCGACAAGTTTCACGTTTTAGTTTGAAGGGATGATCACGACGAAAATATTCTCAAGGGTACATGAAAGGGCAACCACCGCAGCAGACAACTAGCTTGAGCGCCAACTGCTACGTACGGAGGTCGTCAGTTCGTACACCAGCCTTGCCGTGTTATCGTTTCTCGCACTTTCTTTTATTATATATGTGGTCCAGTTCTTAAAGTCTCTTGGTGGAGGATATCACCGCAACCTTGGGCATGCTTTTTTTCTCAGGAAATTCAGGAAATTGGAAAAGTGGTCCTCTCTAGGGCCGGAGGTCCCAAAATCTATAACGCACTGCTCCGAAAAGAAAGAAATAAAGAGAATGCAAAATGGAACTAACAAGAAACCCTACACACACTAACACAAGGGACAAGAATGAAAGTAGTGTGACCTTGGGCACCATCACCAGAAGCACGCTTTAGTTATTTGGCACGATAACCACATCTTCACAAGGATAGAGTACCTCACGCAACTCTTATCATATACGTGTAACAAGCCAACTAGCAGAGCAACTTAATAAATGGAAATAATAGCAACAAATTGGCACTCAGAGACACAGCACGGAACTGGAACTCAGAGGCAGTCCATGAGATTGCTGTTCGCTATAGGTGTAGGCTACTCTGCCGCCGTAAACATACTTATCGCCGTGTTCGTAGCGTACCCGACACGCAGTTCGTGCTCATCCCTTTATGACGAGCCGGACATAATTAAAAAGCTTCGCCTCACGTTATGCTGGCTTTCTGGAACGCTTTGGAGTCAATCAATCGTGGCTAACGCAACCTTGATCCCTGGCTAGGGCTATAATTACCCGCAGGATTCTCCCGGGGCTCGAAGAGGTTAAGGTGTCGCGGCCGGACCAGCGGTAAACAAGATATACGCCGAGGTCACGTGCGCAGTGCCGCGAGCAGCCGCTTGTGAAAGCTGGCGAGAGAAGGCTCACTGCATAAATGCATGCCTACCGTTTTAAACCTGGTCCCGACGAGTGGAAACAGCAATGATTAATGCAGACGACCAAGACACTATCAACTGGCGGTTACTTCGAATAAAGTGATACATTAGCATGAAAAGGGAGACGTCTTTCTTTCTTGTACCGTTTCTTCTTTTATTTTGCTTTTGTTTTTGCGCGGTTTACGTTCATACCGCCATGTACCAAATAGCCCAAAAGCAAACTCTCGCGAAGTTCCTTATTCGAAACTATCAAGAAAAGGTCGTCACTCAATATGCCTTTAAAGTAAACATTGCTATCGGTTTCATCGCTATCGATTGCTCTCTCTCTCTCCTTTCACTTTCTTTTACGCTTTCCCCATGCTTAGTAGGAGGCGAGAACGTTCAGCTGTTCCTTAATTCTAAACCAACCCCTTTCCCTCTTTTTCTCTTTCTCTCAACGGCGGCCGCCTTCCTATGGTGCAGAATAATAATAACAATAAAAAAATGCTCATATATCATGTGGCCTGCTAAAGAACTGGGAGTCTCTGGAAGGGCGCTACTGTGGATATCCAACTTCTTGAATGGCAGATCAATATTTGCCAAACAAGTGAAGGAAAAAGGTTTCTCTCATAATCTTATTCAAGGAGTCTCACAAGGCATTAAGTCCGTTTCTATTTAATTGTGCGATGGCGGATTTGCCGGGAAGATTTACATCTGTACTACGCTATACTCTATATATGCGGATGATGTTTGTATTTGCACCTCTGGTTCAAGTACCTGCCTTGTTCAATCAGCTTTGCAGGTAGGCCTAAACATTGTGTACAAATCGCTAAAGAGGAACGGAACTGTCTTACAGTAAGACGGATGTGCTGCTTTTCACCAAGGATATCTAAAGGCTATCTAAAGTTAATAAATGTGGCAGGATGAGTGACACAAAAAATTATAGCCCCGTGTGCCTCTTGTGTCCGCATGAAAAAGTGTTTGAAATAGCTATGTTTATACAAATGTCGTTTTTCTTCAAGCAAAATATTAGTATGTACCAACACGGCTTTGTTCATGGTAGGTCTATGGGGACAAACCTTGCTTCTTTTTTTAATGCTGCAGGACCCAATGTTGCTAACCGAAGACAGTTAGACACCGTATACTTTGACTTGTCAAAAGCATCTGATGTTGTTTCTCGTGATCTTATTATCCATAAACTCTTGAATTACAGCGTTAGTACTAGCTTGTGCACGCTGACGAAAGACTACCTGTCAACTCGGTTAAATTATGTTCGCGTTGGTGCAAAGTACTCTTTGCCTTATGAATCAACTTCCGGTGTCCCGCAAGGGTCTATCTTAAGACCATTATTTTTCAATATCTTTGTTAATAACCTTAAAGAATGTTTGCGTTATTCGCGCCTCCTTTTATACGCTGACGATATTAAACTTTACCGTCAAATAGAATAGGAGCAGGATTGTGAATTATTACAGAAAGGTGTCAATTCCGTTGCGGAGTGGTGCGCTTCCAAAGTTTTTGTTTTGTGCATTAATCTAACTAAGACACTCGTTGTTTCCTTTAATCGCAAGATGCATCCTTTACTGTACGAATGCTCAGTTGACAACGTTCCTTTGAAGAAAGCGAGTAGTACGCGCGACTTAGAAATATTGGTTGACTCCCAGCTAACTCTCGAAGATAATTTTTTCAAGCATCGTTAATGCATCCTACAGGAGGTTAGGCCTCATATCAAGAATGTCTAAAAAGTTTACAAATGTCAACTGCGTTATTCTCTTGTATTCTTCCTTTGTCCGCTCGAAGTTAGAATTTAGTTCTGTTGTATGGAACTGTATTGATTTGACCAATGTTGAAAAAATTGAATGTGTTCAGCAACGTTTCGTTCGTATCCTGTACATACGATTTCTTAGACGCCGTGTATTTTATGCCTGTAAACATGTACTGAGCATGTTTACTATTAGATCCCTAGAAATCAGGCGGAAATACCGTGATTACTTATGCTTGTATACACTAATTCACATACACTTCTATCCGCGGTTACTGTCAGCTGTAACGTTCTCCGTGCCTCGTCTTAACTTGCGTAATCCTACCATTTTCTAAGTAAATTCCTCTTGCACCTCTATCGTTATAACACGTCTTGTAACACAACAAAATACCTTGCGTCATAATCTTGATGTATTCAGCTCTACTATTTGCTCATTATCTGACTTCTGTCCTTGATTAAATCAATTTTCGTTGCAGTTTGTACCACGGTTGCTAATTATCTACATCATTATTTACTTTACGGAACATATTGCAATTTACGAATTGTAGCCGGGGAGCTTGCAAGGCGTATCCACTTAGACTTAATTTCCAAAATGACGCCAGTTTGGAGATATGCGCCATCTAACTCGCAGTAAAAATACACAGATGTTCCACTTACTTTTTAAACAAAATACTCTTTTATGTAATGAAGCAAAAAAGTAACTGGAACGCCCACACATTTCATACTACACTTCGGGAAATAATATCTCGAAGCTGGTGCTGCCCTGGAAAATCGTTTCAAGTGAATACGTCTTCAAGCTTACCGGCTACAATTCGTAAGTTGCAACATGTACCATAACATAATTAACTTAAAAGTTAATTAGTGAACTTTTGTTAATTATTTTTATATTTGTTTCGATTTCTCATGCTAATAATCTGTGCCTGTTCGAATAATCCGGCTCAATGACAGGAATTATGGTATATGCCACATGCGATGTTTAAAAATTCCATAAAACTTAAAAATTATACCGTTTATGTCCCAGTAAATTGTAAGGGCCATAAAACCTATACTGGTACCGTAAATGCTGAATGTAAATAAGTGCGTTCATGTGATATACTGCCCTTTCACTAATTTATTTATTTACTTGTTTGTTTGTTTTGCGATCAAGCTGTTTTTGGCGTATGGGCGGCACAAAAATTTGAAAAACGCTAGAAAAGCCGAAACACGCCTAATTTCATTGCGCCATAGAAGCAAGCTCCGATAAACTCAAATACTTGCGGGGAAAAAAGAAAAATAGGACTAAAGAAACTCCGAAAGACACTTTCCCATTTTGTTACAAAAAAAAATGGCTGTGGCTTAGCTAAGGTTAAGCCCAGGATGCGAAGCATACTAGCCTTTATTTTAGTTGTTGAACCACTGTTTAGCCTAGTGAACTGCTGTTGCTTGGCTATATTATGCGTTGCATATTGCAATCACTCAGTTCAGCCCTTGGGCGCGGCCCGGCAGCCACCATTGAGGGTATGAGCCATTGTTCATTGCTGCGCGTCTCATATGTGGGTCTATTCTCTTTTAAGTTTGCTATGTTTGTTATTAAGTTGCTTCTATTTTTATGCGTTGCATATTGCATTCACTCAGTTCAGCCCTTGGGCGCGGCCGGGCAGCCACCATTGACCTTTAGCGCAACCACGTGACGTGACGTCACGACAGCCGGAGGAAAAGCTGGGCCCCAACTCGCGCAATATGCAACGCATTCTCGGCTTAACCAAGCTAAGCCTGGCCATTTTTGGTTCGGCTAGACGAAGAAACAACTCATGCAGGCGAGCGCACGAGCTGAGACCCGGCTATGTAGCTACGCGGCCGCAAGCGAGCGCACGAGTTGAGCCTCCACTTTTGCAGCTGTTATGACGTCATATGGTAGCTACGCGGCCGCGCGCGGCGCAGCAAGGAAGAGCGTGGTTGTGTGGCTAGTATGCTTCGCATAATAAACTCCGCGAGACTTTATACCATAATTCACTGTTGCAGCTTAGAGACATTAAATCACGAAATTAAATTCGTATACTACAGGCATGCACTAAAACCACAGGTGAAACACCATAAACCAAGTGAAAGATCTCGAAGGATTGAGTCACGGAAAAAGGGCAGATAAAAACGTTTGGAGGCCCCAAACTCTATGTATTATAGTTTCGAAAGCGGGACTTTCTTCCCAAGTTCCAGAGAGTTTTTCGGGCTTATCTGACCTCTAACGCCGGACGCCACGAACGCCTGCTTCGGCAAGCGGCACAGAACACAATTTCTGGCCCGAAAGCCGTCACGTTAAGACGCTTCACGCGTTTCGATTTCCAGTTGCACTAGGAGAAACCGACGCATCAGAAACACGAACAGTACACGACACGACACTATGGCTCACCACTGAAAAACTAAACGAACAATATCTCTGTGGCTTACTGCATTTAAATGTGTCTATATAATATCCAGCATGTCTGTCATTCCCCACAAATAAAATAATTTCTTTGTATAACATGGTGCTCCTTAATGCTAATATTTGTGCCTCGAAAACGACGCCTCACCCACACACAAACATGGCCGATGAGCCAATCACACCAAGGTTGCTTCGCTTTACGTAGATATCACTGGAGTTGAGCCTGCCTGTCATTTTCTTTTTCTTTTTTTCTTTTTGCTTATTCGCATGGAGTTGCCACAGGGAATAATGAGGAACTGAAATTATAAGTCAGCTTGCTGGTAGGCTTCATGCAGGTATTGCGACAGTGACTCGCGAAATGCATCATCGCTCGTAGTCGTGAGGTTGGTCTGTTCTTAACGCTCCAGCATGACGAATTAGTACACGTAGGTGTGCAGCTGCTATTGTAAGCCTCGTTCTCGCTTGTCGTGTTCGCGCACAGAGCTGACTTCCTTCGGAGAGCCACGAGGCGAAGCTTACAGGCTAAATGTATTCCAGGCTTGTCCACATCCGGAATGCCTACAGGTACTGCGCATGGTCTGGCTTCTTGTTTTGCATTTTCCCGGCATTATCTGAGGGCCCACGCAACAGCAGTGCTTGGGCATACAAAGCACACGCCACTGGCGTTTCTTGTGGAAGGAAAAATGCATAGTCTCTCGGAGTTCTCCGTGTTGTTTTGCATGAGTGCCGTGTGTGTGTGTGTTTTCGATGTGAATCACGCCTTGTGCGCAAAGCGAGAAGCCACGAACACACGTTCACAGAGAGACGTGCGCGAGCTGTCGCTCCATCGTTTCGGCCTTGAAGCGTCACGTTCGAGCTGCCTTGCAACTGCATCTGGAGGGCGCTTGATGTGCCTATTCCACGTGGCGCCTACGGAGACCGAAAGGTTAATCAGGCAAGCATTTCTGAGGCGCCCTTCGTGACGCTAGTAGGACAGTACCGGCTTGTGGCGGATGTGAAACACATTCTGAATGGGAAGGGGTAGGCCGGGGAGGCAGGAACATTTGTTTTGTGTGTGTTTCTTTTTGCTCTCAGATTTCGCGAACGTACGTTTGTCGACATACGTATAAACGTATACAGGGAATCCAATGGTTTAAAAATGGTTGTTCCAGCTACGCTAATGGTAGGAGCGCAGTTTTTGTGAAATAAAGTCAACTAATGTATGATGGAACCACTCAAGAGATGAGGAGTAGACGGCGCCTTAAATTGTGCGCCAACATCTCCTTATATCATATCAATAAAAAAGAAATGCATAACTTTAAAAAAAATTCGAATGCACTCATAAAGAGAGAGAGAGAGAGAAACAACTTCGTGTAGTCGCCTGCAGAACGACACCATGACTAAATGGCGCCGTGACGCGGGCCCTGACGTCTTCTCTGCGGGTCGTGCACTCATAAAGAAGTTTTGCGAATTTGGTATGCGCTTACAGCAAAAACTTAAAAACAAGCGCATTCGAAGACAATTCGATTGTGTTTGATATTTCTAAGGCGTATGTGTGACGAAATATTCATAATCAATTTTGACGGTGCTCAGTGCGCGAATGTTGCATTCAGAGGCGGGAGTCTCGACACAAAAACGACCCCCCCTCCCCCTCCCCCCCCCAAACACACACACACTTTCCCGACAAGTAACTCTGATTCCTTCCGAAGCTGCGACATGTACCGTGTGTCCCAGCGCTAACTTTAATCAAGCTGTTCAATGTTTGAAAAAGATGGTTCAAGGTACTATGATGAAAACTACGATTTTCGGTCGACCGAGCTGTGAAAAACCTGAACACCCTAGGTCTTACGATCGCATCTTGCACCATGTTCTTTAAATATTGTGTTGTTGTTGTTGAACAGCTTGACCAACGTTAGCTGAGACGCCCTATATGTTCAGTGCATTCATATCAAAAATCGAATGAAATGTTTTTTTGTTCACATGCCACAACAACTAAGATACAAGAAAGAAAACGCTCGGTACGGGAGTGCAAACAGGAGGAACGGCGCGTCTTCATCAGCTGCTGTTTACGCATGTCGCTGCGGCTCCGCGAAACATGCATCACTGTTAGAATTTTTACACCCTTAAGGGTGTTTTCTTGTCGCACTGGTAACACCCTTACCGTATACGGCCTTACGAAAATTTATAGAAGACGACAACGGAGCTCTAATTATACGTGCGATCACAAAAGACATAGTTGAAAACTATGTAATCATTCTGACAGCCTTGGGCGCACAGAAATACCCGGCAAGATAGTATCACAGGGAGAGATGTGAAATTCTCCTGTCAAATATTTCTGTGAGCACAAGATTGTCAGAATGATTACATAATTTTTAACTACGTCTTTTATCATCACACGCCTAGTTAGAGCTCCGTTCTCGTCCTCTATAAATATTTGTAACCTCCTAATGGTAAGGTGCGTTCAGTGTGACAAGAAAACACCCTTAAGGGTGTGGCTGACCAGGCTATTTGTCATTCATTCGCGTGTTCCCTTTCATACAGATGGCGATAGTACTTTTATGAAAAAAGAACTAGAAGTCGGGAATGACTGGAACTTTTTTTTTTTTTTCGTTTAAGCTTACTCACCCGGGGCTGATGTCCGCGCAGAATTTGAAACAGTACAATGGCTCTTGCAAGAAAACAATTAAGGTGATCACAGATAAATTAAGGTGATCACAGACACACACACACACACACACACACACACACACACACACACACACACACACACACAAATGAAATGCCATAGTTTCGGAAAACTTAAAGCGGTCTCAGCTAAAGGCAGCCATCAAAGTCTACATATAGTCCTGGATACACTAGAACATACAGGGACAAAAAGCGAAGTTGCATCGCCCAGTACGCAGTATGTGCCGGGTTGGGAACACGTACACGATCCCGTGGCCGTATGAAGTCCAAAACGAACAGGCACACAGATGAGACGGAACCTTTAATTGACCGGACGCCAGGCCGTATATGCGGCACCGGAGCCCATATTCGTAAATAAATGTTTTAAGCTAGAAATGTTCGTAAGAACAAATTCCAGCCAATCGTGAATGGGGGCTTACCAATAACGAAGGCGGCGGGCCAATGGCAAAGAGCACTTACGAACGAAAAATCTTTTGTGAATTCGACCCCATAGATCCAACACTCCCACACGCATGCGTACTCCGTGCTCCATATTGTGGCGACAGCCTTTAGCCACTATAGGTGGCTAGTACGTGCATAACTATTTGATGCACCGGTGTTACTGGAAGGGTGTGCACTTGCACTTGCCAACGCTTTATTCGCGGCTGCTGAGGAACGAGCGGTCAAATTCACAAAGCATTCCGTTCGTAAATGCTCTTTTCCGTTGGTCCGCCGCCTTTGTTAACGACATGTCCAGCATGAAGGTTGGTTGGGGATTTCCTCTTACGAACAGTTCTAGCGTTAAGTAGTGTGTGTGTGTGTGTGCGTGTGTGCGTGTGTGCGTGTGTGCGTGTGCGCGTGTGCGCGTGTGCGCGTGTGCGCGTGTGCGTGTGTGTGTGTGTGTGTGTGTGTGTGTGTGTGTGTGTGTGTGTGTGTGTGTGTGTGTGTGTGTGTGTGTGTGTGTGTGTGTGTGTGTGTGTGTGTGTGTGTGTGTGTGTGTGTGTGTGTGTGTGTGTGTGTGTGTGTGTGTGTGTGTGTGAATACGCGCTCGAGGTCTGTTTGAAAGCCGCTTGTTGTCGACAGTCGTAGAATGTCGGAGGATCTGTATAGACCATCCTGTATAGGTAATCTCGTCAACCGGTGTTTCCTGGAACTTTTTCGAATTAAGTGACCGTTTCACGGAGTAGGGCCGCCGATTAACTAGGCACAGGGGATTGTTTACAAGATCCCCTTGCTCTGACGGCGAGTACACGTACATCGACGAGACGAAGCATTCCCCGGCGAGCGTCTGTCGACAGGCCAACGACCTCCGCAAACTTCAATACGTTGCGCAGCGCAGTTACCAAGCGATCTGTAATCCGCGACCACAGAATTGACCCCAGCGCAGCGGTCATCTTGGAAGTGGAGACAAAAAATCCCCGCGGGATGCCTCTTTTTGAAGTCGCCGCACACGAAACAGTCAAGAAAGAATGTCAACCGGTCATGGGGAACCCCTGTACGTCGAAGAGGCTTAGCGGCGTCACAACCCGGTTGGAGAAGGCCGAAAAAAAAAAAGTTTAATAAACAGCACTGCTGGCTCTACGAAACCTCGCCGTCAAGAAAAAGCCGGTACGGCTTCGAAGCGTCGGGTACATTGAATAATCTTTTGATTGGGGATAAACCCAGTCTTTTCAATTTCAGAATTTACTTGGTGCGAGTGCTGCTTAAGTGGACATTCATCTGTCCTTCAGGCTGCAGTGGTTCGATGTAGCAAAAAAAAAAGAAAGAAAGGAGAACCGCTGCTGTTCCAGATACGAATGGTTGATTTCGGCGAGTTGATATGTGCTCGAACCAGCCGGATAAACGAGTATGTCGCGCCCATCTCAAGAGGTGATTTTGTTAGCATTCCCGTGTTCTATGTATAGATTTTCCGCGAAACAGGGTAGGCAAACTACAGGCTTAGAAAAAAGAAAGGTCGTTATAGGTACTAATTATGAGTTAGTAACTACAGGTAACAATCAGTAACTATCGTTAGTAACTGTTTGTTACAATGTTAGATATCTTGGTAGTAGTATGCAATTGTTAAAACGCAGTAACCGTTACTAACGCAACTGTATCATCGTTACCAGCAATAGAGTGGACGCCGTCTGGTTTGGAAGCGATAATCTCATTGTCATATAAGGTCGATTCTATTGTAAACGCATAACAAGACAAAAAGAAAATAAAGAAGAGAAAAGATAAAACCATCGTTTTTGACAAATTCATTATGCCATACATTAAGAGTAAATAATGACCATGCTTTGTACGGACGCCATTATGGCACACTTCGAGTTATACTCAGCGCAGAAACTCCTGAACGAACGCGAAATGTCTTTTAAGAGAGATTTCAGTAGTAGCTATAAACGGTTCCTTAAGGTACACATGATGTACCGGGTAGCACCCATGTACGAATGTTCAATACAGACTAAGACTGAATTCTTTACCTTTGAAAATTATTCATCGTCACTTTTATCCGTTTCTATATGCACTAATGCACACATTTCTACCACACCGTTTCTACCAAGCCTAGATAACCTGCGTGGCGCCATCCATTAGCAGCTTCTTAAAAAAGCCGCCCCATTTCTCAACTACACCTTGTTCCATGGGTGTCAAAGCAATGTCCTTTTTTTACCGTGAACTACACAAAGAAGTCGGAGAGAGCCGCATCTGGACTGTAAAACGAATAAGGGAATCGTTACGATGTTTTAAGGAACGGTAAAAAGAAGAAACTGCTTCGACATGGAGCAAGGCATGAAACAAGACGTTAAATAAGGCGTAGTTAAGACATTGGATGTGATTTTTAATATGCTTGCAAAGGAGGGCTTCACTGGTGCTAGCTATAGGCTCGGTAAAAGGAGCGGGACGCGCGCATTTCACTTACTGGGAAGCATATAGAAAGGTGATAAAAGTTACGATGAATAATTTTCAGAAATAAAAATTTCGGAGCATCCGTGTCAGTCTTTACTGAGTGTAAGCCTTGTACTTGGATAAATAATGAAAGACAATGGGCCTAAATTTCCACAACGTAGAGTCCGCGCATACGTGCCCCATGTATACGTATGCCCCACGAAGTTGCGCATAACTGTCCTCCCAACAGAATGAAGGAAACTTCAGTTTATCTAAATTTCACAGAGCCTTCACCAAACGTAATAATATACATGGCCAAGACGAGGTAGTTAGAATTTACTAGCTTTGCCTCCGTCGTCCTATCTGCCTCTTACGTTAGTAAATAGGTAGTGAAAAAAAAAAGTTGTAACGGTCAGACAGAAGTAAACGGTTGCGCGACTAACATTTTGCTACCTTCATTGTTATTATTGTTATTTTTAAATTAAAAGTGCGCAATCTCAACTTACACGCCATGGAAAGACAGGCGAAGTATAGCGATCACGGAAGGCGCGATATGGGGACGGGTTGGGGGCAGCCGATACTTCAGCATTTCCTCTCGCCCTGAGCCGCCAATCCCCCTCGCTCTCTTCCCACCATCAAAGAGTGCCGTCTGATGTTCAGGACGGTTGAGCCGGGCTACTATGCACGAATCACAGCATCGCTACAAGGCGCAGCTCTTGAGACGTAATTTGAAACAACGCAAACAAACAAAGAAAATAAAGGAGCAAAGGCACACCGCAAGGATGCCAGCGCTGGACAGTCGCCATCTTAGTTGCTTTCCTTTCGTCTCATGGCTCATATGCACTCGGGGCATGCGTCAATGGTCACGGGGCCGAATTCACAAAGCTTTTCGTCAGTTCGTAATGTTTGCCGTTGGCTGCTCGCCTTCGCTAATAGAACGTTCTGCACCAGGATTGGTTGGAATTTTCTCTTACGAGCATTTATAGCGTACGCGGTTTTTGGAAATACGGGTAGGGGTGAATAAAGCAATGTGACCAGTAGCAGGTAACTTTCGCTTGCAAAGTTATTTCACTGTTGGAAAATAAACAGCGCGAGAAAGGCCAAATTTCGTGTTGCAACTACGAGGAGAACGAGAACCGAGGGGCCCGATTTTGGTTAGTCATAACCAAAGGAAGCCAACTGACAACGAAGCAAAGGAAAGCAGCGGGTAAATTAACCGTCGTTTTAATTGAAATATAGAAATTATGAGGCAAATAAGCCACGGGGAGCCGAAGTCCACGTCTTCCGAATTGCGCAGGCGGTGATATTCAAGTAATTTAGAAGAACTTCTTGCTGGGATAGTTGGTGAATTGCTTTGAAGAACCAAGTTTCGCAATCAAAAAAGACAAACACGGTGAAAAGGCGACGGAGATGGAAAGAGCGCAATTCACACGGACGAAGTTCTTCGCGATGACTCAGCCCGTCTTCTCGTTGAAAACTATCTCGCAAGACGACAAATCCTCCATTCTTGTCGGCCTGAAGCAAGCGCAACTTGTTTAGCTTGAAGAATGAGACCACCCTTTCAGTTGGGTCTTTGGTATGCTTGGTAGATACCGCGCTCTTTCCGTCTCTGCATCGTTTTTTTCCTGTGACTGTCTTTTTTGAATGCGCAGCTTGGTTCTTCAAGGTGATATTCAAACTCAAATTGTTTATTTATCCTTGAAAACACAATAAGAATGTGTCCAACACCATTTGGACCAGTAGCCATAGGCTAGACATGGGTCCAAAAAATTAAAGCACAATAATGCAGACACTTCATTATGTATAAAACACCAACATAAAACAGCGGGGAAACGGAAATTTACAAGAGTACGAATGTAAAAGAAAAAGGAATGCATAACAAGGTGCAGTTGCACCAATTCAAGAACATCTTACATGTTCACATTATATGGTAAAATCGGATGCACACAACACGTAGAAGATATTAAAGATAAAGAATGCATGTGCATGAAGAACTGTCTCGCTGCAGGAGCAAACGTTCGAGCATATTTTATGTGGTGTGGAAGGGTGTTTCATATTTTTGCCCCGATAAAAGAGAGCCGTCTTTCTCCATATACGCTGTTTGTGGGCGGGGTGTTAAAATTACCAAGTGTTACATTTCTTGTACTTAGACATGATCTTTAAAAGAGGGATATATGGAAGGGGTGGTTATATGTCACGATGCTGTTTACAAAAGTTGCTGTTTTTTGCAGGCGCAGTGAATCGAAAGTTAGTATCTGTAGGTCGTCGAATAGTGGCTTGCTGAGGTGATCCCGCTTAGAATGAGTTATGATCCTTAATGACCGTTTCTGTATTTTTCAGATTGGTTTGAGGTAACGATTGTAAGTCCATCCCCATGACTCGAGACAGTACGAAAGGTGGCTATGAATAAAGGAGAAATATAATATGCGTAATGTATTTTCTCAAAGAAGTCACGAGCCTGTATCAGTTTATAGCACCCTGAAGACATCTTCGCCCCCACCGCTAATAAATGATTTTGTCAGTGCAGGTGCCTATCACAAACTACGCCAAGATACTTAAAGGAAGGTGTATATTCTAGTACGGAATCGTCAATGCTAATGCGCACATGTAGGGTTAAGGTCTACATGTTTACTACGGGAGTGAAATGTAGTATATTTTGTTTTCAAAACCTTGACAGAAAATTTGTTTGCTGAGAACCATTAGGAGATGCTTGCTAAATCTAAGTTTACTTGACTCTATTTCCTTGATGTCATCTCTCGTAATTATTATAGCCGTGTCATCTGGATACATCAGCATATCACCAAAATGTAGGGCACGCGGAAGGTCGGAAACATATAAAGAAAAAAAGCAAGAGTCCCAAAACCGCCCCCTGGGGCACACCTGCATGCATACCTTGTGGTGACGATGAGATATTATTCATTACTACTATCTGACGACGTACATTAAAGTAACTAGTAAACAACTTGAAGATATGTTCTATGAACCCGCAGTGCTTAAGCTTATTCAAAAGGACTGAATGGTCTACCGTACTGAAAGCGTTTTTCAAATCTAGAAAGACTACAGCCACGAGTTTGTTATCGTTTAAAGCAGAGTTTATGACCTGGGCTAATGATTGCACCGCTGATGCAGTTGAATGATGCGGCCGGAAACCGTGTTGCTGTGGGAAAATTATATGAGACTTTTCTATAAAGTTATTAATATGATTCGCAATAATTTTCTCAAAAATGATATTAATGACACTCCGCATCGATACTGGTCGATAACTGGAAGGGTTTGAGCGATCTCCGTCCATGTATATTGGAATAACTCGGGCTATTTTTAGAGATGTTGGGTACCTGTCGGTTTGCAAACAGTGGTTGAGAACGTGGCATAATATACGACCCAAAACGTTTATGTTTTCTTTTAACACACGTACAGTTATGTTATCCATACTTGCGGCCTTGTTACTAGGCATAGGTGCCAGTGTAGAATGCATTTCGTTTAGTTCAATGTCGTTCAAAAAGAAAATATTTGGGGGTGGGTTTGTTAGATAAGGATTTAGATCTTTGTTAGCTATATTGGGACCTGAAGAACCTCCAACGGTAGCAAAATGTGAATTAAAGCTGCTTACAACATTTTGATCGACGGTTTCAGGAAACGTCTGTTTGAGCGCTTTGCTAAGAACACTGCTCACAATTTCCCCCAGTTTTTTAGAGTTACCGGAGCTCTGTGCGATTAGACGTGCATAGTATTCCTTTTTCTGTGTGTACATAAGGGCTGCCGATTTATTGCGGATGGATTTTTTTTGTACAGACCCAAGTAATAGCTATTATCGTTATGATGTTTCCATTTATGGTACCAAAAATCCTTCTGCTGCAGTATTGTTAAAATGTACCTCGTCATCCAAGGTGCAATGGACGCCCTATATAAGCGAACAAATCTCTTGGTACAGCTGTTAGTCTTATAGCGCATGACAGAGCGTAAATTAGATTCTGGAGTTCACTGTCAACGTCATCGTGGTATATGGTACTAGTGTTGATTGACTGGATGCTGGTTTTCAGTAAAGCGTAGTCAATTCTCGTACTCACTGGGGCGTGTTTTGGTCTAGGTTTACTGATATTTTTGACCGTGACAAAGGCGGGGAGGGGATCTGAAATTGGCTCATTGCATGCCCCCGCAATAACATCCGAGGTTAAATTCGTTAGAACATGATCAATGACCGTTGCAGATGTGCATGTTATTCTAGTGGGGATAGTGATCAAATTCTGAAAATTAAAGGACTCTAACAGGTACGTGTAGTCATTGTGATGTGAATTGCGGGTATCTATGTTGACGTCACCGCTAAATATAACCGGGTCTTTGTGTTCTGACGCTAGGGTGAAAGAATACTGCTTCAAGTTTTTGAAGAAATAAAGCTACAGCTCAGTTAGGGGGCCGATACACTACACCCGCGATAACGGAGTTGTCCATTCTGATAAATAATGCTTCGGTATCAGGCGTGCTGGAAGACACGTTTGGCAATGCTGAGTAGTCACGCCTGCTGTGAACAAAGAGGGCTACACCACCACCGCGTGAAAGTGAATCGCACGGCTATGAAATTGTTAGGTAATCGGGTATGACAACATCTTCACCTTTTTTGAGCCAAATTCGGGATATTACAATCACATCATATTGTTTTTGGTGCTCAGAAAGATAGGCAAGTAGCAAGTTCATGTTTTTTTTTCTTATAGTACGCTTATTGCTGTGGAATATGTGAAATATAAATATGTAGAATATCAATCAGCAGCGGCTGTCCTCCCGTCCCCTTTCTTGGGCCAATGAGTGGGGGACCATGAATTGAGAAGTACGACGAGCTTGTTGTTTTTGTTCCCCATTTAAATGGCGCAGCCAACTGTGGGGGATCGGCTATGTATTGGGCGGTGAAAAAACTGTCATCACTTCTTTTTTTTGAATAAATTAAGGTGAAATGAAATAAGTATCTTGCAAATTGGACTTAAAGTGTCTGCTATCACTGATATGAATAACCAATTATTTAAGTATAACATAAAACAGAATTGCGTGAGCATAATAGGTATTAAGAAGAATTCTATAATGCAATTATTTTTGTCTCACGCGAAAAGATGCAGAGGGCTTCACAAACGTTCCGGTAGCGGTAACCCAGTACGGCAGCCCCAAAGAAACAACTACAGGAAGAGTCAAATTCAAGCCAAGGTTTTGGAAGGGTCCTTCGAATTCCAAATATGTTTTCTGCCCACCGTGGTTTCTTAGTGGCTACGGTGCTGGGCTGCTGAGCACGAGTTCGCGGCATCAAATCCCGGCCACAGCGGGCACATTTCGGTGGGGGCAAAATGCGCAAACACTCGTGTATTTAGGTGGACGTTAAAGAACCCCAGGTGGTCAAAATTTCCGGAGTCCCCCATTACGGCGTGCCTCATAATCGGATCGTGGTTCTGGCACGTAACACCCCATAATTTAAATTTTAAATCTTCTCCGTTGAATAATGAATCGGCGGCATCTCAGAAAGAAGAGCTTGTCCCGTGGTGAGTATGTCCTTGTTTAGGTGTTTTTTCTTGTTTAGTCGCTCAGTTCTGAATTACTTTGAAGGTAAAGCGATTAGCCCTCACCAAAATGATGCGAAGTTCTCATAATAGCAACTTTTAACCATGCTCACACTCGCTCTCGCTAAGAACTTCACTATAGGAAAGATCAGCAGAATAGGACGCATAGAACAACATGTTCAGAACATCACGATGTATTGATCGAAAACGTCCGAACAACATGAATAAATTTGTCGTACACTACACTTGCCTCCTTAAGGGAGGAAAAGACTCAAACTACATAATATAAAACCACTGTATGCATTATGCTCAGCTTGTTCTTTTTTTACTTATTTTTTGAGCTAAAGCAGTTCGTCAACACCGAGAAGTGAAGAAAGGAAAGTTAAGTGGTGCAAATGAGGTAGTGATACGAACGTCAAAACAGGACTTCACAGTTAGGTGCCAATCCCACATATCACCCGCAGATTCATCAAGCACTAAACATAAAATTTATGTCACTTATACTAAGCTAGAACCACAAACAGAAACATGTTTTCTTTGGCCAAATTTGTTCGTCCTAGTTCTGAAGTAAGTCGTTCACCTTCGTTGAAGGGGTTCATGCTCTTTAATGTGGTATTCACGGTCAATCAAATCTAAGACATTTCGCCTGGTACAAGAAAACTTTTTTAAAGTTAAGAACGGAGAACGTACACCGATATCTCTTACAATACATATGCACACCCAACGAAAACGGAAAATCATGCCCCTTCCTCCCCTCTAACCGAGGTGGAAAAATCCTGCTCAAGCCCATGGGAGGGAGGCATGCATGTTAGCGCTGACAAGCCACTAAAACGTCGATCGAAATTGGATGTTGCAGTGGCGCTAAACACAAGCGAGAACCAGAAGTAGGAACATCAAACGGTAAAAAAAAAGCAAGAAACAGAAAGAAGGCAAATACCGCTGTGGGCATGATCGGTGGGTCGAACTTCACGACACGGTGTCGGAACGGCCGACGTCCGCGAGCGCTAGAAAGTCGTCCGGGAAGAATACATCCTCGAGAAACAGGTCTTTAAGGCACCTGTCCAAAATTCTCATTGACGTCACGGTTGTCACGAGAGGCACGTACGGTTATAATGACAGGCCACCGCGCGCCGTTGAGTTGCCGCGGGAGCACGCTGCCGCACGTACTCGAGCTGGGCAGACCGCCTGAGGAGTGCTACGGCCGCCCAAAATATGGCGTCGAGAACATTGACGCGCCCTTCTGTGACAGGCACGTTTTTTTTTAAACTTTCTTATTTCTCTAGCGAACGTTCTCCAATGCCCTTGAGAAAAGTTCATGCTTCCTGCCTTTTGCATGTATATATTTTACTCTGGTGAATAAACCACGCCCTAGTTGATATCTGGCGATTATTTTATCCGTCTTCATGTTCTCCTCTAGCTAAGCACTGTATTTAGGAATGTCAAAATTCAGACCTAGCACCATGCCATCGCTTTTCTCAAGGATGACCCTATGGCTAAATTAAGGGTGACGCAACGAGTGATGCAACGAATTATAGGTGTGACGTTAAGAGACTGGAACACTGCAGTGCGAATTAAGAAAAAAAATCTCAGTGGAACCTTTCTGACCATGACTCGATGACGATATGCCTAGCATTCAATCAATATGGCGACACAACGTATTGCCACCATCGAAACGAGTTATGTATGCGCCGTACACTGCAGCGGGATTCGTGTTTTACGATTCCGTAAGAACACTCGGCGCCATCTAGCGCCTCCGCCGCGAAACCTGTGCGTAGCCTCCGAAATGCACGGCGCACCGGTGCGTGCTAGCTCCGAGGAAACCGTCACGCGGCAACGGAGCTTCTCTGCCGCGCTTCTTTGTGGGCACACTGCGCCATCTGGCGGCACTGCCTAGAAGTCCGTGCGTAGCCTCCGAGACGAGAAGCGTGGCGCGCCGGTGCATGCGAACGCTGAGAATAGTTCGCTCGCTTGCCGCACCCTCAGTGGCACATACTCAGTGACCCCAAGTTGACGAGACGTTCATTAAAGAGCGGCACATACCCGGTGCATTCATGGCGCAGCTTGCTAAAGTGTTGGCGTGAAAGGCGTTCATCTAAAAGCGGCGCATACCGAGTGCATTTGTGGCGCAGATTGCTAATGCGTAGGTTGCTGTCCTTGAGGAACCCTTGCGACGTGGGTTCGATTCCGCTCAACACCGGAGGTAATTTAAGGGGTCCTTTTCGTCATTGTTGAGCGGCATATTCCTAGCGGCAGATATCAAGTTACACAAGATAATGTCAAATAAATTCATCGAAGAGCGGCATGCCCTTGCTGGCACATACTCATTGACCCAAATTGGCATCAAAGGAATTCACTGAAGACCAGCAGAAACCGAGTCGCACAGGCTTCAGTGCTCAAACTCAGCGTCGAGGAGTGTCGGAATAGCGGCACCTACCCAGTTCCGGATGTATCAAGTCGGCGTGAAAGAGGTTCGGTGAAGGGCGGCACGTACGTCGACAGTGTTACATGCTCAGTGCCCTAAGTTGGTCCGATGGTTGGTTTCAAACCCTGCTTCCTCAGCACAGCAACCCGATGCGCTACCCATTCGAATACGGAGTAACCAGCAACCCAAGTTGGCGGGAAAACGGCTAGAAACACAGAGAGACCCTGGAAAGTGCGTCAAGCACCTCTGGAATTAAAAATTCGGGAAGAGCTCACGCACGATGACTCTTCGAGCATGCCGATAGCCTAAACCCTTCATGTGAGAAGCGTATACTGCTGCCGGACTCCTTTCTCGTGCTTCCCCCTGGACACGCTGCGCCTTCTGGCGGCGCAACTGTGAAGTCCGAGCATGACAACTGGCATATGCACAGGGACCAAAGTTGGCGTCTAAGAGTTTCATTGAAGAATGGCACAGACGGGGTGAATTGTTCATTCCTGTGAAAGGCCACCGTTCTGCAGTGGACATAAACTCGCTCATGACAACGATCAGTGCTCGTACTCGGTCGTTTCTCGAACCAAGTACGTGTACGGCGTAAGCGACGGCTGAACTATGCAGCCCAATCTACGCGCGGCGATGACTTCACACACACGCATACTCAGTGACTGTGGCTGCTGCCTGCTGCGCAAGACGAGGTCGCGGTTTTAAATACCGGCCGCGCCGGTCGCATTTCCATATAGCAGCGGAAGGCAAGAATGCCCGTACACTTATATCACGGTGCAACTTGAAGAACTCCGGGTGGTAAAAATGGACCTGAAGCCGCCTATACAGCGGCTTTCGTCAAAGCCCACCTCGCCGATTTGAGATGCAATACCTCAACCATTCAATTAACGAGAAGCGGTGAAAAAATACTCTACGGCGGATGGTTCATGAGTAGTACCTATATTATAACGAGCGAATACTTTGAATTTTTTCTTAGTATTTGTATGAAGCTTGCATAGCGTAGACGTTAGGGCGACATGCCAAATATCAGACAGCTTGTATGTCATGCTTCAGGCAGGTCTCCGCTTGTCCAAATTACATTAAGCAAGTCAAGCAGCCGCTGCAGCGCAGGGCCATCGATGTTCTTGAACACTTCCTAAGAGATCCCATCTGGGCCTGGCGCCTTGCGTACTTTTGCCTGGTGAATGGCTGCCCGAAGCTCCGCCATTGTAAATGGCGTATGCATGCATTCGATGGCTGATTGGCTGGGAGTTGCGACAACTTGCGGAGGAACATTATGCGGACCATCGAATTGTGGCATGGCCCGATTGTACGTTGGCAAAAAAGGTCCTGGCTACTTCCGGTGCGAATTGGACCGGGGTACGGCCAGAATATAGGCATGCACCGGCTGCTGGGTCCGGCGCGCGACCGCCAAATTCCGTGCACCGGAACGTTCGCCAGATTTAAGCGGACGAAAAAAATTTGTACCAGGCGACGTGCACCATGCAGTCGATTCACATTTTCCCGGGAAGTGCCCTTCTCGAAGCAATGGGTTGAAGCGGTGAGCCTATTTAGGTTCGCACGAAGCTACCGACTACAGTTTGTACAATCAATCTGTCTCATTATGCGCTTGTTGAGTTCTAAATCTTACCATACAGTTTGATGGAATTATCACTGGTAAATTAATTTACTCCTACGGTTGCCAACTTTCGGCAATCGAACGCAATTAGTCAAAGGGCAGATGCTGCAGCATTAAAACGCACTGAAATCGCTATTGTAAAGAATAAATAAATAAAGAAGGCGCATGTATTTTGTTACTACAATGTGAAGCCTTTCAAGATCACCGTGCTGCGAAGCATAAGCCCGATGTGGACACCATTGCTGTGAAGACAATCTCGCTACTTCACCATGATCGCAGCGCCCACTCACCGGACGGGATTTAGGTCTCATACTTTGAGGTTTTGAATAATAAAGTGCATCCTAGAAAGAAATTTCACTAACTTCGATGTCGCTAAAATGTCGCCAGGTGGTCCATCACGGTGTCGCTAAAAAAGGTCGCCGGTCACTAAGCAGAAAAATGTGTTGCTAGAAAGACAAGACAGTCGCTAAATCTAGCGATAAAATGGCTAAAATGGAAACACTGGTTGCCGGTGGGGGCATAATTGCTTGTCTGCTCAGACTCGCACTCAAGCGGATTCGGATATTTCTATTAAATACGAACATGTCTCATTAAATACTATACTCTATATTCTGTACCGTAAGCCTCCGTGGTAATCTTATAGCCTTTGTCATTCCACGCTGTCGCAACGTTTATTGCTGGTCCTGTAAGGGTGCCTTGTTAATGGAGGACTCGCTAGCCGTGTATTCACAGATGGGAATTCCCTTTTTCGCAAGTCTGATATTAACCATGCATTCTTGGAAGAACGGCAAAGTACAAATGTACTTACTGCACGTGCCATAGGCGTTTTCTCCTCGTGGTGTTTTACGGAAAACCCGTCCTCCTAGTCGACAAAAAAGTATAAATGAGGAAAGAAAGGGCAATGCAGAAGCCAGAGTTGCGGGAGAACGTGGACGGTAATCTCTAGTGGATCTACGCATTCGGGCTGTCGGTGGTGGCTTGAGTATGCAGAGCATGTGTTTTCCTCCGTGCCGAGTACGTGACGGTGACGTCCATTGCTTATAAATCTCTTAGTAAAGAAAACAATGTGTCTGGGAACAAAAATTACATGTAAGTTCAACATCGAAAGTCGTAGGTCGTACGTGCAAGAGTATACGAAGCAATATTGGGCTCGTACGCACGCATTGTATATTAATTGCGTGTTTCTGTGCTAGGCATCACATCACATCGTCCACTTGTGCGCAGTATTAATGACTCTAAGAGCAAAATTACATCACGTGGGGTATCTCTCGTTGCTCAATGGATACCTTCACACGTAGGAATCATCGGAAACGAAGAGGCTGATCGGCTCGCTTCAAGTAGCGTTCATAACAACTGTGACTGCCCAGAAATTTTGTGCAAGCTTGATGACGCTCGTCTGCTGATTCGTCGCCACCTACTCAAGCAGCATCCAGATCAGCGCGTCGCAAATGGAACGTTCCCGCCCCGTGTTCGTGGTCGAGGCTTGCCTCGTCGCGCTAGAGCACAACTGCTCAAGCTGAGGGTTGGTTGCGTGAACGTGCACGAACGTTTATACAGACAAGGGCGTGCGGAAAGTCCATTGTGTACGTCTTGTGGCTGCTACGAGACACTTCAGCACCTCATACTTGAGTGTCCCGCTTTCAGTGCGCAGCGCATGTCGCTAGTGAGAAACTATCATCTCCTTGGCCTGCGGTGTGCGACACTCGAGGAATGTTTATACCCCAGTGGCTGTGCATATAAACGTGATCAGACCCATCGCGCCCTACTAACCTTTATAGAAGTAACTCACTTAGGTTCACGTTTGTAGCATGAACATTGAACATTGAACATTCTGTAGTAGCGTGACGTTCAGTGACCGGCCCTACTGTGTGTGATTTGTACTGTGTTCTACGACTTCTTCCTTAGAAGATGGGAGGTGGCGGGTTCAAACACCTTGTAGCATATATTGGGAACCGACTAACGGTGAAACGGTGATTACGTGCAGCTTTACTTGGCGTCTCATCGTGGAGAACACAATTAGCCGCATAGCGAACTAGCCATGGATGTGGTTGATAATTGTGGAGGCTGCTCGACGCGGCGTCACTTTAATTCCGGATGCTGAGTTCTACTTCAGTCTTTAGATTTGTCCTGTTGCAGTGTCCTGTTGCTCTCCTTTCCTCTTTCCGTTTTCCTCCCCTCCTTCCTATCCTCTATTTCTGTGTTGCTGTCACCTCCCTTCAGAAGAGTAGGCAGGCGTTGTGCCCCTTCCGGTGGCAGTTGCCAGCCTGCCCCTCGCTTTCCCTTTCCTAATACCTGTGTATATGTGTTCAATAATCACATCGGTGTTTTCTCCTTCTCGCTTCTCGTCTTCGTGCGCAATACACTATGCGCAGAAGGTTTTTTTTTCTTTCGCTCAGAACGCATGCACATCCTGGAAACTAAAACACGAATTTTGTTAATTTTGGTTAGGTTTGGTTCCTTCTAAAATTGGCGCATAACCGCTATGTGTGATTGGCCAAGGATAGAATGGAATTGAGGCAAAGACGTTTAGGTCTAGCTACAAAGCAAATGGAACATTCGCGTGAAACACTGAAAAAAATAACCAGAAATTGAGAATTTAGCAAGGAAGCCGCCCTAAAAAAAATACAAATTGTGCAAATGCAGAGCGAGCATATATGACAGTGTTCAAGAGAGGAGGTTCGCTGTGAATGTCAGGAATCGAATTTTTTTTCTTCAATTCATTCCGTCAAACTTCGCCTAATATACGCATTTCCTTAAATATGAGAAATGGCGATAGAACAAGCAAGAATACAATGTAATCTCGTTGATGCGCTTCTGCATAATACGTTTTCAAAAAAAAAAATTCCGGAAAATGGTTCATAGGAGCACTCTATTTTCATACGGTTATTGCGATCGCGTTTTCATCAAGAATTGGATAATACGAATGCAGAAGTGGACCTTTATTGACATTTCTAACACTAACAGCTTCATATTCCACTGTGCTAGGTTAAACTGCATTAAAACGACCGCTGAACAACGTGTTAAGTCCCAGCCACACTGGAGAAAAAACGCACGCGGCGCACCGCAGGTGGTAAAACGCTGCTGAGGCATTGCGGCCGCAGCGACTGACGGTGCGTCGTTTGCTTAATTGAGTGAGGAAACGGCGGCTTCTTTTCTCAACTTCCAGAATAACTTTTTTTATGGGCATTGACAAGAAGAAAGTGCAGCGCCAACTGACGAGTTATTTTAACGTTACTCAATAATAGTGCGTTGTCCGCGGTTCGTGTGGCGTCGAGTTATGCTGCTCCGCACAACGTGTTATGCGGAAAGAGATCACTTGGTGCCACATTAACCTTTCGCTATTGAGTTTGTGACCGAGTACGCCAATTTTCGCACTTTTGGAGCTTGCGATGGATGGTACGATATTGGATGACGCGTTTTATTTTCCGGTTCCCGTGAAAATTGTATCAATGTGACTCCACTGTAGCTGTAAATGAAGAGGCGATAGAGAATTAAATTAAGAGGAGAACGACCATTCGCAGTGATAAAAGTAAAACATTTCTTACAATGACAAGTCTAGAGATTGGAGAATTCAGTTTTTGCAGTACTAACACCACGCCAAGAGTTTAGAGGCCGCAAATACGGTAGCAAGGTGTGGGGCCGGGCTAGTTGGTGATCGATACCCGGGATGCTGAATTCACAGCGCAGAAACTAGACAAAAGACAGTAAGATACTTATCTGTTTTCTGTTAAGTGTATCAAGAACAAAAATGAGGGTATGAAATCGAGACTCCTAAACGAGAAGGGGCGGTCAAGAGCAAAAGAGAAAATACAATTTCAAGATTTTTCTTCTCATCGCGAGGTGCCTTTTGCCACCGCTGCCACCAATGACACCATTTGGAGACACTCTAAACGCAATCATCATCAAATCAAATCAAAGCATTTTATTTGGTATTCATTACTGGATCAGCATCCAACGAATGCATGGACAACAACAAAAAGGCGCTATGTAGCAGCTTGACAAAGGTTCTTGCCGCCATCCTTGGCATCAACACACACACACACACACACACACACACACACACACACACACACACACACACACACACACACACACACACACACACACACACACACACACACACACACACACACACACACACACACACACACACACACACACACACACACACACACACACACACACACACACACACACACACACACACACACACACACACACACACACACACACACACACACACACACACACACACACACACACACACACACACACACACACACACACACACACACACACACACACACACACACACACACACACACACACACACACACACACACACACACACACACACACACACACACACACACACACACACACACACACACACACACACACACACACACACACACACACACACACACACACACACACACACACACACACACACACACACACACACACACACACACACACACACACACACACACACACACACACACACACACACACACACACACACACACACACACACACACACACACACACACACACACACACACACACACACACACACACACTGGCGCGTCTGAGGCGTTTCAGCTGCACGGTTTGACCACGTTGGATCCAAGATCCTGACCGCGTATTCACAAAAAGCTCTTACGCTAAAATTGTGTGTAAAAGAACATTGCAGCCAATCCTGATGCTGGACACACAATTAGAGAAGGCAGCCGGCCAAAGGCAAAACGCACTTACGAACCAAAAGCTTTGCGATTAACGTGTGGGCATACTCCTTAGATTTCGAGCGGAGAAGGGAGCCCCATCACCATCAGAGCAACAGCAGAGGAGCCATACTCTTGCATTATCTCTCTACCACGCCAACCTGGCACGCTATTTCCCTTTCGTCAAAAGACGAATAGTCCAGAACCATTTTTTGGAAAGGTCATTTATGAACGTTTTCAAACAAACAGAGCGTTTTTATTGCTCATCGAAGGCAGATATAGGATGCTCGTACGCACTTCGCCCTACATCGAAAGCGATTGTATTGGCTATAACTGTTTTTCTGAGGGATTTAACAAGATTGTATCGTCATATTTTGCTTTCCTGCTAAATAAACAGCATTATGATGGAGCGCGCACTATACACATTAGAATGTTACTTTGCCGAGCTTCAACATGAAATTTTGGACAGCTGAAACAGGCTCATATACTGTCGACGTTCCTGCTAAGGACGTGACATGTTGCACATCACGAAGGTACCCTTCTTTCTGCCATCACCGGAGCATTTCGTACGACGCGTACATCTTCTCTCCATATTTTGGCCAAAGCCCTACCGCTGCCAATGTAACTCGACCGTTTAAATGCACACTTTTTTTTTTATTCGCGCTTAAAGCCCTAAACTTTTATGGCCCTACCACTTACCCTCCTTCGCTTATCCAGTACCCTCTGAACCCATGGTACTGTCATACCAGCCTTAAACACCACTTCCTTTATCATCACCTTCAACTCCAATGAGGTACCCTCTGTAACCCCTCTCTCGGTATACTATCTATACACCGATGGCTCCTATACTTCATATTCTGCTGGTGCCGCATTCATAATTTTCAACCCACAAGGCCACATCACAAAGGTCGGCAGGTATAAACTTATCGGTGCCACTTGCTCCTATGCTACAGAAACTACCACGTTATTAGAAGCACAAGTCTATCTCCACACTCGGCCCCATACTACCTCTTTGCACATATACTCCAATTGTCTTTCGTTATTTACTGCATTGAATACTTTAACAACCACCAATGTCTATGTGCGGGGATATCAAGCAACTCGTCTCCATATCTACTTGGCGTCGAGTGTCTCTTTTTCAAGTTCCTGCGCATTCGTGTAGTCGATGGCAATGAGCTGGCAGACCTCTTTGGTAATTCCGCCTCTTCACATGGTTTATCCAGGTACCTTCTTGCCACCCCTTCATCCATAAAGACAAAGATGCGTGCCACTTCCTTCGCCCAGTGGGATGAGACTTGGACGCGAGAAAGCAGTGATAACGCCATCCTACGGATTAAAAAGCTTAATAGCATACCTCCTCTCTTCCCGCCGAAGAAACCCATCGTTCACCTAGTCACAGCTCATGGCCGCTTTCCTTTTTATTATTTCCGCTTTCATCTTTTGTCGCACAGCAATTGTGTGTGCGGCACAACTTCATCGGACTTGCAGCCATATTTCAATGAATGTCCTCTTCTCACTGCTCATCTTGCTCGTTTCCTCAAGGACAATCATCAGCCTTCTGTGACGCCTGCTCTTTATAACTTCATTCTTAATGACCAATAGAAAAGAGCACTACTCATTCGCCTCTTCCGCCTCACCTCTTCGTTCACTTTTCCTGAAACCTCTTAATTAGATAATTCCTTCAGGCATCAATATTTTAGACATCTGGCATAAATTTTTTCTTCTTCTTTCATTTTCTTTTCTCTCTAATATTTCTCCCTTTCCTAGTAATCCCACCTTGCTCCTCACTTTTCGCTCTATAGTGTCTTCGTTATGCCTATAAACCAATAAGGTGTAGCTTGTCTCCGGGAGCACTATGTACGGAATGTCTGCTCTCCCTACTCAGCCCTGTCATTTTTGTTTTGTATTCTGTACTTATCTTGTCAGTATCCTTCGGCGCCAGTTCATCTTTCCCCTACAATGCGTCTTTTGTCAGTATTGGGTGTCTCATGTTTGCTGCTGCTCTCTCCTAAACCGCTCAGGTACAGTTTTCAAGCCTATTATCGGAGGTTGCAGTCATGCTGATTCAGAGATCGGCTCCTGCTGACCGGCACACTAATGGACCTGCCTGGGACCTCTCTGTTCCTGACCTCACCTGCCGTAGAGAGCATCTGTGTTTTCGGCTGTTCCACTTTTCTGTAGCTTTTTAATATTGTGTGTACACAGTGCTCGCGTCGTCCTTCGGGATGGCGGCCACACGTCCCGTGCAGCTTCCCGTCGACGCAGTTGACCCAGCTGCTGCTCGGCCGGTTGGTGCCCTCTGTGCTACGACCGTCACCGACGTGGAGCTTCCAGATTCGGCCGATGACTCCACGGTGACTGAGATGGATTCCGACAGTAGCAGCTTCACGCCTGTTGAATCGCGCCGCCTGAAAAGGAAGTTGCGCCGGACATCAACAGCTGGTGAGTCGACTACAAAGACTGTTGACAAACTTGGCGCATTACGCCGGACATCAGCAGCGAGGGAGTTGCCTGCAGAGAATGTTGATGCACCTGACGGGTTCTCTGTGGCCTTCGTAGCCACAACGGAGACGGCTAATTTGAATACCATCAACAGACAGCGGCTGTCCCAATTCTTCGACCAGCTGATTCCGGGACAAGTCCAAGAGGTCAGAATCAACGCTTGGAAGAATGTCCTTACGGTAGATGTGAAATCTCGGGCGTCCGTGGACAAACTGAAAGAAATTGGAGTGTTAGGCGGTATGCCGGTCCGCCCCTATCTCTCTCACGGCAAACGGACTTCCGCTGGAGTTATCACAGACGTAGACCCTGAAATAACGGACAGCGACCTGCGGACACTGATCAAATCTACGGCCAAGATAGTCGACATTCATCGTTTCGGCCGATCACAGTGTGTTAAAGTTGTTTTTGAAGCCGACTCCATCCCATCCCACGTCAAGGTGGGCTATGTGCGGCATCCTGTCCGTCTGTATGTTCCAAAGCCTGTTCAATGCCGCAAATGCAACAGGATTGGCCATGTGAGTGCTGTATGCAGAAACGACATATCCTGCCGTCGATGCGGCGGATCACACCAGCATGACACTTGCAAGACGGAGACAGTCAAGTGCACCAACTGCTTCGGCGCTCATGAGGCGACGGCTAAAGACTGTCCAAGGATGAAGAACGAGAGGCTTATCCTGAAGAAGATGGTAAAAGAACACTCCAGTCACCAAGAAGCGGCCGCGTCTATTCGTCGCCGCAAACGTCGTTCCCGACACCAACGCCCAGAGTCACGCGTCACTTGTCTGTCTCAGGCGCCGTCACAGCAACTCTCAGCTCCGTTGCCTCAACGTATTGAGCTGCAGAATGATAAGACGCCGCCTGCTGCAGCGGCCCATGTTACCACGGTGGTTCAGAAAGATGCGGGTACATTATCCACCTCCTCTGATGTGGAATGGCCTGCTCTGTCTTCAAAAGTCGTCGAAGCAACGCGTCCATCAATCCGTGCCGGTCCAGTGGACATTAAGGACAAGCCGGAAGACCAGCAGGTGAACGTTCTTCTAAAAGAACTTTTACATTCCATGCGTACGCTGCTTTCAGGCCTCAATACGCCAACAGCAAGGGTTGTTGTTCAGTTTTTGGATGCAATTGAGCCGCTCTTGGCGGCATTGCAGTGATTCATTATGGCGCTACCACACAACCCCTTCTCTGTGTCGATGCACATACGTCGCAGTGTAGTGATGCAGTGGAATGCCCGAGGCCTGCGTGGTCGCCTAAGTGACTTCCGACAGCGCGTCCAGAAGTACCGCTTCCCTGTGATTGTTATATGTGAGCCCAACATGCCTTCTGCTTTCCGCCTTTCTGGATATGTACTGCTGTGGTCTCGAGAAGCTGATGAAACCAGCAAGGTATTAGTGTGCATACGCCGAGATATTCCACACTACCGCCTTGCCCTCCAGCACCATAACTCGAACCACTACATTTGCTTGACGTTAACACTTAAAGGGCGGGTCTTCTCGATCCTCGGCGGCTACATTCCACCCAGAGATCACATTGATTTCTCGTATCTGTCCTCAGCAATCCAGAGTTGCACAGCTCCCCATATTATTGTGGGCGACTTCAATGCTCATCACCCCCAATGGGGAAGTACAGTAATGAATAACCGTGGCAAAGCCTTGTCCGACTTTATGCACTCACAGGATTTCGTCAATATTAATGATGGCTCTCCTACGTTTCTGCGTGGCGCGTCCTATAGTAGCTGCTTGGACCTGACGTTTGTTTCCTCACGACTACAGTCTTCTATTAGGTGGTTCAGTGATGTGGAAACACATGGCAGTGATCACATACCAACGTATATCTGCGTCAAGTGGTTCGCACCTACCACTTCGTCTCATGTGCGGTGCACGGACTGGCCCACTTTTAAGACATTCGTGGAGAATTCCTGTGCGAATCTCGAGTCACCAACGCAAATAGAAGACTTGATCACCTCCGCCCTCGGTGAGGCCACGCGGACCATATGTGCACCTTCATCGGGGTCTCCTATCGACGTGGAATACGAGAGGTTGCGCGCAGTCCGACGGCGCGCTGAAAGGAAATATAGAAGGACGAAATCCACGTACGATCTCGCCCTTTGTCGCCGAGCTCAACGACACATAAAGCGCCATCTCGAGAAATTAGGAAGGAAGCGCTGGAGAAAGTTCTGCTCATCACTGGATCCTCGCAAGCCGCTGTCACGTATTTGGCATGTAGTCAGGAGCCTACGTTTCCCCCCACAAGACAGGTACCCTTTCAGTGCTCTGGCCCTTTACCAACGCCGCAATGATGTAGAGGTAGCGGACGACTTCTGCAAAATGATTGTGGGCACAACTCAACCAGCCTCTATCCAATCCGAAGTTTTCGCGCCACCTTCCTCAAGTGACCACTACGACTTGCTCTTTACGATGCCCGAATTAGAGGCTGCTCTTGCGTCGTGTCGGCATTCATCTGCTCCTGGCCCTGACGGGATCTCGTACTCGTCTCTGTCTCACCTTGGCAGGGCTGGTCGCACTGCACTGCTCAATTATTACAACGACACATGGGTCTCCGGTATTGTTCCGCAGCAGTGGAAGATCAGCCGCCTGGTTGCTCTCTTGAAGCCTGGAAAGACTCCTTATGAGCTTACCTCATACCGCCCAGTTGCATTAGCCAGCTGTGTTGGCAAAGTTATGGAACGAATGGTCCTGGCGAGGCTCGAATGGTTTCTGGAAAGAAATGATCTTTATCCGAACATGATGACCGGTTTTCGGCGGGGTCGTTCTTCAATTGACAGCGTCATTGACCTCGTTACGACAGTGGAACATGAAAAACGTCAACGCCGACTCGTCGCCGCTGTTTTCTTAGATATCAAAGGGGCCTACGACAACATCCTTCATGAAGCCATTCTCGATGCCCTAGATGACTTGGGTATTGGCGGCCGGCTCTACCTGTGGATTGTGAGCTACCTCAGCGGCCGTTTCGTTTACATGTCCACGCCTGACGGAGACACTAACCGTCATCAGGTATGCCGCGGAGTTCCTCAGGGAGGGGTTCTCAGCCCAACATTATTTAATGTGGCACTGATTGGCCTGGTGGGTGAGCTTCCACCTCACATCCACATCAGTGCATATGCAGATGACATCTGCATCTGGGCTTCTGGTACAACACGCCCACAACTACGTGCGAAATTACAACGGGCTGTGTCATCTACTTCACGATACATACGGCGTCAGGGTTTGTGCTTAGCTGCCGAAAAATGTGCTGTGGTTGCATTCACGCGCAAATCCGTCTGCCGCTACCCGATCTCCATTAACGGTGTCATATTGCCGTATGTCTCCCACCACAGATTCTTGGGCATTATCATTGACCGCGATTTGTCATGGACGAGGCATGTTAACATGTTGAAGCAAAAACTTAATCTGTTTTGCCATGTTCTTCGCTTCGCAACAGGCATGAAATGGGGCCCCACGGAAGGCTCATTACTAAGACTTTATCAGTCTCTTTTCGTGGGCTACATTCGATACAGCCTTCCGATACTCTCAAACTTGAGCATTTCCTGCTTACGGACATTAGAGAGCGTCCAAGCGCAGGCACTCAAAATATGCCTCGGGTTGCCACGGCGTGCCTCCAACAAAGGCACAATTGAGGAAGCCCACGTATGCCCATTACCGATATACCTGTCCCACGAACCACTTCGTGTGTATTTACGCTTACTGACACGACACCATTGCCATCCATTGACGTCGGTTCTACATGAGCGTCCGGAAAGCAGTTTCACAAGTGCACTCCGCTGCCATCTACCCCACATAACAACAGGCTATGCCCTTCCATATCACCCCGTCAAACCACCATGGGTGATGGTTCAACCTTCCGTGTGCGTACATGTCCCCGGCATACTAAAGAAATCATTGGTTCCCGTCAGTGGACTACAACAACTTGCTCTCGCGTACATCTGGTCAGAATACCAGACATATGTTCATGTGTACACAGACGGCTCCGTGTCACCTAAGGCATCGACAGCAGCTGTGGTGATACCAGCCCAACAGATGACTCGAGGTTTCATACTCGACCATAATTCAACATCAACCGCTGCAGAGCTTGTGGCTATTCGGGAAGCGATTCGCCACATCTGCGGGGAAAGACCTCAAGAATGGTGCATTTTCACGGACTCAAAACCCGCGCTGCAAATTTTGGGATGCTTCCTGCGCCACACCGCATATCAGGTTCTGGCCCTGCAGATCACCGAGCTGCTTTCATACGCTCAAGAAAAACACCACCGCGTAGTGTTCCAATGGATCCCGGGACACTGTGGGCTCAACGGTAATGAGATGGCCGATGCTGCAGCAAGGCGCGCCCTCAGCAATGGCCTGCGAACTGCAGTGCCATTCTCCAGACCGGACATCACATGCCTCCTGTCGGAATTAATGAGGAGTGCGACGAGGAGATACTGGGCCCAGCCAGACGCTCGTCACGTCCGCCTTAAAAGCCTGGATCCCGATATGAAATTTCCAATTCTGCGTGGAATTCCACGCCCTCATACATGCCTGATACACCGACTGCGATTAGGCGTCGCCTTCACGCGCAAATATTTGCACATTATTGGACGGACAGACTCCCCGGACTGTTCAGTGTGTGGCGTGGTAGAGTCTATAGAACATGTGCTCGTGGTGTGCCCTGAGTATGCGCGAGAAAGACTGACATTGGCAGGTACATTGAGACAATTACACAATGGACCACTGTCAGAGGACCTCTTACTAGGCGCGTGGCCACAGAGTTGGCAGACGACAGAGACAATGCGTGCACTGTCACGTTTCCTATGTGACACGGGCCTGGACTCACGCCTGTGATATTAGTTGTTTAATGTGTCAATCACCTCGTTCCTCCCATTATCATCCCCCATTGTGACCCTTTTTCTTCCCCTCTTCCCCTTCCCTTACGTAGAGTAGCAGGCCAGATGCTCCATTATCCGGCCGACCTCTCTACATTTTCCATTCATTAAACTACCTCTCTCTTCTCCTTTTCTCTTTTTTTCCTTCTTTTTTCTCTCTATATCTCCTTCTTCCTGTATTTCTTTTGCTCTTTAGTAGGTCATAATAAAGCACTGGACAGAATACTGAGACGACACATGATGTGCAAATGCAAACATTTACTTATGCACTAATACCGGACCCCTGCTCTTGCTGTGTACTATTTTCATGTCGGCTTACCTCGGTTTATTTTTTGTAATTGGCTTTTTTCTCAAATTGCACTTTGGATTTTATGCCTTTATTCATTTACTTTCGATTGACTTAGACCTGCTATACCTTGGTGGTGCGGGTTTCCCTCACTTTCATATAGGTTTTTTTTTAATTGAGGTGCTCAAAAGTATGCCGTAGTGGGGGAGTCCGGATTAATTTCGACCAGCTGGGCTTCTTTAACGGGCACCTAAATCTAAGTAAACGGGCATTTTTGCACTTAGCCCCCACCGAAATGCGGCCGCGGCAGCCTGGGTCGAACCCGTGACGTCGAGCTCAGCAGCACCACGTCATAGCCATTGAGCTACTGCGGCGGGTTGCTGTGGCACACCTGCCCCTCTACTACACAAGGATTCTTCTCACATTGTGTGCTACCGACTCCACAATCTTGACTCCTCTCTACGCCTTTGTATTCCAACTGGACTCTGCCGTCGCGAAGCTACCCTGCTTTGTCGACTATAGCTAGGGGTGGCTTTCACCAAGTCTTTCGCTTACCGAATTGGATGGGCCGACGACGCCTCGTGTGAGGACTGTGGTAACGAGGAGACTTTTCAACACCTTCTTTGTGACTGTCCTCGATATAATTTTCAGAGACAATCACTCGCAACCGCGATAGCGCGCTTTGACCAAAGACCTCTCACAGAGGAGCTTATTTTAAGATACCGCCATCATAAGCCATCGCAGCAGAGGGCAACGAGGGCACTGTTGCGGTTTTTGAGGGCGACAGAACTGGACAGGCGGCTGTAGCCTGAACAGATGTTGATAGTGCGGCAAGTGTCACTGTGCTGTGCGATGACAGTGTTCGGTGACAGTGACCGATTGTGATTGTTTGTCTATGCTCCTTCCTTTCCTTATCTCTGCTTTGTTACCGCTTTACCTCCCCCTCACCTCTCTCCCCAGCGTAGGGTAGCCAACCGGATTTTTTTCTCTGGTTAACCTCCCCGCCTTTCCCCTTTCCTCTCTCTCTCTCTCTTCTCACATTGTGACGCATCTTTGTGATGCCCTTCTCTTGACAGCGTTATTTGATTTGCTTCATTGAGGAGGGGGTGGAGCGGTAGTTAATGTATTTCAGTGAGTGGATCATGTAAAGGATTATCTTTTATATAGATTGCCGCTGGGAGGTCATTTGCTACGAGTGCGTCGGGATAATGCGAGGATTATATTCCCCGTGCTATTCCTTTTCGCGCTTCGTCATTTGTCTGAGCAATGCTCCGCCCACTAACGGTGGAAGATAGAAAAGGAACAGAATGAAGCGAAAGGAATCCCTACTTTATACTTAGGTGTAGATGTAGAGCCTTTTCCTGTTGATTCTTTTCTTTTTTTCGTTTTCTTTCGCTTCGACTTGGGCGTTAACTTTTGTTTTATTTTCTGTAGCTGATATGCTGTATCGCATTGTGGCTGAAAAAAAATTCTATCCGCGTGTCCTTTCTAGAACAAAAATTAGGGGTGTTCAAATAGCGAAACTCAGCAATAGTGGGATCGAATTAGAACAAATGATTGAAATCCTCAACCGAGAAAGTGTTAGAGGGGGGTTGGAGATTAATGTACAGGAGATAAAGATAATGTTCGATAGCCTGGCAAGGCAACAAGAATTCAGGATCGCCAGTCAGCCTGTAGAGTCTGTATGTTAGCACGTTTACTGAATTGAATTAAATTTAAATTGGTTTATTCACGATATATTACACGTTATAAACAATAATAATATACAGAAGGAGGTCCCATAGTCGATGACTGTATCGGGACCTCCTGTTATTTATAAATATGCTTTTTCTAAAGCAACGAGGAGCACACATTGAAATCACATGCAAGGAAACGTGAAGAAAGTATGTAATGGAGCATACAAAACAAGATATACTTGTGCATTTGGTAGTTACCACAAATCTAACGCAGGAAGTTATACAATCGCAAGGAGCAAATGTAGTAAAACTAAGTGAACTAAACAAAACTGACAGTAACGGACAGGAAAAAAAAATAATACAATAAATTTCACCCAAACCCGCAACAGTACAAACAAAAAGAAAACTTCAAAAAATACATGACCATCAATAAAAAAGGTTCCGGAACAGCGGAATATTTGGAGTAATAGGGGTGAAAAAAAAAAGTGAATGTTAAATAGTTTCTGTTAGAAGAAAATTCTTCAGATGGTTTTTAAACATGGATGTTGAACGTGATGTCTTGATGCAAAGTGGTATGGATTCCTAAATGAAAAAAGCTGAAAAATGAATTGATCGTTTGCCGTGGTTGGTGCGCACCTGAGGTAAAATGAGATTATGGATTGTGGATTATAGATCTAAATCAACTGCTCACAGTTGCCATGATCATGAGAAGGAAATGTATAGAAGGACAAAAATGGGTTGGAGTGCATACGGCAGGCATTACAAAGTCCCGACTGGGATCTTACAATTGCCGTCGAAAAGAAAACTGTCCAATCATTGCATTCTACCGGTGCTAACTTATGGGGCAGAAACTTGGAGGTAACAAGTAAGCTCGAGAACAAGTTAAAGACCGCGCAAAGAGCGATGGAACGAATAATGTTAGGTGTAATGTTAAAGACATGAAGAGAGTGGTCTGGATCAAAGAGCAAACGGGGATACCCGATATTATAGTTGACATTAGGAAAAAAAAATGAAGCTGGGCAGGCCATGTAATGCGTAGGAAAGATCACCGGTGGACCATTAAATTACAGAATGGATGCCAAGGGAAAGGAAGCGCAGTCGAGGACGGCAGAAGACTAGGTCGGATGATGGAATTAGGAAATTTGCAGGTGCAAGTTGGAATCAGCTAGCGCAAGACGGGTAATTGGAGATAGCAGGGAGAGGCCTCTATCCTGTAGTGGGCATAAACATTGGCTGACGATGACGATGATGGTGAAACAGTGAAACATTCCAGTCGAAATGAATACGAACATTAGAAAGAACTGGGCTTCGAATAATGATTCGTAGCGAGTATTTTCTTTGAGGTCAAGCAACAACTCTTCAGTGGTAACGTACATAGCAAACTTCAAGTGAAGAATATTTACCTAAAGTGAGGTAATATATATATATATATATATATATATATATATAGGAGAGAGAGAGATAGAGAGAATATTGAATGAATCCTCGAGAGGTGTGTCTGGCGACATGCCTAGCATGCTACTCCAGATGGGTATGATGAAAAATGAAACGGTATGTACAGTTTACGTCACAGATAAAGAACATAAACAAAACACAACACTCAGCTGAAGTGTCTCTTTGAGACCAGTGTCTCTAAAGGAAACTCAAAAGTGCCTTCCTTGCGCAAGATGCACCGGAAACGCCAGTCCGTCGGCCAAGGAGCCTGGAAGTGTCTTGCTCAAGGCATATGACGGTCATCAGTGGATGTTCAGTGCGGACTTTGATGTCATTCTTTGTAATGTAAGTAGCTTGCAAGCGCATATTAATTAAGTGGACTATGTATTCTCGCCCTTTGCACGCATTGCACAGTGGCGACCTCATCCGCTTTATTTCAGATGGGAAATATTTTGTGTTTGTGACGTCAATTGCGTCCGCACTGAAGCCTGTGGTACGCAGCACAACGTTGTCCCGCAACAGCTGCCTGTTCACTGCAGAGTAACCGGTGCCTCGGTATTGGCTCAGTATTTCTGGTCGATGTAGGTTAAACACACACATTGCAGGCATTGTAGTTTTTCTTTATTATTTTTTACCTAATATGAGCACTAACAGCCGTTCTTCTCCTGCACCTTTTGCCACAATAAAGTATTCCAAAGATTTTGATTGTCAAATTCTTGAATGAAATACAACTGCGCTAAAAAATTATCTTCGTATCGGAAGTGCTGTACGTGTATACACCTACTGTCTGTCTTCTTTAGACCCTGATGACGCCAAGATGAGCTTCAGTACCATTGTTTTTATGAGATGATCATGTATAACAGGGGCCATTGTGACAGGGATCATATATAAAATGCTAAGCAGGAATACAAATTGGATTGGATTGGATTGGAGCCAACTTTATTTATGCCTGCAGTTGGGCGCTCGCGCGCCCCGACTGCAGAATGATTGTAAATTCTTCAATGAAATACAACTACGCTAACAAAGTATCTTCGTATTAGAAGTGCCATACGTGTATACACCTACTGTCTGTCTTCTTTAGACGCTGATGACTCCAAGATGAGCTTCAGTACCATTATTTTTATGAGATGATCATGGATAACAGGGGCCATTGCGACAGGGATCATATATACAATGCTAAGCAGGAATACAAATTTGATTGGATTGGATTGGAGCCAACTTTATTTACGCCTGCAGTTGGGCGCTCGCGCGCCAGGAATACAAACTGATTGCGACGTAACGGCATCTCGCGGCGCAGAGCAGAGAGAGCTCTGCGAGGCTTATCAAGGAGCCGTTAGATGGCGACACTTAGCTGTTACCTGTAAGGAACACCTGTGGAAGCCCGCTTTTGCACCAATCGTATGCTTAAGAGGCAATTATCGAAAAAAAAAAATGAGGCGCTCGCACACATGCACGCGCGATCGCGCGCGCACACACACACACACACACACACACACACACACACACACACACACACACACACACACACACACACACACACACACACACACACACCATTCAATTTGAACATTCGATCCTTATTGTAACTTTTAGATATAGATTTATACGGACAATATAAAGGACAACCGCCACAAGATTTCGGGCCTCGTAAAAAGCCTAGCGGGTTACATATAGTGCCGTTAAACAGCTGCCTCCGTGCGAAAAGGTGTACAGCCGACACATTTTGCATACACAGATGGTTAAAAGGTCTCTCACACACACCATATATATATATATATATATATATATATATATATATATATATATATATATATATATATATATATATAGTCATATAATGAGAAGCCAACAAACACTGACACCAAGTACAACATAGGGGAAATTGCATGTGCTTAATAAATGAAATAAAGTAATGATAAATTAATGGAAATTCTCGTGAAATCTCACATTCTCGTGACGCCTGCGGCAAAAAAGACGTTCCACGTCCGCCGCCAAGGTCTGTGAGTGGGGGCGCTGGCTAACACTCCCAGGGTTCTACTAGTACACATAAATACCCAAGAAAGTGGATGGGGAAACGCCGCCGCGGTAGCTCAATTGGTAGAGCATCGCACGCGACATGCGAAGGTTGTGGGTTCGGTTCCCACCTGCGGCAAGTTGTTTTTTCATCCACTTTAATTTCCATTAATTTATCATTACTTTATTTCATTTATTAAGCACATGCAATTTCCCCTATGTTGTACTTGGTGTCAGTGTTTGTTGGCTTCTCATTATATGACTAATAAATATCGGGTCCTTCGGTTAACCCCCTTTCTTCTCGTTTATATATATATATATATATATATATATATATATATATAGAGAGAGAGAGAGAGAGAGAGAAACCTATTAACCATCCATGTATGCAAAATGTATCGACTGTACACATTTTGTTGACGTCCTTAGGCAGTGGTTATGTACAGGCTTTATGAAAAATATTTTCTCAAATTCTTTAGTTAAAACAACAGTGATGGCGAGCGGTTCTCTGGCACAGCGCATAAAATTACCGTTAAGGTTCGGCGTGATTTAATTAACCTTTTAGAGATTCCACACGACGCGAAATGGTTCAGGTTTGCTGGGTGAGAATTTTCGTAAGTTCTTTTTCGTCGGAGTGGGGGGCTTCTACGTACAAATGGGCGGGGCGTCCACAGATGCCTGCCGCTCGTACATACAAATTTGGATATGCATGCGCAATCTGTGCATTGATCGTAGGAAAACCAGTGACAAGAGCTAAACGAGAACTTCGCTGTTTATGTTAAACGCGTACACTAAAGGCACCTTTAGGGCCCGCCATAAAAAAACAAAACCAAGAAAAAGAAGAAATACGAGAAAAACCGCTCTCGTACCGTTAATTGGATTCATACAGACGCGACTAGCACTCTCAAAATAATAGACACCTACTTTTGAATTTGTATAGAAGCTCTTCCACAGGTTCCTCACTCATAAAATGATCACACTTCGGAAGCATGAATGTTGGGAAACACGTTTGAGATCTTTTAATTTGACACTAAAGTTGTGTGGAAATGGATGACATTATATCGTCGACACTATCGTGACTTCACTACGCATATAGAAATTGGATGACGTCGTTTTGCATGAAGGCCAGGTGTGATGGTGCCCCACACACACACAAAAATATAATAATTTATACGAGCGCCGCGCGCATATATTCTGGTAGCACACGTGGCGATGATCGCAGGAATGGAGCTAGCGACCATCGTGACGTCATGAAGCACCCACCTCCTGGGCGCCGAAAACGAAACTACAGCTCGCAGAAACAATTATAGCTTGCTGGTACTTCTTAACGGTTTAGCAGGTTTAGAACTTCATTTAACGCGAAAAAAATGACAAGTCGGAAACTCAAGAGGTAGTTTCTCTTTATATCTCTCTCTTTTTTTGAGTAAAGGCTATTGTTTCCTGAAGGCGATGCCTTCGCCAATTCTTCCGATCGTACGATTTGCGCAGGAAAAGAGCACGGAGGCAGCTTCTGCCACAGAGTTTCATACTAAAATTACTAGAGGTATAACTACGGTACCACTATTGTTCGATTACGACGGAATCGATAGTTAGTATATAGATTTGTCTAATTTCAAGATTGCAGCTTTAGATATTCTTGTGGTTTTATTTATCACGTTTAATTTGCCTTTATTAGCACAAATTTAAAAACACTCGTTTTTATCCAAACGCAGAAGGGAACAAGGCTCCATGCATACACATATACATTGCGAATTGTAGCACTTACATATATATATATATATATATATATATATATATATATATATATATATATATATATATATATATAGATATATATATATATATATATGTATATAAAGTAAAATTTTGTTCCATATTATCAATCTGCAAAGTCACAAAGCCTCTGGAAGCCAGAAAGACAAAGTGCCGGCGCATTCAAGTTCTAACCGTCATGCCCACGCTGACTGAACCACCACGCTTGCAAGCTCCCATAGGCACCAGTGACAGAGTACATTCTAACAATTTTTCTAGGAAACTATTTTGTTACTGCCACAGCCATGTTACTGTCCTAACGTCGGTGGAAGAAGTGTGCGAACGAGTTCGTCGGATCATCCTTTCACTGATGAGAAAGTGAGGCAGGCAGTCCAACTGTGCCGTAAAATTACCTGAAACGTCTTCCTACGTTTGTGGCATCCGAGCACTGATTAAATATTGGGTGCGGTGGATTGCCTAAAAGACGATCACATCGAAAAACACAATGTTTTGATTCCGCAGGACAGCCCTTTTATTCTTCACGAAACTAACTCTGCGCTTGGCTTGATTGAACGACCCTTATATGAAACGCGCCGGCCGCCGCAAGACAGAACCACCATCGCAAAGCGAGGATACTCCGGTTTTATTCAAAGACTTGCAGGACGCTTAGGCTTCGCCTTTAACGCGATAGTATTCAGAGATCCATGACCCGTTGCCATCTCAAAACACAACGCAATGGGGAAAATTTTGAGGTCGCTTAAGCTTCGCTTTTGAGAGAGGAATGCGATAGCATTCAAAGATCCTTCACTGTTCCTCTCGCTTCCCGGCCACTACAGCTTATGCAACCGCAATGTTTACCAGGAGAGGTTGGCGCCGAACGTTATGCACGAAGGCGAGCTTTCTGGTAGAAACGCGACCTCTTGCGTGGGCGGATCCCGGAAGTAGTGCACAGCCGTGCCAAAGGAAAAAAGAAAAAAAAGAGAAGAAAACATCATTTTCAGGTCTCTGCTATTGTTTTGCACTTTTACTATTTAAGTCTGTGAAGATTTAACATAAAAGGTATAAGCTGTAGGTGTTTTGTTTCATGACATTTGTTTGTGGGCTGTCGTTTGTGGGCTGTCTATCTCAATATTCCTAGGAATAGTTTGTCAAGAATGTAGAATGCTGTGGCAATATAACCCTCGTATACCGTATGTCATATAGCAATGTGTGGCATAAACATATACCTAAATATATACGGAAATTTTCGCTCACGGACAACTCCGCTGACGCCGACGCCGGCACCGGATTTTCTGCGACAAGGGGCTCTTAGCTATATCGCGTTAAAAAATGGCACGTTTCCATGTAAATGCGTTCGCTTACAAAAATATACTGACGGCACCGGTTCGGCAGCTGTCAAGGATGGAACACGAAGAAGTGGCACCGATCGCACGAGCAGCTCGCGGCCGAGCGTGCATTCCGACCAGAAGAAGAATGGTGCTTGCTTAGGAACGGACGTTTCCGTACGCAGCCCCGTACGTTCATCACGCGCTTTTTCTTCTCTGCGGCCAGCATTATGTCCAAGACGCCTCTCAGCGAGAAGTCCGGTGCCGGCTGCAGCAAAAGGAAGCGGCCTTGCTCGTCGAAGGAGCAGTCCGAGGGTACAACGCCCTCGTCAACGTCTACGGCCCAAGCCGACGAAGCGACTCTTGGTCCGATGGCTGTCTCGTCCGAGACCACAAGCTGCAGAGATTCGACCGCGCCTGGCAGCCGTCGAGATAGGCGGCGGAGTCGGGCTGGAAGCGTCGTCAGCCTTTCGTCCGTGGCTGCGGCGAAGTACGACGCCAAGCGGCGTGCGAGCCAAGACTCCCGCGGACGAGACGACTCCGGCTCCGAGACGCACTCTCGACGGCGTCAGCCTTCGAGAAAGCCCTCCTTGACAGTTTCCTCGTCTGGCCGGGCCTCGAGAAGGGCGTCCAAGGCGGAGGCCAAGGGTGTCACAGAGGTGGACGCTCCAGTGGAGGACAACCTCGGGACGGCAACGACGTCGCAGGTATCTTCCAGCGTGACGCCGGCATCTGAAGCCGCCAGTCAGGCCACGGACTCCGAGGCGTCCCTGGCTCCTCGCTTGGTTAAGTTCGCCGTCATCGGGGACAGTCCGAGACCGCAAGTGGGCGCGGCGAAGAAAATCCAAGAGCCACGCACGAGCTCGACCACTGACACCGGTTCTCACGTGGAGACAAAGCGGACGGCCACGCCTTCGGCGAGCAGCGACAGCGTCAGCAGCAGCGCCACAAGGTCCGTAACTCCGGAGACACAGCGAGCTTCGCCGGCCGGACTCCGAGATTGGAACGCTTCGAAGTCGTCGACCGGCCTGAGTGGAGACTCTGCCGAATTCAGCGTGGATAACAATCGGTCGCACTCGCAGCCCCCGTGCGCGTCCTCGGCCATTTCGTCGGCACCAGAAACCACGCGCAGTGGCCCCTGCGAAGATAGCAGTCGGCTTTCGCCGTCTTTCCGTGGCTCCGGGAAGCCGCCAGTGACCAAACGCAACCGCAAAGCCGTGTTCGACTTCACGAACATCGTGAGTCATTTCCTTGTCTTTCGCAAACTCGTACAGCAAGCAGCTTTGCGCCTATGGGCGGGTGGTGAACGGAGGCACCTAATAAATTGTAATCAAATGGAAGCACCAGATAACATTGTCGGATCCTAAACTAATGAACCGTTTTGGTTCATGGGGCTGGCCAAATAAGGAATATTGTCGTTGTCGCAAACGTTTCGACAAGGGGACTCGTCAGACGAGTGTCCGTGTCGAAGTAAATGGCTCCAGTGACACTGCTTGTTCGACTACAGTTACTCAATTCAAGCATTAGAATTATACAAATCCGTGTGCTACCCGTACTTCCCGTTACGTACCACGTGTCCCTGCTAGCGTTAGCCAACGTGTGCAACGATTTACAAAACACGGTGAAAGAGACAGTTATAAAACCCACGGTGTTCGGTCGTCAGACCTCAGACGATCAAACACCGTAGGGTCTTAAGATCGCATCTTGCACCGCGTTTTTTTTCAATCTTTTTTTTTTCTTGTTGAACAGCTTGGCTAACGTTACCTGCAGAACGATCGTAGTGCCATAGTTCTGTCTTCTATATATATAGTGTTGCTTCATCTAAGAAGTCACCGATGACCGGTGATCACTCGCCTGCAGATTGGTATTAGGAGGTATTGACTAAGCGTGCTGTTAAGTGGCCACCGGAAGGTCAGTGGTCAAACCTCGTAATCTCGCTCACGTTCGCTCGTGACTGCAGGTAGGTCACGCATGAAAGCGGATACAAGCAACAGCCTGCGAATTTAGCAGCGTTACCTGTTAACAAGATTGTTGCATGGCTTGAGAAGATAGGATAGAGTGTTATGATGATTTAGGTAAATGAAGAACAAGGGGCCGGCGGGCGGGCATAGCAAGGTTATAGTGCTTATTCACTCGAAACCTCGCTGATAACCCTAAGGGGCTCGTAATCACAATCAAATTTTCACACTGTAGAACTGTTCGTAAGATCAGATGCCAGCCATTCGCAATGTTAGACCGTATTATTAGCGTAACGGCAAACAGCATGTACGAACGAAAACATTTGCGTACTTCTCTCCAGATGTCCATGTTGTTGCGTAGCTGTAGAGTCATGCCACATGGCGATTGTCTTCTCTGTCCTTCTCTGTGTATACATGCCTGTTAATTTGCGTCTTTCTTCTAAGAGCTGTCCCAACGTCCACGCATGAGGTCGATCGATCATCGCAAGGCGACCGTAATGTCTAACACAGGTTTACTACAAAAATTAGTGAGTATACACTACGGTTCGATAAGATTGAGGAGCTATCGCTTTGCCCTTACATTATGGGCTCACACCATGGTAGGGGTTTCTTTTCCCTTTCCTTAAACGTTTGGTTGAACTTAGTCGAAGATCCAGATAACGTGGTCACACGATCCACATACAAAGAACAATTCGTTAGATCCAATTTTTCTTATGAGCTCATATTCTTCACACGCTGATAAAGAAGCTTATTAAATATAATTCATTGTAAGTGACAATTTGTTGCATCCGAGTTGGTTATAGCGATGTTCCACGGAACGCGCGCGTTGCACTTCGTGCGTTTCGTGGCAACCAGCTGATTTCCGCAACTTGTCTTTCTTTGTTTTCAGCTGTCTCCTCCAAAGCGGCCTTTGCAAAGCTTCAACAAAGGAAAGCGAAATTGCTGCGCAGTCGTCACCATCGGCGCCGCCGCGTTCGCAGCCCTTCTGCTCACTGTCGCGATGCTCATATACTCGTTCGTGGCAAGCGACTCGGCCGAGAAGCCCGTCCCTCTTTGCTCGACGGAAGACTGCATCGTGCACGCGGACATCCTGACGGCCTCACTGAACCGGAGCCTGGACCCGTGCGACGACTTTCGCGCCTTCGTCTGCTCGGCCTGGTCCCCGCGGCGACAGTACCGGGAGCGCGTCACGTCGGTGATGGACGAAGTCATCTTCGCTCACCTCGAGGCCCTGAGTGCGGTGCTTCGCTACGGCAGCACGCTGGTCCCCGCGGGTGAGAAGGCGCGCCGAATGCACGAACTCTGCGAACGCTACTTCGAGGAGGGCGACGCCAACATCAATGGCTTGCACCATTTCATGAAAAACATAGGACTCAGTTGGCCGGAGGAACCCGAGGATTACCACGAGCCATCCTTCTTTGACGTGCTGATGGAGTTGTCGCTCAAGTGGCAGATGCCGTTCTGGATCTCGGTCAGCGTGCTTCAGGGACGAGACTCGACCAGAGGCCGCCTCCTGATCAAGCCAGGCGAACACATAGCTATAGCGCGGAACCGCCATCGACGCGTGATTATGGACGGTGACTACGGCAAGTACTTGCAGGGATTCTATATCACGGTCAGCGAGGACGATAAGGGTCATGCGGAGACATTCTTTATCGAGCAGACAAAGGCAGTGGAAGGGGACGTCCTGGAGCAACTCTACAATTGCATTGTCTCCAAGATTAAAGACCCGGCCTCCTTCCCGCTGAGCGACATTGGCAACTTCACCACGAACATCCCCAGCGTCGATTGGAAGGGCGCGTTGCAGAAGCACCTGTCCTTCGATCCCAGCCTCGCTCCTCATGACCGCGTCCTCGTAAGCGACACGAAACTGCTGGAAACCATCGACAGGCTGCTGGGAAAGTACGACAACCGCCAACTCCTGAGGCACCTGGCGTGGCTATTTGTCCAGACGTACGCGCCCGTCTTCGACAGTGGCCTCCTTTGGTTCACATACGGTGGCAAGTCGCGTGCTTCTCCGTACCGTCCAGTCTTCTGCGGCCTGCACGTCGAGGCGGTGTTCAAGCTGCTGGTGTTGTGCCTGACCACCGTCTCCCGGCTGACTGGTTCCGACGAGAAGTTCATCGACGGCGCGTACGGCAGTCTAGTCTCGACGGCCGTTCGCATGGTGAACGCCTCCAAGTGGCTGGACGACGAAAGCAAGGCGCTCGCAGTGCGCAAGCTGTCGTCGCTGCGAGTGCGAGTATGGCCCCCTCCGCATTACACGGACAACGATAGGCTCGAGAAGTACTACAAAGAGTATCCGCTTGGAAGCGAGACGTTCAGGGAATACTGGTTAGCCGCCCACCTTTCCATGTACCAGCGCACGAAAGCTAAAGAAATGGCCGACGCGGATAGCCTGCCGATGAATTACGCCCCCGCGCACGTGAGCTACGACTACACCCTGAATAGTATGGCCCTGCCGATCGGAATCGTAGATCGGCCTTTCTACTATCCGAAGGGAACCGATGCCATGTTTTACGGTGGCCTCGGTTTTCTGTTGGCCAAGGAGATGGTCAAGGCCTTGGACAACATGGGTCTTCGCTGGCACCCGAACGGTAATCATGTTGACTCGATCTTCTCCAAGGCCTCGACGAGCGAGTTCCGATTCAAAGACGGCTGCTTGAGGAGCCAAGGCAGCGCGAGCATATTCCCGGAAGTGCCAGCTTTGGAGATAGCGCATTCCTCGCTCCTCGTCGCCTTGAAAGAAAGTGGTCCGAAATTGATCCGGAAAGACCTGCCGGACATGGTGGTTTTCTTCATGACTCTTTGCTACGTCACGTGCGCCACAGAAGGATTCCCGAATCCGTTCGCGGCGGACTGCAACAAGGCCGTGCGCAACTCCGCCGCGTTCGCGAGCGCGTTTCATTGTACGGTGGGATCGAAGATGAATCCCGGAAGCAAATGCGACTTCTTTGACTGAAACCGGAACGACCTTTGCCGTTACAGTGTACCAAAGTTAAGACCATATCTAGAGCTCCGTTTTGCTTTTGTACTTTTGCTTTCTTGTGTATGGGGCTGCTTACACGACGCAGCGATGTGATGGCACCACAATGCGCATGTATGTAGCCGTAATGAGTCAGTTATATGTTGCTTTTGTATTGTTCTGCATTTCAGTCGCACATCGCCATCTATCGCGATACTGTTCATTTTAACTGCATCACGTACGAAACATTGTCACTTCCTGTTATGCGGCTTATCTATGCGCACTCGAACTTAAAAACTTAAGGATTGTGAATAGTTAGAAGAGATGCGGAAAAAAACTGCATGCGAGTTCGCTGTTCCGTGAAAAGTTTATCGATTGATCTGTCAACCATTGCGCGTTCCGGCAGTGATACCGCGCACACCACAGGCAAAGCCTTGCAGTGTGCGCGACTGAGAGGACACTGGTTGCAGCATCGCTTCTACTCTGGTCTCTGTATAGGCTTCCTTGCTTGACGAGCTTTCTCATTGCTTATATTCGCCACTTAAAGCAACGCAGCGTCGTTTAGTTGCGTTGTATATTCCTTGCATATAAAGTGGCTGGTTCCGAGTTGAATACCTAGTTTTGTTTGCCGTGTTTATTATTGTCGTTTTTTTTGCGTACCGATCTTTGAGACTGTCACGTATGCAACGCAGCTATATATAGTATATCGGCAATGCACAATCCTTGCGCGTTTTTCCTGCCTGTGTTTTCTTACCTCTTCTGACCTCACCATGATAAGCAACAGCCTACATTATGACCACTGCAATTACCCATAGTTCTCCTATGTTCTCGAGTGCGCTTCAAACAAACACGTACCCCACGCAGAACAGACTACATCACTACATGACTGACCTATACAAAACATCATATTGCGAAAATTGCCATAGCACACTAGACGTACATCACTTGCTCTGGCCGTGTGGTCGGACCCACGCAAACAAGGATCAAGACTCCGCCAGGCTACAAGAAGCATTACGCAGCACGGACCTGGCGGAGCAGCTATGGGCCGTCCAGCGAGCCCACGATGGGGCCAGGGAGTTACAACTCCCGGTCCCAACGTGGGAGTAGCCCGCTCTATGGGACCTTGCGTCCCGTAGCTCGCAGGACCTCTCATTAAAGTTATTCAATCCAATCGAGTGCGCTTAATTCCCTTCCCTTTGCACCCATTCCGCCTGAAAGACTACATTGCCTGCCCAACTCCTGAATATCGAAGTGTACAATATCGACTACACCCGTTCGCTGCCTAAACCACACCACTGTATTTCAATAGTTAACTAATATATATCATTTCATTGCGATTACAATTATGCGGACATTCTACGCACGTTCGAGCCATAGGCGCTGCGTACAGAGACGCCGCTGCCACTGTAGTGCTGTCCCGCTATCGACGCATCACGCGAGTGGAAAGTTAGTTCTCCAAAGACGCGCAGTGCGTTTGGATGTAAAAATAAATACTGGCTCTCCCGTAACCGAGTGGACGTAGGCATGAAACGCCTACCGGCAAAGCAGATTGATTGGAGATGATACTAGCCAGAATCTTGAAATGGGTGTATACTACATGTTCTCAGCGGCACCCTCCACTAAACCACATCTCGCCACACCAGACCACGCCACATCGCGCCACGCCATACTGTGTACCGGTCCCTGTGGACCCAGTAGTTTCCTGTCACAGACAGAACTTCATTGCAAGTCTCGTCTCGGCCAAACAGCCACCTGCGGCGTGCCGAACGCTGTTGGCTTGGACGCTGGCGGGCGCTATCGGCGCGTCGGACGCGCCGCGGAACTCACGGACCACTGGCGTTGAAAAGAGCACGGGCTACCGTGCTTCAGCGCCAAAAGATGACAAGTGTATGTTGCCCTGTATCTGCCTTTTCAACGTCGCTTTTGGACATGACAAAGCTTCAGCTTACTAGAAGTTACAGCTTGAATGATATTGTGAACAAACATTAGGAAGAACTCGGAAGAATTATTTTTTGTAGCTTGTTTGGGCAGTAACTAGCGCATGTAATGCGGTCCTGTACAAAAGGCTGGGGCCAAAGGCCGCATTTTTATGCAAAAAAATGTCGGGCGATTAGGATACTCCCAAATGCGAAATTTGAGCGCAGCTTTATACGTGTTTTCATTTTGCGATATATTGAGGTAAAGAATTTGTGACCGGAATCACCGCACCGACTGGCAGTGGGTCAGTGCCATCAGCACCTTCGCAGAGGGAGGGGAACTATGGCAACGCTAGCTGGATGAGCGGCATCAGAGTCAGATGAGGAAGAAGAAGACGACGAACGCGCGAGCAGTGGCACACGCGCATTCACGCTCAATCCAGGAAATCGGGGCGCGCTTCGCTCTTAAACGGCGAAGCCAAGTGGACTCACCATAACGCTCCGCCACGATGCGCGATACCGTGTTAGAACGTTAAAGTATAAAATTGGCCAGGGAAGCGTTCTGCATGGCTTCCGCTGCTGGAATTTATGTTGTGCGCACACGCATTAGCGTTCCCGTTGAGCAGCTGCCTACATAACACGGTGGGGTGCATACACTGGTCCGATCGGAACGGGCAGAAAACATCAAGCTAAAATGTAATCCTTTCTCGCTGCGTGTGCAACACTGCGATGGTTTTTCATTGGTCTCATCTGGTGAACTATCGATGTGACACGTGCTAAGCTCGGCTACGAGCTTTACTTATCGTGCCAGCGTTGAAACACGCCTTCTGCTAGGGTGCCGTTCGGTCTCACGTGCTGCGTCACGCCGTGTCGCCTCCGCGTATTGATTGAACGCGGCGTCAGGAGCTCAATCGCCACTCTAAATCTTGCCATCGCTTCGTCGTCAGGCAACATCGACAAATTTTATTCAATTATATGGACACTCCAGGCGCATTTCTGCCGTCGCCGTTGCCGTCGCCGTTGCCGTCGCCGTGAGGTTCTGCACAAAGTCTAAGTGTGATAACATCGTCGCCGCGCGCCATATGTTGTGTGTGCGAGTATAAGCGTGCGAGGGTGAGCTGGCGACCGCGACTCAATCTCGCGCACGCAAGGGAGGGAAGCGGGCACTAAGCGCGCCGTCTTCCGTCGCGCGCAAGGCTCCGCGGGGAGGGTAGGGAGGGGGAGGGGGGGGCATTCTGTTTAGGCGAGCCGGAAGGCCACGAGCGCTTGACCTGGCCGCTCTATCTTCAAAGCCATCTGCGACGGGGACAGAGTCCGCTGCGCGTTGTTTTTTCGCGGCTTAGTTAGTGTTGATGCGAGGCGCAGAACGAAAGTCAATTTGCTCGCTGATGCTGCCGCGCTTCCTCACTCCAGCGTTTCGACAGCGAGTTATCATGGTCATCGAGTGAGATGTGTTCATGTTTGCTTGTGCGCGCGTGACACCATGCTTGTTAGCTTAGTTAGTATGCTTATAAGTTTATACGGCCTATAAAACTACAATCGCTACTTCGTACAGCAGTCCACTAATTTGCTATCCCAATCAATGCTTTGCCTTTCGGGTGAAACTGCGACTTTAACCCGCCGTGATTGCTTATTGGCTACGGTGTTGGGCTGCTAAGCTCGAGGTCGCGGGATCGAATCCCTGCCATGGCGGCCGCGTTTCGATGGGGGCGAAATGCGAAAACTCCCGTGTATTTACATTTAGGTGCACGTTAAAGAATATCAGGTCGTCCAAATTTCAGGTATCCCTCACTACGGCGTGCCTCATTATCAGATCGTAAACTTAAAACCCCATAATTATTTTTTTTTACCTGCGCCTTACTTGTTTCATTCATTCACTTACTGCTTGGTTATTAGTTTCCTCTCACGCTTCTTTGTTAGCCTCCAAGATGCTGCAATTCAATGGACTTTCGTCAAATGGAAAGTGAAGGGACTATGCAAATATATTCCGTTTATCAGGAGTGACATTTACACAGGGATTGAGCTCAAGGGGACACACGGTGCTCGTTTGAAAGGGCCACGTACTTCGTTGCTAATCGCAGATAACAAGGGCAGCATGTCCGATTGCAAAGCTGCTACTTACAACAAAGTTTCTACTTGCAGGCGCCCATTGGTTAGAGCTATAGCAGCACAAAAAACATAAACGCACAAAAAAAACGAGTCGTTGCTATTTCAGTGTCATGTTGTCCCCGTTACACAACTGTAATAATTTTAGCATCGTCATCCCATTGTCGTCATGTCATCAGCATCACTACATCATCTGCATCACGTTGTCACTCCGGCATCGGCATACCATCGTATTCACTACTGCACCGTCATCCCATGGTTGGCATGACATCGTCGTTACATCTTGGTCATCATTTCATTGTCGTCATTGCATCGTTGTCACGCAGTCGATGTGATTCCATCGCGGTCGTTCCATTGTCGCGGTTTTCTCGTAGTGATTCCAGTGTCTTCATGCCATCATTGTCATGGCGCAGAGTCATCGTCATACCATTATCGCCCTTTTGTCGTCGTCATGCTGTCGCGCCGTCATGCCGTTCATGCTGTCGTATTCGTTTGATTGTCTTCATTCATTCGTCAGCATTCCATGGTTGTTAGGCCATCGCCGTCACATCTCCGTCATAACGTAATTTTGTTGCAGCCCGAGAGGACGAAGACGTAGACGAGGAACACAGGACGAGCCGACTCCCAACAGAAGATTTTATTGAAAAAAAAAATCGTATATAAGCGATTGCAATACACCTAGAAACCAAGGAATACGTGGTCAGATACAAATAAGAAGATTAACAAGGCATAAAATTTAAAAGAAAGTAAAAATCAAACAAATATTGCCAGATAAGACTAGATCACAAAGGCAAACAAAAAAACACTTTAAATAACAGATTATGCAGGATGAGCGTATTTGCTAAGCAGATATGCATATTCCTTGTCCGACAACAAGACCGATGCCTGGCTGATGCATGCGTCTGCCATTCTATTAATATGAAAAGTTTCCATTATATCGCGAGTTGTTTGGCACCTATGCCTAGAAATGACTTCTGTATTTATACCAACATGGGTGTGCAGCCGCATGTGTGGCAGTGCGTCGTTAGATGCTATGTATTAGACTTCTGTAATTATTGACTGTGCTACTTTAATCGGGTATTGGCCCATCCAACATGCAATTCTTTACATGTGAGTGGAATTTCATACACAATCTTAGTCTTGCAGGGTCCAAACATTGACAAGTGCTTCACATCTCCGCCACCTTGTCTATTATCACATCGCTCGTGAATTTTCTTCTGGTGCGTGGGCAAATCCTTGACAGCGCTTCTGGAGGCCAGAACACTATGTTTGCGCAGTATCCATTGGCAACATTCCTTAAACCACATGACAACTTGTGAACGTTCGGCACTACAACAAACATTTGTCATCTTTGTTTACTTGTCTACTTGTACTATAGAGTGATTATTTACCCATTTTATAAGCTTCTCACAAGATCTGGACACCACTCGACTGGTATACCCAGCTTGCTTTAGCCTCTCGATCTTTTTCAAGAACAGCGCTCGTGCTCTGTATCTCGTCTACGTCTTCGTCATTCTGCGCTGCAACAAAATTATGTTACCGGACCAACTCGTCCAACTTTCGATCCTGTCGTCGCGACGCTATTGTGGTCATTGTGTCTTCATCGTGTCGTCGTCGTGCCATTGTCATTCCACCGCCGCCATTCTCTTCGTCACACTGTCATTGTCACGCCATCGTCATCATACCATCGCGTCATTCCAGCACCGGCATCCCGTTGTCCCCACGCCGTCGCCGCCGTACCATCGCTGTCACTCCAGTGCAATCATCTCATGGTCGTCATTGCATTATCGTCGTGCAGTCGACGTCATGCTGTAGTGGTCGTTCCATCGTCGCCATTTTGTCGTCGTCACTACAGCGTCATCACCCCATGGTGATGACGCTCGTTGTTCCGTCGTCGTCATGCCTTTGGTTTCATTGAATCGTGATCATGGAATCGACGTCATGCCGCCGTGGTCTCTTACCCTCTGTTAGGTATGGCCGGACACCACGGGTGGTGCGTCATCCCCCTACCTTCTACTTGGCCGGACCCAACGGCGCCGAAGAGGTCATTCACCCGACCTTCTCCCAGGATTCGTCGAAAAGAGGATCGACTTCTCTTTCCCGTGCTCGGTAATGCAGGAGGAGGGGCCCTCTCTCTTTCACGTGTCATCAACGGAAGCAAGATCCCGCCCACACTTGTAGAGAGCCTATTTAAGGGGCTCCGAAATATACTATATACTTCATACTTCATACATCATGCTCTTCTTACTTTCTTTCAACTACCTTTGAATAAACAGTGCAAGTGTCGCACTAGCAACTCGTCTCGCCCTTGCTCGGTCGCCATGGTCTACCGGATGCCTGCAGCCCGCCGACAACGCTACGCTACCCAATAAGTAATGTCGGTCGAGCTTCGATAGGCAGGCGCCGCGACTTCTCGGCAGCAGTACGGTACGCTACCCTGGAGTACGCAAGAAACTGTTTGCTAACGGTGGGATCGCCTACAAATGCAACAAACTGGTTGCTAACGGTGGGATCGCCTACAAATGCAACAAACTGGTTGCTAACGGTGGGATCGCCTACAAATGCAACAAACTGGTTGTTAACGGTGGGATCGCCTACAAGCGCAACACCTCATATTTTGTCGTAATGATACCAGTGTCGTTCTGCCATTTTCCCCACGCCGTTGTCTGACGCCATTCCTTCATCGCCGTTGCGTCGTCATCACATAGTGATCTTCACGCCATCGTGGTCGTCATATCGTCGTCATTCCTTCATCGTGATGCGTAGCATACGCATGATCGAGCGCAACAAGCTTCTGTCGAGCGAGGCGGTTCCCAGTGAAAATGTGTGCAATTGGGTCGTATGGTCTCTATTTGCACGAACTCGCTAAACATGAACGACACTCTACACAAGCACCAAAGAAAGCTTCGTTTAAACCGATACCCACAGAGCGTGGGATCCACAAGTTCATTTCTTCTGTAGATTCAATCTCATGAGCCTGGTCTCCTGTGACTAATCGACCTAGGTAAACATACTATTGTACATATTCCAGAGACCGACTGTAAATCACGAATTCTCGTTCTTTCGTGAGGCCGTTGACCATGTCTTTTGCGCATTAATCTTCAGCGCTACTCTACACCTTACTGGCTAAGGGACTCAATCATTCCTTCAAGTCGACTCTGGCGTTGCCGAACAGGACAATGTTATCGGCAAACTTTAGCTTGCTGAGTCGTTCCTTTTCGATCGGCACCCCCTATGCTTCTCAGTCTAGCAGCTTGAATATTTCTTCTGAGTATACAGTAAATAGCATTGAAGAGATTGTTTTTGTTTGGTTTTCCCCCATTTTAGATCGGTATTTTACTTCGCTTTTGTGCAGGATTGATCTAGCTGTAGAATATTTATACTTAGTTGCCAATTCATTTACATATGCTGTCGGTACTCATTGACAGTGGCGTAGCCAGAAATTTCGTTCGGGGGGGGGGGCTCATTTTGCAGCTTGGCCTCCTCATATAGAATTAGCCGAGGGAACAATATATATATATATATATATATATATATATATATACACACACACGACCAGGGGAAAATCTCAATGACGCCGTACTTTGTTAGAATGTATTGCGCAGGAGCAGCTGTCACCGGTTGTGTATTGCGAGTAATTGCTCCGAAATTATAGTCGCAACAGAGAGCACATATAAAAAGCAGGAGTTCTGCAAAATATACGAGGGCGAGTCAAATGAAAGTGAGCCAATGCGAATATATGACAAACGGGGTACTTTATTTAAAAGTTGTCACCATAAGTATTTAGACACTTGTCCTACTAACGAGGCGCGTAATTCCCGTCTCATAAGACTCCTTGGGTTGCTGCCTCAAAAATCTGTAAATGACTACACGTCTTCTTTCGACACGAATCTGGTTCCCTTGAGCAGTTTTTTCAAATTTTACCAAATGTGGAAGACGCAAGGCAACAGGTCTGGGCTGCATGAGGGATGCAGCATTTCCCACTTGAACTTTGCCAGTTTTGTATTAACCACATCAGCGACGTGGGAACGGGCAACGTCGTGAAGCAAGATGTTTCCAATGCTCAGTTTTCCACGTCGTTTGTTCTTGATTGCGACACGCAGCCGATCCGACCTTTCACAATATCTGAAACGATTTAGAGTCTTTCCAGGTTTAGAAAATTCGATCAATAATGGCCCCTAACGATCTAAAAAGAAGTCAACACTTTTCCGGCAGAAATGACGGCCTTTGTTTTCCTTGGGAGTGGTGAATTCAAATATTTCCACTGTAAGCTTTGCCGTAGTGTTTCAGGCTAGTAGTAGCGGCATTATGAGTCATCCCCGGTGACAATTGCAGACAAAAAGTCGTCACCCTCATCTGGGGTTCTTTGACGTGCACTTAAATCTAAGTACACGGGTGTTTTCGCCTCCATCAAAATGCAGCCGCCGTGACCGGGATTCGATCCCGCGACCTCCTGCTCAGCAGCCCAACACCATAGCCACTGAGCGACCACGGCCTTTTCATTATGTTGAGGGTGATTGCACGGTAGCTTTGGCCCGGGCATGGATCGTCTTTGTGACTTTCATGTCCTTCTTTGAACAGTTTGCTACAACGCTTCACAGTGGCCAATGAAACGCAATCTTCCACGCATACGGCAGCCATACGGCGAATAATTTCTTTTTGGGAAACATCTTCATTTGTCAAAAACCTCACGACACCAAGCTGTTCAACTTTTGGAGTGTCCATTATGTCACGCAATCGTGTTCAACCCAGTGTATGAGAGCATTAAAGAACATTTAACCTCACCTCTGCATGTCACTTGTAAATGAGATGCGTATGTGCTACGCGCATGCCTCGAAAATAATGAACCGAACCATTATTGAGCGGCGCGGGTTGTCTCACTTCCATTTGACTCGCCTTCGTAGATTAGAAATGCGAAGATACAATGCAATATACAAATGCGAAGATACAGCTTGATACAGGGCCAGAGAAAAACGAACGCGGATCCAAGTGCGCCACGCGGTTGTCGATGCAGCACGAGAAAAACGCATGCGCTCTGGTTGGATCAGCAGCCCATGGGCTGCGAGAACAAAAAAAAATGAAGAAGAGATAGAGGCTTAATGTATCCTCGCGAATAAAAGTCTAGGTAGAAAAATAAATAAGAACTTAGTTACAATTGTGGCTTTAGTGTCTTGACATGGATGCTTTGGTGCAGGTGAAAAAAAAGATGTTCATATTCTTTTCTGTGACCTGATGGCACAAATGAACCGCCACAACGCTTTGTCTCGTCGGACCTCGCTGCGTGCTTTGTCAACTTGTCTAATAGTATGCTGATTTGGCTTGTCTCGTTGTATGGCCCGATGTACGACTTTAGAAAAGTCGATGCACCTTTGGCGTCAAATATTTACAACAGCATTAAACCCACAATGTTCCGGAATTGAAAATCTAAAGCACGACTTTGTAAATGTCAATGCACCTTTCGCATCAAAATGTTATGAGTACTTTATACCCACAAAGTTTCAGAATTGAAATCCAAGCGCTCCATAGATACTGCGGCCTCCGCGAGGTGCCGAGACGAGGCCGCTCGCCATCAAAACGCCCTTGAAATTTTGTACTTGGTAGGGCTCCTTGCGTTACGATATGCGAGTCCCGATGCATGGGCGTTTCCGCGAAATCCAGCCCGATTTCTCAATGTTTGCGCTAAAATGTCTTTTCGAGCGTGAATTAAGGACATTCTAGACAAAATTGAGCATGATTTCTGGCGCCGGGAGGTGTTTTCGTCGGCGGCGCATGAGAGCACGAAAAAATTTCGGGGGGGGGCTGAAGCCCCATAAGCCCCCCCCCCCCCCCCCCCTGGCTACGCCCCTGCTCATTGACTACGAAATGCTTCCATGACCTACTGGTATTTGTATTTAACCGAGCACCTTTTCGTAATATACGAAAGCCATACAGACAGTCTGGTAATACTCAGCAGATTTCGCAATTACTTGTTTGATGTGATACATCGTGATCCTCTGTTGAATACCACTTCCTAAATCCATCCTATTCTCTGGGTTGACTGAAGTGAGAACGTTGCCCTGATTCTATTAAAATATATCTTCGTAAGTATTTTGTACAATACCACAGAGTAAGCTAATCGCCCTACAATTCTTCAAATGATTAACGTTTCCCTACCTATAGGTTAACATGATTTTGGCATTTCTCCAAGTCTGTCATACACTTGATGTACTTTGACGCTGCACTTAACGTTAAGCATTAGGTCATTTTCCTCTGCTTCTTCCTGGCAATCTAGACAGGGTGCTATTCAAAGCCTCCATACCTTGGCACGACCTTCGTGGTGTTTTTTTCTTTTAATAATATAGTCTCACAAAATATTCTGCACATCCGCGTCTTATCACTCTGTCTCTTAAAAGCGACCCAAGGCGACAACTACTCAAGAATTACCTATCACTTTGGGCTTCCTGTCGTAAACAAGCTTTTGTTGAAAGTGCCCATCCGCGCCGTTATGTCACCTAGCTGCCTTACACGGGACCCGTGCAATCTGAGTGGTTTTCTTCTTTTTTTTCAAGAGCCTACCGACGTCGACAGACGCAGTCATCACTTCGGTCCCCGAATTCCTGCACTCGGCACACAGGCTTACCCAACTTCTCTGTCTACGGTTTTCTTATTGGCGCCGAGTCCACTTAGCTATGACCGTGCGTGCGCTCCCGTACACGCGTGTTGATGACGACATCGTTCGAAAAAAAATACGACGCCCGATGCAATGACGGAGCGGGGACAGCGCGCAAGGGGGCGAGGGCTAGGTGTTGGAGATGTGTTTCTCAGGGTCGCGGGGTCTTGCCTTCACACGGAGGAAGGATAGAGTGAGAGGAGAGACGTTCGTTGTGTACGACGGCGATGGATCACCCGTCCGCGTCGTCGAAGGATGGCCGTGGCTTTCGCGATGCACGTTTTCACGCGGCAGCGGGGTTGGACCTCGCACGTGACCGAAGCGCGTCGTCAATATATGCCGCCGTGACATTCGGCGGCCTTCGACTCGACTGGAGCGCGGACTCGCCGCTGCGTACAGGGTCGTCGAGCAAAGAAGCTTCTCGTCGGGAGAACGTTTCCTCCTTTACACCTACCATGATTTCGACGTTGTTACTGTTCTTTATCGGTGGTGCGCGAGGGACGTTGTTGCGAGGGCAAGGTGTGGTTGAATAGTGGCTACTAATAGCATCTGCATAACTTCAATATGTATCTGGTAGAGCTATGCATGTGTACCGTTTGACCCAGTAAACGGCGTCTAGAGCAGAGCCCCTTCAAGCTCTAAAAAGTCATTAGACGAAAAAGAAAGCAGCTTTTTTCGTTAAAGAAAGTTTACTGCTTAGAAAACATTCTTTGTGGGCACCCCTGATTGGCTTTCACCCTCGGCTGATGAGTTCGGTCCAGGTGTCTTTGACCGTCTTGTTCACTTTGACAAGTGCTGCGGCTTCTTCAATGGTCCGATTCAATTTCTTTCTTAGGAGGGCGTGCTCATAGAAATTATTAATGTTTCAGATAATGTTACTGGCACGGTGTTCCAGTAGCGCCTGTACGGACAGAGGACTATCATTTCATCATATCAACGCATTGGGCCTTGATTCTCTTTATCCATCAAATCGAGAACAGTGGCACAATAGGGGGTCAATGTTCTCTTCGCAGCTGAGGACATTACATGCAACGCTGCGAGCCATCCCAATAAGTGCTGGAAAATCTCATCAGCCCAGAGGGCAGACACTTTTGCGTTTTCCCAAAACGGATGGCTTGTGCGAGCGCGTATGACGGTGAGGTTGCAGTTCGTGCGCATTCGCACGTTCACCTTGTCTTTCCTGCGCCCCCCTCTCTCTTTCTCTAACCTTTCTTCCTGTTCTTCTCCCCCAGAGGAGGGTAGCCAACCAAGCGCTGACCTAGTATTCTTGTTTACGTGAATTTTACGCTAGAGGGTTTACTCAGAAGTCGAGCTGACGCAGCCCGACCCGATCGCGTTTACACGCATTTTGCCAAGCGGATTGGGCGAGTCAACCGATCCCTAGCAGGCAGGTTGAGCGAACTCCCCTCGACGGTTGCTGGGCCCGACCCGCTACGAGCCAGTCGAATGTTTTTCGACCCGCGACAAGCCGACTCGGTCCAACTTTAGCGAGTTCATGTAAACATGGCTCCTGTCTTCTCTCTCTCGCTTTCTCTAAATGTTCTGCTACCAAAAGTGAAACGTGGTGACTGCAGCTTAAGAAAGCTAGCACTAGAGGTCGCGTGCGTGGCTTGAAATGCACAAGCTGCAACCCTCACGCGCGAGACCCAGAGTGTAAGGTGAGCTCGGCTCTCAGCGGTAGCACGTTGGCGTTTCTTTCCCTCTTTTTGCCCTTCATCAGACGGCCGAGCAAAACCACAAAACTTAAATTTACGGCTCATTTACTTCAAAAGTGCGTAGAAGACTTCGATAACTCAACAATGGATAACTCCACCAGAACACCCTCGCCCCACGCTCTGGCAACTCCTCGTGCTGCATGCGCCATTCACCACATTTAATAAATTCCCAAATACCATAGAGCCACCTCACAACGCGTTACCAGCGCTGACGGCTTGGACAAACAGCCGCTGTGTAAATAAACCTGATCTCTCTCTCTCTTTCAATGTACGCTTTCTTGTTTTCTTTTTCTCCTGAATAGGTCAAGTGACTTGGACTGATGTCATCTGTCCTCGAGCTCCAAGCGCGCTGTGCATTTTTCTGGCTTACGTCTCCTGTCATGCCAGGCGAGCTCCACTATATATGTGCTATACGTCGTTCCTCACGAGTCCTAGCAAAGGCACCGTTATCACAAAGAGCGCAGTGCCGTCAACGCATTCCCAGAAGCAGCCGGTGTCCCCGGTTTCGAAAGGCTGCTTATGAGGCCGTATTGCGAATAATCAAGTGTGCACAGCGAACAGTAAGGAGGAAGGCCATCTTCTCCGTAACTGCAACCCAAGGCACTCTGCTGTAACTAAACCAACACCGCCTCTGCGGTGTCACCTTCTGAAAGCCAGGCGACAACGTAAAGGAACTGCTGACCCAAAAGCGTGCCCGACTCCATGCGCGTAAGTTACAAAACGCCGACATGGTCACACGGCTCTTCTGCACCAAGCGCTATTGCTGGGCGGCTTTCAAAGTGTCAGCTTCGCTGGAAACGTTGTGCAACGGAACAGTAATGCGTAAACGTTCGCGGTAGCCAAAAAAGAAAAGGAAGTGTGAATAACTATAGTAACCAGTGTAAGACTAAGTCGTATACCTTTCACGTTTCGCTGCTTCTTTTGACTACGACGCGCCCAGTTCCTCGCACTTTCCACTTTTTTTACGCGTCGAGTATTTACTGAACATAAACAAAACGCAGCAGTTCGAAGCGACGTCAGCGAATGGACGTGAAGCTAACCACGAAACAGACTTTTCTAGTCAAGCTTCCTGCAGGCACCACTGACGGAGCGAACGAAAGGTATACACAAGGCAGACAGCTTGCCAGGGTGTCCTTTCTTCTACCTTTAACCCCTCAGTTCAATAACAGCCTGCCCACTTATAAAGTTAGCAAAAGGTGTATCCGTAGAAGGAAACACGCTGTTTTTTCGTAGCTAAGGAGTATTGCGAAAAAAAGCTCGAGACGGTCCATAAGAAGCATCATGAAGGGTAGTTCAATCCATTAGTTTCATTGCGGGTACCAACACACAAAAAGAAAAAAAAATCTTGACTGCAGAGTGATCTTGAAGCCTTTTGACGTTAAGCGGAATTATCGTGTGTAGGTGTTCCATGTACACCCGTGAGCTAAAGTATACGGATCACGGGTGTGCCGCAAAACAGAAAAAGAAAAACGAAAACGGAATTTTGGAAAGGGCGGATCATCACGGCGTTCTGTCCTCTACGTGGGCGCGGCCAGCGGTTAAAACGGCCTCCCGTTAGGGGGTCTTGACAGTAGCTTCTCAGGGTCAAATAAAGTTTGTTGTCTCTCAGTCTATTCGTAATTCGGCGGCACATTCGTATTTATTCGCAATTCCCCCGACTACCGTCCTGAATTTCTAGTTGCATTCATGAAAGGAGAATGGCTTTACTGCGGAATTCCTTCTCTACGCGTTCACTCAGGGGAGCACAGAAGCCGCAAGAAATGATCTTCGGTAAATGTGACGTCCGGATCAATACTGCCTCCGTGCACAGCACATTAAATTATGGTGTTTTACGTGCCAGAACCACATTGATTATGAGGCACGCCGCAGTGGGGGACTCCGGAAATTACACGGGTGTTTTCGCATTTCGCCCCCATCGAAATGCGGCCGCCGTGGCCGGGATTCGATCCCGCGACCTCGTGCTCAGCAGCCCAACACCACAGCCACTGAGCAACCGCGGCGGGTTTCACGCCGAAGAGGACAGAAAATGCAAAATGGAGGCCTGATGCTCACTACGCGCCCATAAATGACACCGACGGCCACGGTGCTAAGCTCCTCGGCGCATGCGTTGACACGCCCGGGCATTTTTCGTCTCGCATTAGTCTAATGTGGAACTGCGTCACTGGCTCGCTAGCCGTGGCACCGCTGTTATCACCGCAATTGGAGCTAGTGTTCATCGTAAAAGGGAAAAAAAATAGTAGCCTGCATACAGCTGTCGAACTCGGCAAAGTTCTACAAGCTTGCACACGCTTCCACTGTTTTTGGACAGCAATGGTGTTAGTCCTGTCGCCGCAGTTTGAAATCGCAGCCCACCGACGGAACCACCGCGGTTCCGTGGCCGCCTTCGTATTCGCGTTGGGCTCCGGCAGCGCGCATGACTTGCAACTCGTGAGCGTCCGTCGCAACATGTTTGAGTTGCCTGCACACGTCGTCGCCTGCTTCTGCCGCACCGTTTCCCCCCGAAATAAAATAGAAATTCTAGGCGTTCATTTGCGTGCCTGAACCACACTGGTTATCGGACGCGCCGTAGCAGGGGACTCTGGGTTAATTTTGACCACCTAGCGTTCCTTCGGGCGCATCTGAAGCTAAGTACACGAGCGTGTTTTCATTTCGGCCGTTATCGACATGCTACCGCCGCGGCCGTTATCGAACCTTTGACTTGACCAGCGGGAGACCAGAGCCAGTCGGCTACTGCGACGGGTTAGCTGCTTCGGACTGCTAGAGTGACGCGGTTTTTGCCGCCCATTAAAGACATACGTATAAAAAAACGTTTCGATCTCTGTATCACTTGTGCCACATTAGCTTTTTTTTTAAAATTCCGGATGTTAGTGTCGTAAAACGCCAGCATACTGTCTTTGCTAGCAACGCAACGGAAATGTGGAGAACGAAGAGAATTCGTAGAAAGCCAGTCTTGTTATACTCTGAATGGCTCCCAGTGATGATCCCATTCTGTCGGTGTCGCTTGACCAGTTGCAGACAGCGGTTGTGCCATTACAGTTGGCTGGCACGGCACAGTCTTCACTACATGGAGTTACCGAGACGGGCAACAAGAATATGAAGTTTTATTTTGACATGATTTGGACAAGGTGCAGTTTAATGCAATGCATACTCAGTACAACCAGCGCAAAACACGACTGTTAACTAAACGGAATTAAAAGCGATTCAATGCTACGTGACTGGACTTAATCCCAGATGCTGCAAACAGCAGCCTATATACAGTGCATTTATGCATTTGTAGAGGAATACATATCAAATACATACCGAAATTTGCATAGCACAGATAATTTCTCAGCTTTACGATACTTCGACGTATAAAAACGTAAAACTGACAACAGTTTTCTTAGATCAATAAAGCGAAAATAACAGCACAAGTAAAGGCACAGTAGCAGACTTCTTTGCATACATTAAAGTTAAAATAGCTTCAAGCCATAAAACTTATCTGAAACGGGTAAGCGTAGCAGAGCACCTTAACTGGAAGACGAAAAAAAAAACGGTTCCGGCATTTGTTTTCAGTAAACGAGAAAGCGCGCAAGTATTCGAAATTTCCCAGTTGGATGCGAAACGCAGAGAAGGGACTAAAACATTTTTAGACGACGATCTATATATACCACGTCACATCCTCCACTATCATGGCCTCAATGTGAAGTTATTTCGTGCATCGCTGTCGTATTGCTAACTATTGAGTGCTGTGTGGGTTTGTTTATTTTTTCTGGAGACTACGACGAAGTGCCTTCTTGGTAGAACGCTTCTATCTGTGTTCTGATTTCTGGCGAAATACGCGGAATTTCCTGGTGCCACGGCTCCCGGTATTGTGGCCATGGACGTGGAGCCTTCCAGAGGCCCTCCTGGCCAGAGGTCATCAAGGCCGTCCTGCACGAGGAAGAGAGGAAGCGTGCTCAGTGACACCGAGGACACTGAGCTGTACTCCGTGTCGGATGATGATAGCTTCCTCACTGTCCGCAGAAAGAGGGCTAAAAGGAGGACTGTCAACGCGAATACATCAACGCAAGCGAGCACGGCGACTCGGAAGTGAAGGCCTGAACGCTGGCCTCACGCCATCGTGTTCGTACCCGAGGAACCCTGAAGCAACCTCCGACTACTAAACAGGCAAGAACTATCCGTTTCCTTGGAAGGGGTCGTGCCGAATGAAATTAAGGACATTCGGATAAATACACGAATGAATGTCCTCGCAATCGATGTTTCGAACGGGAGTGCGCTCGAAAAATTGAAGCAAATCTCGGAGCTAGGGTGCATCAAAGTGCGTTCCTATATCCCGATTGATAATGCATCCACAGCAGGTGCAATTTATGACATCGATGTCGCCACTCTCAACGCGGACTTGCCCATCCTCGTCAAACCAGCGAGTGAGGGTGTTGTCATCACGCGTGTGAGCCGCCTTGGAACTTCGCGCTGCGTCAAAGTGATTTTCAAAGGAGGCTGCCTACCATCTCACGTCAAAGTCGGTCACTTCCGACACCCTGTTCGGCCCTTCGTATAAAAGCCTCTTCAATGTCAGTGCTTTAGGCTTGGACATGTCAAGGGGGTCTGTCCAAACTCGATACTGTGTCCCCGGTGTGCTGAACCTCACGCGGAGGACACGTGCCGGGCTACTGTCCTAAAGTGCGGCAACTGTAATGGTTGCCATGCTGCCTCGTCTAGGGACTGCCCTCGCATCAAGAAAGAGGTCGCTGTTCTGAAGTAAACGGTTCGAGACAATTCGACTCACTGGGAGTCTGCTGAAACGATCCAGCGTCGGCGTCACTGAACCTCCTCCAAAAAGGCAGACACACGAAAGGAGAGGGGTCCTTCCAGTGTAGCACAGACATTTTTCAATCAGGCCAAAAAGGGGCTGAACCGCACAAGAAAGTCAGCTGAAAATCTTTCTCGGGAAGAATGGCCTGCGCTTCTAAGCCAGCAACTGCCCACAAAAGCACAGATTGTCAAGGCCGCTCGGGAGTTTACTCCTGCCGCTGATGACAAGCCCAAAGCAGATCGACAAGTCATTTCAATGCTGCGTCCCCTCATAGATGTCATTCGAGTGATCATGTCGAACCTTGGAACAACGTCTGCTCGAAGTGCACTGAAAGTACTGGACGCCTTAAGCCCAGTGCTTGAGTCTCGAATAGACATGGCCAATGTTTTGCCAGTCACTAGACCCCCGAAAGCCACTTTCCCACATCTGGAGAACCATACGTGGTCTGCGTTCTCTCCCTGAACAACGCTTCCCATTCAAAGCGCTGGCGCTCTTCCAGAGGCGACTGGATGCTGATGCTGCCGAGGACTTGTGCAAGGATCACTGGCCAAGCAACCGGTCCAGGTTTTCCAGCGCCCAGTCACATCCCTGTTTCACGTGACGGCCGCATGGATCTTCCTTTCATAATGGAGGAACTAGACGTGGCTCTTGCTCTGTGCAGGCGTTCATCCTCGGGGCCAGATGGAATATCCTACCGCGCCTTCAACAACCTGAGTGATGGCGCACAGAGAGAACCGTTACATCTAAACAACGTATCTTCGCAAGATGGCATCGTACCCGAAGAATAGAAGACAAGCCGCTTGGTCCCTCTCCTGAAGCAAGGCAAGTCCCCACTTGAACTCGCCTCAAACCGCCCAATAGCGCTGGCTAGCTGTGTGGGAAAGATAATGGAAAAGATGATCCTTGCCCGCTTGGAGTGGTACCTGGAACGCTACAGCCTGTTACCAAATTGCATGGCTGAGTTGAGTTGAGTTATTGTAGGCTACTGGTGGGATTAGCCTTGCAGTTGCTGCCGGCAATTGCTCCACCGTAGCGACACTTAAAATAATTAAATCACGTAATCCGACACAGACCTCCCAATTACAAATGTTCACTCCTCAGTTCACCATGTGGAAGCCAAATCCGTGTCCTGTAGGTAATTTAACAGAAGGCGAGAGACCTCCTTCCTACACAACCGGTTCCCGCGCGAGAAAACTATGTCCTGATGCGAACTGTGAGGAAGTCCTGTGTTCTTGAGGGACCCGAATAACACCCTCCTTTCCGCGTTATACACAGTACAGCACATTACGTAATGTTCTATGTTACCGCACACACCACACGTTGAACATAATGGTGATAACGCCACGCCAGTCTTAAACATCCACGCAGGGGTACGAGCAGAGCCCGTGCGAATGCGGAGCAGTAAGGTGGCTTGGTTTCTTTTGAGACCCTTGATCACACATGGCTTGTGAGGTGAGCTCCACAAACTGAAGTGGCACGACACCGCATCTCTGAAGAGTCTCCCGTCTTCTTGAGGCACTTTTCTCGAAGGATTCCCAGACAGCGCTCTATGAGCGAGGCTGTCCGCCATCTCGTTGCCTATGATACCTACGTGTGATGGCACCCATTGGAATCGTATGGAGAAGCCTTTGACACTGAGATATTGCACCGAGCGTAGGGAGCTTAGAGATAAGGCATCAGTAGGGAACCCGTGCTCTAACCTTTGAAGGGCGGATTTCGAATCTGTAAGAATGACCACAGGTTGAGGCGTACAAAACCGTAGCTTTTTGAGAGCTGCCTCAATGGCAACGCTTTCGGCCGTTGTGGAGGTCGGAGGCTGGTTTTCGCCGAGATCGCTCATCGGTAGAGTGTTGATCTCGCTGTGTATGTCGAGCATCAAAAGTCACGCAAAAGATTATCTGCAGCTTTGTTCTTGGATGTCAAGGGGGCATACGATAACGTATCTCACGAAGCTATCCTCGATGCTCTTGAGATGGTTGGCCTAGGTGGTCGAGTTTTCCAATGGATTTCTCATTACCTTTTTATGAGATCTTTGTGTACCAGCGATGATAAGACCGCACGACACTACACCTACCGAGGTGTTCCTCAAGGCGGTGTATTAGGCCCTACCCTATTTAACCTCACACTCATTGGTCTCGATCATCTGCCAGAAGCGATCAAGATATCGATGTACGCAGACGACATATATATATATATGGACTTCAGGTGTGACGCCCTCAGATACATGCAAGACTTCAAAAAGCTGCTACTCTGACAGCTATATACCTCCGCAACCAAGATCTTGAAATTTCGTCAGACAAATGTACACTGATGGCCTTCACTGGCAAACCAATCGCACCTTACGCCATCTCAATAAATGGCCAGATAATTTCTTACGAGAAGACTCAGATTTCTTGGAATAATCATAGAGATCTCATGGAGCCCACACGTTACCTACTTGAAACAGCGTCTGACAGGAATTTCACAGCTTTTCAAGTTTCTTGGCGGAAAGACTTGGGGAATGTCGGTGCATGCAATGTTGGAATTGTACACGGCTCTTTTTATGGACTTATTGAGACACAGTTTGCCCGTACTGACCAACACTTGCCAGAAATCTTGGTGCTCTACAGGCTGTTCAAGCTCGGGCTCTCAGGGTTTGTCTTAGTTTGCCAAAATGCACATCGACAGTGGCGACTATTGCAATCTCCCGGGACCAACCCATACAAACACACATTGCGGTGGAAGTGTTGAGAGTGCTCATTAGGCACGTTGCCCGCGCCTGTTCCCGCCATCTGGCAACACTACCATCAGAAAGGCCACAGGCATCATTTTGTACCACGATTTTGGATTATTACAGCTGCCTTCCACCAGGCTTCACCCCCGCAACTAAGCCATCGATTCCTCCATGGTGTTTGACTCGACCTGCAGTGCACCTCACCATACCAGGAATCAAGAAAAAATCTGAGCTATCGTCACCTGTTCTTAAACAACTAAGTCTGCTCCTTTTGCACGAGAGGTACGCCGACCACGTACATATTTATACTGATGGAGCGGCTACTCTCCAGTGTTCCTCTGGAGCTGTGGTTTTCCCTGCGAAAGCCACCACCATCAGTTTCAAGACCTGTCACCCAACGACACCGATGGCTGCGGAACTTGCAGCTCTTTGGGCTGCACTTCGTCTCGTCAGCCAAGAACAACCTCGAAGATAGTCAATATTCAGCAACTCGAAGGTAGTGCTGCAGTCTTTGCTATCAGCCCTGCGGCGTGGACCACACGAACAATTGGTATACGAGATCAGAGAATTAATCCATACCTTGACTGAGAAAGGACGCCACGTGACCTTTCATTGGCTTCCAAGTCACTGCGGCGTCATAGGAAACAAACACGCCGATAACGCTGCTCGGTCGGCTGTTCAAGGCGACGAAGAGGAGCCGATACCATTATGAAGGACAGATGCCGCAAGAAGACTCCGAATGCTCAGCCGAGATATCACGTTCTCCTTGTGGAATGCAGGAAGTTTTCAATACAACCGGCTGCATAACCTAGACTTTTCTACGCCTTTGCATTCCAGCTGGACTCTGCCGTGGCGAAGCTACCCTGCTTTGTCGAATATGGCTAGGGGTGGCGTTCACCAAGTCCTTTGCTTTCCAAATCGGATTGGCCGACGACGCCTCGTGTGATAACTGTGGTAACGAGGAGACTCTTCAGCACCTCTGTGACTGTCCTCGCTATAATTTACAGAGACGATCGCTTGCAAACGCGATAGGGCGCTTTGACCGAAGACCTCTAACAGAGGAAGTTATATTAAAATGCCGCCATCACAAGCAATCGCAGCAGAAGGCGACGATAGCACTGTTGCAATATTTAAGGGCTACAGAAATGGACAAGCAGCTGTAGCATGAACAGATGTTCATAGTGCTGCAAGTGCTACTGTTCTGTGCGGTGAAAGTGTGCGGAGACAGTGACCAACTGTGATTGTATGACTGTGCTCCTCTCTTTATCTCTACTTTGTTATCACTTTACCTCCCCCTTCCCTCCGGATCTTCGGATCCGGAGGGAAACCGGATCTTCTCTGGTTAACCTCCCTGCCTTTCCCTCTCTCTATATATATATCTCGTTTTTTCTGCGTCCACGTACCAGTTGCGTTACACAAAGAAAGCCTCCAATGACACAATAAAAATTATGAGGTTTTTACATGCGAAAACCACGATCTGATGATGCACGCCGCAATGGGAGACTAATTTGGACAACCTGGGGCGTTTTAACGTGCACCCAAATTAAGTAAACGGGTATCGCATTTCGCCCAGATAGAAATGCGCCCGCCGTGGCCGGGATTCGATGGCGCAACCTCGTGCTTAGCAGCCCAACACCATAGCCACTAAACAACCACGGCGGATGCATATCAAGAAGTCCAAATCACCACACTGGTCGTATTGTAAATTGATTGCGAGTATTGTGTGGCGCAATTGCAGGACTGTCGTGTAACTGAAGATGGAAAATAAAAAGGCTTTCTACAGTAAGGCTTCATTGCGCTGTGTGTATGTTAGAGGTTAAGAAAAATGCATTCGACTGAGCACAACCGCGAATGCGTGGTTGCTCGACTTTCATCACAGCGTATGAAAGCAGCGAAAAAAAAAAGGCAAAGCAATGCGGCATACGTAACCATTTACCAAGAACAGTGCTCATTTTATATTTGGTTATCCAGCAACGCAGAGGTAAGGTTATTACAGCTTGAGAACAATGGAAGTAATTCGTAATAAATCAAGTGTGCGTCCTTATATCGAGATTAGGACAACAGTGGTAGCATGTGCAAATTCGATCACTATTCAACGTAAACGCATTCAGATGCGTGCGAAAAGCAATGGAAAGACGCACAGCGTACAGAAAAAAAAGTGCGGGTGAAACTGGTAAACTTAATTCCCTTCAACACAAAAAATACGAGTAAAGCGGACATTTCTAATCAAGGTTTCTTTGAGCTTGCTCGTCACTTCTCTAGACGTTTACACACGACTTGGCATAAGGGGAGTGGATGTAGCCGCTTCGAAGCAGCTGTTTGACAATGGCTCACGCGGTGCACTTTAATCACGAAATTACAAGTGTGCGTAATCTGAACTACAGTCAGCAGGCAATGACGTCACAGCCGCGTGAAGGGCGCCATGGCGTTTCAGCTTTCTTACCTATCTTGCAGAGTACGCGACAGTTGTGGACGCCATTATCAAACTACGGCGCGGTGTAAGCGGTGAACAAGCGACGACAGCGGGTAGCGCTGTCCGATAAACAAACGACAGGTGATACATAAGTTGGACCATGTAGATCCATAAAACCATTTCACGAGTGAAGGACACAACTAGAAACAGCGAGCCCGGTGACCTTTACCACCAACCAGTCTTTAAATATGGACGTCATTATCATGAGCAAATCAGGAAATATTTGTTGGCGAGAATAACCACCCTCCCCTTTCCCATTCATTGACATTGTGTCCTTTTGTAGTGGCATGTTAATCTTTTCGAGTCGGTGATGAGCGACGTGGAAAAACCGAGAATGTGTGAAGACCGTTTCTGGCACGAGAAAGGCGCCTGAACAAATCCGCTGAATGCTGAAACGAGGACAGATCAATCCATAGAGGAAAGCCAAAGAAACAAACGGGTTGACCAATCCAAAAGCCTATGTCCATAGACGATAGTGAACCATCAAACCAGGAAGCTTTCAACAGGAATGAACCGGGAAAAGTGAAGCAACTGTGACGTTGGAAATACTACCAAAACAAAAAAATTCGAAGCGCGCCAGGTAGCAGTGGAGCTCATGTCATACGTTCTCGTCGATCGAAAAAACGGAGCACACTACTACTACTACTACCACTACCACTACTACCACTACTACTACTACTACTACTACTACTACTACTACTACTACTACTACTACTACGAAAGAGCACAATGAATGAATGTCCATTACTCTCGCCACCAAAACTTTACAGATCGGCTCATGAAAACATCGACAGTCTTTATTAAGTACCCAGTGGTGTCCACTTAACCAGACCTTTACTGTTCGGCTCCGTATTCACCCGATTCCTAGAAGCGCTATCCATTCGCTGAGCAATGTGCGCCACTCTTGCAAAACAGAAAAGCTTGCTACACAAAACGTGAACATGCCTGCGGAAAAAGGCAACAGCGAACTGTAGGAGCCCATCCGATGGACGGTCTCGGGACGGTGAGCCCACGCAGTCCTTCAGAGCATGACCACGCCGTCGACACAAGTGCAGGACACCGCCAAGACAGAGGCGTGCGACGCGTTCACTAGTGGGAGGAAGCTTGTATAGAGCACGCGGCAGCACTACCGGGCTGAAGATAGTTGCTCGTGAGGCAAGGCCAGGAATGTTCTTGTAGACGAGAGTGCTGGAACGTTTCGCTTGCGCCACAAGCGACAGCGAACACCGGGAACCTGAAATGACAAGCCCTGTTGGCCATTCGAACACACGCAGGCGCAGTACAGTCGTGTTTACGCGATATTTACCAGAATCAAGTGCAAGGGCGCCAGGCTAAGTCCAGTCTAGCAGCAGGACGCCATCGGCGAGAGAACGTAGAAGCAATAGCTGTGGCTCATGGAACGGGTGATACTGGTGCCCGAAGTAATCTCTTTTGGAGCGCAGAACGGAGAGTCGATGTGCAGGAGCGTGCTAGGTACCCACCGCAGTCGAAAACAGGAGTGCAGAAGCTGTAACGACACAGTGCTTATTTGTTAAACACTGGAGGACACAGTCGTAATACCAGTGCCATGTAAACGACATTTACCAGTAGTAGTGCAGGTCGCGAAGACAAGTCCAGTCTACCAGCAGGACACCACTGGCGAGAGAATGTAGTAGATGCAACAGCAGTCGCTCCTGGGACAGATGATGCTCGTGCCTGAAGTAATCTTTTGGAGCGTAGACCGAAGAGTCGTGAAGAGCGCGCTGGGTACGTTTGTTGACCGCAATTGAAAACAAGAGTGCAGAAGCTGTAACGACACAGTGCTTATTTGTCAAACACTGGAGAACACAGTCGTAATACCAGTCCCGTGTAAACGACACTTACCAGTAGTAGTGCAGGCGAGGAAGAAAGCCCAGTGCAAAGACGAAACGAAGATTCAATGGAAAATAGAAAATACCCGACTGGATTGTGCCTGACCTATGTGGTGTAGAACTGCGAAACACGAAACTTGTCATGGTTCTTGACGCCGCAGAAACTGAGGACTTTCATTTTGAACTTTTTGAAGGCGGAATATACTGGCTTAGCTCCCCAGAAAGAAACTGTGCATAAAGTGGACTATGTAGTTACAAGGACTGTTCAGAAGCATGGAGAGAACAAGTTAACGTGTAAATCAACGAAGTAGCAATCGGAAGACTACGCCGAAGACACCAGACAAATGCAGCAGTGAGTTAAAATATAACTGTTCAATGCGAGATGTTTCCCACCTGGAAAGCAGAACAAGCGAGTTCGGAAGAATCTGAATAATAACTACCATATCGCGCCATCAAGCAATTCGAGAACACGAATTAGCAAGAAAATTAGGCGTAGTATTTGACGCCTCGTACGTGGTTAAGATCAGGAATGTTCTGAATGATTATCTGCAGATAGGAGTAAATGTGAATGCAAATGTACCAACATTTATTTTCTAAGAAATTCTTGCAATGACAGCAAACTTAAGTGAGTTTGCCTGGACGAAGTTATGCTTGGAACATCATAAGAAAACCAGGCAAAAGGCGTGTACATAGAAGCAAAAAAAAGTTCTCCGAGCTGCAATGAATCTTAGGAAATGGACATACAGTGAAGAAATGAGAATTTGAATTCGCATCGAGGTGCCGTTCTTACGTGATAAAGCGAGACCAGTATTCTAGGAATTAACTGGGACAAGGCCGACGGTATTCTCATTTTCCATCGATATGAAGACTCCAGTGAAATACGAAGCGATGAGTATTTCAAGCCAGGGCAAAAATATTTGGTCGGCTGGAATTTCTAACGTCCTGCACTGCAACAGCTAATATCGGTATTCAATGACGGGAAAAAAACGGAATCTTGAGACAACCCTCTCCCAGACGAAGATAAATGCTCTATGAAGAAATGTACAGAGGAAGATAAATGACTATATGCCTCAAAGCGCATCGACAAAAAGAAACGAAACGTAAGCGCCGAAACTTTTTTCGGATGCAAGCCCGGCGGTGTATTCAAGTGCAGCATTCATGGTACTGTTACGTCAGAGCGGAGACAGTGCTCGTCCTGGCGAAGAACAGAGTAGCTCTAATGAACACCATCGTCAGTCGCAAATTAGAACTTGCGAGCAACAGTAAAGTATCGGAGCACTTGTGCAATTGTGCTGCAGTGGAGATAGAAAAATGTATGAAGCAACCGTTGAACATAGACTACAAAAAAAAGCATTACTCAGTAGGAGAACAATGGGGATACGTCAATAGTACTGAAAAATCGAGCAGGTATAACCAGGAGTCACTGTAGAAAAGATGTAGTGAACAATTTTGTGGAAGGGATCCAAGTTGCTACAGACGAAATAGCCGTTACAAAATGCCGGTTAATAATGAAAGGAAAAAAGTTAATTATCGTGTCAGATATACGTCGAAAAGGATCTCAAGACCAGGCATTGAAGTTGACAGGTTTGGCAGTTACTTGAATATTTGGAAAGCAACTGCGTGAATGTTTCGTTCCGTGAATATTAGAGGACAAGTTCAACGGACCACTAAAAGCAGAAGAAATAAATACCGCCGAAACCTGCCTCATTTGGCTAGAACAAAGCGTGTATATTGCAAAATTGCAGCAATTCAGCAAGCAAGCGAATGTGCAGATAATAGGCGAATGCCAGATATAGTAAGATAAAGACCCAATGAGACTTCAAGGGCGCCTTCTGTAGGGGCCGTATCGCAAAAGGAGCAGCACCCGATCAAATGTAAATGAAAGAAATCTGGACTATTAGTGCGACACCTGCATGGACAATCTTCACGGTGGAGTACGCGGTACACTGGCGCGTATAATAACAAGGTTTAAGGTAATCGGAGGACGAAAATAAGTGAAAGAAGTAATACGACAGTGCATTGTGTGGCGAAGATACAATGCCAGATAATTGTAAGAGGAAGTACCTCGTCTTGAGGATAGAGTAATGAAGAGCACATTGTTTGAAATAGCTGGTCTACATTTCAACGGTGCGCTGGGAGCAACTACACAAAAAAAGAAAGAAAGGAGACATCCAAACTTTGTGTAGCAACTTTCACATGTGCTGTGACAAGAGGTGTACACTGCGAAACTGTTGGAGACGCTTCACATCGGTTTTCTACACTATTCTAGGCGTTTCTCAGGTCGAACGTAAATGTGCTCAGCAACAACGCAAGACTTTCAGGAGAACTAATAAGGGATTGTATGCGGTCACAGCAACATTACGACGATAAACTGAACAATTCATGACTTATCACCAAGTGAAAATTTCGTCCGCAAAACCCCGTGTGAGAGCGGTTTCTATGAAAGGCTTATTCGTAGTTTTGAAGGCTACTGCGGAAAGCAATCGGTCGATGTGTACTGCATAATGGAGAACTATACACACGAGTACACGAAGTAGGTGGTATCATTAAGAAGCAATCGTTAACAGAAGTTGACGATGGACCTGGAAAACCCATTCCTCTAACTTCTGCGGACCCGATGGGCGGAACCAGAAAACTGGGAGGAAACATTGAAGAATAGGACGGCAACCTTCGACTAAAGTGAAGACTATGTAGAGCTACAAAAGCATTGTGAAAAATGTGGCACTCCGAGTAGACGAAATAAATTGCGGGTGAGGAAATGAACTCAGCTAAGAAATATAACCAGGAACGGAAGAAATTCAACGTCGTCTTGCTCGGAGAGAGACATACAAAAGCCTTTTGGAAACTGTGGCGAAGGAAGTTTTCCGAAGCATAAACCTAACCTCGAAGGTCTGCATAGTAAATACATTCGACAGCGAATTTAGTCGGAAGCCAACAACGTTTCTGTAGTTGCTGAACCGGCAAGGTGTAGCAACAAGATTAATGAAAGGAGCACTGAGTGAACGTGAACCACAGCCGTCAGAGGAAAACACGGCTTCATTCGAAAGCAGACGTTCGGAACCTTAAATGCCACAGGGCTTATACGGCACACGAGAAAATTGGAGTGTATACATGGTACTTGTCAGAAGCAGTGCAGGGAGTTAAACGAATCTCGGTATCCCAGCTGAAAGCCACCGGTGAGAAAAATGCAGACCTAACACGGCCGGAGACGATGTCCAGAAGCACTCGCTGGATATGCTAGTGAATAGCCGCAATGGAAAGCAGACGGTAGGAACCTGAAATCAGAAAGGGCTTGTTAAACGCTCAAGAACACAGCCATACTACTATTCTACTGTTTATGATACTTACCAGGAGTAGTGCCGAGCGAGGAACAAAGTCCAGTTCACCAGCAACACTTCACCGCCGAGGGAATGCGAAATAGTTAAGATGGTTGGTAACTGCACGAGTAGCGATCAAGGTCATCTGCGACGCAAGGAGGAAAGTAAACAACGAGAAAACAACAGCTGGAACAACAAAGAAATGGACCCCTTACCGTAGCTGCTGCACGGCCGAGCTGCGCTCCAGACCGTAGGCGACGTAAGGTCGCCGCAATAGCTAAAAGCTGGCGAGGTAATTTCCGAATGCCGTTTGCTTCCGTCATTCCACATTTCGCTCGATAGCACTGACGCGCGCGGGCTATCTCCGTCACGAAATAGTGGGGTCGGGTCGCAAGGCCATTCGGATGGGTCCATGTCCCTGACGCAGTCGTAAGAGGACGGCTATCAGCTGTAGCCTGCGCAGTGTGAGCTAAGCCTGTGTGTCTGCTAAACCTGAAGCTATACACCGCCACCCCGCAACACGTGGCCCGTCCTCTTCGATTCCGGCACGGAGAAGACCCGTGTGGCCGCAAGCCATGCCCACGAAACCTCGGGCTTACAGCTAGGCAATTTTGTAATGTAGTTATACAATCCTAGTGAGCGCTAGCTAGTGCAACTGAACAAACAGTTAACTTCTCTAAGGCATGCGCCACCCTCGCCAGCTTGACCATGTAGAAAAAATACACAAAGTGCACCTGATGAGCGTTTAGGACGCTCTATGCGAAGCTCGCAGAGACGACACTCGCCGTGACGAGGGGTTGCCGCGCAGGTCCTGGGGTTAGTGGCCACGCTCAGACTTGAATGTCCAGTGCAAAGCCGATGTGCAAACGAGCACAGCCGTGGAAGGATCATTGCTCAAAAGCATCTGATCTGGAACGTAGGCAAGAAAATACTTGGAATTTTTAGCAGAAACCAGTGCTGCTAAATTGTCACGTGTACTTCAGAAAAGCATCTATACGCTGTGAGGAAGTCGCTTGCCGAGAATCTGAGGCACAATTCCCTGCAGCTGACTTAACTAAAACCCATTCGTCAAGGAAACGCAAAACAAGGACGATGGAGTCGAAGATATGTGCGCCTAAGTGGCCGGCAGTGAAAAAAAAATAAGGAAGTTTCGAAACCAGGTACAATGCCTTGATAAGATGCCTTTCAAACATCAGACATCGAGTGCTAGCGTCAGTTATTCACGCGTTCAAGCAATATATAATAGCAATCAAGAAAGCTATCTGTAAATAAGAAGCTACACTTCCGGCTCCTTATCGGCATGTTTCAAGCGTCATACTTTGCTTAGAAAATAAAAAAATTACACGATGTTCAGTTTGTTATACATGGCCACGTTTTGTCTGAGCACATGGACCGAAACGTATGAAGCTGGTGGTCATCACCCCGTAGTGCAGGAATTCAGCGCTTAACAAAACATCTAACCAGCTTTGCTGAAACTGCTTTCAAGATTTAGTCTTACTCGCACTGTAGACGCCAAAAAAGTGGCCGAGGTCGCTGACGTGAGCCTTTTGTAATGTCTGTCATTGCGACTTGCAGTCAGCTGCACAAAGCGTAACCTAAGGTGGCCACACGTAAGATGATATTTAGAAATCTCGCAAAATAGCGTCCGTCTAATAATTCAGGCATGTCGCATTGACTTCAGTTGTCTGCTAATATAAACAACTACTGTTGCCCATATCCGTACACTGCAGCACATTAAATCTAAAAGGCTCTTCTGACGTAGAAAAAATATAACATGTTTTCATTGCCAGAATAATATTTCCCCCGTGATCTCGGACGTAGTGTCCACAATATGCAAAATTTCCCACCTTTTGGCAAGACTGCCTCGGACGTCCTCCTCGCTCACCGCCATCGAAAACGGTCATCTGCAAAACGAGAACATCAGCGGGCTCATTGTCGACCACTCGAGGACAGTGCCGAAGTACGAGACGTCAGTACGCGATACTCACCAGTATAGTGGTGGGCGAGGAGCAAGTTTCCGACTGCCAGCAGGACGCCATGGGTGAGGGAATGTAATTTAACAAACACGGTCGGCCAGAGTACGAGCGGTGCTCTAGGCCATCTCCCGAGGGGGACGTTGGGAGGATGGCAAACGGGGAGCAGCACACTGGATAACCCGACTCATGGGCCTCAATTGAACGCAGACGTCGGGATCCTGAAAAGGCAGTATCCGTACTAAGCATTTCCACTAGAACATACCAAAGCGTTTTGCACAAAAAATTTCTCGCTTTCTCGAAAAAGCATGGAAGTGATTTCGCAACACCGGTGGAGCTTTGAACAGGACAAGTTAATTGAGCTACCGATATTGCAAACAAAGGAAGCAATAATAAAATATGGAACGGTAGTTCAATGCAGTATGAATATTTCTATACCTAAGATGGGCCTTTGATGAAGTCTAACACTAAGTACTCTTCAGGATGTTAAATTAAAATTCAATTGTGGGGTTTTACGTGCCAAAACTACTTTGATTATGAGGCGCGCCGTAGTGGAGGACTCCGGAGGTTTCGACCATGCACCTGAGGTGCTTTACCGTGCACGTAAATCTAAGTACACGGGTGCTTTCGGATTTCGCTTCTATCGAAATGCGGACGCCGTGGCTGGGATTCGATATACCGTGACCTCGTGCTCAGCAGTCCAACACCATAGCCACTGAGCAACTACGGCGGCTACTTTTCGGGATGTTCTTATAGAAGTGGGTGGGGACTTTAAGTTAATTAGAATCTATCTCCAAAATTGCAACAATGCGTTTCACTGGCGCATCAATCTCCAGGCTAATGTCAATGACTAAAGGTGTAGCACAAAGGTATCTTAGGGCCGCTTTTATTTTTGCTTTATAGGTAAATAATATCTCTACCATTCCACCAATATAAAAAAAAGTTTTGTACGTGGATTACATGAATTGTTTCATGTAGTGCTGACTTAACAAATACAATCAAGCAGGTGGTTAAGGGAGTTGCCAAAGTTGCTAGATGCGAACGAGTTTCAATTGAAGCACATAAAGCAAAGCGAAGTCAGTATTCTTTTTAAGTTACCAATCACGGGAGTAAACCCTTTAGGTCTCTATGGGCATTGCTCATATAGAGCGGACCAACAGCATAATATTATTGGATGCTTTTCATGACTACCTTGGAATGTCGATGTTGGCAATTTAAACATGAAGCCATCTGGTAGAATAGGTGCTTTAGGAAGGGCGAGACCAAATTCCACTTAGATGCAGGTCAATCACAGATGCAGTATGTATTTTGATGTGGGGCACAACTTTTAGTACTAAAATGAAAAGGCGAACGACGAAATAAAGCATTTCCTTTCGCTTCAATGTTGCTGAAGAACAGACTACTAAGGACTCCTGAGATCATAAATTGCTATTCGCAATCCATCCCCGCACGTGCATACTGGCGACATTGATACTGAGGTTAAGAGATCTACAAAAAACATGAAAAACCGAGGACATTACGGCAGACAGCCTTGACCTTTTGAACTCCGCTGTCGTGAATAGTTGCAACATTGAAACTGGAATTCAGCAAGCAAAGTCCTAGATAAATTTCAGCAAGCTACCAATCCATATTGTTTCCCCCACGCTCGCTAGTACAATATTTTTTTTGTTTTTTTAGATGCCAGGTTTTTTTCCTGGGCTATCCGAGTTTACGCAACAAATGGTTAGGAGGGTTTTCTTCGCCCAAAAGAAACGTTTGTTTTGTATTGCGTGACCATTGTCAGAAACTTGTTCTTTCATGTTTACTCGCTAACAATGTACACTTTGTACTCCTTTTTGCTAATTCCCTGTATCCTCCCCTCACGCGATACTCCTTCGGGAGCCTGTGAGGTAATTGAATAAATAAACAAGGAAATAATTGCTGACGGAACATTAAGCTTTGTTTAGTGATGGGATGTGTTGAATTATAATTACCACATAGTAAACATCTCATGCTTGCTTATGAACTGGTAGTCCAGATAAGTGAATTTTGATAATGTGCATGAAAATTTACATTTCATTTTTTTATTTTAGTGACAATGATAGGTTACCGCTGTTGCTCGAGTTCAAAATATCGAGGACAAGTACCTGGTCAGGTATCGAAAAGCACTTGTATTCCCTCGTTTTCCTCATATTCTATTTCCTTTGTCGTATACGTGTCCAAGCGATGAAACGAATTGATGTAACGAAAGAGACGGCGAATCTAAAACGAACCGAGGCAATAAGGCTTATTGTTCGACCACTCGAGGATACAGTTGTAGTACGAGTGGTCTGTACGTGGTACTTGCCCGTAGCAAAGAAGGGCAATGAACAATCTCGTCTGCCAGGAAGACCGCACCGGCAAAGGGGAACGATCGGTCAAGGTAGGAGCGGTGCTACAGGCCATCTCCTGAGGGGGACGTTGGGAGGATGGCGAATGTGGAGCAGCGCGCTGGATATCCACCTTACACGTGGGCTGCAATCGGAAGCAGAGGTCAAGATTCTGGAACAATACGGCACGGATGCAGTAAGGCCAAGTGCTGGGGGAAGTTGGTACATACCGAAGGAGAAATTAAACCAGTTAACCAGGCGCATACACAGCAAAGAGCATCGGACGATGCTTGTTTTACTACCAAGCGACTCAACCATCATCGTCCTGTGCACTTATTCGCAGTGTTTATGCATCTTGATCGCTGGTTTAGTTGCTGGTTCAGTAAGGCATGGGCATGGCAGTGCTACCAGGACTCGTCTCTTAATTGACCAGTTCTACGTTCTGCAGCTAATGTTCACGCCGGATCTGCCGGCGCGCGTGGAACAAGCGGTGTGGTTCGATGTGACTCTGGGTGCGCAGGAGCACATCGCCACATGTTGCTCCCTGCCACACCTTTCGTCGGATTAAGTGGTACGACCCTGAACGGCCACACGTGTGGACCGCTCTGCACAGCTCGACACAGCGAAGCCATACCTCCGAACTTGATAACGCCGCACCGTCAACGCCGTCGTGACCGGGCGTGGCAGCGCTACCTGCACTTGGGTCTCAAATTAACCCCGTCACCTACATTGTGCAGGTGGGCGAACGTGGTACGTGTGTTAGCGCGAACAATACCTTTTTAGTAGCGCTGGCCTTCCCACGACCATCCTTGGTGATCGACACGGTTATGTACTTCAGCTTGCTTCTTATGCGAGGGTACATCGAAACCAACCAAGGGCTAGACCTCAAGCAGATCGCTAAGGAACTTGAGGAAGCTGCTGTCGATATTAAAGACATTAAAGAAATGACACTGGTTGAATAATAGAAACTCGTTAAGGATGTTGCAAAGAAATGTAAAGCTTGCGAAATCTAGGTTATTAGTATGAATGGAATGATTGAAACAAAAAAATAGACCATCTAGAAAATGTCGGTAGGTTGTCAAGTCATATCGTTTATGGCCTATGGCGTCTATGGCGAAGGAATACGCAAGTAGAAGATACCATTGATACGGGGTTTATTGACAGCGGGAAGCCACGTTACGGGGAATCGTACGCAGAGCAGTCGAGTCATTCCCGACAGACGCAAGCGCGTGCAGCTCCGAACCTTCCATAATCTCAGCAGCAAAGAGGCAGGAGTGACACGCGAGCTCTCTTCGGCATTACAGAATCGGGATGTGCTCGGTCAGGAAGCGGTCACTATAGAACGCATCCATCGTTAGTGCAAGGCAAGACGAAAGGCAAAGCAAGCCGTGTTATACGTAAGCTCCTGAATTCTCGACGAACGGTACTTCAATGAGGTTACAAATTGAATAATACGGATATGGTTTATAGAAGAAGACGGCACGAAAAGCGCGAAAACACAGAAAGAGGCTTGGGACGGGACTAAAGAATCCGTAAGAGACATGAGAAAGCGTCGCTCGCGTTCGACAAGCTATGCAACAGCAATCGGCCATACGTGTCTGGTGCGTCCGTTACAACAAAGTGCCATTGCGGACAAATGCGGAGTCATCGAACATGTTGGAATTTGTGAAACGAAGCTTTCTTGAAGCTGTTCATACCGGCGTGTTTGACAGAAAGAGAACAGGTGCGTGCACGTTCTCTTGCGTAATTAACCGCGCTACACAATGCGACATCTTAAGCAGGCTTGTATTTGTTCGTGTCTTATTCTAATTGTGCCGGCTGCTTCCTCGGCAATGACTCGTTCTGTGCATGTGCTATTGCACCACCCACTGCTTGGCCGATCCCCCGCTGAGGCTATGCGCCACAGCATGGAAATCTATTGTAAAATATTATTGAAGCACTCGAACACGATGAGCAAGAGAAGGGCTCCTTGTCACGATCACGTGCTACTTTAATAAACCGTTCATATTCGAAGCAGTCACCGGTCTATCGTTTTTAACAATGGTGCCGTGAACCAGCATACTACATCCGCGCCCATAAGGCAGGTCAACCAGCAAAGAAGCAGAAAAGGAAACGGAAGCAGAAAAGCAGTGGATCGGGCAACGAGACCGAAGAGAAAACCATATATAAACATCGGAACAGCTCACTGACAAGCAAGACGCCATTGTTACTCGACTAGAAATGAGCGAAGTGTACAGTAACGAAGAAAAGGAAAGCGCTTCGCCCCCAGATCACGAAGCTTAATGCAATTATCCTCATCCCCTGCCGTAACCATCTACCAGCCTTCCTAAGTGTCGTGGAGTACCTCTACTCGTCGGGGCTCTCGGCGAGACTATAGAGAATTTCTACAAAGATATAGCCTAACGGCCATCCCACCACCTCGGGCTTCCTTATCCGCCACAACTTCGCTTATGCTGGGCCACCTCCTATACGGTCTATCACCAGCCTACTCCTCCGATAGAACCCACTAGGCCCTCATGGCCGTTCTGCTCTGATGCTGCTAGGAAGTCTACCTTACTCCTTCCTACCCTCTCCTTTACTCCCATCACCCCTCACTGCTGGCGCTGAGCAGTGCTCCCGCAAGGGTTGCATAAGATAGTGCTAGCCTTTCCTCGTTTCCCCACAAGAACCACTTCTTCAACAGACCAAAGTTGCACACAGCGCAAGAGAATAAGCGAAAGCCTCAACAGCGCCAAAGAACAAATGGAGGAATCTGTAGGAAAAAATACCGCCGCAGCAGTATTTGATAGAGTACGACATGAAAATGACGATCTTGCCTAAGTCCAGAATTCGAGAGGCCATACAGTTAGATTTGAATAGAACAACGCCGGCGGCATCACTAAGTACAGAACAAGACGCAAGGGAAATACATAAACTGCCTAATGTGGAAATGACAAAGTTTGCCCAACAGAAGAAGCAATGAAAAACAGCCATGAAATCTAGCGCGTAAAGCAACAGGAAAACAATGCGAGGAAAAGATGGACAGGCGTTAAGTCATTTCAGCGATAGTAAATATCTTTTCCAGAATACACACAGCGTGAACAGGATAGTTGCGAAGCCAAAGAATAGAAGACAGCCTCGGAATCGCAGCTTTTATAGCTCAGAAACAGAAGCTGCCTGTTGTGCAAGCAGAACAACCATCCAACTGAGGACTGTCGCCGGAACATTCCAATAACAAAAAAAAGCCATTATCAATGAGAATAGTGTTTCAGATGCACCCGGCCAGAACACTGACTTATTTGTAGAGCAAGAGGGAAATGTAAGTAGTGCAAAGGCCAACATGCTAGATCAGTAGGCATAACGGTGCAGCAAGGTAGACACAGCAAGCGGAAGCGACGACGGCTACCACACACGCAATTGAATATGTAAAACAATTTTGCGCTTGTGGAGACAGCTGTAGCTTGGATAGGGGGGGGGGGGGATAAGGGTGGCAGACAGTGCCGATTGCTATTAGACAGCCAAAGCCAGCGGACATTTGTTACAGCTGGATTAGTAAAATAAATAGGAGCGAAGATAGACAGGAAAGGCTGACGACTGGTGCATTCGAAGGAGACGAAAACTTCAAATTAACGTTGTCCAATTAACTGTAGCAACGCGAAGAGACAAATCAGCTGTGGTAAAAAAATATCTACAAGCCGACGTCATATCCGTTGTCTACCTGCTACAAATAAGAATTTAAACATGAGAAATGTAACTAAAGCTACAAATGGCGGATGACAGAACCGAGAAGACTGCAACAGAAGCTATAAGATTGCTGAAGGGCTCAATCATTGGGAGCTCTTCGCTGGTAGAACGTGAAATATCGAAAGCAGATTGATGGCAGTTGAAATAATACGGGGTTGAATACGACAAGGTTCCCCAAGAAGGGCCCCAAAACAATTTAATCAAGCATAAGAACAATCGGTCATGGTTCTGAAGGTTGAAGCTGCGGAAGCAATTCAGGAAGAGCTACAAAGGTTTTGGAGCATTGAATCAACGGGGATCCCCAAACAGAGTGTCAATACTTAGGAAGCCGAAATTCAATCGGAGTAAAACAGTAGATGTAAACGGTCGCTGTCAAGTCCACTTGCAATGGAATGAGAGCGTTAACTTGTAAATCGATATGGAAAATGCAATGGAAAGACTCCCCCGACTGCCGGAAAGGGTAAAGAAAAACGAAGATATTGTCCCGCGACAGTGATTGTCATGAGGTGTCCTCGAGCTGTCCAAATTTCAGTGCTATCCCAAGCTTTCAACCAGTGGCGTAGCTAGGTCGTCTGGCACCCGGGGCCCATAGGTCTTCTGCCACCCCCCCCCCCCCCTGATGTAGTCGAGGAAGGCGAGGATATCGACAATTTCCGGGTTTCAGCACCAGTACAGACGCCTTGGATACTGCTCACGTTCCCCGGGTCACCCTCTCCTTCGCCTTCTTTCCCAGAGATCGCGAATGCAGCAGATATACACGCTACTTTTCCTGCGCCAAATAACACAGGGTGCTGCACTGATAACGTGTGATAAGCCCATGTGCACATCTTCTGTCAGACTGTGGGGCTTGGCAGCCAATACAAATGCGGCATCGTGGAAAACATGACTCACGCCACAAGTAACAAAAAATATCTTTCTAATAAAGCTTTAATGACCAATTTTAGCGGCAATATTGCATTTGCAAAATTGAAGCCCGACATTCATATCTTGCCCAACAACAACTTCACAAAAATCGTCGTAGGTACTATGGCACGCAGTATTTTGTCTGTGGGCAGCCCGGAACGAAAACGAAAATTAAATTGTCAGTGACGCTGATCTCCCCACCCTATTAGAAAACGCTACCTGCCTCCCAGCTGCGCGGGCGCCAATGCTATGACAATTACGAGCTCTCTTCATTCTGACCAATAAAACCTTGTTTTCATTTGCTGCTATACGTATACAAACGTGATTATCCGAGCTGCGGTACAATAGAGCACGCTTCGCGTCGATTTTTGGCGTCCCCATGAAAAAAGAAAGAAAAGGCCGCGATGAAGCCCGTGCCAGCAAAAGCTTGCACTACTGTTGGTCTGCACTCGCAATAGAGAGGATTAACGGATCAACGTCACTGGTCCACTATTTCATATTTCTTTCGCTGCTGCCATATACTGGGCGCCGCCCGCAGTGCCAAAGTACTGTAGGTTGTAGCATCCAAAACGATTTTGTTTAAGAAATTTTTGTTGAGTTAATTATATGACTTCGAGTCCCCAATTCTCGAATTGAAGTGCTTCCTCTATAAGTACTAATCACGGGATTATTAAGGATATGGTCATTACTCATTTGCCCTATTTTTCGCGCTGCCGAGTTCCTAGTAATCACAAAATGACATAACTTCATGGAATCTCGATCGGGAAATATCCTTACAAAATTCACCTTTCTTTTTTTATAAAATTCTGTGCAGCTGAAACAGACACTGTACTTGTGACGTGAAGTCACAACAACAACAGTTTTCTGAAACTTTCGAGGGTAAGAAGGAAAGCGTGAAACATAACGGCAAGGTTTCGCAGCGGCTTCTCGGAGCGAGCAGGAGAGGGGAAGTAAAAGCGAGCCGGATATCGCGGCGGGTCCGCGACTACAGCCTGTCAAGTCATACGCCGCCAAACTCTTCGGCCGAACAGAGTCTGAAGACGATCTAGAGAATCCCATTCGCGACTTTTGACGGCCTCACTTATGCAACGTCGCTCTCAACGAACGATTTGCCGTAAACGCGAGCGCCGGGCGCGCTGGTTGAACGCCCTCTTGCTGCTGTCTTTGTTCGTCTTCACTGCGCGTTCTGAACGGAAGAAGGACCCAAGAGCCCCAACGCCTTACAACGCCTCACTGTATGTTTAGCGACTCCTGCTCCCAGTGTCAGGATTGGGGGCTCAATCCCGTCGCTCGTGATCCGTTGTCAAGATTGGAGTCCGGCATGAATTAGAAGGTAGCTGGCCCATGCCGTCGTCCAACTTATCCACGCTGAGGATGTTGTTGAAGGGAAGAACTGCTTCTCATCGAGAACGAGGAATATGGGTTTACTTACAGTATTTAAATCAGTCTAACATGACTGCCTGAAAAAGTGCATCAGTCTAACATGACTGCTGAAGAAAAAGAGTGTCAGTCCAACATGACTGCATAAGAAAAAGTGTCAGTCCAACATGACTGCTCAAGAGAAGTGTATCGAGCACCCGCACAACAGCAGTTTTTAAACACTCGGTCCGCCGGCGATGCAAGGCGGCGAACGTTCGTGTTTCATCGCAAAACTAGCCGCCTTCCGCAGGACGGCCTACGCACACAAAGGCACACACATTCCCATGTCCGGAGCCGACGTCCGAGGGGAGCCGTTCCGGGTAGCTCGGAGCCATTCTGGGTAGCTCGTTGTCCTGCGTCCCGGTCGGCGCGTGGGAAGCAACAAAAAACGGCTTTCCCGCGGCAGCTCGCGCACTCGTAGCAGAGCAGGTCCGCAATGGGGAGTTCGGGCACAATAGTTCGCCCGCCGAACTCATTCTGTCACAACGGCGACGGGGTTAGAGGATGGCGGCGGTTTCCGCACAAAGCCCGCTTCATCGAACGCATCCTAGCTGAAGCGACGGAGAGTGGGGGATGCGTGTCTTGTTCCCCAGTCGTAATTGGGTGGCAATCCTGCATTGCAGCTCGCCATTCTTAACACCAGCATGAACGCACAGCACGAGCGCACCCCACATGAAACGTTCCGCTAAGGCGAGTAGCTTAGCGACCATTTCGCAAATTAAGTTTTTTATCCCGCACATTCGTGCAATTATTTTGTGGGGTGTTGATATAGCTGCAGTCGACAATTCTGCGGCGCAACGCATCGGGTGCATGAGCTCGGTCTACTGGTTACCGGAGCATTCTTTGCAACTTGCGCCCAGTCAAGCCGGCGGTAAGAGGGGTGTCTTCAGGCGTAAATGACACCCCCCCTCCCACTGGCCCCTTGCACCCGGGGCCCACGGCCCCCGGCCGCCCCTGTTGCTACGCCACTGCTTTCAACCACTGGCGTGGCGGAATAGACGGCTCATTTCTTCCGTAAACATGGCAACACTGAGATTATTTCAGAAGTCTAAGAAATCCATGTTTCCGGATCGTTCGACGAAGAAAGGTAAGTGGCTCCCTGGGTTGAAACATGGACCCTGGGGCTTCCATTATGGATGTTAACTTGACCGTGATCTTGGTCGTCTCAGGCAGAAGTCCGTGCTCCGGGGCCCATCCTTGCAGCCTGCAACTTGCTCACTGGTCCTTGGCAACGTTGGTTGTCTTCGGAGTTCAGGCATGGATTGCGGCTTGTTGGGAGCGTGCGGTGCATGAACGTGAAGCACCTATACCAGATGTCACGTGTAGTGAGGATCAAGAACACAGTAGAAAACCAGAATTGCTAAACTTTTCTGGGAGGACGTGTGCCCAGAAACAGGCTACGCTCAAGGCACAACGATAGTGGCGAACACAATCGGCGAAAATCTGATCTGCGGTTCTTCTGCTTTTCTCTTTCCTCCCTCCTGATCTGCGGTTCAAGCGCGTAGATAGACGGTGAAACGCTATCGCCGGAGAAAAAAAAAACAAGTACTCGTGTCAATATGCTGCTACGCTATGATCACGCAATCTCAGAATATATGATCTTGGAAGTCGCGGAAGAGGTTCAGGAACCCTCAGAACCACTGACTACGCTGTGGTATTACATGCCACATCCCGCGGCTTTCGAGAAGATCGAGTCACGAGAAAGGTTCGTGTAGTATTCGACGCCTCTTCACACACGCAGAAAGGCGTGTCATGAAAGGACTATCTGGAGGCAGGACATCAACTTTTTAAGGAAAAGGTGGCCTAGTTGGAGACGTTGAAAAGGCATTCCTACAAATTTAGATCCACTAAGAGGACAGATGCCATGAGATTTCTGTGGTGGGAGCATGACGATTGAGGAAAAGCTGCGGAATGAAGTACAAACCAGCAGCATGACGAGTAAGTTCCGGTAAAACTCCGAGCCCGTTTCTTCTGGCAGTTACAATCAAGAACCATTTGAAACAAGTGGCCGAGTGATTAGGAGATGCAAGAAATAGTACAGAAAGATTTACGTGGATGATGTAATCCTGGGGTAAACTACTTTTTAAGGTGCGGTCAACTTGTACGAAAAGGCAAAACAAGTGATTAAAGAGGCGGCGATGAACTTGAGAAAATGGACATACAATGAAGAGAGCCTAAATAAAACAGATGAAAACGAAAAGGACGACGATCACATAGGGATTCAATTGAAAGGATACACAATGCTTCTTGCCATTTCGTGGAAGTACTCAAAAGACGTGCTATCATTTCCTGCGGACAAGTATGCATGCTTACCAGCAACAACGTACTTAACCAAAAGGACAATGCTGCACAAGCAGGAAAGATTCGATGCGCTTGGTTTGCCGTCACCTTTTACGATACGCGCAGGGATAGGCTTTCAAAAATTATAGAACGGACGACGCGTGAGATGAGCCACTCCTTAAAGAAGAATGCGACAAGTGGAGGGACGTGATGTCTGAAACGAAGGAGCTGCTAGTTCTAGTTCTCCAATACTACGCATGCAAAGATCAATTAGAACAAGCATACAAACTGTATGTCGACGCGAGTCTAACAGCATACGAAGCGGCAGTACACTTAGCAGTCATGCAAACCGATGGAACGAAGGCTACCGACAGCGAAAAGCGACGTAGCTCCAATCAAAGAGCCAAGTTTAGCAAGATTTGAGCTAATGGCAGCGGCGATAGCATCAAGACTAAGCGTCTACATCAAGTCGCTTCACCGCAAGAATTCAAGAAGCACTGCTTGACCGACTCAATGATTAATGCATTGTACCAGAGGGAGAAGCAAAGGGGATACATTAGTTGACAGAGTCGTCGAAGTAAGAACAAACGAGCGAGTCGTTCATTCAAGGTGAAGACACTCTGGCCGATCTACACCCACGTGGTATAAGCGCGTGACCGACTCGAAAAATATGGTGGCATGGACCCGAATGAGTTACACCGGTGTAGCTGGAAAGAACAAGCGTGATTCACACGAATATACAGATGGACGATCACACAAAGCGCATTGTCACACCTGCACAGGAACAAGAGAACAAACTAATTTTGCAAATAAAATTCGTCATACAGGCGGCATATAAGAGTAACAGCATGGGTATTCAGGTTCATAGACAACGCAAGATCACAAAGACCGTTTACAGGAATATAATTGCAGATACATATTGGATACGACAAAAGTACTACTGAGGCAACTAAGTGGCAATACTGAGTCAAGCGCTAAATCGTTTAAAATAAATGGGCAAGGCTATTATTAGAACAAAGGACTGACAAGACAAAAAGGACCCTTGCACTACAGCCAAGAATCAAAGCTGGCACTTCATCGTATATGCAAAGCACGGGTATTTCACGGATCCGCCAACACATCACGTTCATCAAATATTGTACGGCGGATTTCAAGCAACGCTAGTGCAACTGCAGGCTAAGTTCTGAATATTGCAAGGTCGCCAAGCTGTAAAAAGGTTTAAATAAATGCATAGTTTCCAAGAGGCGTAACACAAGACCGGCCACTTAAATTCTGCTTCCCCTCCCGGCGGACAGAGTCAACGAGTCAAGCCCATTGCAAGTCACAGGAACCGACTTCACCGGAACACTTTATGCGGAAAACAAGTACGACATTGTAAAACACGTAGTAACTTTCACCTGCGCGGTAACGAGAGGAGCGCACTTTGAGATGACCAACGACATGTCGATATCCAGTTTTTTTTTTTTTTACGAGCTTTCCGGCAGTTCACCGCACGACGGGCTATACCTGCCTTAATCTGCTCGTACAACGCCAGTACCTTTATGAATGCCGAGAAAGAAATGCTTGAAGCTGTTGGGCACGAACGGGTGAAGGATTACTGCAGTACACACAGATGGAAAACAATAGCCGAGTGCGCCCCGTGGAGGTGGGGAGAAAGGATTTTTCGAGCGCCTCATACGAAGCCTGAAGACATCGATGCGAAAAATAATCTCAAGAAGCGCAACTGCAGTGGAGAAGCTACGCACAATTGTAGCAGAAGTTGAAGGAGCGCTTAACAATTGACCGTTAACGAATGTGCATGGCTAACCTAATGAGCCCATGCCACTTATACCTGCAAACATAGGCGGACGCCAACAGCTTCGAAGTGGACAAACAAGGCTATACAACGGAGACGAAGCATGGCGAAGCAGATGCGAACTCGTGAAAGCTTGGTGGATGAGATGGCATCGCGAATATATCAAGTAAATAGGTGCTACTCAAGCCAAAACGAGACAAGCCAAACCATCGTCCAAAGGCGATGTGGTGTGAAGATCGGGTCGAACAACATTTTGGAAAGTGTGCCAAATTGAAAGAAGTTACCCTGGACGCGATGAAATAACAAGGGCTTGTCTAATTCAGAAAGGCAACAAATAATGTCTCGGAACACCTGTGAACAAAATCTTTGAAGGGTGCCTCAAACATCCCGCCAGAGCCTACCTCAGTGCAAGTTGGAAGGCGGGAGCCTGTAAAATACCTTCACCAAGGTACTCGAAGACGAATACGAGAAGGGCTCCTTGCCGCGAGCTACTTCAATAAACCATTCATGTTCGAAGCAGTCACCCGTCTCGATCGTTCTAACGTGCATCAACAACACCCGCGATCATACGAGAGCTAGTTACGGTTTGCGCAGTGTGGAATCTCCCGCTTCTTGGCCCGATACCTCGCTCTGGGAAAGGGACATGCATTGGTTTGGAACGTACAGACCCGTAATTTATGTAAAGTTTACCACTTCTGCCACTCGCCTTGTGAGGCAATGATAGTGCCGACTTTTCTCCCCGGCTATGAACAATGGTGCACAAGCAAATCCCGCATCGCTATCCGTCCTGTGTACTACGTAGACAAACAAGTCGTTTACGCAAGGGAAACATATCACACGAACTCTGCGCCGGAGTAAGTACATACGACGTAAAAAAAAAAAAAAAAACACCGCCAATTGCCGTCAACCAACGCAGACCGTAAAGAAAGCTTCGCTTATACCGATCCCAACAGCGCGTGGGAGCCGCGTAATTTATTTTTTATGCGCTATGGCGTTGAGTATCACCTACGACACGCGAGCACCTGGCAGTGCGGCCACACGTTGGCGCTCCTACTAAGGGCGTTTGTGCCTGCAGTAATCCCACCTGCTATGCTCCGAGTAAAAAAATAGCGGTAGTATTGGGAATAACAGTAACAACAGTATTAATAACAAGGAATAAAATTGAATAATAATAACAATAATGAATAATTAATAAGACACAGCGACAGTGCGAATCGTGTTTGAACGATATTTACCTGTAGTAGCAAACGATGTCCCCCGAAGCAGAAGGACGCCAAGGACGTGGAAATGCAAAGGAGCCAACGCGGTCAGCCACGGTAAGAGGTGCTCAAGGCCATCTCCGGTGAGGGACGTTGGGAGCATGGCAGACGTGGAGCAGCACACTGGATATCCTTCCTACTCGTGGTCCGCATTCTTGAAAGCGGACCTCGGGATCCTGAAACGACAACAAGGCTTTTTTTAAGCACTCGAGAACACAGATGCAGTACTATTATTAATCTGTACGTGGTACTTACCCGGTGGAGGGCCACAAGGCCACACCTACGAGGGAACACGGTAGACCGCGCACGGTGCGAGTGATGCTCTGGAAAATAGCGAGGACAGTAAGCCCACATCGAAAAACGAACAGCAACAACGGCAACGAAACGGGCCGCTTACTGTAGCTTGCTGCCCGGCCCAGCTCCGACGAAAACAGCAGGCGACGTCCGGCGTCGAGGTGCTGCGTAGAGCGGGTTAGTGCCTAATAGCTGGCGAGGTAATGTCCGAATGGCGTTTGCTTCCGTCATTCCACATTTCGCTCGATAGCACTGACGCGCGCGGGCTATCTCCGTCACGAAATAGTGGGGTCGGGTCGCAAGGCCATTCGGATGGGTCCATGTCCCTGACGCAGTCGTAAGAGGACGGCTATCAGCTGTAGCCTGCGCAGTGTAAGCTAATCCTGTGTGTCAGCTAAACCTGAAGCTATACACTGCCACCCCGCAACACGTGGCCCGTCCTCTTCGATTCCGGCACGGAGAAGACCCGTGTGGCCGCAAGCCATGCCCACGAAACCTCGGGCTTACAGCTAAGCAACAACACTAACTTTACGCAATTTCGCAGTGTAGCTATACAACCCTAGTGAGCGCTAACTAGTGCAACTGAACAAACAGTTAACTTCTCTAAGGCATGCGCCACCCTCGCCAGCTAGACCATCTAGAAAAAAATGCACGAAGTGCACAGGCCTTTTGAGCGTTTAGGACGCTCGATGCGAAGCTCGTAGAGACGACGCTCGCCGTGACGAGGGGTTGCCGCGCAGGTCCTGGGGTTAGTGGCGACGCTCAGAGTTCATCCACAGTTCAATAGTCCCGGCGCCGTCCGGGGGTGGAAACGCGCACCAACAAAAGAACGAGTACTCGGCAGGAAGGACTTGCGGCTTATATACGCTGCGCCGGCTCGACCGGAGTGTCGTCGGCGTATAGTAACGTAGTTATGCCGGCTGGCGGTCACTTACACTCCGGGAGCTCGAAAGCGGGCCAGGAATTGCCGAGACGGAGACGGCAGGCGGGTCGGGTAACAAGTCTCTCGAGGAGTGCCTCACATTTTTCTGGCCCCGGTGCATGAAGCCAGTGCTTCCAGAGTCGGCCGAATGCGGGAACATGCGCAGCGTGTAACTTCGACTAGCGCTGCCACTGTTAGCGCGTAATTAAGACCAGCTGGAGCTCGAGGTATGGTGCGACGCAGAAGGCAGTAGACACGACACACGCCGAAGCAGACGGAAAATGAAAAATGGCGGCCCAAGACCCCGGATGCTCATTACATGTCCACGACGACCACGATGCCAAGCTCTTCGGCGCATGCGTTGATACGCCCGGGCTATTTCTTTTCTTCTCTCATTGGTCTAATGTCGAATGACGTCACCGGCTCGCTAGCCTCCGCGCCGCTGTTATCACCGCGACCGGCGCGAGTGGGGATGGTAAAAACAAAGGAATAAAAAGAAGAAAAAAAAAGTTGCAGCCTGCGTACAGTTGCCGAACTCGGAATGTTCTAGAAGCTTCCACATGCTTCCACTGTGTTCTTGGACACGGAATGGCGTTAGCGTTGTCGCCGTGGTTTTATCGATATTATAACCCGCCGACGGAACCTTCGCGGTCCGTGGCCGCCTTCGCATTCGCGTTGGGCTCCGGCAGCGAGCATGACTTGCAACTCGTGAGCGCGCGTCGCGACATGGTTCGAGCTGTCTGTACACGCAGTCGCCTGCTCCTGCCGCACCGTTTCTCTTGGAAAAAGAAAAATTGAAATTCTAGGCCTTCAATTGCGTGCCCGAACGACACGATCTTATTATGAGACATGCCGTAGCAGGGGCACTAACGGGCTAATTTTGACCACCTGGGGTTCTTTCACGCGCATCTAGAACTAAGCACGAGAGCGTTTTTGCATTTCGGCCGTTATCGGAGTGCGACTGCCGCGGCTGTGATCGAACCTTCGACATGGAACTGAGCAGCGGAACCCCAGAGCCACTCGACTTGCGCCACTTGAGCTTGTTCCGGATATTGGTGTCCCAAAACGCTAGCATCCTGTCTTTGTTGGCAACGTAATAGTGAGGCGGAGAACGAAGAGCTCAGTTAATAGAAAGCCGCTCTTCCTCGACTCTGAATGACTCGGCGAAAAGACATCGCGAAAGATTTGGGACGAGAAAATCACACGCATGAAGATTTCATAACCGCAAGAAAAATCATGACAAAATTATTCCATATAGCACCTAATCACCAATAACACTTTTAAATATATTTCGATTCCTTGTTGAAAACTTCATTTGCCAATGATTAGTGCATCTGACCCTACCACCTGCTTCCTCCGCGTTGACATGGTCGAGGGTATATTGAGTCAATTTTCCTTACTTCCTAATTTTTTTCATAACTTCATTTAAATATTCTTTTGTTTTTGCTTTGCGCGGCGACCTCTCAACAGTGGCCTCATTGAGCTATGAGCTTCTCGTGCTAAGCACACGTTCACTCGTCGTCGTCACTCGTCGTCGTTGCGCACAAAATAACTCTCATTGGGCTTTAGGGAGTTTCATTGGCACAGTGCAAGTGTAGAGGGACATCTATTGGAAAAGAGGCACACCGAATAGGCTGAGATTTGTGATTATTTACTTGATTACAACCGACCGGGTATTATTTGATCATGATTAGTCATTTAATACGAGAAAAACTTTTCGGCAGCATGTAACACTCTTCAAGAAGAGGCTGAACCAGCTGCGCTTCGTAGATCGACCCGTATAAGAAAATCCGTACGGAGGTACTCACCTTAAGATGGGAAGAGTGCTGCGATGTGAAAGCGACAACGAAGACCGAAAAACCGCGTTCGCCGTGACGCGAGACTCATTTACCAAACTTGGCCTATCGCTAACCTCGACAAGCATTCTTTCTTTTGGGGCGACTTCACTGGGATCCAGCCACAGGGATGCTTTTCTTGCAGTTTACAATTTTATTAGAGAGACAAAAAGAGCACCTTGCTGGAATTTGTACAATTATCCATACTTTCTATTATTTCATTTCTTTACGTTAAATTATTTTATCAAAATTCTTAACAATATTTTCATTGCAAGTCTAAATTACAGTTCTATCGTCCCATGCTACACTATTCAAATCTAGTTTCTCTATACTTCTAACCTTACGGAAAACGGCCTGCTTCTTGGCCAATCCCCCATAGTGGGTACGCGCCACTCTCTAGGACACAAGACAAGACGCGAGACCGACGTCACCACACGTGCCGCGAGCTGCTGCAGAACGTCTGGAAAAAGGGGCTGTCACTGAATAAACGGGCGCAGTGTTCCCGTTCTTGTGTGTGCGTTATAATGCTCCTGGCAGTCCGGCCGGATGCCGTTCCTGCCCGGTAGCAGTCATAACACGTTCAGACCACGTCGCAGTGATGTTACGGAGTGATCACTTTTAAGTTTTCCGGAATTAAAGAAAAAAAAAGTCTCGTGTGGCAGATGACATAATTCTTGTCCTTGAGCTAGATTATTCGAAGAGGTGGACATTACTATCACGAGCGATCGAAGCACACTTTCAAACAAATAGCGAAAATTCCCCAATTAAATTCTCAATTACTTCACGGCACATATTGCAATTTACGAATTGCAACTAGTGAGTTTGCAAGGCGCATCTACTTGAAATAAATCTCCAGGATGACATCAGTTTAGAGATAACATTTCCCAAAGTGCAAGACTGAATACATGGGCATTCCAGTTGCCTGTGTTCTTCCACAGATAAAAAAAGCATTTTGTTAAAAAACTAAATGGAACATTAGCGAAGTTTTACGGTGAGTTTGATGGCGCATATGTGCAAACTGGTGTCATCCTGGAAATTAATTCTAGGTGTTACACCTTGAAAACTCACCTGCAACAGTTAGTAGATTGGAATATGTGCCATAAAGTAAATAATTAAGACGTTACTTAATATACATTATTGATTAGTTTAATATGTGTTTCAACTTCTCGTGCAAGTAATGTGCAATATAATCCAATACAATACTCTCTGAATAATCCTGCTCGAGGACTAAAACTATGTTATCTGTAACAGGCTACTTAAAAAAAAAAATCCCGAGAACTTAGAAATGATCTTCACGTATATGGGCGGTGTATTGAAGCTGCGCTCCCTCGTGCTACGATGACGACGATGTTTTATTGGCATCCCCTTTGAAATGTGGCGGGGACAACTTGTCGGACGGACGGAAAAAACTTTAATGGGAAATGGACCTGCGAGGTTGCCAGCCCGGGCTCAGGCCACCCGGGCATTATGTACGGTGAGGCATAGCCTTTCCACCGCTTGCCGGGCCCAATGGATAGCCCATAGTTGGTCGTGTAGTTCCGAGCTAGTCAGAGAGCTTAGCCATCGCTCCTCGAGAAGGTTCGGTTCTATGTTGTCCTCTACATATATTGATCTGATCTCTGTGCATTTCCATAAGATGTGTGCCATGTCTGCGTGTTCGTGCTTGCAGAGCTTGCAGCTCGTGTCTGGGTATTGTGTTGAATTTACTCTGTTTATGCGTACTGGGTTTCGGAACGTTCTGGTTTGCAACCTTCCCCAATCTGTTTCTTGAGACCTGTCGAGTTGTTTGTGGGGTTGTGGGCGTGCTTCTCTTTGTTTCTTGTAGTGTGTCAGTATGTCGTGGTACGTGACCAGTCTGTCTCTGTCGTCTTTTATCGCTTCTTCGTCGTCGACGCCTCCTCCGTCTTCTTCATCGCCTCCGCCGCAGTCCTTCCCCCTTCCCCGGGGGTTGCGGGGTGTTGGGCCGTCACTGTCGGAGCCGCGGTGGGTTAGTTTTCGCGCTGCTCGGTGGGCCATCTCGTTGTGGTTGGGATCCATTTGAGGTATTTGGGTGTAATTTTGCCGCTCTTAAAGTCTTCTGCTCTGTGGTTCAGGATCTTGGCCGCCTCGGTGGAGACCCAGCCCTTTGTGAAATTCCTAATAGCCGTCTTGGAGATGCTGATTATTGTTCTGTATTGTTCCCGACCGTTAATTACAGCCAATGCGATTGCCGTTTCCCGCAATCGCGGTCTTTCCTTTCGTGCATACGACCCCCATTGCGAAGAGGGAGTCACCTTTGTCAGCTCCAAAACACCATTGTCGTCCTGGTTTCGGGGGTACCGTGCGGCGTCAACGCCGCACGGTATCCCCGTGTATAATGGACAGTGAAATGGTGGTGGGGACAGCATCGATATGAAACCTTCGCGAAGCTTTTCACGCGGGCCAGAGTATAGTACTACTGTCCAGTACATCGGACAGTCAGAAAAACAACAGAAAAATTATATTCGTACGTGAACAGCCATAACAGAGACCTAAGATAAATTTATAAAACACCACTAAATTTGGCAAGACACGGAAAAGGTTAACCGGCAAGAATTCTCACATTGTCGGATGAAAGCTATTAAAAAAAAAGAATGTGCAGTAAACATTGGCGATGTTGTCATTGTAAGCGAATACCTATAGACTTCTAAAAAGTTTCTCGCTTTATTACATCAATAATGCGCTTTAAAGCGCATATTTGTGGCAGTTATAGTATTCAGCTAGTTTTCGTTGTTCCATTGCGTCGTTTCGTATATAGAGAACAGAACTTTTAAGCAGAACGTTTGTGGGCGTAGTACGGGTGCACGTTACTCAGGGCATACCTATAAGCCGATTTAATTTTTACGTTTTCTTGCTCAAAAACTGCGGTTTGCTGTAAAATAAAACACCATAGAGCCAAACGTCCCCCCCTCCCCACTTCCCCCCCCCCCCCTTTTTTGGGAGAACATGCGACCAGGCAATCACCGAGCTCTTACGTCGAGTCACACTGGGCGCAAGGCACACACTTTTCTCAACCACCGACCGCAGCTAGGCGTACTATACGGGGGCGACCGAAGCGGGTCTGCTTATACCGCGAGTAATGAACGTTGCGTCATCCGTGTCAACGCTGCTCCGCGTCTCTTCACCGGCCGCTCATTCCGTGTCGGCTATATTGTTGCGAAAGGGAATCGTACGCGCGCCCTTCGTCGCTTTTATCTTTCTTGGCACCGCGCCCGCGGTCGCGCGCGGTGTCGGGGCGATGCCGCTCCACGCGCCTGGCGCGACGCCGTGCATTCGCAATTAGCTTTCGTCGCCGGTGTCTTTCCTTCTCTCCCCTCTCGTCTCTCCTCGGAACCGTTAGTCTTCTGTCTTTTCTCCCGCTTGCGTTCCTAAGGCCTCGATGAGTCGATCTCCCGCCGCGGTGGCAGGGGGGCGTTATTGGCCTTGTAAATGTTCTCGCAGAAGTAATTCTACTTCGACCTATTTCTGAAAAGAAAGAAAGAAAGGAAGAAAGAAAGAAACGTAGAAGCAAGCAGAGACATATCGAGAGAAAATAAAGAGAGAGAGAAACAAGGAGACTTTACATATATATATATATATATATATATATATATATATATTCACGAAGCTTACATGATCTCTGATTGCAAATACCTGCAAACAGGCTTATATGCTGACCGCTACAGTAGATCAAGTAAGCGACCGTGCTGTACCACTCAATCAAAAAAAAAAAAAATCAGAATTCTGCTTATAAAACGTAAACAGGAAACGTAAACATGACAGCACACACAAACAAGCACACATGAAAAGGAAGACACACTGACGGCCACCCGGGCGGCAGTACTCGGTCGTCTGATGAACCATGCGCCCAGACGCATCCTGCTTTATTTCAGCTAACCAAGCTGGCCCTTTCTTGAAAGGAACTATACGGAGTCAGTCATTGAGCATACGAATTTGCCTCCACACTTCTGAACCAAGTATTTTGCACAGACGGTTAATGCGTCCCATGGACGGTGCAACATGACCAAACAGCACTCTCACTTCTGGCGTCGCATGTTGTTGACACAACATCCGACGTATTTTGCGGCACGTCGTAACATCCGTAACATTCATAACATCGCAACACCCGACTGCGGCAGGTCGCAGCGACGAAATGGCTGACGAGCTCTCTTGAAGCTGAACACATGATTTCGTCTTATAGGTTTCTCTAGAGCACAGCGACTTCTTAATGGCTGTCATTCATAAATGGCAGTATACTCAGCGGCTTCCTTTATTTACTTTATTCTCACTTATTTGCCGATTCGGTATGCGCCACTGCGTGCGGGCCCGCTTTTGGCCAATCCTCCTGAATGAGCATGTACTACTCCGATACAGGGAGCACAGAAGTATTAAATGCAGCTAGATACGCGTCGTATTTCTCTGTGCATACAGTTGTCATCAGCATTTTTCCCTCCACAAGCAAAACGAGAACAAGGTGAAAGCGGGAACCAACGCTCCGACAAGCGGACTTGTCTTTTTCAAGGCCTTGAAAAAGACAAGTCCACCTGTCGAAACGTTGGCTCCCGCTTTCTCCTTGTTCTCGTTTTGCGCATCGTCTTGAATTTCCATCTCCCGCCTTCCCCGTGTTTTTCCTTCGCAAACGTCATACATCGCCTTGCTCATCGTACCACCGCTGCGTATAGGCGTCTCACACTTCTTCTCATCCTCCGGATCTGGTGTTTTCATTTCGGCGTGGCTTGTGAACGCTACAGTTCATAAAAATAAAAAAGTGCGTGACAATAAAGTTTCGATAAGTTTTGAATAAGTTTGTTGATAAAGCTTTGAATAAAGTTTTGCACAACACCTGCAGGCTTGGAGTGACACCTGTCACCGGTAAAAGATGCTGAGAGTGAGTGGGGCTTTACTAATCCAGGTACAACCAAATTAGGAAGGCCCTCTAAGCTTCAACAAGACGCTCTCTCACCAGAACAGGAATTGGCCTCCCTGCTGCAGTATTCTGCCACCCCCTCCCACATGGCTCTCGCAGAGAGAGGCCTTCGTCCTGCAGCTGTCTTAAAACAGGCTGATGAGGATGATGAAAGTTTTGATCTTTGTGGTGGATAAACATGAGCATTTCATGAGCTTGCACGTTGCATAGGAACACAATTGCATGCACCACTGTTTATTTGTGCATGATTTAAATAACCGCTTCACCAAATCATTGATTTACATATAGATTCCAACACTTGTGTTGGATCTGCGCAATTTTATAGCGCTGGATTCTGTTAGCTCGTTGCTCAGTTTCGTGTCGTTGGCGCCTTCCGCAGCGATCTAGGTGAGCGAGAGAGGTATCAGAAGGTGTTTCCATTGGTGGAAGCGTGCACGGCTTCATGTGCAGTTGCACCAATGAGACAGGAGTGCTCATTGACCTGACGCAAGGCTCGCTTTCCTGTAACGCCACCAGATGGCGTCAACCTCCGCGCGTTACTAGAGTTACTGTCTATACTGCCGAAGCTAGCACTCCCTAAAGAGAGCCTGTACAGTTAGTCTACGCGTTACTGTCGGCAAAACCACTGATCTACGCTAGAGAAATTCTGAAGGAGCCCGAAAATGCAAGTCCTCTTTGGCTCCGTGCAACTGATAAAGTGACTCTCCGATTATTATTATTATTTGTTTTGCTTTACACAGGCATGTGCACTTGGGTACAACTAGGGTGGCATTTGTGAAACCTTTCCACCGCAGGCAAGAATTAAACGGCGCACAGTGCCTCACAAGCGAAATAGCAGCATTAGTCAAATCTAGTTGTTGGAAACATGCGATGACTGCACATATTGTAAAAAAAGAAAGAAAAAAAAACCGCTCATAATCACAGCGTAAAACCATGATGACAAGCGTAAGCGTCTTTGGCAGAAAGGCGCACCCCGAGATGGACATCAGGCTGGTGCGTACGTATTTTCCTCATAAAAAGGTGCATTCAGCAAAAATTTATTTGCATCTGCAGCTGCTCTATGCTCTCTTGTTTTGCTCTAGCGGCCACGAGTACGAGATACTAAAAAAGTGACGCAACAAATGAGAACAGAAGAACAGCTGCAGCCCAACAATACTTCGTTTGCGCATATACCTCTCTGCTGCGCATTGAGAAGCGCAGCAGACGCCAGCTTCCGGTACAAATGACGGATCTTCTGGCGACTTCGCAAGCTATCACCTCGAGGAGCGGGGATGCGCCATCCAGAAATTGTAGTGGAGGTCAGTGGACAAAACCCACCAGTATCGCTATCGTGTAACTTTTGCCGCGCGGCGGTCAAGCCTCGGCTCTTCCCTTCGTGAGTCGCCAGAGAGCAGTTGAGAATCGGTAGAGGAGCGCAGTAGTCAGAAACAGAACGCTACAAAACACCCTTTCCACTAAAATTTCATCGAGGAAGCAGGACTCTCAGAGCTCCTAGCGATGATTCGGTGATTCGGCTAACAGCCAGCCCGCGCATTACAACTAACGGTTAAATATTTGCGTTACACTTGTAGCCTTCCTGTGCACTTCTTTTTTTCTTTCTTTTTTTCATTTTGTACCCAGCGCAGTGTGGCCGCCAAGGCCAGGGATCAAATCGTCGTTTCCTTCTACTCGGCAGAAGAACGCATTATGGGTACTGAGCCCCCGAGGCGTGTATGAGAAAGAAAGGAAGGGAGTAAGAGTGGGGGACGTAATAATTTTCATCGAAGGAGTCGGTATGCGTGGGGCGGTTATAAAAACCCCAGACGCAAACGCCTACATAGTGCCAGGGGTCGTAGCTGCAGTCTTGACATTGCTTCATAACCCGTATCAGGATGTAGCCGATTCGTGCTGTTCTTAAGAGCGCAACGAACGTCAAGAGTACACATCCACCAACCTTGGTGATCAGACAGCGATAAAGTGGCGATTAATTGAAACGAACCTTCGCCGTCGCGGTCGTTTATCGTGCTCGTCTCAACATCCTCCATCCAGCGCTCCTCCGACGCTTGACTTGAGCTATCGGTCTACCGTGTCGTGTTATTTTCTATCGCAGTTCCTGTACAAGTAAATCACTACACCCGCAAGGGCAAACTCAAGGCAAATCAGATATGTCGACAGGCTCGGAAAATTTGATCACTGTCAGGAAATTACAGTAATGTACGCGATGTTAGAGAAACACTTGGAATTTAACATGAACACCTTCCAACAGGTAAATCAATAAGCAAAATGAGCAGCAAAATGACCACCCTTATGCTTTTCGCGTTGCAGAACCCACCAGAAGAAGACTTACATTTCATTATTTTCGACATTTACTGACAGGAAATTCAAGGAATTCATCTAAAAATTCGCACCTCCAATGACTTCTAGAGAGCCTTGTCTCTCCCGTGCACCACACTGTATACCAAACTCAGCGCTCTGGCTTTTCACGAAGAACACAGACGAATTCATCAGCACTTTTTTAACCACAGAAAATTACCTTAGTCGAAACATTTCCTCGTAATATTGCTGTCGTTACAATGTGACTCCAGAGGCCAGGTGCGATGGTAATGCGAGAGTACTCTTCGAACGTAGACGGGAAAGAGAAAAAAAGAACGAAAAATAGAAAGAAAAGAGCGTAGGCAAACGTGAATAAGGGACTTTCTCTTTGATCGAGTGCCCTCACACCGGGAGGCCAAGGCGACCGCGGAGAAAGCAGCACCCCCTGCACCCCCCCCCCCCCCCCTTCATATAAGTAACTTGTTTCGCAGTGCTCGGCGACATTCGGACGGTATACCGCGTTTACACGTACTTAACTTATCGTTTTGTGAAAGTGGGCGTTTGCAAATAGTTGGCACGAACTTATGCGTAAGTGATTTTTGTACTTGGCTATATTACTTTATTCCACAGCTGAGCACTTATTTTTTCTTCATCACACGTCGGAGCAAACGAGTAGCCGTGGAATCTCAGAGTCACCATAATATTTTTTGCATTCATTTTTAACGATAAAAAAAGAGAGTAAGCTATCTTTAATAGAAACCCCCGTACCAAAGACGCGGACGAAGGCGAAAGTAGTGCACCTCGCTTGTGTTGTTTGTTTCTCTCTGTCTTTTTTTTTTCATTTTTTTTCATCTCGTTCGCTGTTATTCCTGTCGTACGTCAAACCCGAAGTAACTGTTCCACAGTCTAAGCAAGGTGTCATATGCATTAGAAAAAAAGAAATCATCATGAGATCAACACAAAGCAAAGGCACCTTCCTTCTTATGCCACTACCAACCACATTTACGGACTACCAAAAAAAGATGCTCGCATGAGTACATCCTCCTTTTTCTCCCCCAGTAAATATGGTGGTTGGAGAGGTTGGTATCATATTTTGGACTGGCTAGCCCCGGTCTAGTTCGGTTTACCATGCAAATTACAATTTAGGCCCGTTCGAAAAAAATGCAAGCGTACTTAATAGCAGACACTGACCATATATATATATATATATATATATATATATATATATATATATATATATATATATATATATATATACATATAGCGACGATAGTAACTACATTCAAAGACGTTCTGTAGTCAGCCCTACTATTCCTATGACATAATCCCGTTTCTGCTTTTAAAGGGACCGCATATGAAGGGTTCCTGCAAGAAGGGGCCCTATAAAGAGGGACCTAATAAAATAGCGACGCTAAATCGATATATTAGATTATTTTCGGACGCTTGATGAGAAATTGTTGGTTATAGTTGAAAAAAAAGAACGCCAACCTTTCGTATATATAATTCCGCGCCAGAACCTCTGCGCCGTGGCATGTCATTGCGAAGTCACTGATTTAAAAGGCTTTTCTTCTTTTTTTTTTTATTTAGGCAGTTTTTTTCGCTCAGGATAACTTACTGAAACTCGCTAGGTTCAGTGTTTAGGTTCCTTAGAATTCGATGTGCTTCTTTGCCATTGATAAACAATTACGTTAGCTCTAAGTAGACGCCGGCAAAATCCATGAAGTCCCTGAAAGCGGGAACTTCGAGGTGGCGTGGCCACCGGCCTACCAAGCCTCCTTTGATTGAAATGGTGAAAATTTTGTTAATGTGGAAGTGTAGTTCTCTAATACAGCTTAACTTAATGTTGCTTCTTACAACCTCTTTCAGGTTATCAGCTGTTACATGCGGTGACTCTGATCAGCGCCGATCGAACAAGAAATTTTGCTTGAGTCAACGTTTGGACCAATGGCGAGTTTACGTCAGGGGCACCAACTGTTTTCTTAAGAAGCCCTTTATACACGCGTAGCTCGCTGAATAAGTTGGTGCGTAGAGTAGGGTGAGGGAAGTGTCAGGTGAAAGAAAGGGGCGGTGGTGTGTGTGTGTGTGTGTGTGTGTGTGCGTGCGTGCGTGCGTGTGTGTGTGTGTGTGCGTGCGTGCGTGTGTGTGTGTGTGTGTGTGTGTGTTTGTGTGTGTGTGTTTGTTTGCGTGTGTGTGTACGTGTGTGTGTGTGTGTGTGTGTGCTTGCGTGCGTGCGTGTGTGTGCGTGCGTGTGTGTGTGTGTGTGTGTTTGTGTGTGTGTGTGTGTGTTTGCGTGTGTGTGTACGTGTGTGTGTGTGCGTGCGTGTGTGTGTGTGTGCGTGCGTGCGCGTGTGCGTGTGCGTGTGCGTGTGCGTGTGTGTGTGTTTGTGTGTGTGTGTGTGTGTGTGTGTGTGTGCGCGCGAGCGCGCGCGCGTGGTGTGTGTGTAATATTATTCCTGCGCAGCCGTGCAACCTGGAATCTTCTTAATGCATCGCATTGAATGAACAGGCGTACGCTGGCTGTGCCACTTGATCTCAGCCTTCACGCCTAGACTTCGAAGCGAAAACTTTCCTGCGCGGCATCCGTGGGCTTCAGACGTTTCCCGAGGACACTTCCGCATCGTCACGGGCTCAAGGCAACATCCCCTGGTACATGCATTTCGGGTGCAAAAAGAAGAAGAGGAAGAAGAAGAGAAACGAAAGGTCCGTTTCTCGCGTGGGCGGTGAAATCGACATCATATAGACGGCGGAAGACGCCTTGCCGGGAACGCGTCGGAAATAAACGTTCCTCGACGTGGCTTGCCTCCCTGTACGGATGTAGATGCGGTACACATCTGCGGAATTTCCTCTTGCGACAGCTACCTTCCTCCTCCTCCTCCTCCTCCTCCTCCTCCTCCTCCTTTTCCTCCTCGCGGACGCGTTCTGCCCGAGGGAGGACACCTTTTCCTCTCGGAGGAAGCGTCCGCGGGCTTTATTTTTTTGTCGTTTCTAGCCTTTCTGGTCTTTATCGGCGCACCACTCTCACGTCCTCTGTCCCTTCCGAGGCCTTTGGCATCTTCCAAGGCTCCCAGTGCGCGTATGCAGCGTTAAACTAGAGCACACGGCGGATTCGCAGAACGCATTGCATGAATGTCTTTGTTCGCCCAATTGGCTTGAGAGTCACTTTGTCATTTTGTTTGTTTGTTTTCGTTTATTAGCTGCGACAGACCTCCTTAATGCTATAACGCATTACATCCAACGGCTCTTTCTAATTTTCTTCATATTTCGGCTACCCCATTCTTGGGTAACCGGGCGTGCGCCTCCGGATGCTCTGACTTAATATATAGCACATAATTTTGGCGACCAACGTGATGCGTCTCTAAGCAAACCTCGGCTCTTCGAAATGAAAAAAAAAATAATAAATTCCAAATAACACCTGCACATGTAATCTCAGCTCTTGCATCTCGAATGCGAACAGACCTCTTAGTAGAATATCGCGTGCGATTCAACAACAGTCTTATTTTTTTATTTTCTTCTACATATTATTGATCTGATTTCAGATATTTCAGCTACCCTATTCTTCGGTCACTGGGTATACGTCACCGCATGTAGGTAAAGGCCCATTCTTGGTCAATGCACTACATTAACTATGGGCCACTGTTACACAAGGCGTGTGGGAGCCTTATAATATGCTATCGATAGGTTCATATATATATATATATATATATATATATATATATATATATATATATATATATATATATATATATATATATATATATACACATATATATATATACACATATATATATATATATATATATATATATATAATTGCGCATTTTTTCCGTACCTTGTTAACGGTGCAGTTCGTAAAGAAAGTGCATGGTATTACATGTTAAATCGGGTGGAAATAAACCCAGTTGTACGCACCGCATTTAATCAGCAGAGTCACCAACCCTTCGCTTCCCACAGATTCCAACGTCTACGTAATGAGCTTATTCCAACTCACCCAGTTCTCGCTACTTGTGAGCATGCTAAAACAGCACATTAAAAAAAAAAGACTCAGTCTTTATTCGGTGAGAAAGACGATGACGACGAAGGGCCAAAACTCAGGGAGGTGGGCCACGAAGCTTCCCTTTAAATACGGTTCTGTTTTTGTTAAATAGCACTTACGGAATGACCGTATTAATTAGTTTAGTTATTTATGTATGATTGATTTGCTTATTTATACTGCAATCGTTACTGCGTATTTCTTCTTAATTAATTTGTACTCCTATCGAAAGGATGGAATGTAAAAAAAAAAACTGATGTATCTTGCCTCTCTGTTTTCAACGTACTTTTACTTTGTTTTCTTTTTCTTTAGAATGTATATTACATGCTTGAAAGAGAGATACCGTCGTGAAAGGTGAATGCTTACAAAACATGCATGCATTTGGTTTTGCCTGATTATTTAACGTTAAGGCTTTGATGAAAACAATTCTAATAAACACTCTTATTAAACCGTGAAGTCGAACAGAAATTCTATGAGTTTCGTCGCACATGCAGCGACATCTACACATGCCTGCCCAGCATGGAGTGGTGTCGTGTGTTGTGGTGTGACGTTGCGAACATGCACTACACCCATTTTACGGTTGTGGCTAGTATCATCTCCAACCGATCTGCTTTGCCGGCTTCCACTCCATGCTTACATCTACTCTCGATTACGGGAGAGCCAGAATTTGTCCTTCTTTTCCTTTATTGATGGGATACCAGGAAAAAGGAAGCAGTGCACGTCGTATCGGGGTACGCCTGCGTCGAAGGACGCCGACGTATTAATCCGCCAGCCTTACCCTTAATACCCAACGACACGGTGGCCTTAGCACCTTTATTTTTTAATTCTTGTGTTAAAGTTGTGCGTCAAGCACTGTGACCTTGCGACTTTGCTGCGGACGACCTAATTATGCGCCACTGCACGCTGCATCCAATGCCATTGTTTGGCTCGAATGACCTTGCGCTGTGCAACGCGGTGGCCGGCTTAAACGGATTACGATTACTCGGACCATTAACGAAAGAACATTCGGCAAAACAGCTGCAGCTTTCTGTCGCTGCAGAGCGCGTTGTGTGATACTCCTTGAGGCAACGAAGCTGGCTTCGTCGTGCGCAGCAACTCTGGTTGCGACGAAGCCGACTAAAGCGACCTCGGCTACGTCTAATGCTTCACCAAGTTAATGACACTGATATTCTCAGCGTGTTCAGAGCATCACTAATGGTTGAGGCATCATACATCGGAGGCACACATCCGTGTCGAATGATTCAGTCTGCATACGTAGAAAAAAAAAAAAAGGTAATGTCGTTTCTGTTGTAAGAAGAGATCCAGAGCAACTCCATGTAATAAAGGAATATGTAGTTTACTTAAGAGAATACTTACTGGAAAAATTTAGAAAGGAATTCTTTCGTGCGTCCAACAATAGGGCTGACGTTGTGGATAGCGTATACCTCCTCTGTTATTAGATTTGGAAGCAAATTATGTTGTTCTTGAGGTTGGTTCGAATCAAACACATTAGACGCTTCGTTTCCCTCATCTCTAGATTCCTTGTCGGTGTTTAATTTTGTTGCACTAATGTAATCAGCGAAAAAAAAATCATCATTAGTGAGGCGCTGGCTAACGCTCCAATGGCTCCGCCATGCGACCTCCGCTGATTATGCGGAGGTTATGGGTTCGATTCCACCAGAAACAATTGGCGTGTTTTCACCTTGATTTTTATTTTCCTTCATTAAGTGCGTGAGCGTCGTAAAATTTAACACTCGTCTACAATTCATCAGTGCAACATAAAACATTCCATACTGCCCTACACATTTCTTGGATTCGTACAACTGTTTTCGGGTACGATTGCTGCTCATCTTCAGCGCGAGTGTTGATTATAACGCGTTTTTTTTTACCTGTAAGAAGCCTTATACAGTTTTATCACATGAGTAACAAAAAGGTGCCGCACCAACACGGCACCCCGTGAACAGTTCAGGGCTTTACGCATTAAACCTATACGCATATTCATGTGCGTAGTTTGTCTAGGAGGACGAGTAAGTTGCAGTAAATTCACACACAACTGCGGAAGTTGTATCGGCGCAACTAAAATGTTTCGTGGTATTTGAAATTTACCAAGACTAGGTCACCAGTACTGGCGGATGTTGAAGTCATGCCCATAATAAAGAAATCGATAGAAAAAACGAACTGCAACCTCATCCAAAGGCAGCTTTGACAGTTATAGTGGAAGTACGCAGCATTACGTGTAGCAAGACTCCAACAGTTTTACGCAGTACTCTATAAAGCCTTTTTCCTCGGCCTTTGCGCCCACAGTTCCTCGTCCCGACACCATTCGTATAGTGCTACGGCATCCTGCCCACCCACGGCGTAGTCCTGGCGCCTCCGGCTTTCAGATGTGCTTTTCAGTACGCGTGCAGAACTGCGTTGTTCACTGGAGACCCGAGGACGCGGCTTTCTCCTGCGTGACGGGCTTCTGCGACTACCACCAAGGCCGCTGGATTAAAAAAAAAAGAAGTGCGACCTGCCGCGTGCATCGAAAATGGTTTGATCCACCACGGCGCATCCAGCCAGGGACTGTTGTCTGGTGTTGGTATAAAAAAGGCATCAGGAACGTGCTTTAAACGCCGTAGACCGACGCATCCCATCCCAGCCAGCTAACGCCGTTCAGCCCAGCCAAGCGGCCGAGAATGCAACTACGGCCGTCACGTTCATTGCAGCCCACCCGACGCGGCAGGCTGCACTTTTTTTTTATTCGGCGGCCACGCTACCACTCCTCCAACAGCACTTTCGGACCCGTGTAGTAGACGTGAACGAGTCGTGCGAGCGAACCTAGCCCTCGCACCCGGGACTCTGAGTTCGGTCAAAGTCCACCGTATTGTCAACGACGCCATCTTGTCAGCTCCGATTGGCAAACAGAGCATCTATGCCGTCTCTTATCGGCTGAAGGCGCCAATGACGGAAGAATCGTACAGCAAAACAGCACCCCTCAGCCCAACCCGGCTCGCCAGGGTTCTCGCTCGTCCTCGACAAGCCAGCTTTCAAACATGGAACCGACTGGGGGATTTACGACAGCATGTCTTCGATTTTGTCGGGTTCATGTATAAGTGGAGCTACAAAGTTCCCAGGTGCGGTACGCAGGCACGTACCCCCCGAGTGACGCAAGCGATCCGCCGCTACGGCGGTCTTCCTGCGTGTTACGGCTGTGCGGCCGCTCACTAATGCACAAAACCGGAGGCTCCACTTTGCCCGAGCCAGCGGGCGCTCACTCCGAACGCATAAGTGCAGGAAGTAACGTATAGGGCGTCAGCTTTTCGCGGCAAATCTCTCGCGATATGCGGAAGCTGCAGAAGGACGGTGCAGCAGCTTTCCTCGTAGGAAAAAGTCAGCTGTGAGACATTCGAGCCAGTAATCATTAAGCCGAATACACGAACGTTTAAAGAGGGAAAAGAAGCGTCCTCTGCGCATGGACGAACGAGTAAACACGTTTTCTGATGATCTCGAGTCGCTTTGGAGATCGGATAATTTACTCGCGTACGAAATATTCGTCGAAGGGTGTAATAGTTCGGAGGCTGGAACGACGGAACCCCAAAGATTATTCCTAGTCTATATCTATAAGGGATGGAGGAAAAGTGGACATGGGTGCCTTGTGGGCATGCCTCTGGACTCCGATTTCGTGGTTTGCAGAAGACGTATGTAGGAGTGGCAGAAAGATGTGACGCGCATGACGCAGACGCACAGTAATTATCCGGCCGAACAAAACAACAGGAAATTTTATGTAGCAACGACACAGATTGTTGTCGTGTTTTTGTACATATCACTTTCGGTGCAACAGAAATTTTACAGGGCTATAGCTATATCCTATGAGGAAATTGCAATTAGATTCACGCCGTCCACAAATGTCATCGCCACCACCGTAATAGCGATGCGGTAATGATGATCATCATCATACCTTTATGACCCTGATAAAATAAAAAGTATCTATATGTCTATGTGAAAAGAAATTATGCAAAGCACGAAAAAAAGAAAAAAAAATGTCGCGGTTTAGCACGAAAGGCGAAGCAGCGATTGTAACAATAAATTAGTGGACAGCTAGCTATACGAAGTAGTAATAATAATTTTATTGGCCGTATAAAGTTGTAAACTTAGGCATACTAATTATGTTAACAAACACGGTGCCCCACGAGCACAAGCAATCATGAACATACCCGCCGTGGTTGCTCAGTGGCTATGGTGTTGGACTGCTGAGCACGAGGTCGCGGGATCGAATCCCGGCCACGGCGGCCGCATTTCTATGGGGGCGAAATGCGAAAACACCCGTGTGCTTAGATTTAGGTGCACGTTAAAGAACCCCAGGTGGTCAAAATTTCCGGAGTCCTCCACTACGGCGTGCCTCATAATCAGAAAGTGGTTTTGGCACGTAAAACCCGAAATATTATTATTAATCATGAACACATCCCACCCTATGACCACCGAAACTCGCTGTCCAAACGCCGGAGTGAGGAAATGCGGCAGCAGCAGCGAGCTTGAGCCCGCCATCGCTGACTCACCCTCGCACGCTTTCACTCCAACGTACAGCACACGGCGACGATTTTATCGCCCTTGGACTTTATACGGAACCGCATGGCGAAACCGACTGCAGAAATGTACCTGGAGTGTCCATATAATTGCTTTCGCAATCAAAATACTACTGAGAACGTTTTTGCTTTCGAATTTCTTCTCTGTTTTTATGCATTAATTTATTTGTAGCGAGAACAGAGGCGGAGCAAAAAGAATGCAGGCTTGTGAAGTCCTTCTACTTAGGGCGTAGAACCTTCCCCGGCCCACACAACAAACTATCCCGAGCGCAGGCTACAACTTTCCGCCTGCTACAAACCAATACTTACCCCTCGTTACAGCTTTATAACAAGATCTACCCAGACATTTACCCCAATCCCACGTGCCATATCTGCAAGACACAGCCAACCACACTTCCACACATGCTTTGGGACTGTACACACCAATACCCCGACACTAACCCCACGATCCTCTCGTCGAGATGGCACGCTGCCCTGCGTAGCCCCAACCTTGACGACCAACTCTGGGCGACCCAGCAGGCCTGCGAGGCGGCGAAGAGGCAACACCTCGACGTTCCCACGTGGGAGGCCTAGGCCCAGCCACCATCTCTTGCTGGTTTCAATAAAGTTTATTCAGTCAGTCAAGAGCTTGCGGGGCAGGAACGCGGGGATAACACAGGCTTCCAAGAGCGAGGGTTACGTGGCGTCGCGTCGATGCCCTCTCCCCTCTCGCAACAACTGGTGCGCCGGCATGGCAGCACGTGTTCCCTTCCCCCCCCCCCCCCCCTCTGCTCCGTCGAGGTGCTCACGTGACGTGCGGCGCAGCCAATGGAGATCGAGGTGCCACTTCGCTGCTACAGACGTCGATTTCATTTTCCCGCTCAATGGGCCGTTTGATGCTTTCGCATCAAAACGTTCCTTCCGAAGAAATTCGCCCGCTCTATTCATGTTTCAGTTGCACGGTACAACTACCGGCAGTATAGGCGGAGGCACAAACACTCTCCTGCTTGTCTATACATCGCTTTTCATAACAATCGCAGCCGCCTCTAGTACGTTATCTCCTGATGTTTTACTCCGGCCCATCATGTCGAAGGTGGCAAATTGCGGCGAGGGCGTGCCATTACGAGGTCGAACGAACTCTTTCGATGCTGACCCCACTAACCTAACCGACTTGTTGAGCGCTTTGAGCGTTTTCCCACACAATGGGTTGTACACAATGGCACACGATGTGGCGTGCCCGGTTATTTGTGAGCAATTATTGACCCCAAGCAGGAGTCCTTAGCTCATGAAGTTATTATTGGAAGCACGAATGGCACTACGTGAGCGCGTTCTTTTTGCGCATTCATGCTGCGATCGCTCTGTGCCACTGACCTTCCTTTTGTATTTATGCTTACATGTTTAGACGTTGTGGTTGGGTGTCTGTACACGCCGATTTTGTGTTGTACTCATCGTCTCGCTACACATACGTGCATTTGCGTCCGTGTTCTTCTGTTCGTCTCCCACGCTTTTGTTCTACGGCGAAGCTATGAGCACGACTGCATAAACGCTCCAAAAACGTTAAATGCGCGTTTTCCCTGTGTCTTGGGAGAACTAAATTTTGCACCGTGCGTAGTTTTTGAGGGAAAGGGTGATATGATGATGTGCGGGCAAATAATGAAATGTGTGGGCCAAATAGGAGGTAAATGAACATTGCGAAACACTCATTTTCTTTCGGTTCGGAAGCGTGTGTGAAAGGACTTTAATGTTCTCATGGTACTTATCGAGAACCAGAATGTGGCAGCAACTTTTATTTTGAGAGGACGAGGGTAATGCTGTGAATTAGATACGCGGAAAGTTCGAAGTGTGAAGGTTATATGTTAGGGGCTCCAGAAAAAATTTATAAGTACTCGTTTTATTCTCCTTTGGAGAAACTGGTGAGTGAATTTTGGAGACTTGAATTCTTTCTAGTGAGCCTGAGTGCGTAAAATTCTTGTGAGTCTGAGTACGAGTGAGCCCGGCTGTGTAGAACTTCAGTGTGTCTCAGTCCGAGCGAGCACGGCTGAGTAGAATAATGGTGAGTCCGAGTCCGAGTCCGTAATGAACAAAGAATTATTTTCTAGTTGAGTCAGAGCGAATTCCTTTTGCTTTGTAGACCTATATGGTTACACCGGGATCTTGTGCCTAAAGACATAGGTACTGCACAAGCGCCCCCTGAACACACGACTTATGTTAGCGCTCCTGCGATGTCATCGGGTTGAGCATTCATGATCGGCTCTCGCAGAAATTCCTAGCGAAGGAACACAATGACAAAAAAAAAATGATAGACACGAGCCATACGACACTAGCATTTGTACGTCGTCATTTTGGTTGTATCTGTTTTCATTCTCTTGCGCTGCAAATTTCTGTAATGCCTTACCAATATGCAAAAACAAAAATATAGAAAAAGGTAACCGCAGTGGTGGCAGTCACTCGCTTTGAAGTTATATTGTTCATCTCACAGTTGCCGACCTTAATTCAAGTTTTCCGAGTACGACTACTAATATTGTAAAAAACTTCGTTGCCTCTGCATTAATATCTCACAGTGACAAGCACTCGCTCGCATTCAAAGCTGGGGAATTAGCGTGAGTGCGTGCTCATGAGGTATTGGGGCGATCTCAAAAGGTGAGGTGACTGATTACGGGGGACAGTCCATGACGATGCTGCTTGAGAAATGTGAAATAAAGTATAAGCTGCACAACGTTCTTGAGAAAAAAAATGAGAGAGCAAGAGGGAGGGAGGAGATAGATAGATAGATAGATAGATAGATAGATAGATAGATAGATAGATAGATAGATAGATAGATAGATAGATAGATAGATAGATAGATAGATAGATAGATAGATAGATAGATAGATAGATAGATAGATAGATAGATAGATAGATAGATAGATAGATAGATAGATAGATAGATAGATAGATAGATAGATAGGACAATCAAAAGTTGACGCTTAAGACATAGGTTTCGGGAAATAAGATAATAGTTATTGTCAGAAAATAGCTTATTTTTAACCAATTTGAAGTATAAAAATTATATAGTGAGGTTTTACGTGCCAAAATCGCGATATGATTATGACGCATGCTGTGGGGTATCCCGGATTAATTTTGACCAACCGGGGTTTGATCCCGTGACCTCGTGCTCAGCAGCGCAGTGCCAAAGCCGCTACGCCACCGCACAGTTAGTCAGGCAATACGTCAATGAGGCCAGCAAGATGAGCAGCAAACACCAATTACCAGCCTAGTGATGAAGACGAAGTTGACGCTTCGGCCGACTAAAATAAACTATCAGCTTTTGTTGCCCCGTGATCCTAATTCTGCTTTAATGCGTTAGTATTCTTTGGGTACTTCACGCATTTTTCTGGTGGCTATGTTTGTACCAATGTTCTTAGCTAACAGTTTTGGTCCCTGAGTAGGGTGTGGTCGAATGGGTAGCGTATCAGGCTGCTATGCCGAGGGAACAGGGTTCAAAACCAACCGTTGGACCAACTTGGGTAGCTGAGTATGTGGTAATGTCTACATACGTGCCGCTGTTCCACGAACCTCTTTCACCTTGACATAGGTCACTTAGATGAAAGACTGGGTAGGTACCGCTGTTCTAAGAAACCCTGACACAGACTTGGAGCACTAGGTATGTGCCATTCACTCTGTGTTGGTATTCTATGAACCTTTTTGATGCATACGTCGGTAACCTGGTATGTGGCAGTAGGTGTGAGCAATGAACGTCTTTGACGCCAACTTCGGCGACTATGTATGCGCCCCCCGAGTTACGACAAAAAATATATATTTAAATTTCTTCAATGCTGGGTGGAATCAAGCCCGTGTCAGAAGGGTTCCTCAAGGACAGCAGCCCGACGCTTTAGCAAGCTGCGCAACAAATCTGACGGCTATGGGCCGATTTTTTATGAAACTTCTTCACTCCAACGCTTTAGCGAGCTGTGCCTTGAGTGCACTCGGCATGTGCTGTTCTTCAACGAAAGTATCGCCAACTTGAGTCACCGAGTATGTGCCACTGGCTGTGCGGCAAGCAAGGCAATATCAGCGTTCGCGGCCACCGGCGCGCCACGCTTCTCGTCGCGGAGGCAGAGCTACTACTTCTTGGCAGAGCTACTAGATGGCGCTGCGCGTCCAGAAAGAAGCGCGGGAAAGGAGCCCGGTTGCCGCATGACGCGTTTCTCAGCGTTAACACGCACCGGCGCGCTGTGCATTTCGGAGGCCAAGCGCGGGCTTCGAGGCGGCGGCGCTAGATCGCGCTGATCGTTCTTGCGGGAGCGCGAAAGAGGAGCCCCGCTGCAATGAACGTCCATACATGACTAGTTTCCACGGCGGCACTGCGTTGTGTCATTATACAGGTTCAATACAAACGCATTACTGTCAACGGTCATCGTGAGATGGATGCGGCAACAATGTTTTTGTTGCCACGATATATACTCCATTTTTTTACATAAGATCGTTTATTGATGAATATGCTCTATACATTCTTTGTTCACGTTGACACGGAGCCTCGCCTCTACATTTCTTTAAACTTTACTTTTGCATTTCTTGCAGACGGGCTGGGCTGTACCTACAGCAGCAGCAAGTTCAACTGATGCGCCGCACCGCATGGACGCATCTCGATTGTTTTCAATAGACGCAACGTGTAGCGAACTCGCGCTTCCCTCTCAACCAACTCGAGCTTCACCAAGATGCCGTCACTTCGTCAGAGAGCGCTCGTCCCGTCCTCTTTTTTATGCGAAGCATATTACGAGGGCTCAACCCAGCTCCTCAGGCGCGGCGGTGACCATGAAATCACGTGACACCGTGACGTCACGACAGAGGAGAAGTGGCTTTGGCTCAACTCTTGCAAGACGGGCTGGGTGGGAATCGAACCAGGGTCTCCGGAGTGTGGGACGGAGACGCTACCACTGAGCCACGAGTACAACGCTTCAAAGCGGTACAAAAGCGCCTCTAGTGAATGCGGTGTTGCCTTAGAAACGCGCTGTTTCTAAGACGTGCGTCTCTTGCTCAGGCGCACATTTCGTTGCCGCGCCGAACGCTGCTTTGCTCGACGCTCACCGCGTCCAATGCGGGGCGCGTAGTCGCTGCCCTGTAGCACATTGTCTTACACCCCTTGGCGGGTCGACGGGAACGCTGTCGCGTTCCACTCTTGAAGGCGAAGAAGTAATGCATGAGTTGTTTCTTCGTCTAGCCGAACCAAATATAGCCAAGCAACAGCAGTTCACCAGGCTAAACAGTGGTTCAACAACTAAAATAAAGGCTAGTATGCTTCGCATCCTGGGCTTAACCTTACCTAAGCCACAGCCATTTTTTTTTTTTTCGTCCGTGTTCCAAGTCGTGCTCCTTTATGTTTACCTTATATTTACGAAAGTGGCGGCGTTTGAGAGATTGGCTCTGCCAGGCCCGTTTCGGACTGGACAAACCACTTAGAGGGAGATTACGAAAAGAATGAAAACAATGACAGGGAAGAGGGGGGGGGACACCGAAGAATAGAAATGAAAGCGTGCAACGTCGTCCTGCATTCCAGAGAGCGTGCGCGCTAAATTCCAGCGGTTTTCTCCTCGTCACACCACGAGGGATACGCGTACCGTGCGCGCGCCCACGCACCAAAAGAGGCGCGACGGCTCCTCCTTGTCGACGTATACTGGCTTCAGAACTCTGCCCTGCAACAGACGCGTAATGCATACTTACTTACACGCCGCAGTATGCGAAGGTAAGCTGAAAGAGAGAAAAGAAAGCGAAAGCCCCCATTTCACGCTCGAGAGGCGCGCCGCGCAATCCATATGATACGGTTTCCGGGAAAGCCGAAATGAGTCAAGGCAAAGGGGTCGCCAATCGGCTTTGTCGTCGCCGGCGGCCAGAGATATATGAGCGCCGATAAACGTAATTATTAGTCAACGTGCAACGCGCGCGAACGATCCGTTTGTTATTCAACGCGGCGAGGCCTCGGACACGCGAAGTTTCGCCTTGAAATGTCGCGAGGCGAGAGAGAGAGAGAGAGGGGGGGGGGGGGTAAGCGCGGGGAGGTTGAGGAAAGCAGGGTTTTGCCTATTCTTTCGAGCAGGCAGGACAGACGATGTCCACAGGTTCGAAACGGCTCCGGGTTGAGGTGCTCCAATTTGCCGTGGCTGATTCGCCTTTCGGGGAAACTGTCAGCTTCGGGCGTAACCGCCGCGCAAGTGAGAGCAGGCGCTTGGCGTGAAAAGCGGCAGCGTCAGGTAGCGCGAGAGTAGCGTACTCGCTCGATCAGTGAAAGTTCGCGGTGTATCTCTGACCGTATCTCGGATGTATCTCTTTTTGTTTTTCTTCTTTCTTATGCACCCGCAATGTGGAGCACTGATAAAGTAGACGCATTGCGACGTGAGGGCCCGGTGAAGGTTGACTACGCTAACTGAAAGAAAATTCAGCGGGTGGTTGGAGGAGCAACTGCGTATTGGAACTACGATGTAAAAAGGATCTTCAAATGACAGAGCAGCGCTTAATTTCTATTTGTTTCGGCGTGACATTACCGTTTGTTTTACTTTGCGGGAAAGTAAGTACGCATATAATGACGCCTATATTGCTCTCCTAAACCTCCACAATAAATTGACTCACCTATGAGCTACTAAATACTAATGATTTGGTTCCACTAAGAGTGATTTTATGACTCTGAACTGCGTGCCTCCTGCCAGCGTTATTTTGAATGTCGTCTGTAGTTAAGCTCATTACTACCGCGAGACATAGGTAGTAACGTTACTGAGGACGCATAACCCTGAAGGTGACCGACAGCGAATACCAGCAACAGCCGTTCGATAGCTTAAATATGCAAGGTGTTTCAGCGAAGACTTTCAAAATTTTCTATTAAATTGCCGGCTGCCTATAGCACAATTCTAGTCAACGAGCTGGCCTACTCGAAAAGGCGGACATTACTTTCGCTAAAGATTGAGATGCATAATAATAGTAACTAATCAACAAAAATTCACCAAGTAAGTTTTTAACTAATTGCCTTACGGCACATATTGCAATTTACAAATTCTAGCGGGTTAGACCGCAAGGCATGTCCACTTGAGAAAACGTGTGGATGACACCATTAGATATGCCCCGTCAAACTTCCGCTAAACATTCATTTTTTTTCATTTTCTTTATTAAGAAAACGTAATTTTAGGCATTGAAGTACCAAAGTAACTAACTGGAACGCCAATGCATTTCTTCGAAAACTTCGCGAATTAATTTCTCAAAACTCGTGTCATCCTGAGAATTCGTTTGAAGTAGATCTGCAATATGGGCCACGAGGTAATTAGTTAAGAACATAATTGCTGACCTTTTGTTAATTAATTATGCATTAAATTTTTTTGAGCAAATAATGTCCGCCTCTTCGAGCAGCCCGGCTCATTGACTAGAATTGTGCTGCCTGACACATGCAATTTAGCAGAAAAAAATTGAAAGTGTTGCAGAAACAAATGGTCAGTGACTCGATGACCGATAATGCAAACGTGATCGAAAATCACGATAGCAAAAATAGCTGTCGATTTTTATTGAGTCTGATGGTCATTATCTGATTAAACATCGGAAATGCACGTAATGTGTGTCAGAAATACACTTTCTACGTCATAAAATACAGTAAAATAGAAGTCAGATTGTTTTCCTTCGCCAGTGCCACAGCTGTCGAAATGAACACAAATGTCTTGTCCAACGTCCAAAAACCGCGTGATCGTTCACAACGTCTCTTTCTGCAGGGCACTGCAGCCTGCTCCAAGTTGAAGTCTAACGTTCACGTAGGTTCGAAGGCGGTGACATGCACGGCGTAAACAGATATCGCGCGCGCATGGCCCGTTCTCCGAAGCTGGTGCGCGTCACAAGCATCACCTTTCCTCGTCGCTGTTGCGTTATTGAAAGCGTCGAAGTGCCTCTTAAATGCAGGGAGATGCCGGGTGTCGCAAGAAGGTACGAGGATGTTTACAGTCTTTCCCCGATGCACGAACAGCGCGCGCTTCTTTGTGATGACGTTTGAAGTGACCCGTCAGGGCCTGCCGGCCTGTTCTGTTTACTGGAAGGTATATAGGAACGACGACGGCCCGTACCGGTTCAGCTGCACAGTGGAACCTATAGGTGGCGCTGGTAGCCGCCGTTACCAGCGCCTGAAAGCCGGGATGGGTGGTAACCGTGGTAACCTCGTGCTAACCGCCAAACCAATGCCACTTGCGTGGCAATATTCTCCAATTCCCACCCCTTTCTTTAGTCTGTCCACGTTGAGGAGTTGAAGGTCAACTACGTATTCTCTATTTTGACGTCCATTGTCCTGGTGCCCCTCAAGGAAGTCCTTGGACGCCTTATTTGTTGATATTTTCTTGATAGCCTTGTTTACGAAGTACCGTCCGATATTCGCTTATGCGTCGGTGATTGTCCACTCATGTGAACGAATTTTCTTGTGAAAGAGAACTGTCGGCTGTGTGACAGCCATACGATTTATTCTGTCCCTCATGCGGCTGGTCTAAATTGCAGCAAATGATAGTTAATGTTAACAATACAGTTGTGAATATATTATTCTCAATGTGTCAGTGCTTTCTACATATTATTACGTCTTTTACAGAATATCTACAGCGGGTTTCGTCATCGATATTTTAATGGTATTTTTAAGCACAATTTGCAAGAGAGAGAGAGAGAGAGAAAGCAAGGAGAGTAAAGGCAGGAAAGCCCATAAGCGTCAATTACAGAGGGGGGAGGGCGGGTCAGAAGAGTGCTTTCGCCCCCCGAACTTGACCACAGAGGGGCAAATCTACCCCTGCCGCCTACCCCACCCCAGGTCTCAAACCTTAGTCAGCCCCAATTGCCAGCTCCATTTTACTGTAAAAGTTGAATTGTTTGTTGCCACTGCGTTTTTACTGGGCATTCTATGCATCGTACTTTTTCTGTTGGTATTCTTTTTGGGCGAAATGCTTTACAAATTAAGTAACAAGCTGCTGCGCCTAATTAATGGCGAAGCAAAGACCGAGTGTTTTTTTTTTACTCTGCTCTTTGAAGGGTACCTGTTGTTATTGAATGTTACAAGAAGATTCTTTTTCCGCAAGGGAATGAACGCTGCTTAAATAAAATTCCAAATTGTGAGAACAACGGTCGATTTATTTATTTTGTATGCCTCCTTCAAGACACAATTAGTTCAGCTTTCACATGACCTCACCCCGCCACTCCCCACCCCCACCTCCCCGCGGGCGACGACCTCTTTCTGCGCTATGCAGAAAATGTCAAAGGCAATGGGGGACGCGTACGTCAACAGAAAATCACTGCAACAGTTCGGATGTCCCCAGCGGAAACTGATTGTAGATGCCCCTGAAACACACCAGGTATTTATCTTACATGTTCGAAATGTTTCCAACGGTTAAATATGCCTCCGTTAGGCGAGTCGCACATATAGCGAGGTTGGATCAATCAACCACGCGTATATAGCGTGCGCAAAAATAATTTTGCTCGCATTGTTTGGCGCCGTTATCTGTTTCAATTGCTTTATCCAGCCTGCTGATTATGCTGTTTTGTCACTGCTGGCACGCTCAGAGTCGATGCTTTCGCGCACATAATGAACTTTCTAATGTGGAGTTGGTTATAAATTTATCAACATTATAAGTCATAATTCACTACACATCTCTTTATGAGTAATTGTTTGCATTAATTTGCAGCATATTTGACTGCTTGACACATATATTACAGTAGAGCCTTGTACGCACTGTGCTTTCCGCGAAATTCTTCGTTGCTTTTTTTTTACAATATATACATTTCCTACTGTTCTATATTGCACTTACTGAATGAGAAAAATATTAATTCAATCATTCATTTATTTAGCGCGCCCAGGAATAACTCTAAGGTCTGAGTGCAGGCGCACGCATACGTAGAGAAAGAGAGAAAGAGAGAGAGAGATTTTTCGAAACAGTGTCCCGAGTGAGGCTTGGTGTCACCTTGAGGTGGGAAGGCTCCTTAGTCCAGGAACCCTTTGGCTTCGACTGACCTCTTGGCCCTGGCAAAGAGTTGTCGTTGATCTTCCAGGTCCCCGAGGGCGTGCTTGGCCTCCCACGTTTCGAATAGGTGGTCTTCGTTTTCTTGTTGTGCTCGTTTAGCATCCGTTTTCGGTTGCATTTCGCTGTCTTCCTGCCATGGGCATTCCAGGAGCAAGTGTGCCAGGGCGTCGGGCGCGTTGCAGAGTGGTCAGAGGTAGCTGTGGAGTGTCGGGTAGAGGCGGTGCATCATCGTTCGGTGAGTGTACGTGTTACTTTGTAGGCGTCTGGGGACCATGCTTTCCTCTCTGCCGAATTTTGGGTGTGATGGAGGATACACCCGGCGCTCGAACCTGTAGTGTTGTAGTATGGCAGCACAGCTGCTGGGTACGGCCTCCGTCTCTTCTGGCGCGGGTCGGAGAGCGCGTGGATTGAAGGGAGCCCGGCTAACGTGCTCGCGGGCAGTGGCGTAGGCCGCTTTTTTTTTTTTTTCGGACGAGATAAATTTCGATGGTGTCTATGGCTTTTTATAAACCGCTTTCTTGCCTTCCAGTGTTCGTAGCTCTGGTCGAGAGAGTGATGTCATCGGCACATATCGCGTTACTCAGATCTGGTATAGTCTCGAGAAGTTTTGGTAGCTTTGTCATAGCCACGTTAAAGTGTAGCGATGAGATGACCGACCCCTGCGGGGTGCTTCTGTTTGGAAGTTGGCAGCTTTCACTGCGGATGTTGCAGATATCGACCGTTGCCGTGTGGCCGGTCAGGAAGTTTCTGACGTACGCATAGGTCCTAGAGCCGCAGCTGGTGCCTTGGACGTTTTTGAGAATCACGTCGTGGGGGACGTTATCAAAGGCTCCCTTGACGTCTACTGCAACTAAGGAGTATTGGCTTCTTATGTTAAGTTGATCTAGCAGGCCTTCTTTCAGCTGCAAAAGTATGTGAGGCGTTGAGAGGTGCTGCTTGAAGCCAAACATGGTGACCGGTAGGTGGCCATTAGCTTCGTGGTTCTGGGTTATGCGGTCGTGCACCATATGTTCGAAGAGCTTTCCAACGCACGAGATGAGGGAGATCGGGCATAGGGTCTCCAAGCTGAGAAGTTTGTTGGGCAGCATTCAAGGTGACGTTACTATTTTCGCACCATTTAGAAAAAGAAAACAGGTCAGACTGCAGGATGTGACAGTCATCAACAGAGTAACTTTTCTTTAAAAATGTTGATGTCATCGGCGCATAATCAGGAAAGAATAATTCCGAACAGCGGAAGGAACGTCATCTAAAAATTGGAAAAGAGAGTGGTCCGATTACAAATCATTGAGATACGCCGCCAGACTCCACGTAAAGAGAAGACGTTTGGTCAATAACGTTAACATAACATCATCCATCAGGAAGATAACTGCGCGAGAGAAGGACAACTGATGAGTCAATACCAAAGTGCGTAAGCTTGATCAGAAGCATTGAGTGGCTGACTACATCAAAAGTTTTGCTGACGTCACCGTAAATGGTAGCAACTTGCCCCCTTTGAAGTGCCGGCTCGGAGATATGTGTCATGAAACTTGCAAGATTTGGGAAAGTGGAGTGGCCGGTGAGAAATCCATGTTGTATAGGAATCAATTAGTTATTCACCGTAAACCACAATACGCTGTGAAGAGCAAGTTAAAGAATCTTAGACGTGACACAAAGAAGAAAAATCGCGTGACAGTTCGAGACATCGGTTTTACAGCCAGGTTTAAATGTAAGAACACAAGCAGTTTTCCACATGGGAGGGCAAGTGGAAGTATTCAAACTGTTCTTAAACATAAATGTCAATACTACAGCAAATATACTGCCATAAACATTTAGAATTGCGGAGTGGATTCCATCGGGGCCGCAGGATAGGTAAGTCTTCAAGCTCTGAAGGCATTCAATGACGAGATTTTTATCAAACTGCCTTCCTTGATATAGGAACCGTCGTGTGCTGCTGACTGACACCAGCGTTGAAACCTGAAGCTCTACATAAGGATGATAAATGGCTAACAAAACGTTCCGCGAATGCTTGGACTTCTATTCCACTAGAGTCGAGCAGGCGAAAACACATTCCACGTTCACTAGAGCGCTTCCGGATATACTACTACTACTACTACTACTACTACTACTACTACTACTACTACTACTACTACTACTACTACTACTACTACTACTACTACTACTACTACTACTACTACTACTACTACTACTACTAATAATAATAATAATAATAATAATAGTAATAGAAAGAAGCTTTAGAAAGTTGATTCAAAATAGGAAAAGTACTCAGGAAATATTGGACGGGATATCTGAATCCCTAGCTCAAGGCTAGTTGGGCTCCATGCTAGTTATTATTCACAATCATAACGGCAATACGACAAAGTATAAATAAATCTTATATACGTAAATATTAATTTATAAACAAAAGGCAGGGTACTTGTAATAGCTACGAGTAACCTACAGAAAGAAATTTGTACTTAGTCACTATATACACTGCAAGTGAAAAAAAATATATATATACACCCGCGAGATGAAAAACCTATGCAGATAATAGTAGTGAGTGACAATAGATTTTCAATGATATTGAAAAAAAAAATTTGGCTTGTTTTACTTCCGACGGTAAGCTGTTTCATAGAGGGGCTCGAGTGCTGTTTAACCTCTTCCATATACATTATGTATTTTTGGCAAGAGAAAATTTCTCTTAAGTGCGCTGCGTCTATTTCTTGTGGAATATAAAAAATTTGATAAACTCGAACGGCAGTTAGTGGTTATGCTATTATGAGTACTTAATCTAGTTTTAAAATTCCGTAATAAATTTAAAGGCAGTATACTTAAACTTTGATACAGTGGTATTGATTTAGCATTGTAATCCGAAAAAGTCATAAATCACAAGGCCCTTTTTCGACGAAGCACAATAGGTTCTACATATTAAATATACATGTCACCCCAAGATGCAATACAGTAGGATAGATGGCTATGGAATATGTTAAATTGCTTTCAGAGAGGCAGTGTGGAAGTAATAACGGCATTTGTACAGAATAAAACAGGCTTTGCTTAACTTTTTACACAGCAATGCAATGTGAGGCTTCCAATGAAGATGCTCATCTAGTGTGACACCCAAGCATTGAATTGAACTCATCCACTCAGCTATATTATGATTTAGAGAAAGGGAATAAAATTATCTTCGAGGTGCTTTCCACGAAGAAGTAAAGAGAACATATTTAGTTTTCTTGGTAATCAGAGTTAGCTTATTTGGCGAGAACCACTGATTAACACTTAGAAGTAAATATTAGCCACTTGGAATATTTTGTCTAAGGAGTCTATAGCGCACAAAGTAAAACAGTGTCGTCTGCATACATTACAGCAGAGAAGTTTTCTAAGGTATCAGGAAGACCATTTGCAAACAAAGAAAACAATATTGGCCCCAGTAGTGAGCCTTGTGGGACCCCTGTAACAATTTCAGAAACGTCGGATTTGGTATCTGCAATGGCAACTAGTTGTTTTCTGTTATTGAGATAGCTGCGGAAAAAATGATGAGTTAGACCTCACAAACCATAGCATTCTAACTTATTTAGTAGTATGTCATTATCTACTGTGTCAAACGCTTTTCGCACATCTAGAATTATGTCTAGGACACTTTGTTGTTGTTCAAGTGAGAATTTATGTAGTCAGACAAAGCTAATACTGCTGTATTTGCCAATCTTTTAGCTCAAAATCCATGCTAGCAATAAGACAAAATGGATTGACCTTCAAGAAATGAAGTGGTTCGTTGGGCGATAAGTTTTTCTAAGAAGGTGTTTAAGCAATTTATGACAGATATAGGACTCCAGTTTTCTAACAAATTTTGGTCCCCATTTTTGTAAACAGGAATAACCTTAGCGATCTTTAATAAGTCTGGATAGGTAGCAGTATAAAAAGAGAGATTTAATATTTTTTCTAATGGCTTGCAGAGTATATCAATACAATGCTTTAAGGTTACTGTGGATATTCCATCATGAACAGCGGAATGTTTTGAATGGCATGCCGTTTACTACGGACACTATCTCCTCCGCTGTAATATTCACAAAATCAAATGAGCTTGTCGTCCTTTCCGGGTAAGTAATAGCCGAAAGAAGATGTACATTATTATATATTGCTTGAAGAATCATTCAGAAGTACGAGTTAAACGACGTTACTAAAGATTCCATAGATATTCCTAAGATTTTCAAGTCTGGCATTGTATATCCTCTGACCGATGGCTTAATTACTGAGTTGATAATGCGCCATTTAGCCTTTGGATTACCAGAATTACGGGCTATTACATTTATATAATACTCTATTTTACGAATACGTATAGCGCTAGTTACTATATTTCGAGCCATGCTAAATTTTCTTCATATTTGTTACCTTTATGTGACTACTTTAGTGTGCCGAAAGTATTTATCTTTAATTAATTTTAGCAGTCCTTTCGTCATCCAAGGATACATAGGAGTACTATAATATATTTTTTCTAAAGTGCTTGACGATTGCGCTAATTCATCACAGAACGCTTTGCGGAAACTGTCAAATTGCTTTGAATTTTTCTGCTGATCTATAGTTAAGAACAGAGACACTTACGTAATACTGGGGCCGTATAACGTAAAACTATTCCAATATATTTTATTCCAATCTCCTGACGTCAAATTTGCGTAACCGCCGACGCAAACATCAGGCGGTCACCCGCAGGGTTGTCTGAACGAGCCAATCAGATGCTCTCCTCGTTCATAGGAGGTCACTTTTGTTTGCTTGAAAAACGAATAATATTGCCTGCACTGAGCGGCTTGTCTTATCTAATTGGCTCACAAGAGACGAGGAGCATGCTCAAGTGGAGAGGGATTCGATGGGGCCGAGCCACTGCAGTGAATATCGATAACGGGATGAAGAGGGTGGTGCGGGCGTCTGCCATTGGCCCGCTTTCTCTTAGCTTGCGGTGGCTCGTCGACAATCCCGGCGGCATGCAACGGAAGCTTAAGAATGACGCTAAAACGTATCCTCAGCAAAGAAGAGTTGGCAGAACGAGGTCGTAAACGTGCCGAACGTTCTCGAAAACGTTACACGGCCATGCAAAATGTTTTACTACACGCAAATAAGACCATGCGCTCTGGAAGGGGCGAGTAGCCAGTGCCGGAGCGATCGGCGGCAGCCATCTTTTATTCCTTTCGGAACGGGGCAGCCTGCGGCTATTCAGAAGAAAATTCACTTTTGTTCGGCATATTAATGCATCTTTAATGCATACACGTCACTTTGACGCGGTAAGTTTTTGCGCTTTTGTGACGTCGCGTGAGAGGCAGGTTAAGTGAGCGCAGCCCGAAAACTTTTGACCAATAGCCGAGGGCTAATGGCGAAAGGGCGTATAATCAGAAATAACTATTTTTGTTTTGTTTGATCAAATTATGCATAATCAGTGTGTACATGTCATATCAGATGGGGAGCTATCACGGTTTTCGTGACGTCGTGTGACAGACAGGTGAAGTGGGGGTGGTCCAAAAATGTTTTTGACCAATTGCGGTGGGCTGATTGCAGAATTGGAATAGAAAAGTTTGGAATAATCTTACGTTATAGCGCCCCTGGATAGTTAACTCGATGAAAAATATGAGAATGGCTGTGAGAACGAGTGGATCGATGGAAAAAGATGGTGGACACCGAATGATTCGTTACAGCCAAATCATAAACATTACATCAGCTTGAATTTTTGTTAAAGTTGCACAATATTTGATCGATCAGTGTGGGTGTCAATGAAGTTATGCGTGTTGGGTTTTAATGACGTTATGGAATCCATATGATCTAACAACAATAAATTATTCACTGTCATGTTCCTTTATAGCGTCAATATTAAATTATCCACATAATATCATTCGTTTACTTAAATGGGTTAAATAAACTAATAAATTCTCAAAATGTTGCACAAAAGCTGATTTGTTCTTGTTAGGAGCACGATACATTACCGCTGCAACGAAGCATTGAGAATTCAGAGCAAGCCTATCAAATTCATTCGTGTATGGGTAAGAGTATTCCTTAATGTCTGAACAAGATATAGAAGACCTCACAAATAGTGCGACGCCGCCGCCCTTATTTACTGTACTTCGAGGAGTGGAAAAGAACGAATATCCGGGTATATGATGCAATTCGTCTAAACGCAGCCATGTTTCTGAGGTAGCAATAGCATCAAACGGGAAAGTAGGCAATGACAGAAAAGAGCAAAGATTCTCAATATTTTTGAGCAAGCTACACACATTACAACGAATTAAAGTGTAACAGGAGGAACTGTTCACGAAATCATTAGCAGTCTGAACTATGGTAGCCATGTTAAAGAAAAAAAAACAGCAAATAAGTGATAGGTCATTTTCATTACGAATATTGAGAATCCTTGCTTTCTCAGCCATTCCGGGACCGAATGATATCCCCAGTGGACTTTCCCTTCTTCTTTTAATCTTTCCGTCCCCTTTCTTCTTTCCCCAGTGTAGGGTAGCCAATCGGCCTCAGTCCTTGTTAACCTCCCTACCTTTCATTTATAATTTGCTCTCTTCCCTCTCTCTCTCTCTCTCTCTCGGGCGAGAATTATTCCGTTTGAAACCAAGAAAAACTTCCACTTGTTTGTCTACTTCATCGCGATAGTTTTTCCTAACAGCGTTTTCATTTCAGGGCAAAGATGCTCGTTAATGTATACATTCACTGAGCCATGGTATCCAAAATCTTGAGTGCTTAGTTTTTTCTTCTTGAATCCTTTACTCATGCGTTCTCGAATAGAACGAGACATGCACTTAACTACAACATTTGGCCGATCTTTGTCTTTACTAGGAAGGCGATAATGATAATAGTAATCGAAACGCATATGTCAGAGCGGGAAACCGTGCGGTTGTGGGAGGTGGACACGTGGAGTTTCGTTCAGAGAACATTTTCACAATAACCAGTGGTGACCACAGAGGTTATCTAATGAGGGTGATGTAACAGTGACATGCTGCGCTCTTGCTATAACACTTACGAGCGGCGTATTTACGAGCCGTACCCGGGCGCCCTTACGATGTTTCTTTGTCCTTTCACTTTGGCAGCTACGATGTTGCACCTTCGCCTTTGTTCACCAGTGAGCTTTGACATGCCGTGCGCGGCCGGACAGGTTCAAACAATATTATATTTCTTTCTTTGACGAATCAGGTTGGCTTCACAATTTTGATTTATTTATTTCACATAACCTCGAGTGCTTCAACATTATAGAGATGAGCAGGTGTATACATCTACGTAAGGAAAGAGACAATAGAGTGCAAGAAGAGTATATAGCTGAGACGTAGCTAGCAGCATAAGAGCACTACAAGAGGACTTAGAGCAAACGGTCAAATGTGAGCATAAACCTGTGGCTACATTCTAGCCAACGTAAAAGGAAGAAAGAAAATGACACATAGCGGAAATAATGCAACGATTGCAATACAGTAACGTACACACGTCAATTTAAGACTGATGAAAAAACAACAACAAAACAACGGATTAGTCTGCAATCGACGGAATATCATCGGGGCGGTGGGTCTACTTGATAGATGAAAGAGTAACGAAATGATAAATAAAAAAAGGTATTTGCGCAATAAAATGTATATCCAACCACGTGGTGCTTATCTATTCGCGAGGAGCGATGATACAGACTCTCAGTGAAAAAAAAAAAAACGAATACGCATAATTTTTAGGTTAAGGATGCAGAAAGACAGAAAAATAAACTGAAGAGATTATCGCCAATATTAACTAGCGTGGAAGGTTGGGCGGCTTGGTTCGTAGCGGTGTTTTGTGCAGTGCGTGAATGACTTTAAGACAGGAGCACTTATTGCTAAGTTAGCTCAAACGCAGCAATCAAACTAAAACAGGAGACACGGTGTATAATAAAAACAACTTTTATTAACTAAGGCTAGTGTTTGAAATGCACGAACTACCGTGAACGCCATTACGAATTCGGATCGTTCTATAACATATATTGATATTTCCCACGCAGTTGTCAGCGCTGATTTGAATACAATGATATGGACGCACGATTGTTAAACAGCAGTCAATCAGTCGGTTTCAAACTTCGTCATTATTCAACATCACCTGCCTTCAAACCGTCAACATAAGAGATTCCTACACTGCACAAAGAGAACAAAAAAAGACGCATGAACGACGCAGTTTTATATGTTTGTTCCAAGATCACTGCATCGTATGCACACTGGCTTGTACGTGAGCTTACGATGTCCACCCTATTCAACTTCAGCACCTTTAGGCATGATAGGTTTGTGCAAGAAACGATTGCATCATATCAAACACATATTTTTTTTAAGCCGTAATGTGATAAGTGTTCGCATTTTGAAACAACTTACATAAAAGCAGCTTGCTCAAGCCAACACCCTAATTTCTAACGCACAGTGGACTTAGGACCATAATTAGTTACGTAGATGAAAACGCACGCTTTTCATACACACGTATGAGGCGCGAATACTTACTTATCTCTGAAGAGGTATAGTTACCATCAGCGTGCGACTCCTCATTGGAATCAACCGGTTAGCGGCACCACTCCTAGTCGGGGTCACTCAGTTTGAAATGTCCGCTTGTTTCTATACTAGAAAACATGCGGTATGCGATCTCAGCCATTCTAGACACAGTACGTATTATTATAGCTATCAATATATCAGTACCGTATCTTTATTAATGCCTCTTATCAGCGTGATAACGGGTCTCAGGTGAGCGCAGAACTCGGAATGTTTTACCACATTCCGGAAACGCCAGCATCCTTAGAGATGGAGTTCGAAGCATCGCAATAAGCGAAGTAAGTAGTATAGGGAACCCAGAACAGCAAATAACACACCAGACGCAAGAAACGACGCACACCGTGGGCGTACACAGTCAACAAGATCTTTATCCAAAGACACAATGATATCCAGACTGCATGTATGTACATAGGCGGAACATCAGATTTCGAACGTACGTCATGACAAGGACGCCGATGTACTGAGACGATTTCAATGGGGTTTAAGGTTCCCCATTTAAGCAGGGTAAAAATGAGCTCCAAAAACGCACGTTTGTCTGTTTGTTTTTCGGTAAACAGCACGGACGCGATTTGTGCGAGGGGGAAAAGAAAAGCAAACAACTTCCGATTGATGAGGTTAAAGAAAAAAATAGAAGAACCTCACTGCGTTAAAATTAGCAAATATATCCGAATTGCCACAGTGCGTTAAGCACCTTCGCTTGCCAAGCCATCACATGACCATGACTCGCTGCGGTAATGTAGATGCGGCTGACACTTTTCTTCCCTGCTCTCCCCGAGAATTTCGCGTTATAGTAATTAAGTGTTTTTAGAAGGAAACAAAGCACACAGCTGTTAAATACAAGTTGTTCGCCTTCACTATTTTGTAGAGTCTGCAGAAAAAAATAAAAGATAAAGGAAAGCTGTCAATATGTGAAAGACCTGCCTTGGGTAAATTGCTATTTTTTTAATCCGAGCAGCCGAATCCCGAAGGTTTGCCCTCAAGGAGTCGTGTCATTGGTAGGCACCTGTTTTTACGAAACGTTGTGTGGGGTATACGAACGTTTTGTGAACACGGAGCGTTGACTTTGAGGTGAAGGAGTAGACACTCTTGCATATGCAACATATAATATATAAACCGCATATCAGTGAAGTCAAAATTTTACTCTTCATCAGTAATATCGACATAAACCCAGCAAGCAGCTATGTACGTTACCCCGCCGTTACCCCGCCAAAATTGTGAACTATACTATATTACACCCACAGCGGCAAATGTGCAATCTTCAGCCAATTCAAAAATGCGTCCGCCGGGCGCGCCGGCACATGTATACACGCGAGATGGTGCGAGCACTCTTCACACAAACTGACGGTTCGTAGTTTCGCACGCACAGCACCTCTGTGGCATCGAGTGTCCTCGTACGCACGGAAACAACGTTAGAGACACCGGACACCACTAGTGGCCTTTAAGTTTCGCAGAGGAGGCGCGTTCCTTCTCGCTTCCATAGTTCTTCACGTAAAAGTCGCTGAAGAGGTAGAAGAAGAGCCCCGCCTCCAGAGCCATGAAGACGGCGAACGCCCGCGGGAAGTCGCAGTCCTTGAAGACCGGCACCAGGCTGTGCACCATGAGCACGAAGAACTGCGCGATCTGGAACACGGTCACGTAGCGCTTCCACCACAGGTTGGGCCTGATGGACGGCGGCAGCGCGGCCAGCGCGTAGTAGGAGTACATCACCACGTGCACCGAGCTGTTGAGCAGCGGGAACAGGGCCACCTGTCCCATGATGCCGAGGTTCACGTCCAGCCACACGGTGAAGAGCGCCAGGGTGTGGTGCAGCACGTGCAGGAAGCTGATGTGGTCGTTCTTCTTGCGAAGCACGAAGAACACCGTGTCCAGGAGCTCGCCCACCTTGAGCATCACGTACCACCAGCCGTAGTAGGAGATGATGTCGCCCAGCGGGTTCGTCTTGGAGTCGTTGGCCTGGCACACCAGGTTGTAACCGCTCCTGAAGTACGCCAGCGTGACCGTCAGGTAGGCGAAGTATATGCTGAGCAGCACCATGGCGACGTTGTACGCGATCATCGTCGGCCGCATGGAGAACGCCTTGAAGTCCCTCATGAGCCGCGGCCCAACGAAGACGCAGCCCATCACGTACAGGGTCAGGACGCTGGTCACGGCGGCGGGACCGCCCATGAGCGGCCAGTCCCGGACCCGCTCGTCGGGCTGGAACCAGGACAGCGCCGAGTAGCGGCTCACGGCACCCGTGGCGTTCATACCCTGTTGCTGCCACATGCCTGTGTCTTTGCTGTTACCGTACGTCGTTGGAAGCTGCTGTCTGAAACGTCACCGAGAGAAGAAGACACTCTATATAGGCGGCATCACCGAGCCAGCAGCGCGCGCGCCGCGTCTCGTCGATTTCGTGCACCCCACCCCCTTTTCTACACCCTCAGCCCGCCCCCGCCGTTCGTGCGCGTGTGCACCTTCTCTCCCACCCTAGGAGGAAGGAGAAGGGTCACGTCGTCGAAGGCGCGCGCGGGGTTATGTGACAGGCAAGGCTGTTTGGTTTCTGATGGCGATGGCTCGTGTCGCGTAACGCAGCGTGTACGCGCGCCCTCGGCGGGTGCGACAGGTGCGCACTGGCAGCTCCTCGAGATTTACCCTCGGCCTCGCGCGTTATTCAGGGGGCGAGAGAAAAAGAAGAAGCGAGGTCGCTTCTGGAAGGCTGCCAGCTGATGCGTGACGTATACAAGGGCCCTATAACGTAAAACTGGGAGCTATATAACGTAAAACTATTCCCAGCTTTTCTATTTCGATTCTGAAAGTAGCCCTCCGTGATTGGTCAAAAACTTTTTTGGACCTTCCCCACTTGGCCTGTCTGTCACGCGACGTAAAGAAAACTGCGATAGTACTTCTCTGATACGACGCGTACACACTTATTATGCATGATTGGACCGAACGAATGAAAAATAGTTATTTCTCATTCGACGCCTTTTCGCCATTAGCCCTCGGCTATTGGTCAAAAGTTTTCGGGCTGCACCCACTTCACCTGCCCGTCACATGACGTCAAAAAACCACGAAAACTCACCGCGTCAAAGTGACGTGTACGCGTTAAAGATGCAATAATATGCCGAACAGAACTGATTTTTTCCTGAATGGCAGCAAGCTGCCCCGTTCCGAAAGGAAGAAAGGATGGCTGCCGCCGATCGCTCAGGCACTGGCTACTCGCACCTGCCGGAGAGCATAGGTTTATTTACGTATAATAAAGCTTTCTGCGTAGACGGGTAATGTTTTCGAGCACTTTCGACACGTTTACGACCTCGCTCTGCCAACTCTTCTCTGCCGAGGATCCGTTTCGGCGGCATTCTTAACCTTCCGTTGCACGCTGCCGCGATTTTCGATCAGCCACGGCAAGCGATGTAATAGAAAGCGGATCAATCCTAGACGCCGGCACCACCCACTTCATCCGGTTATATGTTTTCAGGGCGCTGGCTCTGCCACATCGTAACCCTCCCCACTTGGGCATGCTCCTCGCCTCCTGGCAGCCAATTACAAAGGGAAAATCGTTCAATGTAGGCAATGTTATTCGTTTTGAAAGCAAAGTGATTTCCTATAAATTAGGAGGGAATTTGATTGCGCTCTTAAGGCAATACTGCGGGTTACCGCCCGATGCTTACGTCGGCGGCTAGGTACATTTGCCGTTAGGAGATGGAAATAAGAACTCATTGGAATAGTTTTACATTATAGGACCCCCTATTCCAATGTGTTTTTATTCTAATCTCCTGACGTCAAACTTACGTAAGCGCTGACGCAGGCATCGGGCGGTGACCCGCACTGTTGCCAGAACAGCTCAATCAAACGCTCCCCTAGTTTATAGGAAGTCACTTTTGTTTGCTTTGAAAACGAATAACATTACCTACATTAAGCGGTTTTTCCTATCTAATTGGCTGACAAGAGGTGAAGAGTACGCTCAAGTGGAGAGGGTTTCGATGTGGCCGAGCAAGCGTACTGAAAATAGAAAACCGGATGAAGAGGGAGGTGCCGGCTTTTGCGATTGGTCCGCTTTCCCTTACTTAGCTTGCGTGGCTTGTCTAAAATCGCGGCGGCGTGCAACGGACGGAGAAAAATGCCGCTCAGCAAAGAAGAGTTGGCAGAGAGATGCCGTAAACGTGCCAAAAGTGCTCGATAACATTATACAGCCAAGCAAAAAGTTTTGTTATACGCAAATAAACCCATGCTCTCCGGCATGTGCGAGTAGCCAGTTCCTGAGCGTTCGGCGGCAGCCATTTTCTATTCCTTTCGGAACGGGACAGCCTCCGGCTATACAGAAAAAGAAATGCACTTTTCTTCGGCATATTATTGTATCTTTAACGCGTACACGTCACTTTGACGCAATGATTTTTCGCGGTATTGTGACGTCTGGCGACAGACAGCTGAAGTGGGTGCAGGTTGAAACCTTTGGCCAATAGCAGACGGTTAATGGCGGAAGGGTGTCGAATCAGAATTAATAATTGCTCGTTTGTTTAGTCGAATCATGCATAATAAGTGTGTCATCTATCTGACACGTCATGTCAGATAGAGAGCTGGGGCGGTTTTCGGGACGTCGCCTGACAGACAGGCGAATGGGGAGTGGTCCAAAACAGTCTTCTATCTATCGCGGAGGGCTGATTGCAGAATTGGAAAAGTTTGGAATAGCTTTATGTTATAGCGCCACAAGAGTTTTGTTCTGAACTGCGTCCTTATGTACCCATATATGGACACCCTTTTCGTCAATGTATAGGCGTAATTACCGTATTTACACGATCCTCACACGCAGCTTTCTTCAATAAAAGGTGCGTTCAGATCTGCACGCGCGTTGGAATCGTAATTCATTCCACTCGACATCAAAAACGAAACCGATTCCTTACTAAGAACAAGTTATATGCAAGGTAGCTAGCCACACTTCCATGGAACGTGTCGTCTGAAGAAATTGACACTCGGGGACATCGTAATTTGACACCGTGGTGCGTGGAATGACCTCCCGCAGAGGGTAGTTGCACGAGCCATCGAGAAGGTCGGCATTTCTAATGCATTAGATGGAACTGGCGATTACTTTCTCTGGCCGGCAGAGAGCGAAACGGAGGTGTCGTTGGGCTCCGATAGCGACTATAAACTTAAGACTTGTACGTGTTTGTGTGTCTGTACGTGTTTCGTAAGATCGTTCAAAACGGCATGCGTCGACTCAGGTTTCGTTACTTGATGTACGCGATAGAATCGGCACGAAGTTATTTAATTTGTTTATTTTTTTTATATTCGAGCGGTAATATAACTGCGCGTGGCAATCGGTGGCGCGGTAGAATCGTGCAAATACGGTAACAACCAGGAAAAGTGATTCGTCCTGTACCCTATCATTTCTCAGTCAGGAAGTTCCTCGAAAACTCGTCTTGCCAAGTGGCATATTATACAAAAAGAAACAGGAATGTTTCTGGCTAGTGACAAAGTCAAAAAGTTAATTGACGTTTCTAATTCCATTATGAATTTCTTGTTCTGAATAAGAAACACGTCTGATGAAGGAATCCGTATGGATCGCGACATACCTCATTTAACTTTCGACTTGTTCAATCACCTATTACAGTGACCTAGTATCGGTGACCAATGTGATCTGTGATCTACTATTTGTGACCTATGTTTTCTTTTGTTATTAGTTTCCCAATCCATACCGTTTCAGCGTACTTTTCTTCTCCTGTTATTGCATTAAATTTTCATCGATCTACAAAGGACTATTTGAACCGTGAGCAGTGCGCGAGTTACCTGAACATACTTTTTTTACAGTAAGTGATTGATCGGGGAATACCTCTCGTGACATACTGCACGTACGATCGCATATATGCCAGCCAAAGATTTCCCTTTTTGTTTTTCGATGTGCCTTTCAAGTGTTTAATGTTACTATTGAGCCTTGAAAATGAAGTCGCAATTTGCAATAGGACCACTGGTGTTTCCTAAATATGTCCTTGTGTTGACCTGCTAAGCGCGAGGTCGCGGGATCGAATCCCGGCCACGGCGGCCGCATTTCGATGGGGGCGAAATGCGAAAACACCCGTGTACATAGATTTGGGTGCACGTTAAAGAACCCCAGGTTGTCGAAATTCCTGGACTCCCCCGTTGCTGTGCCCATCATAATCAGATCGTGATTTTGGCACGTAAAACCCCTAATTTTAAATATGTCCTCCTTTCACCATTCCACATCACATTGTCGACGAAACTCCAGTGACAAGATAACTGAAGCTACGTTCCACACCGTGAGCTCACCGAGGAGGCTTACTGATTCATTCCGCGCGTATTCTGCGATGCCAGATCTCGAAATAGGCTGAGAAGGCATTTTTGTCGCGGTTTTGAAAGTTCAACAGAGAGAAATCATGCGATGCAGGTGATTTCAGAGATCGTTGGCTTAACTGGCATTTCGAATTCGTCTCCAAGCACCTTTACATAAAGCGCCTCCTTTCATCAGTGCTCGCTTACAACTGACTGGCTGACTGCTAAAGTGTCGCCGGCACTTAAATCCGGTGATAAGTCGTGTGCCGGAAATAACAGATCGATATCGTTAATAACACGTGCCGCAAATTACTGGAGCATAATATAAACCCATATCCGCCTTTTCTGGAACAACCAATTGTTTCTTTGCTCTCAGCACGGGTTTCGCAGGAAGGTATCGTCAACAACATAAATAATAGCACTGGTTCATGACTTCGTCTCTGCGATTCACAAGTATTTTGAAACAGGCACTATACAAGGTGTTCCGCGTAACTTGAGCCAAACCTTAAAAACATTTTCAAATGCCACGTCGCTGGACCGAATTAAGGTAATGTTATTTGCCGTCGCTTGGATATACTCAGACTATTGTTTTGCATTTCGCCTAATTGTATACTTAGTTCTTATTAATTAATTAATTTCTCAGGTATTATAATTAGATTAGAAGTGTCAATTAGCAAATTGTAGAGTAACACAAGAAACTCCTGATGAAGCTTTCTGCTGCTCAATACGTGCTAAATAAATGTTTTTTTTTTCCAAGCGATTAAGAATCCCGCGAATGCGCGCAAAATTGCCGCGTGACTGGCTGCTCGAGGCACTTTATGTAGGCGCTCTATATAGGCACTTTATTTGGGTGTTATAATTAGCAGTAAACGTTCATGGATCGTCTGCACCGATCGCGGCTAACGTAAAGCATTTAATGAACTTTGTTTTCTTCGAAGCAAGCTGAAATGATCACCTCATCTAAAGCTGGAAGCGTACATCATTCCTTTGTTAACCTAGTAGCCTTCAATATTTTCGGATCCTTGCCACGCTATAAACATTGCAAAGTTGGGGCACATTCAGCGTATGGCCAATCAGTTTATTTTATAGGAATATAAGTCTACGTCATCGGTGACCAGTATGTTGGAGCGACTGCAGTTGCATGCGCTACATCTACCCTGCATAGTTGCTATATTAAGGCTTCATTTTTTACTTGGTGCAGTGAACTTAGTTTAAATCTCGGAACCTATTTGCTACCCGCACACACAAGGTCATCGATAATTAATCGCTCCCAATTTGTACAGCTATAGAAACGAAGCTCTTGCAGCACTACTTCGTTCCTCAATCAACCGATTATTGCAATTGTACAAGAGTGAAATGCTATATCGATGCATTGAATATCGCATCGCAGAAAACACTCATGTCCCACATTACCCATATTCAGTATCCTTCGTATGACCACGTGGCATACCGTGTGGCACGTGGCATACTACACCTTCGTCGAATCCCGCTTTCCCAAGCTTGCATTTCGTAAGCCGCTTACGACAAGCTTTGAAGGCAACGCGTAAGCCTCGCCTGGCCGCATTTATGTACGTACGCTGCCATTGATCAGGCGAGCAATGAGCTACGCCATACCCTCCGCACGTCATTGTCTTTGTTAATCTGTCGTGCTGCAGCGAGATCACAGGCAAAAGATCACAGGCCAGGGACATACGAGTGTCTTTGCTCATACATACACGCCAGTCCTTTTGAGGTAATAAAAGAAAAAAACACTGCATTGAAAGCCACCCTATTGGTTCTTTTTTTTTTTCGCAAGACGGCTCGAAGCGTTGGATTTCGGTACGAATAACGCTTGAAATTGATGTGTGGGCACGTAGAACGAAAACGGTTTGGAATCGATTATTTAAATGATTCTTCATGAGCACGGCCTCTCTGAACCGTTAGCGAAAGGCTGCGTACAATCTGCGTACATTTTTTTCTGTGTTGCCGTCCCTTTAACCACCCCCTTGCTTTGATTGGGACCATCAGTGTTTCTTTGCTATCGCGCTCGCTTTAATCCTTTCGCAAACCTCAGCGAGGAAACGATCAGTTGGGACCTAAGGCGCCCGTCGTCCTTCTTCCAGGCTCTCGCTAGGCTTCAGGCACTTGGGAGTGGTTCAATGGTTTCCTACAAAAATTACTCCTAGTGGGAAATGTGACACGCTAGTCTCTACGAGGCCTACAAGCACGGTGGTTCACGCAGCATGCGAATGAGTGGTTCATGAATTCGTCTTACTTCGTTCATCAGGCTTCACAACAATTCATAACTTTTTTTTTGTTTGTTGCAAATTGATCACATTCGGCGAAAATATTTCGTTACGCTTTTCGTAACTGACATGTGCGCTTCTCTGCACGGTCATGTGTACAAGTGCACTTCTCTGCATGGCACTCCGCAAGCACGCGTGAACCCACGTGCACGGGGATTACAAAACGGATGTATACAACCCATCGCTTATTTGGCAGCCGAACAATCGCCGTGTCAGGGTTTCTTTTAGTGACATGACCGTATAGGAAACTCCACGGGAGTGGTCCGGTAGTAACTCGCCCGACGTGAATGCCTCCCGCCCGAATGGGCGCACGAGATGCGGCCATGGTCGAGCCTCTCGCCGACTCAGTCGCGGGAGTCTTGCGGCGAAGACGCCCAAAGGCACAATGCGTGCTTTGAAACGATGTGTGCCGCGTACTGCAACCGCACGTGAACTGCTGCGCGCGCCTGCCTGTATCCACTATGGCGCAACGCCCGCCCTAAGCGTGAACGTAAGCGTTTCGCAGCGAGCAAGTCTGCGTTCGTGAGTGAGTGGATTCACGTCTGTGGAAGCGTCTTCTGGATTACGAGCGACCGTACCGCGTTTTTCTGAACTATCTTGAGCGAGTGGACAATCCTGCGTCTGTATTTGTAGTTAGTAGTAGTAGTAGCAGCAGTAGTAGTATTAGCAGCAGCAGCAACAGTAGCAATATTAATAGTACCAGTTGTCTTTTACGATGGTAGTGGAAACATTAAAGTAAGAATAAAGCAGAGATCGCTTGCCCATGTCCAGCTTCTTTCATGGCTGGTTGGAATTTTCTCTTAAAAACAACTCTACATAAAGAGCTGTTTTGCGAATACGGGTCCTTGCCTCTGGCCAAGCAGTACATTGACTGCGAGCGTGCATCCGTGACTGTGCGTGTATATATGTGTGATTCGTTTGGGCGAGTGCGTGCTCCCGCACCTGCTAAAGCGTTTGCGTGTCCGAGGGGCGGGCTGTCCGGTAGGCCCGCGCACGCGTGTGTAGGTTTGCGTCAATCGAAGCGCCGTTTCGCGCTCGACAGTGTTCGTGATTGAACAAGTTTGCGCGTATATATGTATATATATATCTATACGTGCAACCGTGCGCGTATACGTGCGCGCGCAACCGAGCGTTCTCAGAGGAGGGCGGGGGGGCCTCCAAGTCGTCGATGCAGGATGAGACGGAGGGAGCAAGAAGGCCGTGCAGCGGAGTTCGATTTAACGGGCTTGTCAGAACAAAAAGAGTTAAACGGGACGCTGTGTACGCGCCCTCCCAAGGCCTTCGTACGTCGCGTTCTTCGATTGCTGCGCGCGTATACAAGGGATGATTACCGGCACCACCCGGGGCGCCTTGTTTACCGCTGTCGGTGCATCTGGGTCAGAGCTGCCAGTGGTTTGTTGTTGTTTGTTTTCCCCCCCCTGAAATGAAACGTGTGCGCCGCCGGTACGCCCGAGACAATATTCGGGCCATGACCACCGGAATCTTCGGTGTGACGTGGGTTTCTCCTTCCTTGCACGCCTGCGGCAGTTTGAGGGCGCAGGCGCGTCCTTGCCTAATGACCCCTTGTTCGCCGTACTCGCTTTCGGCTATTACTTGACGCACCGAAATATGCCGGCTATGGGCGAAGTCGCGAGAGGCGGGGAAAAAAAATAATTTGCGCGTTTACGCAGTATATCAGTGACGCCACCGCCGCGTGAAACAACAGAGCAGAAGAAACGGCTGTCTTTAATTTTTGAGGCGCGCCTTTGGAGAGTTTAATCGCTCCGCGGACTTCATCCCGCTTGGCGAAACCTTGAAAGTCTTGAATCGTACGGGCATGCCCATATGCGTAAAGGGTATTTGTCAAAAGTATGCTGACGTTCGAAGAATTGTCGGAAGCCGGCGATACGATGTGCGCAAATTGCTTGAGCGGCAGCTGTAGTCGTTAGATCGCCTGGGTGAAGGGCAAGGCGTGCTTGCGTGCGCGCGTCAAATTTAACATTTCCCCCTTTCTTTTTCTGTTTTTTCTTTCTTTCTTTATTTTTTCGATGTATGTCGTGGTCATGAGCAGCGAGAAATATCGCTGCATTTATGTACCGTTCAGTTCTGAAGGTATGTCCCGACTATTCGAAACCTTATAATTTCCGCTTGAAAGAAAACACGCGTCTGCATACGCCGTGCACAGACATATAGTGGCATGGCCTGCATTCTATAGATCTGTTCCGAATTATCTTAATCTACCTTTGTTTGTTGCTCTACTTTGTTCACTTGGGAATAAGCGCGTGTTCAGTGTGCTTCGAAATTCCCTTTGCCTTCGGAACGAGAGAGAAAGAGAGAAAGAGAGATCTCGACAAAACAAGCACTGAGAGGTTTTAAGTATGTAAAGGCAAGGCGCAAAAGACCAGGACTTAGGAAGAACACAAACGACAAGACGGGCGTTCTTCTTCCTAAGTCCTGGTCTTCTGCGCCTTGCCTTTACCTATACTGCAAGCATGAACCAACTAGCCCAAGCAAGAGTTTTACTTGAGAGGTTTTAAGCTGCTCAAGTGGGCAAGCTTGGGGAGCTGCGGACGTGTGCAAACCTGCTCCGCTATCTCGGAGCCTGTGGCGTTGCAAGTCGCGGGTTCCATCTCGACTACGGCGGTTGCATTCCGGTGGGAGAGGAACGAAAAAAAAAAGAAAGAAAAAGAACGTTCGTGCGTCGCGCATTGGGTGCACGTTAAAGAACCTCGTGCACCGGGCGGCCGTTGTGTGGCGCCAGCAGTGCGCCGGTGAACAGCGCCGCCAACGGCAGCAATTAAAAGCAATGGCATGCGGCGCAGACGAAGGGAGCGAAGGCGCGAATTGCACACTAGGCGCTCACGGCGACATTGCACTGCGCGTTACAAGATCGCACGACCTGGAAAGCACATTTCAGTGTGTCTGCTGTTGACAGAGGTGACCGCATCTATAGGATAGGTCACATTGATGGCATCAGGTAGCGTACAAATCGAAAAAAAATGCGAAAAAGAAAACGGCCGCAAATTGTGATGCAAATGTGCCCCGCACACAAAGATCACCGCGGCAAGCTTCCAAGACGTGGAACTAAATGCAAGTAACAGTTTTCTGCTCTCCCTCCTCCGGCAGTTTATGCTATTCAGCTGTGCGCTTTAACACTGCCGTGTACTCTGTGCGCGTAGATGGGCGAAGCAGCGCAGAAGCCATGGACAAATGGGAGTCGTATACGTTTCCCTTTTTTTGTTCTTTCTTTATCGCTGCGTTCTCGTCCTCAGCCCGTTTCTTTCTTTCTTGATTGCTTTCTTTTCTTTTTCTTTCTTTTTATGTGCGATGCGTCTCCGATCTTGATGTCTTAGCAAGTAGTCCAATATTCAGTCTCTGTCTATTTCACAGAGCTTGACGTCACGGGAACTGTCGGCGGCCATTGCTGCGCGTGTGAGGCCGGCGTCGACGGCCAGTGTAAACACGCTCTGCGTTGGCGTTTGTCGTGGATGCAGAGGACGCAGAGTCGTGTACCAGCCATAGCCTCAGCCAGAGCTGGGGAGCTCCGGGAAAAGAAAGTATGCCTCAAACGAAAGAAGACAGCCACTGAGAGAACGGCAAAAATGAGGACAAGAAGCCATGTGTTCGCCTCCGGTGCCCAAGCTAACGGCCACAGACATGGCGCTCTTTGGTCCTACTTGGCCCTTGCGCCATTAAAAATCAAACATTCATTAATTCATTACACCTGCCGAGCCGAAGACGCAGTACCTCACATAGAACACGATTCTCTAGCGAATTAACGACCGCTTCGTTTATGTTAGAACATCTGGACAAAAGCATAGCAGCGTCAGGAGTGTGGGCACCGTTGTCTGCGCATCGCGCATGTCCAGACTTTCCGTCGTTCGTGCTGGTGAGGCCACCACGAAAACCGGCGAAACTGAATGGCCTCACCAGCTTCAGTCATGTTTGAATAACTAACTGTTCGTGCATGCAAAAAAGGGGCCACAAGTTTGTTCTGATTTAGTTCGACGGGGCATTTCGGCGACGCAAAACTAGAACCGAACGTGGCTGGCGGCTGCGCCTGCTTCGCCGGCTGTCGCATCTCTTTACTTTCGCGGTGCCGCCGCACGAAAGCACCACCAGTGCAAACTCGTTCATGCCCGGCGCCCATGCGGCGTCCCTCATAACCGACTGTAATGTTTCGGGACCTTAAAGCCCACAATCTTTTTTTTTTCTTTTTATTGGAACGATGTGTCCAATGAAACTAAGAATAACCAACAAAATCTGAGACCCTGCATCCTTTGATCAGATTTGTTTCCTACTCTGCATAGTTCTGCACAGCCTGGACAGTCTGCTCAAGCGGAGGCAGGCAAGTTCCGCTCATTTTCTAACAGTTGATCGCAGTCGAAGGCAGCATAGCGTTGAGTGTGGTTAAATCGTTCCCCTTGAAGCTGAACAAGCTCTTCCTCACATCACAATATTAAAAAAAACATTATCCTTCAATATTCTTGCGAACGGAGGAACACGTTCAGTCCATTCCCTATCTCGTGACTGTTGTTCGGAGTAAAATTAAGGTAGCCCCAACAGCTTTCTGCAAGATTTCACAAATATTTTTGTTCGGAATGAGTATATCCAATACGTATATGTGTATATACTGAAATGTATCATTTTCTGTCTTTCGTGTTAACTCGGGGGAAAAAAAAAGTGTTTGCTATGATATAGCGTCGGTTGCTCGTTAATACAGGAACACTATAGATTGCAGTAATAAACTTATTGTCAAATATTCCTCTTTCTTTTTTTTGCAGGGAATCAAGGGCCTTGCTCCGCAATGAATCCGCGCACAACGACAGTAGGACGCAAGAACAAATCAACTAGAACGACGGCGATCATGATGACGAAAAAAGAAAAGTTCAAAGACGGTATTACCTTTGGCTGAAGGTGCCGAGTATGCCACGGAGCATATGATCCGAACGCTTTCGCAGCAACGGTAGACTGAGTTATCGCATGCCGACACCAACTGGCACACTCACGCTCGAAGACGTCACGGGTCGTGCCTTGCAGGTTTTCAAAGATTTCACTTTGCACGTGCATCAAACGGGGTGGCAAGGCCTAATAGGGCTATATAGTAGCTTGATCCTCGACGTAAACAGCTATACGGAAAAGCCGCTTTCTTCCTTGCCTCGTGGGGTCAGGGAGAGATGCCAAAGTAGCACGTGCGTAATGAGGGTACTGAGAATTATAAGTACGCCGATACGAGACTCCGCATCTTTATTGGTTGAATGAACGCGTCGCGTGCGCCGGGTAAATAGTCCGCACCTCACAGAAACTTCGCGGCCATAAAATTGTGAAACATTGGAGCGCGGCTCAACGGCGTTGGCGATGGTCAACGTTCGCCAAACTCCTTTACGCAGCTTCGCTTGCTTGGGAAATTAAGACGCGGTCGGCATATCTAACAAGCGCAGTGGTCGAGCCGAACTTCCGGGATTCGGAGTCGGAGATGGCAGGGAAAGGGGGAAAGGCGCCTTTGGAGAGAGGCGCCAGCATGAATTAACGCTCGCACGTGCCCTTATTCAAATCCTCGACTTCCGTCTAAATTAAAATTAAATTCTGAGACATGTCGTGCCGAAACTACGACATGATTATTGACGTAGTAGTTATGCGGAAACCCGCAAGGTGGAGAGAAGTAATGAATAAAGGGAAAATCAGACATCCACCCGTTCGTAGCAATTGCTACAAAGGAAACACGTACGGGTTCCTCGAAAGAAAAGCCTCATAGTTGAAGAAAAATTCGTCCTGGTCCGGGACTCGAACCCGGGACCACCGCCTTTCCGGGGCAGCCGCTCTACCATCTGAGCTAACCACGCGGCTAGCAGATGGCAGGGCGAAGTCGAATTTGTCGACAACACGAAGCAAAGGCAAGTGTTTGACGTAGTAGTTTTTATAACTTACTACGTCAAACACTTGCCTTTGCTTCGTGTTGTCGACAAATTCCACATCGCCCTGCCATCTGCTAGCCGCGTGGTTAGCTCAGATGGTAGAGCGGCTGCCCCGGAAAGGCAGTGGTCCCGGGTTCGAGTCCCGGACCAGGACGAATTTTTCTTCAACTATAAGGCTTTTCTTTCGAGGAACCCTTATGGGTTTCCTTTGTAGCAATTGCTACGAACGGGTGGATGTCTGATTTTCCCTTTATTCGTGATTATTGAGGCATGCCGTATAGTAGAAGACTCAGTACGGATGAATTTTTACCACCTGGGGTTCTTTAACGTGGACCCAACGCGCGACACCCGAGAGCGCTCGGCTTTCCGCGCCCATCGGAATGCGGTCGCCGCGGTCTTAATTGTTGACTTCAGTCTGGCAAAGCAGGCAGAGCAGAGGGCGCAAAGAAAGCTTCGTAATGTCAGCCCAGTTGTTGCACTCGCATTGTAAAGGTGTGAACTAAAGGCCGGTGCTCAAGGAACAAGGGCCGACGTATACCAATGAGCAAAAAAAAAATGCCAGCACTAAAACTACGTGGGCGGAGCTTTGGGATACACGTTTGCTTTACATTCCATCGCTTCCATCGTCGAAGCCAACGAATTCAAGAAAGGCCTCGTTAGCAAAATTTGTTGTAATCCCACTACGCTGCTAAAATGCGTTTTGTTTTCGCTTTCATACCATCCACTCTTTTCTGCTATGCCTCGGCCCTGAAATAAAATAAATTTAAAAATAATAATAATAAAATGCCGTGGCCTCTGCACTTTTTTTGCTCGCGAGTGTGCAAGCCGCGGACAAATGCCCAAGGAAGTTGACGGAAGGACAGACGCCGCGGTAGCTTAATGAAGCACACGTATCGCGCGAAGGATTATAGTATTGGCTCCCACCCCTGGCAAGTTGTTTTAATGCGATTGGCATTCTTAAGGCACTTCACGCACTTTCCGGGGGCTGCCTATCTATATACATCTCTAATCGCTTTTTCCGCCAGCTTGGGTCACTGGGTAGAGCATGGTCAAATGGGGAGCGCATCGGAATGCTGTGCTGAGCGAAAAGGATTCGCAACTATAGTCGTCAGACGAACTTGGGTCATTGGAGACATGGCACGGTGTACCTATACGTGCCGCTCTTCAAGGAACCTCTTTGATGCCGACAAGGGTTACTGGGGATGCGGCAGTGGGTATCACACTGAGTATGTACCACTCCTCAACGAACTTCTCGGACGTTAGCGTGGGTAACTAGGTGTGTGTCACTCCACAATGGCAAAAAAAGATATGATCCTCTAAATTCATCCGATTCAACACTTTTTACAACCAGCTCCACGCCGCTATACGGCGCAGAGCGTTCAGTAAGACGCGCGAGAGAAACCCGGCTGCCCACGCATCTATAGGCGTTGGCAGTGCGGCCGCTACATTGTTTCAATGCAAATCACATTAACGCCGACATTTGTCGTCAGATGGGTTCTACCGGATCAGTTTTCATGTGCACATTTATTTTTATTTTCCTTATTACTTCTGCATCGCAATTGAAATTAAACTGTTAATTTTTCCCTGTTCTTTCTCTGGCCTCACTATATGTTTGCTTCTGTTGCTTGTAACTAAGGAAATAAAATAAAAAAAGAAATCCAGCCCGTTATCTCCACTTTTTCCTATCGCCTCAACGACAACGTTTTCTTTTTAAAGCATTCGTCATTCGTCAACTGGGTACTGAGACTTCGACCTCATAGAATTAAGATAATGTCCCACAACTAGGCCTGATGGCAAAGTGCGTCTAAAAAAATTACGTGAGAAAAATAAGTTTAGCAAGTTTCACAAGGGAAATAAGCAAGATATGCGCACATGAGCGGCGACTCCGATCTCGTTCAGTTATAACTTAAGTGTATAATAGAAACAGATGCCTCAAGTGAAATCTAAGAAAAAAAAATAACCTCGTAGTCTATAAAGCGTTGCTTCTACTGTAACCTTGGCGGTGTTGCCGCCGACAGCAATATTGATATTTGTATCAACTTTCCTTAATGACCGACATTGGCCTTTGCTGACGCACTAAGCTTCCTGCCACGAGGCAGTCCCCGCATAAGGACGTTCCGTTGGATCTAACACCTCCGGTCAATTTCGAGCCAACTTGACGGCAAGGATATCTCGGACCTACGTAGGCAGAGGCGAGCTGGATTTGCGTGAACGACCAATGAATGGCCGATTGGCAGTCGGCCAACGGTGCTAGCGGAAATTCAGAGGAATAAAAATAAGAACGCCCGCTACCGTGGGCTACTTCGCAACATACGCAAGTTCGCCTTGTCGTTCGCGTTGTTTACATGAGCGCTTTCAGTGTCCCGGCCAATACACGTGCCTGCCTTCCCTAAGCGGCTGCGTGAAGTATGGAGCAGAAACAGCATTTTACGCACCAGCGTATAAGGCATAAAATCTCAAACATGTTTGGATCTCCAAACTCTCAACGAGACCATGTTACGAAAATTACGTGGAATACGGGCTTTAGACTACAGGTCGGCAGAATAAGTGAATGCTCACACAAACTCACTCGCCAACACGTTAAATGCTATATCGAACTTAAAACGTAGAGATGGGAAGCTAAATACGCGCCGTTGCGAACTCTGGGAGATGCCACGGGCAAGGACTAATTACACATGCCAAATGCTGCGCTTTACATTACCACCTTGTCTAAATAAAATCGACAGTGTATAAGTTTCATTATTGTGCTTTTTTTTCTTGTCTCTTCTTTGTTTCCGCAATAATGGAAGAAATTGATTTTACAACAGTGTAATTGCCGAATTGTACATTGCAGTATGTATTGTGTGACACATTTGTTGATGTCATATATGTATAATGTGCATTAGTAATTAGCGTTAATTCTTTCGGTTTCAATTGTACGTGAGTGCTATATGTACTGCATATACATTCTGTTTCACTTGAATTCATTTTACACATATATGTATGTATATATTATAGATATGCATTATGTCTGCCACTTGTGTTATTGGGACTTAGGTATTTCTAGCTTAATATGTAACACCTAACCCTATGCTCTGTCACTGCTTGTCAAAAGGGGCTGCGGGCCTTGTCAAGCCATAAAAAGGCCTTTTGTTCGCGGTCCTCAACATTGTGGTGTTGAAAATAAAGTGAATTGAATTGAATTGAATATTTTCGCCAAGCTACATAGCTCCCTTACCCCCCTGTCGACTCACACGCGTCGGCACTCAATCAAGTTTCCATTCGCGCCCAACTATACTCAGCAACACTCGCTTGCGTTCACAGTATCTTCCATTCACGCCAGCGCACGCTTGAGCTGATGCGCAAGTAAACTCGTACACACGTACTATCACACTCGCCGACCGTCACTCGCATTAGTACTGACCAGTGACCTCGACTGAAAAGTACGGTCAATGAATTTTATTCATCCTCACGTTAACTGGAAACCCTTCGCAATTAATTCCTACCTTCACAATTCATCAATTGTTATGCCCGTTGTACGAACGAATGTTATATTCCATTTCAGACATCAGGTACAATTAACGCTGTGGAGGCTAGAGATCGATTTTTTTATGCAGTGGCTGCGTTTGCACTTGAGAATAGTTCGATGTTCTTGATTGCAATTGAACGAAAGTGTTCTTGAGTGTCCCAACTATCATGTACCTAGATTTTAAGAAAAATGTGCAAATGCCACGTTGCTGAACAGAACCAAGGTAATGTTTGCCATTGCTTGGAGCTACTCAGATGATCTTTTTTTTCATTCGGCTTACTTACATAATTAGTCTTAATTACTAAGTTAATCAACTTCTCAAATATTATAATTAGATGAAAAGTGTCAATGAGAAACTTGAGGAGCAACATGAAAAACTCCCGATGCAGCTTTCTATTACTTAATACGTGGCATACATATAAGTGTTTTTCTGAGCGTGAAGGAAGCCCGACAATATACGCAAAGTTGCTGCGCGACTGGGAGCTCGATACACTCGTATTCATGGTCGCACGCATTACACTGGGGGAGGGGAGGGAAGCGGGGCGTTGTACAGCCAACCGCAAAAGTTTACGGGACGCAGGATCTGCCAAGTAGCTGGATTCTCGCGAAGCGTAGTCACACAACCTCGAATTAAAGATACCAGCATGTAGTAGCCTTCGCCACCTACATGATGATTCATAATATACGAAGTGTCATGCCTTAACAGTGCAGGAATTCCCATTTGAAGGGGAAACCGCATCCCGTAAACTTTTGCTGTTCACTGTACATCGGCCGCGTGCAGTCGCACAGGCTTTATCTTGGAAACAATCATCTTTGAGGGCACAGTCTAGGTGTGCCGACGGCTCGTAGCTTTGCGCGCGCAGTGTTCGCATCCCTCAGTTGGCGTTGAAGCGTCACTTCGCTCACTGCTGCTGCCGCGATTCCTCACGCCAGCGTTTTGTCAGCGAGTGTTCGCGGTAATCGAGTGTGAAACGTTCATGTTTGCCTGTGCGCGCTGACACCATGCTAGCTAATCTAGTTAGTAAGCGAATATTACACAAGGGGGCGTTCTACTCCGGCGGCTGCTGCGTATGGCGCGCCCGCGCGAGCCCTGTCTTGAATGCGATGCGGACAGTGTAGGTGTATTAGGCGCACTGATGGCCGATATTGTCCTGTGCTTCACCCGTGTTCGGCGATGTGAAACGTCCCTACAATTATTTTTGCGTGCATTTGAATTGCGACTTGTAGAGAGGTAGAATTCACAAAGCCTTGCTTTCGTATGTCCTGTATGCCAATGGCCTACCGCATTCGCTGATATTATCTCCTACATCACGATTGTCTGCATCTGCTCTTATGAACATTTCAAGCCTAAGAACTACATTGTGAACGCGGGCCCTGTGGATAACTTAGACCGTGGCTAGTGTTTCACGGTATATGATCCTCAAGAGAAAACAACTTCGCCTTTGCGTCAGTCATTAGCAAAGCAAATTTCGCACGACAGAAGCGCTCGTGCGCGACCACATTTATTGCTTCCATTTTTACTCTTTCATTTTCTTTCCTTCTCAGAGAAACTAGGGTTCTTCCCTGGCTCAAACCAATGATCGGCCCTGAACGCAATCGATATCTAGCAAGACAGCTGAAGAAAGAGAGACCGGAAGAAAGATCATGCACTGCGCGAATAGGTTTAGTTCAAGCATTATTTGGCCACAAATGTGCCCTGAATTTGCTATCTACCGTTTCACAGCTCAAATGAGTGCTTCAATATTCTCAATGCTCCTTCTGCCACGAGCTAAGAATGACAGTGGTGAGAATTAATGCGCTTTCAGACACGTTCGCACCTTTCCAAGCGTCAATACGCATTTCAATCACCTCAGAATCCTAGATAAGCCAATATCGAAAAGCTGCGAATAAGGTAGGCGTTAAAAGCTTGCGCCTGGTCTAATATCTAGAGCATCGGGCTATTTGGCCTGGGAACTTCGGCTCAAATTCCACTATTGGTTAGCGAAGAAGTTAGCGAAGAAGCTGACATCTATAAACACCTGAAGATGTTCGCTTAGCTGAAGGCCTGGCATTTGTGTTTCAGGTGTTAGTTAAGATATTGTATACACATGAGAAAAAAATAACGGTAACATACGAAGGTGGAACGTACAACCCACGGACTCGCACATCTACATCTTAGCGATGTAGACTATGCTTCATACTAAATTAAATTAATTTATAAGAGCTTTAAGGGCCAAAATCGCGACCTAATTGCGAGGTACGCCGTAGTTGGTGACTGCAGATTAATTTGGACCACCTGGTGCCCTTTAAAGTGCACCCAAGGCTTGGTAACCGGGCGTCTATGTCCCCATGGTAATGCGTCCGCCACGGCGTTTGCGAGCTCACCGCTACGATTCGTAAATTGCGATATGTGCCGTAAAGTAATGAATTAAAAAATCTTTCTGCAATTGTTGTTAATTATTGGATTATGAATTTGGATTTCTCGTGCGAGTAAGGTTCGCTGCTTCGAGCAATCTAGCTCAAGGACTACAAATACACTAACTGCCACAATCAAGCAAATGGGGCGCAGGGGGGGGGAGGAGGGGCGGTGCGACAGATGGAGTAGCACACGGTGGTATAAAAGTTAAATAAACAGGGATTAAGTGCCTCAGAAAGGCTGGCCTATGTTTCGATAGGTGGATCTATCTTTGTACTAACTACCACAAGAGATTTTTTAAAAATTCTGTGCTGTCTAAATAAAAAAAGCTCAGTGCCCTTCCACTCTGTGAAGTAGGATGACCAGCGAAGCTGTGTATGTGGGCCCCTCATTGGCGAACTCCACCTTCGCCACGGGTCGGTCCGGCATTTCATTATATTCGAAATCGGCCCACGTATGGGGAGTGCTTAACGCCTGCTTCACTTCACCTCCGTCGTGGGACGGCCCGGCATCGCCCTATATTCGGGATCGGCCCACATATGGGGAGTGCTTAACGCCTGCGTCTCCTTCACCACGGGTCAGCCCGGCATTGCCCTATCTTCGGGATCGGCCCAAATATGGGTAGTGCCTAACGCCTGCGTCTCCTCTCCCGCGAGTCGGCCCAGCATTGTACTAACTTCAGGATTCTTTTTTCTACACGCCGACACTATAGTGCGGAAAGCAGCCCTTAACAGCTTCGCTGTAAAATAAACACCCCGTGCAAGAACGCCCGCGTACCGACGCTGCAGAATAGAGAATTTGCAGGAAGAGCAACAGCTGTCCTGTTTCCTTCCATATTTTAGGGGAAGCAAGACCCGTTGCACAACGATATTCCCATTCGACGAAGCTAAAAGCTGCCACTTTCCGCTTAGTAGAGGTTTTGTTTAGGCCCAATCGAGGCACGCCAGTGCAGCCTGTACGTCGCGCGCACCTGAAATTTGGTAAACTGCGAAGCAGATACTCGCCCGTTCTCTGAAATCAAAGCAAAACGTATAACTCGGACGCACGCACACAAGAACGACGAATGCGTCTCACAGTCAGTGAGCGTTCAGAGGCAGTTTCGGACAAATATTTAGAGTGAACATCCCGGACAAAAGAAAAGCTCTCCGATTCTCCGAAATGAAAGTAAAAAAATACATTGCCTAATTCGCACATGCAAAATCAATTAAAGCGTCTCGCTGACACTGAGCTTTAGGAGGCACAGTTTTGACTGTACGACGTAAAGTGAAACATTGTCACTTTTCGGAGGTTCCACGAGCGCGCGCCACCAGACTTTGACCTCTGCGTCGCGGTCCTTCGCGCGAGTGGACGAAGGTGGGAGCGGAGGGACACTGCGAAGCATGGACAGAAATGAGCTGAGTTTTATTGCGTCTCTGTGCATAAATATGCAAAAAGGAAAGAGGGAGAGAGAGTGAAGAGGTCAGTTACATAGCCCCCAAAGAAACTTCACGCCTCCGCATCGGATTCTTAAGAGATACTGGTGCGATGGAAAGGGGTGAAGCACCACAGTGATATTGTAAGAGACGCTCGGGCAGAGCAGTTGCCGGCCTTGATCGCCAGGTTAAACCCGCCAATTGCTACGACCCACCTCCATTACCACCGCCAAAGAGGGAGAAAGAGAAAAATAGAACTTAGGAGGGACTCTGTCTATGCAGATCACGCAGCTCATCTATGCCACCGAGTGCCATAAGGACTACCTGTGTCTTATTTTTCTTGTTTCATGTACAGCGAAGCTGTTTATGGCTATTATCTGAAAAAAAAACCCATGTCCGAGATGTTGACAAAAACAAATCATCATGTGGGCTGAGCGTGGTGTATATGCAGAGAGGGTCCAAGCTCAATAGCACATACCCCTGTGGGCTCGGGGATGTGTAACGCTCTCTTGAACTACCCCTGTCGCACGTGGGACCCACGTGTAGAAACGTCAGTGTATACGTGTAAAGTAAAAAAAAATTAAGAAAGCAAGAATGAAAAATAAAAAAATTAACGAAAATTAAAAGGTAAAATAAGTAAATGAAAATAAATAGCGAAAGACAAAACAAACAACGAAGTTATGCTGTTGACAAAAACAATGCACCGGAGCGATGAACGCTGTTGCCCAAACGCTATCTATGACGACGTGTGTCGAAACATCAGTGAATATGCATAAAGTAAATATAAAATTCTTGGGCCAAGCATTGGCCTGCAGTATAAATAAAAAATTAAATAAATAAATAAATAAAACTAAAGTAAAGAAAGAAAAATAATAAAAATGCAAAGTATACAAAAAAAAGACGAAGCAAACAACGAAGTTATGTGTTTGTGCCTTTACTCAACCAATACAGCATAAACACCACGTAGAACTTAATATAGCTGTTGAGCAACATTACTGAAATACTATAGCACAATACTGCATACTCATATAGCAATACTGAGTACACCATACCAAGGCTTCGTATCGACGACACCATCGTCTTCTGCTGCCTATACATAACTTGCACGCACGTCACTTCCGGCAGCTTCCGTGACCGCGTCCGCCATTGCCGAGTACCAACCGAACCGGCAGCCGTACGGACGACTGTGTTTGCGTCTTTCCGTAGTCCTTGCTTTATTCGAAATAATGCCTATATGCGCAATATATGGTTGCCGAACAAGAAGCAAGAGTGCTAAGAGGCCCAGCTGCACTGGCTCGAGCGTAGGATTACACAGTGTGCCTAAAATAATAACTCGGCAGTGTGAGAGAACGAGGATTTTCTCCGAAAAGCGCAGGAGCCTCTGGCTTGCTCGTATTAATAGGAGCGACTTGAAGAACCTTGAAAACGTCCGTGTCTGCGGTCGCCACTTCATCACAGGTAAGGAAAAGGCACACCCGCATGCATTTACTCGCCGATATAGGCAAGCCATGCCGCTGATTGCGATGCACGCACGCAGTAGATCTCGTCCACTGTTTACGTACGCGGATCTTTCTCTCGCTTCTGTTACTGTACGCTGCACGCCAGGAATTCATGATTGCTGTTTACGTACGAATTTCGCTTTTTTCGCTGCACGCCAGCAGTTCTTGAATGCCGTTTACGCACGCTGCTCACTTTTTCTGCTCATTCTTAAAACGCTGCCTGCGCAACGTCGTTATGTGCCGTGTAAAAACATGTGTGCTTTCGTGTCGGCAGCTCGAAGTCTCGCCACCCTATGTGACCATTACATTGGGAGGCTTCGCGATGGCTCTAAATATTTGCAGGCAAGCCTTCCAAGTTGATGGATGAGGCAAACCCTGACTGGGCACCAATGCAGCATCTGGGTTACGGAAGTGAAAGACCTTTGACTAACGAAGCGAGGTTCCAGCGATCGAAGAAGCGCAGCCAAAAAAAAAAGAAAAGGATGCTGTCGAAGCCAGCGTAGCAGCGCAACAGTCTCCCGCGGGTATCGAGTTTCCCGAAAGCGGTGCAAGCTCGGAAAATGAGGCAGAATGTCGAATGGAGCTTCCAGTTTCTACTGTGGACTCAGAACCACGCAGACGTAAGTTTGCAACAAAATTTTGTGATACTGCCTACTGTGAATCACTTGAAATATGGTTTACATTTTTTTCTTCTTTTGCAGGTGATATTGGTGCGCAGACAGATTTAACGGGCAAAACATCCAAGCACTTAAGGCAGACAACAAGAGACTTACTTCTGAATTGTGCACCTTAAAAAAGCAAAAAGAATTGCTTGAAGTTACGGAAGCATCTCTGCGTCAAGATGACGCCAAAGTTCCTTTTACTCGGGAATGATAAACTATTCAGTCTTGCATGCTATATTCCAAATGGTCGAGTCGGCTGTAAAACATACGCCGCAAAATGGGTTGCCAAAGTTTCAAGAGTTCATTATTTTCTTAATGAAACTTAAGTTCAACTTTCCGCACCAGGATCTTGCCTACAGGTTTCACATTTCATGTGCTACCGTCAGTAGAATTTTTGAGAAGTGGCTGGATGCTGCCTTTTCAAGGCTGAGGTCACAAATTGTGTGGCCGTCACGAAATGATATACAAAGGACATTGCCACAAGCGTTTTTTGAATCATTTGGCTCAAAAGTGGCAGTCATAATTGACTGCTTTGAGATCAAAATTGAAAGACCATCATCCTTGCAGCCAAGAAGCGAGACTTGGTCAAACTATAAGAACAGCAACACTGCCAAGTTTTTAATTGGCATCTGTCCACAAGGTGTAATTACATACATTTCTGAAGGTTGGGGAGGCAGAGCTAGCGATAAGCACATAACCGAACATTGTGGCATTTTGGAATATTTGTCACAAGGGGATGTTGTTTTAGCTGACAGAGGTTTTGACATTGCAGACACTTTAGGGTTGTACTGTGCTAAACTCCATATCCCTGCTTTCACGAGAGGTCAGAAACAACTTACTGCGCTGGATGTAGAAAACACGAGAAAACTGGCCAATGTTCGCATTCATGTAGAACGGGTGATAGGGCTTGTGCGGAACAAATATTTGATAATGAAAGCAGTCCAGCCAATTCACTACGTTGCTAGCAAGGCAGGACACGCATTCACACCACTTGATAAGATTGTAACAGTTTGCTGTGCCCTCATCAACCTTTGTCCATCGGTAGTTCCTGCAAATCCAAAACTGCCCTCGTGAACAGACTTGCGGACATTTTTGCTGTTTACAGGTATGGTTGAATGGGCTTGGGCTAGTTGGTTACATACAGCAATGGGGGTCACAGCACAAAGAATGTGGTTTACATTGGGCAGTCGGAGAGATGCCTGAATGGTAGCCTAAAATAACATGACCAAAAATTGAACCGATGTAGAGATTGTCATGTGTCTGTGCATTGCGGTGATTATGGGTGTAAACCCTTGTTTAAGAGTGCTCTGTTTTGTATAGGAATGTAGATGAAGTCATATGAGATGTGATGAAGCTGCATTGATAGCGAGGGCCGCTGATACCTGCATCAGTTCCCCTTCGGTTGCAGTTCCCCATCAGTTCCCCTTCGGTTGCCCTGGAAGCGGCTGGTTTTCATATGCGGTGATTGGGCCGTATCGGTGTGTGGACCTACAAATACATGTTTTTCTGGGAATAAATACCCAGTTGAAAGTCAGCGCTCATCCTTGTTGTCTCGCTCCCATCCGTGTCTTCTGACCCCCATTGCCATTCTTTGGTGATTGCGCATTTTCATTTGTGATTTCACTGAGTGATTGCTTCCATTGTTCTCCCATTGCATTGTAAATAACTTCATGTTGCACAGTAGACAGTTTGCAAAGTTTTACTTAAGGCATTCTTTTACAAGTATGAACTTTTCACAAGTGCTTTTACATTCGCACAGGTATTCACTCAAGCACTTGGTGTGTGCCCACACACATGCATCTTCGAACAAACATGTGCTTGTAGATATGTGCTTAATGTGATCTGCAATGTGTGGTCGCAACATGTGCATATTCTCCCTGTAGTTTACTTGTGACACAGCTTCTCTTTTGATAGTCCATTTTCTGATTCCTGTACGTTGACAATAAAGTCTGCACTTTTGCTGCTTGCTTATCAAGGAACATTTTGTCGTTTGAGTGATCTTTATGTGTGTGTACTTGTTCGTCCACTTAGTTGCAAGTGCCTTCGCATCCCAAATAAGTTTTGACTGCGTTCTTGAGTACAATTGGTCTTTTTACCCTCTGCAATACCATATTGATTGTTTTAGTATTAAGCACTCCTGTCCTGACTGCAAAATGGTAGATTGCAGTATTGTGCAAATAATAACAGTAAGTTTATGAATAACTTCTTATTCTGAAACTTCTTCAATTTCAGCAAAAGAAAGCTAAAATTATGGGCATTGGACATAAATATGGCATACCAGTTCATATTGGTGCATTTACACACTTAAAGCTTTTCTTCATTTAGCAATAGTTGTTTACGTGGATCTAGCTGTACATGCAAATTCACAGTGTGTAATCTTGATGTTTGTTGCTGTATACATAACGGGCGACAAGGCTTCACTTCACTAAGCTATCCTGTGTTTACACTTGTCGCTGTACTGGCCGCTTCAGGTGTAGTTTTGACGTTTGACAAGCAGCTGAATGGTGCTGCAGCTCTGTTGGGGTTTGTAGCTTTCTGTTGGCTATTTCCAGTGGCACAGTCCTCACAAAACCACTGTTTCTGTTTTGGAGCCCTCTTAATACCAAGACAAACATATTGAAACTAGCCATACTTGCAATTTTTGCCTTCGCATGCCAGCATTTTGCCAGATTCAGGCCCTCCGCAGAAACAGTAGGAGGCTTCCTCTTTGCTCTTTTGGCTGCTTTCTGTACTTTTCCTGGTGAAATACTGTGCAAGCAGTTGTGGCATGATCACTTGTGTAAAAAATTTCTTTGTAGAGCACAGCATGGAGCTCAAAAAGGTATTGTCCTTGGCCACTCTTTCTATGTACACTGACAATGGTGTCCAAACAACAAACTTGCTATATGTTGTCTCGCATACCGCCATTTGTGTTTGCACTTGAAAGTAGTATGGGTGCGTTCGTTTCAATGTCAGCTTTCCATTCACATTCTCTAGACAAAAATTTGGGTCATTGCTCGCCTCTTCTATTCATCTCCTGGCCAGTGTGTACGGGCATTTAACCTCAACGACGCCTTTGCCGCAGCATGTGCAACTGATAAAAGCATCTGGTGTCGCTGCAAGGTATGGGTGCTGTGTGCTCAAGTAAACTCCCGGCTTTAAGAGTTCAAAGTCACTATGATGCCGCTTCATTTCAGACATGTAGCTCGTGATTGCGTCACACTCGTGCTCCAATCCCCATGTTGTTGATGTGCAGGTGAAATTCTGCTGCTCAGGATATCATATTTTTTTTCAAGAGACTTATAGAAGGCTTTTTCAAGCTCGTCGAGCATACACTTTTTGTCACAGAAGCAGTGATTCTGCGAGCACGGTACACAAACCAATTTGGACAACTTGACTTTCCTCTTGTGGCACTTTCGACGTGGTCCACCATTTCTTGACTGATGTGAAGCACACTAAGGAAGTCTTCGCCCCGTTTAATCAGTGTTTCCAAGTCCTCAGACCGAGCTTCTGCAAATGAGAGATCACGCAGAACACGTGGTTCTAGCATTCTTGGTTTCCCAAACATAGCGCTGTACCTTCGGTGGACCATGAAGACAGCGGGTGTAGCTCCAGCATCAGCAAGACGTGAATGGAACAGTTGTATGGACTCTTCAGTAGGAGCTAGTGGCAGGGCTTGTGGGAGGCACGTTGATGTGATTTCAACACCTTGCTGCAGGTGAATCGAGTCCATTTTTCTCTTCCTCATCTTGGATGACGAGAAATCTATGTCTCTTAGGCGCTTGGGCTGTGTGCCAGAGCAATTGGCTGGGAGCCAGGCATTTTTTCTTCCTGTGCATGTTCTCGTTTCTCTTAAGCGCACTGATGTCTCTACAGCAAATAGCACAGCATCAATGTGCGAGCATCCTTCCCCTGCACCTGCCATGCAGGTGCAGTGCGCTGTTATGACGCTTCCATCTGTGTTTGCTAAGCACAACACTTTCAGGTCTGGCTCCCGAAGCCGCTGAGAATGGCTGACCTAAAAGAAATGTTGCTTAGAATTAGTTTTCGAAAGTTTTGTTTGGTTAATGACCCTATCGCGAAGCTTTATATTGGCGCGTACAACGGTTGCGGCATCTAAACGTGCAACCTGAACTTTACTCTCGGGCACCTAAGAAAAGCTGCACCACGTTTACTTTTAACTGCTCTGTGCACAAAGACTGAACAGAAATAGCTAGTGCGGCAAATCGGCTGCGTCTGAATGGAATCGTAGAATAAAAACGAGATATTTCGCTGTCGTCTACGCTTCCTCGTGCACAAAAATGTGTTTTCATTCGCTGTTGCCTTACCTCGCCGAGTACGATGATGCGCTCCGACTGGAGCCGCATTGCTGCAATGTTCCGCACGCAGCCGCTGGTGAAGTAGTTGTGTGAATCCAGCGATTTATACACCTTCATCTGCTGCAAGGTGACGTAGCTGGTTGACAAAACCAGGTAATTGATTATGTCCACCAGCGTTGTAGCTGGCCGCAGCTCCAGATCTGCAGTCGCATCCGCGCCGACTCTCTGTGTGTAAGGGTCCATGCCGTTGCAGAGTTTGGTCTTCGTCTCGTATAGTGCCCGCATAGCGCCGACAAGACCTTCGTAGTAGGCAGGGCAAAACTCCGAACACTTTCCTCTTAGCACGGCCACGCTTCAACCGTCGTACACGCCTGTCACAGACGCGTTGTACTTCACAGGCAAAGAGCAAGCGACCCAAACGTGGTACCGAGCAATGGCGGGCGGTCGGTGCAGACGACGGAGGTGACGTCACGTGCAAGTTATGTATATGAAGAGCTGCTGGAACCCCGGCGTCCTTAGTGGGCGTGTGAACAGCACAGTGGTGCGGCTTACTAATCCGCTCTGCTTCTTAGTCCAGGTTAGTCATGTTACATCTATTTACGCTAAGAGATCGAATAATGTGTGTCTGTTGCTGTTACCACGCCCGGGAGTTCAGTTTTGCATGTCCCTTGAGTGCTTTGACGTTGCAACCCAACTGATTATGCCGTCTGGGGACGTTCAGCTCAACCCTGGACCTAGTACGAGAACCCAAAACCAAGTGCCGGACCCTGTGCTTGATTCGCAGTCTAAGCAATTTGATGAGATGTTCGCGATGTTACAAACAGTAAACACGCGAACAAAAAAAAATGGGAAAGCACCACATGGATTTAATCAAGCCTGTTGACGACCTTACAAAAAACGAAGGCGAATGTTCAGAAAAATCAAACATCTACAGACAAAAAGTTGAACGAGATTGAACGCAAAACGGTCGCGCTTGAAGAATTCGAGGAGGAGGTACAGTGTCTTCGTCAGTCAATTTATCAAAGTAAGCGGGAAACGTTCAACTGCGCTCTAAACAAGCTGAGCTTGTTTAGACGTGCAGACGTGCACGTGCAGACGTGCAGACGTGCAAGCAAGACGTGCAGCGCCGAGAGAACCTTCTATTCTACTGCCTATCCGACGCCCAATCTGAGTCCTAGACTCAGTCGTAGCTAAAGCTGTTCAATGTGCTTTCTTCCTACTTGAAATTGTCACCCTCTGAAATACTGATCGAGAGAGCACACTGGCTCGGAGGGTATACTTTGAATAAGTGCTGATCAGTTATTGCCAGATCCTCTTCTTTAAAGCTCAAACACCGAATACTCCTCAATAACTCTAAGCTGAAAGAAGTAAATATTACCGTTAGTTATGACTACACACCCGCTACTCGTTTTGCTAGGAAGAAACTGGTCGAATTTGGCAAAACGCAACCCTTAACTTTCAAGCTTCGCTTCAACAAACTGTACGTAAATAAAGAGTGCTACAGCTACAGTCGCTCTGATAAGTCTGTGCGTGAAACTTCTAATGCTTTCGCGCCATCGGTCGAATCTTGTCATTCTTCCGCGCCATCCGCCACTGAATAGCAGTGCTCGAGAGTAATGGGATCAAAGTTACCGGTCAGTAACCAACTTTCGCTTTTATTCACAAATACCCGCAGCATACTTCAAAAACGCGACGATCTTTGCTCTGCTGTCGATCCTTCTGACGCCGACATAATCAGTCTTACTGAAACCTGGTTATCTGCGAAGGTTGATAGTAGCGAATAGTTCGAATCTAAAAGAAAAAGAAAAGGAAGAAACTATAACATATAATGGTGTGACAGGGGTGCTATAGGTGTGGCGGAGACGTGGTTATAGCAGTCTCTGATGCTGTTTTGTCTTTTCCTATCATCTTACTAACGATTTAGTACTTGTCTTGGTTGAAATACAAACGTGCTCAAAGAAAATGATACTGGGTGTTTTTATCGTCCGCCCTCCTGTTCACCAACTTTTGCTGACGACCTTCATGATGTCATTCCTATGATATGATTACAGTGTGGTATCTGAAGAGCCCTTTCCTTTTCCTAGGTGACTTTAATTTCCCTAATATAGTATGGTCTAATGTGCATTCCTATTGTCATCCTTCTTCCAGTGAAGGTGAAAGGCTTTTGAATTTGTGCAATTATTTTAAACTTGACTCGGCTTGTAATGCAGGCCCCTAGAATTGCGCTTGTTACATCTAACATCCTGGATTTATTGCTCACCACTACGCTATCCTTTTCATCTCATATCGTACCTAGCAAGGCGAAACGGAACGAGCCTTCGCAGAAGTTAGATAGATAGATAGATAGATAGATAGATAGATAGATAGATAGATAGATAGATAGATAGATAGATAGATAGATAGATAGATAGATAGATAGATAGATAGATAGATAGATAGATAGATACATAGATACATAGATAGATACATAGATAGATACATAGATAGATAGATAGATAGATAGATAGATAGATAGATAGATAGATAGATAGATAGATAGATAGATAGATAGATAGATAGATAGATAGATAGACAGACAGACAGACAGACAGACAGACAGACAGACAGACAGACAGACAGACAGACAGACGGACGGACGGACGGACGGACGGACGGACGGACGGACGGACGGACGGACGGACAGACAGACAGACAGACAGACAGACAGACAGACAGACAGACAGACAGACAGATAGATAGATAGATAGATAGATAGATAGATAGATAGATAGATAGATAGATAGATAGATAGATAGATAGATAGATAGATAGATAGATAGATAGATAGATAGATAGATAGATAGATAGATAGATAGATAGATAGATAGATAGATTTACCCAAGGTACTTATAGCTACCTGCAACATAAACAGAAGAACAGAAGACACAGAAGTCTGTGTAATCTGTGGGGGCGCTCGAGCCCAATGACGGAGACGAGTGGTCGCCGCGATGTGCCACCTGCGGGGAGCAGTCCCTCACGCGCGACCACAGCTGTAAAAAACGCCTGAAGCAAACACGACCACCAGGCCGACCGAGGAACGGAGCACACAAAGCTGCTGAACAACACCGACCCCGGTGGTTTGCAACAGAAAACGAATAATTGGAGCTCAGGGATTTCCCGGAGGTCCTTCAACGGTAAGGGGGGACCCCCTCGAAACCTAGGCAAGAAAGAAGATCGAGATCCAAAAAGTGATCGCGCACCAGACGACGGAGTCGTCAGAGCTCTAGGTAAACATCCTGGGCACGCAATGTGAAGCGTCTAGCCCCTAAACAGGAGAGGGATCCGCAGGCTAAACATTATACGACGGCCACCGCCAAACAACAGGTAAGCTGGGCGCGAGTAGTGTCTCCCACTGCCGATCCAGTAACTCAGAGTCCAGCCTATGAAAAGATTTTAGAGAGCAGAATTTTAAAGGACAGCCTTGCAGAAATCCGAAGGAAGCTACCTGATTTCAAACAAAGGAATGAGGCCCGCACAAACAAAGTCATGCCACGAGAAACCAAGAACGCCAACCCACAAGGGACAGAAAAAGACGATAAACTGCATACCGTAGCGGGACAAATCCAACTTCTTTTCACGGAGACGCACAGGCTCAAACGACAGATAGAGGGCTCCTCTTCTCACATCACGAAAGAGGGACCGAACACACAAAATAATACCAGCCCAGGAATTCCTACACCCAGGCCTCAAGAGATAGAGCTGACAGACAGCGAAAGTTCTATAGATGGCTAGTCGCCACACGAGAGTAGCCGAAAACCTCGAGGTCTGGCAGTGGAACTGCAGAACTCTTAGAACTAAACACGCAGCGCTTTTGAGTTTTATAGATGCGACGCCAGTTACCTCGGATATCATTGCATACAAAAGCTAGGCAAGAGGGTACCGAACCACAGATGACACACGGTGCACACCTACCCTGACCATCCTCAGATAGCATGCAGCGCTGACACCGGCAGACATAGCGGTGAGCGTGGACTACGTTCCTGACTGCGGTGTCCAACACCGCGTCCACATGGTCTGGCCATGTAGACGCTGCAAATCGAAAATATTTATTGCCAACGTCTACATCCCACCTAGAGACAAGAAGGCAAAGTTCGACGTGCTAGTGACGGCCGCATTGCGCAAAGTGAAAAGCAACGACCGATCCTAGGGGACTTTAAGGCTCCGCACTCTGATTGGGGCTATGATCGAGGCACACCTAAGGGCCAAAGGCTAGCCAACCTCTCGGGGGAGCATGAGTTTGTCCTGCTGACGCGATCGAGTGAACCAACTAACCAATGACGCGAGTGAATTAAGCAACCAACCAATGACGCGATCGAGTGAACCAACCAGAACGGGAAACAGTGGAGTAAAAGACACCACACTGGACCTAACTTTCAGCAACAATGAAATAGGCGTTACCTGGACTAACCTAGGGAAAGACCTTGGCAGTGATCACTGCATCATTATTGTCTCAGTTGACACGACGCGGAATCACCATAGGTTAGGAAAAGCCACCATAACTGATCGGAAAGCTTATAGAGAGAAGCATAGGCAGACCACACCGTTCGATAGTGCTACAGAATGGACAGAAGTCATCAGGAGTACACACAGAAGCACTACGCGGAAATTCGCGACAAAGGTAGAGACAGCGGCAGGAGAGGCGCGTACTGCACTTGCGCATTTTCTTGCACACAACATTATACTGCGTCATTGTGCCCCATCGTGCGTCATTACCGACCAAGGAAGGGTATTTACGGCACGACTCACTGAAGACATTTCAAAATCAAGTTACACGACGCATCGAAAGGCAACTGCCTATCACCCGCAGACAAATGGCCTGACCGAAAGGCTCAACAAAACTGTGATTGACATGTTGTCTATGTGCGTAGACGCACAACACAAAACGTAGGACGAAGTACTTCCGTACGCAATGTTTGCGTGAAACACCGATAGGCAGGAAACCACACGCTCCACACCGTTCTACTTTGTTTACGGTCGTGAAGTCCAGACCATGCTTGAAGAAATGATCCCATGCGACAGCTTTGATCGTCTTGACCAAGACGCCGAGCTCTTCGTGCCGCCCCTCGAGGAAGCACGCCAACTGGCTCGCGCGAACGTAATGAAACAACAGCGCATCGACACACGACCTTACAACATCCGCCATCCACAAGTCGAGTACCAGCGAGGACAGGCACGTACGCAGGATTTTTTTTTCGGGCAACCCAAGGTAATATTTCTATGAAAATGAGGGGGAGGGTACTTTTACTAGTACAAATGTGAATAATGCCCACCATTCGCCATAAAGACGCGTACACCCTCAAAAGAGAATTGAAATCACGTGTATCTCACAGGTACACCTGTGAGATACACCTCCTTTTTAGTTGGCAAACAAAGAACCACATCAAATGGACTCGCGCATGAAAGATGCGCAGGTAGAACCTTGCCAAGAACAAGTTAACAAGCGAAAGTGCCAAATAAAGATTTCTAGTAGCGTTTTATGAATTAGCTTTGGAAGAATTATAGAAAAATGTATATTTGCGGAACAATCACAGTTATTTTCCATCCCTCATTTACTGCTCTACAAAGTTCCAAAACCGAATCATGCTGTTACTTGGGAAGTTGCGTAACGATTCGTGGTCCCCAGTCCCGTACAACCACGTAGAGCACAGGACGCTGTGGAGTTCTGGATGTACTGAGGCCACCGCGGAAGGTTAGAAAAACACCCCCATTAGCACAGCAGGGAAGTGGATACGTCAAGCGGCTCGATTAATAACTGTAGAAGTGTCATTCAACACACGGAATTGTTCTCAACTTCCAGTGTCGTTTTCTCTACTTCCTTTTTAAATGAAAAGATATTGATCCATAAGTATTTTCACGAACAATTTTCGCTTTTCCTCCCTGTTTGGCTGTTGCCGTGGCTTTCTCCCTTAGTACATCGCTTAATTTCTCATCTCCTTGCGACTCTTGTTTCCAGTTGCCAATTTTGCACGAAAAGTGCTGTACAATTAGGGAAAAACCAGACGAGGTAATGGGTGACAGTCATATTGCTTATGGGTTTAACGGTTATTGCGGGGTCTGATGATGGACGCTGTTTCTCAATATCTATTTTGCCATCTTATCTAACCCATGTCGCGGATATATGGTTCCGAAGATGTGCCAACGTCGCGGCGAGCCATCACTCGAGGAAATAATGAAGCAAAAAGAAAAGGTAAATGCAACTGACAGTTTCTCCGTCGACAACTCGTTCCACGAGCATACAGAATAACTTACTATGAACCGAATCGTTTTCCTAGGTAGTGCAATGCCGGGCCGATGCCCGGCGGAGTTGAAGCAGGCATTAAGAACTCCCCATACGTAGGCCGATTCCAAAGATATTGCAATACCAGGCCCACCCGCGGCGGAGGTGAAGCAGGCGTTAAGCGCCGATTGAGCTACCGAGGCACCGTTTTTCCATCCACTTTCTTGGTCATTTACGTGCCCTAGTAGAACCCTGGGAGTGCTAGCCAGCGCCACCACTTACAGACCTTGGCGGTGGACGTGGAAAGTCCTTTTTTACCGCAGGCGTCACGAGAATGTGATCTTTTTGGGTGCAGGCAACTGGTCAATAAACCCACACATGCTGCCTGAAGGCATCAATGTTGCCGGATTCGAGACCCTCGTTATGTAATAAACGAGAAAAAAGGGGGTTTAACCGAGGGTCCCGATTTTGATTATTCATATATTAAGAAGCCAACAAACACTGACACCAAGGACAACATAGGGGAAATTCCTTGTGCTTATTAAATTACATAAAGAAACACAGCACAAATAATAAATAGTTTTGGATATTTTTGCGTTAATGATACACTGCGATAAATTCACTGTCATTAGGGGCAAACGTACTCCCTGTGATACAGTTAGATTAGTTGCATTTGAGACATGATAGCATTACAGGGTCTATTACTAGTATCTCGTAGAAACAACTGTCATCTAATCGAGGCTTGACTAAGCGCAGCCCACACAAGGACAATATTGAAAGAAACACACACGCCAAACAGTGTTGTGTGTGCGTGCTTTTCAATTATAGAGCGTTTTGCTCAGTGTTCTTAGCACGACATGAATCATAACGTCACCCACACTTTCGCCATAGTAATTGAGGCTCTTTTTTTCTTTCAACTCCAGCCTCCAAGACACTGCTCATATTTGTTCACCTCTTTGAACTCTGCACGTACAAGTCAACAGTGAATGTGTCACACTGAAAGTAACATCAAGGGCCAGAATCCTTGCAAGGTATGTTTCGGAACAGCACTCCTAGAACCGTGATTTATTAATTTATTGGACCAACCTTTATTTCATCGTCTTTCACTTGCATCTTTGTAATTGCTTCATCATCTCTCTTTTCAAGAAGGCGAAAAAAAAAGATATTATTGGTCTGCAAGCTGCCCACGTCAAGCCATAAGCTCAACGGTCGCCATAATGACAGCAGGTTCTCTTGAACTCCATGCCTCACCATGAACTGTTTGCAAGCTTACCATATGGACGGGTATGAGCCCTATACAGAAAAGCAGCGGTCTACAGTTTTGTGTTATTCTGATCAGGAATAAAGTTTGACATACAAGCATACTTGCTTTTCAGGCCGTTTTATCGTAAACAGGAAAGTAACATGTGAGTCCCGACACGTTTCTTTTCTAGTCACTATAGCCATGTCGACCAGAACAGAAACAATGTAGCAAGCTCCTACTTGCTAATGCACAAACTCTGTCATCTGCTCCTGGCAAATCAGCTTGACGGTCATTACGACCGAGTATCAAATGTTCCCTCACAACGACTTGTTACATGAAAATGCAAAGAACTTTAAAACGATCAAAAGTGTTCAATGCACTTTTGAGGAAATGATACTTAATGTTGACTCAATCTCTGGCAGTCACTCTTACATGGTGCATGTACAGTTTGCATGAAATCAATAACTAGGCCAGCCCTGCACCATAAGATAAGAGATAGCTAGAAAAGGCAAGCTTACACAACCAGCCTATTCCACACTGAACAACATGACAAATCGCTAAAAACAACTTTTTCTTTGTGGTGGTGGTGGTGGTGGTGGTGGTGGTGGTGAATTGTAGCAACAGGCGGGTTTAGCCTGGCGAACAAGGCCGGCAATTGCTCCGCCCGAGCATCTCGCACAATACCGCTGATGGGCTTCACCATATGTCCATCAACCCAGTGTCTCTTAAGAATTCGATCAGGAGACGTGAAGTTTCTTTGCGGGCCATCACTGATCCCTCGGGAAATATAAGGTGTTGCAGGCGCGCATGCGGAAGGTCCTTGTTTTGCAAATTCTTCAGGAGAGTGTCTCTTTCATCTTGGAATTGCTGGCAGGACCACAAAAAGTGCTCAATGTCTCCTGTCTCGTTGCATGCCGTACAGTTCGGAGAATTGAGTCGCCCCGTTTTAAATAACCAGGCCGGTGTGTTAGCAGATCCTGTCCTTATACGATATAGAAGTGAGGCTTCCTCTCGGTGCAATCTCTTGGTTACGCAGGGCATATGCGGTGGAACCCAAAGCGACGCAAAGTGATTTCGAATGTCAGATTTTTGCACGTTGTTACTCTTTGGAGCCTTGATTTTGGGAGGATGATAGAGTGCTGCGTATGCAAGCGCATCAGCTTTTTCGTTTCCTGAGATACCAATGTGGGAGGGAATCCACTAAAATTTTACTGTGAAGCCTTTGCTGTTGAGTTCTTTCACGATGGCTAGGAATTTGCGTGGGAACTTGAGGGATGGCAAACCACGGTATACTTGTTGTAACGCGGCCTTTGAGTCCGTAAGGACAACCACATTCTGCGGAGGCAAAGTCTTTAATTTGCGCAGAGCAGAAGCTATCGCTACGCCTTCCACAACTGTCGACGAGGCTATACAGTCCAGACGCCCAGACCACGTATATCTTAGAGAGGGAATGTAGTATGCAGCTGCACAGCGGTCTTCGTCTGCCTTGACAGAGCCATCTGTGTATACTTGTAGGTGATTCGGGTAAGTCGTGTTCAGGTGTTCCAGGACTAATGACTTGGCTTCTGCAGATGGAATGCAGCTCTTTGATTGCAATCGTGGTACACTTAAGTTGCATGTGATGTCCTCGAATGTCCAGGGTGGTTCTATCCTTTCCCTCGATCTCGAGCAGCGCAATCCTAATACGCGAAGCGTGTTCAATGCTGCATAAAAATGTGAGCGTGGCCTGTTACCTATACGTCGTAAGAGGGCTCTCCCGGGCGTAGACTCACTCAATCGTAGTAGCGGGATCATCAGAGCCTCGGAAGCCTGAAGTCGTAGAGGACGTGACTCAGCTTCGTAGAGCACTTTCTTGTTTGACGCTGGCTGAGGGACTCCAAGGCAAAGTCGGATACCTTTTCTGTGGATGGCTTCTAAGCGCTCGTATTGGCTGTCGGAGGGTGACATCAGAGGTAGCTGATACAGGACTCGACTGGTAAGCAACGCTGTATGTAGCCGTAGCATTGACGTCGGGTGGTTGCCCCAGCGTATGCCAGCGACTCGCTTGAGCACATGTAGCCTGGGTGACGATGACGCCACAACGTGGTCAACGCCGCGGCGCCAGTGTAGCCTGTGGTCTAAGGTAACGCCCAGGAATCGGACGTTGGTGACTTGTCGAATCTGGTATCCGTCCAAAGTCAGCGTCAAGCGTGTAGATTTTCTTTTCACTCCAGGAAATAGTATGAATGATGATTTCTCTGCTGATAGTGTTAATCCAATCGTTGCCAAGTGACCCTGAATTGCTTTTACTGCTCCCTGGGCTATTCGTGCGAGGCGGCGATGCTGGTAGCCGGAGACCCATAGGCAGATATCATCGGCATATATAGATATCTTCACTGGTGTTCGATGGTTTAGTACTGTTGGGAGGCTACTCATGGCAATGTTAAATAATAAGGGAGATAAAACACTCCCCTGTGGCACACCCCGAAATATACGTATTTCATCGCTTAAAGTGTCGCCAAGACGAACTCTGATGCGACGATCATTGAGGAACGTATGTACGAAGTGCAAGAGATGACCCGTGAGGCCTATAACTTGTAACTGGCTGATGATGGCTCTTTGAGACACGTAGTCGTAAGCTTTAGAGACATCCATAAAAACAGCAAGTGTCGACAGGCCGTCCGCACTGTAATGTTCTATGTGGCTTAGCAGGTCCAGCACATTGTCTTGAGCGCTTAGACGCTGCCGAAACCCAGTCATGCACGATGGTAGTTTTCGACCCTGCTCGACATACCAAGTGAGTCTTGTGCACGCCATCTTCTCCATTAGCTTCGCTGCACACGAGGTCAGTGATACCGTTCTGTATGAGTCCAGAGCTGCAGGATTCTTTCCAGGTTTCAGAACCGGTACCACCCATGCTACCTTCCATAAATGTGGGATAGCCCCACTGGCATAGACTTGCTTGAAAAATGCCAGCAAATCACGCCGCCTCTCAACCGGTAGGTTTGTCAGCATCTGATTACTGATAAGGTCAGGTCCTACCGCACAGCGACGTCGGAGGCTGCTCATGGCTAGTTCCAGCTCTCTGAGTGTGAAAGGAGCATCCATTAAAGACGACGACAGCGGCGGTGGCGGGTCGGTTGTGCCGGCTGACCTGCCGGAAGAGTATATTTCAGCGAACGCATTCGCAAGACAAGCGAGTGTCTTGCCTAACTTCATTGCTAGGGCTTCAAATGGCTTGTGTGGTCGAAAGTTTCCAGCAAGGTTATTAACGACCCACCATATCCTTGGAACTGGTGTGAAGAACGATAGGCTTGCACAAAATGATGCCCATTGATCTCTTCTTAGTTTCCTTGTAAACCGCCGAATCACTGCGTTAATCCTGTTGTATATAGTCTTCATTGGTGGGTCACCCTTCGTCCTCATCAGCCTCCGTTCCGCTCTTCTACGGGCAGCGCATAGATTTTTGAGCTTTAGATCCGGAGCGGGGAAGTGGTCGGGTAGCCTCAGCTCAGCGGTAGCCAATCGCTTGCTACGTAGCATGTCCGCGAACAGGTCTCCAGATGATTCGCTTAGGCCATCCCTGTACGTATCCCAATGCGTCACAGGACAGGATCTTCGGCCGTTGGTTCTATATCCAGCAATGTTAACGAAGAAAGGAAAATGATCACTGCCCATTCTATCCTTGCTAGTCGTTGACGATGCGAGGATGTCCGTTGAATGTAACGTCAAGTCAATGACACTGTAAGAGGCCGGTGGTCGAAAAAACGTTGGCTGTTTGTCATTTGCCACGCAGAGTCCCTCGGTGTTTAAAGCTCTAACAATTTGCTTTCCACGTACATCAGTCGTCTTGTCGCCCCAGAGAGTATGGTGCGCGTTAAAGTCCCCACATATAATCCTCGGAGCTGGGCAGCGGCTGCAGAGGTCTCTTATAATTTCTCCCATCGGGACCTTCTGACGAGAGCTCACATATACGGAGGCCACGCTGAGACTTCGGTTTCCCAGCCGCACTTGTACAGCAGTGACTTCCAAAGCACTGCTGCAAAGGTCTTGAACTGGTAGAACGCAATGTGGTATTTCCCGTCTCACATATAGCATGGCGCTTCCGTTCGGAAATGTCGGAATACTTTGATTTCCATGTGCGACATAACCAGCAATTGATCTGGAACTTGGAAGACCAGCCTCGGACAGGGCCAATATTGGCACAGGCATGTTGCGTAAGAAAAGCGACAGTTCAGGTAAGTGGCACGCAAGACCCGCACAGTTCCATTGCATAATAAGTGGCACCTGTGGACGAGATGGTGAACATTGTGTCCTGACCGCATCCATATTGCTTGGTGCTTTAAGAAGAGGCAGAGCTTACAATCGCTGACTCGAGAGCCAGGACTACTTCGAGCATTTCCTTCATCGAGCTCGTCGGCATCTTCTCTATGTGCGATCGCAAGGCCTTGAAGAGAGCACGTAGCACCTGCTGACAGTCCTCCTGTTGATTTTTTTCGTCGCAACGCGATTGGGGTCGCTGCAGTGCAGACGCATAACTTCGCTGCTCCGGTTGTTCAGCAGTCTTCTCTTCCACGGGGCCCCTGTTCACTGATTTGACTGCTTTAGCCGGTCCGCTGTGCGATGGCACCACTGTGTCCTGGATTCCTGGAGAAGGCTTCAGGCTTGGAAAATCAGTTTCACTCTTTGAGCTCCATTGGATTTCGTCCGACTCTCTGTGACTTTCTGTCTTTTTCTTCGTCGTATTTTTCTCATCGTTTCCTGTTGGCCCCAAGATAAACGTTTTCTTACGCTTTATTGCCGCTGCACGCGTAGGACACTTGCTGTAACTAGCTGGATGGCAACCACTACAGTTTGCACATAGAAAGTTCTCGCTGCACGTGCATGTTTTGAAATCATGCGGTCCTCCACATCTCTTACACCGCTGCTCACCACGGCAGTACTTGGCCACATGTCCATAGCGCTGACACTTGAAGCACCGAGGTGGTGTCTCAACGTAGTCAATGGTCTCGTGTCTTGTGAAGCCCAAGTTGATCTTCTCTGGGCGGTCTGTATTTGGAGCGAACGTAAGAACCACGGAGCTGGTTTGCCTGGACTCCCAATCGGTTTCGGAAATTTGGACGCGTCGCGTGACTCTCCTTGCATGGTAAACACCTTGTGGTTTTAGGTATAGCAGCAGTTCCTCGTCAGTGTACCACTTCGGTACTCCTCTAATAATGCACGTGTTTTGCAGGTACGAATTGGGCACTCGTGCTGATATTGCAGTCCCTGAGATCGACTTGCAGCTGAGAAGGGAATTCACATGCTCTTCTGTCTGTACATCTAGAAGCAGGGCTCCTTGAGCAGTAAATCGGCTCCTAACTGGCGATGTGCCAAGAATCTTTTCAATTTCCGTAGACAGAACAATGGGATTTACCTTTTTCAGGTCGGCTCCTTCTGTGGCAGGGATAATTATCACTGGGATTCCGACGGTCCTCTTCTTGCGGTGACGCACAAGCCTGAAGCCTTCATCGTCCAGATCTGTGATGTCAGCTATGTCACAATCGTCAATAAGCGTAGACTCGTCGTCTGTTTCTGTAGCCTTGTATCGCTTACAGCCACGGTTGCTCTCAGGGTCAGTCGGTGGCTTCCGGCCCGGTGTCAGGTCAGGCGTAGTCATGACGGAGCTCTCGCCGCTACCAGATCGGGCTCTTCTGCAGGCTCCTATCGAAGCGACGGGAGGCGAAGGCCCCCCCGGCCTCCGGTAGGGAAGGTACCTTGGCGAGTCGTCCGACGTTTTCGACAAATCTATTTGACAAAACGTCGAAAAAATTCAAAAACACTCGGCAGCGAGACAGCAGCGCGACTGTTGTTGTTGTTGTTGTTGTTGTAGCCTGTGGCACGTGTGGCTCCTACCCACGATGGGGGATTGGCCAAGAAATGGATGGATTATTCCAAAATAATTTATAGCATAAATTTCCTATTATCTATGGGAATAGCATTGAATAGGGTTCAATAACCGGCTAAAATAAAATCAGGAAGGTGCTGTTGAATGAGAAATAATTAATTTAAAAGTAATAATAAAAAATAATCTGTGTCGAACCAAACTTCTTCTTCTTCCAACTTTTTCTTTCTCTTCAAATATCAGATGCGAAACCTGAGCACAATGCGTTCGCAAAAAGATTTTGAAATATAATTGCAGGATAGTAAGTTCGGCTTCACATTCAGCCAATAAACAGTGGACGAGCAAGGCAAGCCTCAGTGTGGCAGCTTGTCTTCGTCAAGGCCCTCACAAATATGTTGGCTTGTTGAAACGCTGGCTCCAGGCTGAGGCTTCCCTTGCGGACCTCTGTTATTGAGTTGAAATGTTCCTCTCCTGGCAACCTCTTTGCCTTGCTTGAATACACAAATAGATATTATTTTTCGACATGAAACCATAACTCGAATTTTCCAAGCGTCTATGACCATCAATTGGGCTTGATTATAAGTTCATTTAGTGTCCATGTTTATTCATACAATATTTGCAGAAGTCCCGTGAGCACTGCTGTCTCCATTACGTCCCTTGCTTTCCTATGAGTGCTGGACTTGTGTCAAATCCTTTAACGCCGCAATGGAACATTAAATTTGCAACAGAAATATCAAGAGCTGATAATACGTGCGGGAAATTTAGCATAACGTTTTTTTTTCTTTCCTACACGACGCGACTCGCACAGCAGCCCGAGCTTATCTTGCTAACACTACATCTTTGCCGAGCACTTATGTCTTTTTCTTTCATGTAGCTGAAATCTTCGAACGCGGATAATATACGTATAGTATATATGAAACACGTCAAGCAGCATTGTAGCCAACTACAGAACGAGGGTAGTCCAGCATAAATATCGTTGTCTGAAGCGTCGTTTTCCCTGCTTTGGCGCACGCCGAACACAATGAAACAACTTTGCTCGATTTCGCCTTTCAATCCCATTAAATAGATTGCTATCTCTGTTTCCGTGTGTTGTAAACTTAGTGACGCATAGCATTAGGTCCACCTGACCTGTAAGAAATTTGTGGGCATGTGCTGCTTCATCCACCATTGACAATAAACAATGTAAGCTTACTTGTTTGAAGTGCTTTTGCCAGCAGAGGCCTCTAGACCACCTGGCTGCACAATAAGGATATGTGTAGCCATGGTAGAGTACCTCCCCAACAGCGGTAAGAAAACGCCCAAAGCTAGCCAACGAGCAGCGCTGTCTGCCGCTACCGTAGCAGCCGTATTGCTCACTACAATGATGATGATATTAGTTTTGATTTTGCCAACGCCATCTCTTGGCCGCATACTTTAATTCACGACTTCACCATTACCTTTATTTCCGCTGCACTGTGGATGGTGCAGTATCCCTTCTCTGAGTATTATAGGTGTTCTGTGCTAAAGCTTTCTCTTAAGCTGATGAACTGCGGCCGTGGAGTGGACAAATAACATTTTACTTATGGACCATCTTTAGCATCTGTATCATAACGTTGTGTAGTGACTAATCACTGTCCGTAAGCTATAATAACGTTTTCACGTTTAGCAACATGAAAAACAATACCTATTGCGGTGATATAGTCTTCTTGTCACCTAAAAAAAGTCAATTGCCAAAGATAAGTTAGACTTCATAGATTTTCGGCAAGTGTTGCAGCAAGATTGATGATCATAACAACAAATTTGTTCAGAACAGCAGCTATATATTAGTTATATCTATTAAATGCAAAAAACTTTATCAGTGTTGTTCTGCGAATGCCCAGTTAGACAATTAGACGTTACAGTGAACTTATATAGGATTATAGTTTTGATAGACATCGTAACGAAAACAGAGACAGTAGTGGAGTGAACAGAGCGCTACACCCTTATATACAAGATTTCTTATCCTACACGTTTCTTTATATGGGATCTCTTTCTTCTCTCTGTCCCTCTGTTAAAACAAAGTTTTCACTTGATAGAAAGACTTTAAGGACTGCGGAATCACAAGACCATTACACCTTCTCAACACGGGCAAAAATATTGCACCTCAGAGGCCCTTCGGGTTTCCACCACATTGTGAAGGATATAGGATGAAAAATATTTAGGCTTGGCTGTTCCTGTGTATTCCCATTTGAAAAGACGTTGCACAAATTTTAGGATGCGTATGAATGTCAGTGGAATGCGGTAATCTGGACTGTCTGTTTATGTTTTCTACTCTAATCTACATAATCCAATTTTCGCTGTTGCTTTCGGCAGGCCACGCAGCGAAGGAAATATTTCAGCGCGGTTATCTTGTGCGCCCAATGCCGAGATTGCTCCTCTTTTTCTCTTCCTGCATGAGTCTGCAAAAGATGAAAAGTTTGTCCTCTGAAAGGACCGCCTATTTCAATACTCCAGCCACATAATACTGTTTAAGCGTTACCGAATTAAACACTGTCAAAACAAATACACTGATTATGTAAATCAAAATGGAAAGAAAAACATAACAATGAGACCTGCATGCCTAGACATACCAGACGGTTGCATGCAATCAGCGCTTATATGCAAACTAGAATAATCCCACGCTTGTGAATATAGGTTAAAAGAGTATAAACATTAAACAAGCGTGAACAAGAGATTACATAGGAAAAAAAAAAGAAGCACACGTACGGCTTTTCACGAAGAATTAATCATGTCACTTCCCAAAAGAAAATCCCGTAGAGCATCGAGGGATAATCTCTGTTGTGACGAAGTACTTTATGCGCAGTCAAGGAACGTCTCTCTAAAGCGTTGAGACGACAGCGAAAGAGGATCTCTCGCAGTTCGTCACATTCTGGACATTCAGTTAGGCCGTGCTCCTTGCAACCCACACAAAAATATCTCTTTACGAGCTACTGGATGACTTTAACGTCCCGGTTGTCCTCTATGGACGTTTGGGGCGAATGCACTAAATTCGAAAGCGTAATTTCTCCTCTTGTGCGGTGTCTTCACTTTTACGCGCATCTGTTTGGCGTTGCAAGTACGTCGGCTAAGCAGTCACAATTAAAACATCGGCGACAGCGCACAAAACAGACCCGAATGAAAAAGTCACAATGAAGTTGTATTATCCATAAGGATCAACTTCTCAACGTAAGGACGTTGCGAAGCACGGCGTCCTGTGGAAGGACATACGCATAATGAAAACCCGAACCGCTCAGGACGTCTTCTCGAGTACGAGGAAAATAATGCCTTGTTTCTTTTTTTTATGTTCTTCTTCCAGGTATAGAACGGACAGATCTGTACCTTTAACCACATTATTAAGCGACACGCCACCTTGGGCAGGAAAAGCGCATATGTTTGCAACCTCACCATGTGCGCAGACACACACAACTCATTTACTAGTTGTTATTTAGTGCTAAATAAACGTGACTTAAGCAATAGACTCAAGGAAGGTATCAGCATTTAGTTTGAGGAAGGATGCAACGCCCATCTTAAACAACACACCCAATAGTCTTAGGTTTTGGGGAGGTATCAAATAACATTGCTCTTCGAAGAAGAACCCACGCCTTCCCGGAACATAAAGATCACGAAGGGCTGTTTACATCGAGGAATCTATCAAGCGCAGCAGGGATGACAGAGAAGAGTAAGAAAGCGACACCTTCGACTTAAGTGAATGAGCGTCAGCGGGATGGCGGACGTCTCTGCGTATGCTTTCGGGGAAAGAAGCGACTAAAGAATCAGCCCCTCCCATGGGACAGACGTACGCGCTTGCGGTGTTGCGCAACTCCCATGCTACATTTTTTCCTTGCCATAAACCACCGTGTTGAGTTTGATAGTCGCGCGTATCTATATGACGTCTTCAAGATAATTTTCGGCCAACGGCTTTGGTTAGGGTGCCACATCATGACGGGGCTGATCTGAGTCTGGTGGTGGTGCACTCACGTGCTAGCAGGCGCTTGAGAGGGAGAGAGAGATAGAGAGAGAGATACTTTATTACCAGGAAAACCACGGAGGTAGTTGTGAGCCAATGTAATCTGTAGCTTGTTCTTTTGCATATGCAAAAGGAAGTGGAAAGGAAAGGGGAAAAAATAAGCGCTGAATGCCGCAGGGCCCGATTTACGGTCGGTCTATAAAGGCGACGGCAGGCTGCAACATTGTTTACCATGAACGCATCAATAAGCGGATGTGCGAGACTCTGCAAGAACGCTTCGCGCGCACATCCTTTTTCACCCACTCAAGGTGGCGGACGTTGTCCTGTACGTGGAAATAAAGCAGAAGCAAATGAGCTGGAGCTTCCTGTCCCTGCCAGCCAGCTCTTTCTTGCTGCATGTTCGCTGTTTTCAAGCATAATGAAAAAAAAAATCGGCTCCGTGATGCCTAGAGCAGGAGGTCAGCCACTTTGTATAGGACAACCCAACAGCATGGAAAAGCCTACTTCCGGCACTTGACGTATGACTCATTGAGTGATCCTTTCGATTGTGGTAGTGATGTTGGAGCAGACGGGTTTAGCCCGACAGTCGAGCAAAACAGAAAATTGGGCCAATTGGTTATAGGGTACCCGTATTCAACTGATAGCGCAAAAAAACAAAGAAGTAAGAAGCGGGTCCAAGCAGGAGTTGAAGTAACGACCGTTTGGGTCTTTTTCTTTTACTTGTACTCTTATTTTTTTTTCTTGCACTACAGTTAAATATGGCTGATGGTCGAGGCCGGCAACTGCTTCGCCTGCAGCGTTTCTTTCGGGTGACGTAGTTTGTCAGCACACGTCTGAAAGTCCACTACCATGTGGTGACACGAGGAGAAGGAGCCATGTTTCCTTGTTTTTCGGATTTCCTCTAAAAGAGTGCCGAGCGAGGTGGAGTCGGCTCACGTCTTAATGTTTTTGCTCAGCGAATGCAAAGGTTACACTAATTGGAAAATAAAAGCTCACTGTTTCAAGCTAGAATTTTACCTTTGGCAGAGCACTAATATCACGATTCGCGCATAAAATTTACAAAGATGTCCAGCTGTCATCCTAAAACTGTTGGCACGAAGACAGATCTGTGCGATCGGATCGGATCGGAAAACATTTATTGGGCTCTAGAAAAGAGATCTTCGCGGCTTCAGACGGCCTCTTCCATCTTCTGATGGATTCTTCTGTCTGCAATCACAGGGTTGGTGCCCTAGTCCAAGGCTCCACTGAGTATGGCCAACCCGCGAGCTCGCTCTACTAGGCGCTTTTGGCCGTTCAAGCTTACGCTGGAAAGCATACTCTCCCACTGTTCCGCACTCGGGTTTTTAATTCTATAGATAGTTGGGGACTCGATATTTTGACAGGCCCATGATATGTGGTACAGATCTGGTTTCTCTCCGCACCATGGGCACTTAGCCTCATATTGTGTAGGGAAAACTTTATTCAGAAGGTTTAGATTCGGGAAAGTACCCGTCTGCAGTTGTCGCCATGCAACAGCATCCTCTCTGCTTAGATCCTTATCCGGGGGTGGGTACTTCAGGCTGACCCCTTTATAATAATTTAGGATATCTGAGTAGCCCATGGGTACTGACTCGGGTTCCTCAAAGCGAACGAAATAAGCGAACGAAATATGCGAACCTACATATATATTTGGATGGCGTATGTATGCGAATTTTGTTTGAGTTGGAAAGCGTACACATAACCTTTTTTTGTTAGGTTGTCACTGAAATGTAGAACGTCTCACGCTATTACCTCCGAAAGTTTGTGCAAGCATCTTCGCCTGGTCAGCTAGAAATGCGAAGCGCAGCCAAATAATCTCTTACAAGATTAGTTGATCCGAACAGTCGCCCGATTGCAACGATGTCGTGAAAAATAAAATCGCGGCATTTGCAGCTGGTCGGTCATGCACGGACAAGTAAAGTCGTTATATCACTCAGCCATTGGTTCCTGAATACTCGTGACCCCGTCGTTTTAGTGGGAACCCATGCCACGTGGACTCGTCAGAACGGTATTTCAGAATCGCACATCTTTCTTTATGTACTCATGACGCTCATGACGCTCATTTTTTTTTGGTTAGCTGACATGAGAAAAGCATTGCTACAAATGAATTACGGACGATGATGGTGTATTCTTCAATAAAAATTTAAGCGTTATTTTTTCCGTCAGGTGAAGCACAGGCTTCCTGTGCCCCTGGCAGTGACTGAGTGCCGGTTACGCGAGAAAATAACGAATGGAAAGAAGTGTATTTATTTTTTTTATTTATACATACTGCAGCGCAATTTGCGCTATAGCAGGAGTGGGTTTAGAATATGTACAGAAAATGCATTGGAGTATACAGCGGTAAACACAAGTGAACACTTTTAAAGAACACAGATGAAAGGAAAATACACAAAAATACAAGTGAACACTTTTACAAATGAGCACTGATGAAAGAATACACAAGAAGTTATACAAATGCTGCCAGGCATACCCATGCCTGATTATGCCCATACCCATACCCATGATTATGCATCTGGGATGGCTGTTGCAAAAATTTGGGATGAGCATGAGCGAATGGACCCAGGTAATGAATTCCAGTCTTCGATTGAGCGGGGAAAAAAGCTGGATTTGAACATGTTAGTACGTGCGTAGTAGGGTATTAAGTTTAGGTCATGATGTCTTCTCGTTGATAATCCCGGCGCGAAGTTAATGTAATTATCATTTGAGAGCCTAACTAAAGAATTGACAATGCAATGCAAGAATTTTAATGATTCGACGCGGCGACGAGAAGAGAGTGTGTTTAGGTTCAAGGAAGGAAGTGTTGAAGAGGGCGAAAAGTCGCGATCGTAACGATGACATATAAGTCGCACAGCTTTTTTCTGTATAGCCTCTAGTTCATTAATCTCAAACTGCTTATGCGGGCTCCAAACTACAGATGCATAATCAAGAACAGGGCGGATTAGAGATTTATACATTAGTGACTTTGTGTCTTTAGGAGATCGGGTTAGCGTTCGCCTCAAGTAACCTAATTTATTTAGTGCTTTACTGCATACGTAGTCAATGTGTTTGGACCATGACATGTTATGCGTAAAAATGGCACCAAGATACTTATACTCAGAAACCTTATCTACTGTAAGGCCATTGGACGAGTAACTGAAAAGGGAGGGGGAAGATTTGTTGCAGAAAGACATCAGAACGGTTTTATTGAAATTAATGTTCATTTGCCAAGTGTTACACCAATCGCAAAACCTAGAAAACGACTCTCGAAGGCGATAATGATCATTAGAAGATTTAGTCACTTCATATAGAACGCAGTCATCAGCATAGAGACGGATGTTAGAAGAGCAGTGAAGCGGCAAATCGTTTATGTATAATAAAGAAGCGGCCCAAGGACGGAGCCTTAGGGCACACTTGATGTCACATCAACAGTAGCGGAGTCAATCCAACTGTAAGAGACGAACTGGGAGCGAAATGAGAGAAAGCGTAAAATCCAATTAACCAAATGAGGATTATTCAGTACAGCATTAAGTTTAGCAATAAGTTTAGAATGTAAAACGGTGTCAAATGCCTTCGAGAAATCTAAAAAATGGCATCAACCTGGTTGCCTACGTCAAGGTTAAATGAAATGTCATGCGTGAACTCAACTAGCTGCGTTAACGTGCTAAAACCGCGCCTAAACCCATGTTGCATGTTAGACAGTAAATTATTTGATTCCAGAAAGAGCGTGATGTGCTTATGAATGATGTGTTCAAACATTTTGCATGACTGTGACGTCAGTGAAATTGGTCTGTAGTTCAACAAACACTGCTTATCTCCAGATTTATAAAGAGGGAGCACTTTGGCTAACTTCCATGAAGAAGGTACAGTAGAGGATGATAAGGACTTTCTGAATATGATTGACAGATATTTTGATGACCACAACGAATAACGTTAAAAAAATCGAAACACTGTGAGAATGTTAAAATGTTAAAACAATGTTCAAATTCGAAACACGGTGACCTAAATGTAGTAAATCTGCGAGTCATGACCCGGTGCCGTCTCGGTGACAATATCACCGTGAGGTGCGCGCTGATTGGCTGGTTGAGGAAAAATCAGATGACGTGAGAGTCAACCAGCCAATCAGCTCATCCGATTTTGCTAAAACAGTCAATCAGCGCGCGCCGATGGCGAATGCGTGGCCAAAGCGACACTATCGCCGAAAGTGATCGTCGCAGAATACATCCCCAGGACATGAGTCAGTGTAGTGCATTTAGACAACTTGCTGCCTGCCAATGCGTCATAGGAGTTTGGCAGCTTTGAGATGCTGGCAAAAGTGCCAAAGCATACAGGTGATAACTAGGGGTCGGCGAATACTCGAAGTCTTGATTACGAATCGAATATTGCACACTATTCGTATTGGAAAGCGGAACTATTGCGTATTTCTTTTTAATATTGGAAATCAATCTATTTTTTTTCGCTATACAACTTGTTGCTGTCCTCCATCTGCCAAACCAACTCTCTAAAATTATGCTCCTGACCTCAGGCGGCAGTGATCGTTGCCCATCGAGGGCATGGAACTCCGTTGCCGTTCCGGTCCGTTCAAAGATGGCTCTGCTCGCCGCCGTGTTCTGTAGTCTGGCTGGATTTTTGCGAAGCCAGAACCACGTCTGACAGGTCGGCGAAGGTGTTGTGGATCCAGAGAGCCGCGAACTTCTCGTTTGAGGTGGTGACAGGGAAAACCCAGGGCCGTTTCGTACGCGCCTCTCTTGATGGTATCGACTTGTTCTAGGTCTCGTTTGTTTAACGAGTGGTAGTGATACGGCATGCGACACGTCACTTTGCTGATCGCCGGGGCCTTGACGAGGCGGTGCATGTCCTCTTCTCGAACGCTTTTTCGAGTTCTGGTTGTTCTTTTGATAACTCGCGAGATCTGGTTCGTGATCCACTCGTCCCGTCAATTCCCACCCTTTACCTTCGTGACCCTGCCATCCAGATACGGCGAACGCCTCGAGATCCAGTGGCTCAACCGCAGGATTTATCCTCCCCCTCACAAAAAGCTCAGCACTGAAGAGGCAGTAGCTCTCAGACTAATCCGAACAAACACATTGCCAAACCTGCACAGATACAGCAAAATGTACCCACACACGCTCTACACTCTTCCACAACTAATTTGAGTGCGGAGGGAAACCTCAACACTTAAAGACGCCTAGCACGTCATTTGAGTGGTGAAAGGTGCAGCTGACTGACGATACCCTGGCGTGCCAAGAAGCGCTCGCCCAGCAAGTTCGTCGAGCAGTCATGACCAGTGGAGTCCTGGAATGGGGCCACCACCCACCCGACCTCAAGAGCAACGACCTCGATGGTTGAAATAAATGTATTTCTTTTTTCTTTCTCTCTCGGAAATTATCAGAAGTGAAACAACCGCAGAAGTTTTCGAAGGAATGCAGAAACAAAAGGGATAATGTAGCTTTTGTCTTCGATTTAAGTTTTAGGCAGTCTAGTCAAGTAAAATTTTTATATATTACGCTACGACCAGACATGTTTTCTTTGCAGCTGGGCCTGCTACATATGTTTGCTGCATACAAGTCCTTCAGCAGCTTTATTTTTTACCACAATTCCGGCTTTTTTATCCGCAACAATTATATTGGGGTTTTTATTAACATTACACTATCCAGCTTTATTTCACACAATAGCCATTCTTTCTTGGAAAGCTCCTTTGCAATCAGGCTCTAAAGATGTTGAGAGGCTATTGGTGGAGCTTTTAATGGCAATGAGTAATTTTGTGTTCAAGACTAATTCTTCGTCCTTGATAATGCGTTTCTTTAACTAATGATCGAGCACAGACGTGGTAACTAATTGTGCAGAAATACATATTCAGACTGCAAATGGGTATACGCGTCTGCGGGTAACTATTCGTATTCGATTTGTATCAAGAAATTTTGGTGTTCGCTCAGCGATAACTTTACGATGTGGCGAGTCATGCGAGGTCACTTTACAATCTTATCAGATTACATATGAAGTGGAGGTAGGACGGAAACGAAACCGGGAGTATTTTAAGCTCAAAGTGTTGGGGCTCTGACAACGGGGCTGCCACAAGACAGAAATTCACAAGAATATGGAGGTTCGAAGTGATTTGCATTGGTCGAACAAGAAACGGCGCTGGAGCCAACCCAATCAGCGAGGAGACTGACGAATGCGTTACCTCAAAGTTGGCTATAGCGACAGTTCTTGTTCTACCATTGGCAATGGAGTTGTTATACAAGATAGAAGATCTTAGCACAGATGCGAAATAGGCTGAGTGACAGGTGTCCCTCTTGAGAAAGGGAATCCATGTGCAAAGATAAGCCCGTTGCCATAGGCCTAACGCCATGATAGTTTGCTTTGAACACCTGCGGCCCCGTAGTAGCTACGTGCTGCGAGAATCGTGTTGCTGCCGTGGAATGGGATCGTCATGCCAAATGAATTTTAGCTTAGAAGAGAGACATAGAAATGAGATGGGAAAATCAGGGAGGTTAACTGGAACAACTGCTTCTGGTTGCCGAGGTCACGGGATCGAATCCCGGATACGACGCCGGCATTTCGATGGGGGCGAAATGCGAAAGCACCCGTGTACGCAGATTTAGGCACACGTGAATGAACCCCAGGTTGTCCAAATTTCCGGAGTCCCCCACTACGGCGTGCTCTCTAATATATTTTTTTTTCTTCTGGTCGCCCGTCTTACAATGGAGAAGGGTTAGGGCAAAAAGAAAACAAATGCGCGCGCGCACGAAAAAGAAAGAAAGAAAAAGAAAGAAGTGATCGGGGAACGCTCGGGAATAACAGAATTTCTCGAATAGGCGACTCGAACGTACAAACTTCAACATCGTCTAGACCGACTTCTGATGTGACGACCGTATAATGTGGTCTACACGTATTTCTTTACTCTAAATTAAAGGCGTTTATCGCAGGTGCCAGCCCGCACAATATCGTACATACAAGTAGGAAGTTCCCGCTGAATGCGACGTTGTGACATTTCCTGCGTATTTTTCTTCCTCCACGTGGCCGGGCTTCTTCGTTTTCCGTCCAAATCAGCATCGGACTTCAATTAAGTAAACATGTTTACGATCGCCCCACTCACCTGGCTGCGTCAGAAAAGTGCAAAAACTGGTTTCGAGTGCCTCGCTGTCTATCATTTACAAAAGCTCATAGCACCACTGGTCGCGCCGCACTCATTTCACCATACTGGAAATGCAGCTAAGCACAAGGCTCAAGGCACCTTAAGAGCCTAAGGGCTCAGCACAAGGCTGAAGGCAGCTTAAGAGCCTAAGGGCTTTGTACTGTAAAATAATTTACACCCTTAAAAGTGAAAAGGGGTATATATGCGTCTATATATATGATGGAATTTTTTAAAAAATTACAGGTGCGTTGAGGTGGCCGTAGGCAATGTTCAAACTGCCCTTGGTGCCAATAAAACGCTCGTGGGATTAATAAATAACATTTTAGAAGTGTTGTTGCAATGCCAAGCTTTCAACATGTGCACTTAAGCTTTCGACACATATGGGAGACATTATACACTCAGAATGAGCAAATTAAGGCATCCTTCTAAACAAAGAAGTAGTTTTGGAGTGTTCCTTGTAAACAATCTTGCCTTCAAACGAACGAAACCGAAGCCCATGCAGCCGTCAGAGATTTCTAATCGAAGCTTTTTTTTTCCCTCCTTCAGTGTCTCCGTCCCGGTTCAGCGAGAACGCTGGAGTTTCAGCTAAACTCCGAAGCGGAAAAATAACAATTATAAAGTGGTTTGAACCAGTCTGTGTTCGTTTGCATAAACATAATTATTACAAAAAAACAGCATAATTATTTTACAGCAACTCTTTGGTACGTGCTCCTGGGCTGCACGGGAAGGCTCAAAAACTGGTACGTGTATATACTGTTCTTCAGGCCGCGTGTATAGACACGAAAAACATCACACTGTGGAAGCGTACATCAGAAGCAACACGTCAGGAATCAACAGGTAATTTCCTGCACACCTATTTCAGTTTCCATACCAGTCGGATCAAAAGCGACCGGCCAACTATATAGGATGCACTTCTTTACTTCAGCGATTATATATATAGGTCTCCCGCCACTGTAAAATAATCTGACAAACACCAATTTCAAGTGCTCAAGCGCCTACTACTAAGATGCCGGCTTCGGTACTTGACATGCGTAAAAGTGCACTAATGGTGCTGAAACGTCTAAAAGGTCAGAAAGCTCAGGTGATCTGCATCTTTCTTTCCTTTCGGTTTTGTACAGGAGTGAAAAAATAGCGCACACCATTCCGCTTCAGCTTATATATATATATATATATATATATATATATATATATATATATATATATATATATATATATATATATATATATATATATATAGAAAGGGGGTTAACCGAGGGGCTCGTTTTTTATTTGTCATATCACAAGAAGCCAACGAACATTGACACCAAGGACAACATGGGGGAAATTACTTGTGCTTAATGAATAAAATAAAGAAACGATAAGTTAAGTGTAATTAAAGTGGATGGAAAAACAACTTGCCGCAGGTGGTAACTGAACCCACAACTCATCGCACGCGAAATGCGAAGGTTGTGGGTTCGGTTCCCACCTGCGGCAAGTTGTTTCACCCTTAATTACCCTTAACTTATCGTTTCTTTATTTCATTTCTTAAGCACAAGTAATTTCACCTATGTTGTCCTTGGTGTCAGTGTTTGTTTGTTGGCTTCTTACGATATGACTATATATATATATATATATATATATATATATATATATATATATATATATATATATATATATATATATATATATATATATATATATATATATATATATATATATATATATATATATATATATATATATATATATATTCAAAACCGAAAGGGAAAAAATGAATCGGCACTGAATGTCTTTTTTTTTTCTCGGTCTTTGGTTTAGTTCCGGTTAGATGCAATGGCAGGCGCTATGGCTTGGCGCTAAACGAAAGTGCCTTTTTGCCAGAAAAACGATCCAAATCATTAGCACGAAGCGTGCGGAGCGCCGCGCCTTTTATGCCTCAAGATCTTCTTCGGGAAAAGTTGGTTTCTTATCCAGCAAGGTCGCCAATGCTGCCGGTTTTTCTTTCTTTTCACTTTTGCCCTTATTCGCGTAAGCTGTTATGCTAAAATTGGTCGGCGCAGATTTATATTTGCTTGCTTTTCAAGCATGTAAATGCGCCTATAAGTGAAAAGGACGATAAGAAGGACAAAACACTGCTTGTCTCTTGCCGTTCCTTTCCTCATTGCCTCTTAGGCGCATTGACGCGCTTGCAATGGAATACTAAGTTCATTCCATTCTATTTAACTTGTTCTATTTAACTGCCCGCTGAACACGCTTCGTCATCTATAGCAGCGCCGCCACCAAGTCAGCGTGCGTATGAATTTAAATTGACATTGTCTGAGTATTTACGACGCGAGTTCGACTCCGCCCTGCACGAGATAATTTTTTTTATCATTGAAGAGTGCCCCACACCCTGAGGTACGTGCTTAGTTGACCCAAGTTGACGTCAAAGATGTTCATCGAAGAGCGGTACATACAGAGTGCCACATACAGAGTGACCCAAGATGGCGTAGAAGGGGGAGGTAAGTATTTTTTGAGAGAACAAAGGTTGCTGTAGCACTGAGATCCCGGAAAGCAACAACGTAAGAAAGCGACAGCACACAAAGACATTCAAGTGAGAAGCGATGAGAAATTGAGTAATTTCCACAGATAGGACCTGATGACTATTTACGAGAACGAACCGATGCTTGTGCACGCATTCGCCGCTCGTCCCAGTGTTTCCGCGCTATGCATCTGCTGCATAGACGATCGTCAACGGGCCCCAATTTCAGCTCTCTTGAACCGTTTCCCAAGTGAACCGAGGGGCAGCGAAAAATTTCCCGTTTATATAAACATGGGCGATATTCAGTTGCAACAAAGGATATATTCGTAGAACGGATCAAGTTCACGTCACAAACAACGGAGTACACTTAGAAGGGACTCTGTACAGATTTCAGATATAAGTATCTGGCCTCGTCTGCATGATAGCCCGCCATTCATAAACTCTTCGGCCCGAGAAAACAATGGAAGGATATAAAGAAACCCGGTAGTAGGGAACTGCTGTCGTATTTATTTCAGAGACAGCTTATCATGCAGTGTGAAGCAAGATCTGCGGAGCATTATTAAAAAAAAAAAGAATGAACACCCGGGAAATACATGTCCGGCTTGTCAAGGAAATATACCGAGAAACTAGGACAAAAGTTCGCAAAGGCGCCTCGGCGAAACTGAAAGTTTCAAGATGAAAATAAAACTCAAGCAAAGTCTTGTGCTAAGTCCCTTCCATCCTTGTACAGAAGAAGCATAAGATTGTCTAGAGAGGAAATGTCTGCCCCAGAAAAAGAAAGAATGGATGAAATGAAGTTCGAACATAAGATCAAGCTATGAGGAGTGTGGTGTGAGGATCAGCAGCAAACATACGTCGCTTATGACTGTAGCACAGTTATTGAGTTTCACGGTGACCTAAAATTCGACGACATGACGGAGGCTGCGTGACGAATAGATCAAGCAGCATGCCAACAAAGCTGACAAACCCGATACAGCCAGGGTTATGAGTTAGAGAACTAAATGTTCTATATGTTTCTTTGGGCATGCTTAACGCTACGAAAAAAAAAAACAGAGATTATCGTGGCACATGGAGAAATATGAGGAATTCTAAGCCAAGCATTTATAACCTCACCATAATTGCTCTCCTGGGCGCATTGTTAGCGACCATTACTTAATTCTAAGTACTGCTCGGCAGAGCGACGTCAACAGGCGTTATTTTCTAGTGTAGTCAGTACTCGTCGTGCTTCCCTACCGGGGGGCTTCAGGCCCTCGACACGTTCGGCGTTAGCCTCGTGGCATTTACAAAAACGTATGACGTGCGCCTTTCCATTCCAGGAATAAGAAAACAGTGACCTGCCTACCTCGGCCTTGAAGCAAGCAACTCAGGACTGCTGCAAACTTTCTACTTTTACGAAGCCCACATACATACGAATGGCTTTTCCACTTAGGCCAGCTGCACGGTGCTTATACCATCACGATCAATAAGCATCACGTACAACGTTTCTCACGTCACAACATCGACCGGTTCGAAGCTTGTTGCCCTCCGAGGGACCGTTGATTATATTGACAGCCAACCGGCTAATATGTGGGCTATATTCTGTGATTCGAAGGTGGCCCAACAATCTCGTTTCTCATCTCTTCGTATCGAAACCAAGGAGGAAGGTAATTATAGGAGGGAGCATGCTGCAGCGCGATTGAAGCCGATGTGGCGGCCCAAAACCTGGTAAGAACGTCGGAGCGCGCGGTAGGTTTTAGTACTCCCAGTAGATATTTCTTTTATGCGAAGCATATTACGAGGGCTCAACCCAGCTCCTCAGGCGCGGCGGTGACCATGAAATCACGTGACACCGTGACGTCACGACAGAGGAGAAGTGGCTTTGGCTCAACTCTTGCAAGACGGGCTGGGTGGGAATCGAACCAGGGTCTCCGGAGTGTGGGACGGAGACGCTACCACTGAGCCACGAGTACAACGCTTCAAAGCGGTACAAAAGCGCCTCTAGTGAATGCGGTGTTGCCTTAGAAACGCGCTGTTTCTAAGGCGTGCGTCTCTTGCTCAGGCGCACATTTCGTTGCCGCGCCGAACGCTGCTTTGCTCGACGCTCACCGCGTCCAATGCGGGGCGCGTAGTCGCTGCCCTGTAGCCCATTGTCTTACACCCCTTGGCGGGTCGACGGGAACGCTGTCGCGTTCCACTCTTGAAGGCGAAGAAGTAATGCATGAGTTGTTTCTTCGTCTAGCCGAACCAAATATAGCCAAGCAACAGCAGTTCACCAGGCTAAACAGTGGTTCAACAACTAAAATAAAGGCTAGTATGCTTCGCATCCTGGGCTTAACCTTACCTAAGCCACAGCCATTTTTTCGATACACGTTCAAAACCATGTGTAACTATTCAAATAAACAAAGAAAAACATGGCTACTACTGCGGCACCTTCGCTTAACGCCGCGCTCAAGTTTCTGGATTGTTGCATCGAATCGCGGTGTCGCACTATTCGCGCCCGTTCGGCGAGCCACATTGAAAGTGGAAGTGAAAGTGAAAGTTTATTTCTTTTCAATGAAAAGAGGGCGCCAAGACAAAAGGCAAGAAAGAGCCTGACAAGGTCCTGGTCACCCGTAACAGCTGGCATTGTGCACGAGCACTTCACAACAAATTCACAATGAATTTCTCAAGCTTTGTAAAAGGCATGACGCAGTCAGTTAACATATGCAAAGAAAACAATAAATCACGTACACAACTTACTGTGTGAGCGGTATAAAGATACATAATTTTTCTACAAACATAGAAATGTCAGTTCAAAAACGCACAAACAATATCACAAAGCTTACAACGTGTGCGTTCGAGAAAAGTACACCTCAAAGGTAGTAAAATAAATACAAATGAATATAAAGTCCGTTGATTAAATAAAGGGAAGCTGAAAGGTTTTCCAGAAAAAATGAGTGAACATCTGTACATAATGGTTTTCAACCCTCCGAATTCGAATATCATATCGACATTGAGCGAAAGAAAGCGCAAATGTATTTTATTTCGACGAAAAGTGCAGCAGCGGACACGCCCAGCTCGCGCGTCTTGTTTCCGCCTGTGATTGGTCGGTGCGCCTCGTGACGTCAACTCTGCCGCTGCCGACCTCTGCCGCTACACATGAAGCGCGGTGCCAGGTAGTTTGGTGCTGTTTTTCTGAGACAGTAATGGAAAATTCAGAGAGACTGCGTTTTTCTGAGGAGTTCGGCGTTACTCCTTACATGTACGAGCCGATTGCGAAGAGCCGGCTTCTCGAAGAAGCAAACGGTGCTGGTGCGAGCAGTGCTTTCGACACGAACGAAAGCAAAGTCTTGGGATCTCCTCGTGTTGGAAATGCTCTTTGCTGAGTATGTTTTTTGCAAAGCGATCTAGTGGTCTCGCCGATCTTTCGCCGATATACTGAGCTCGTTTCCGGTCAAACAACTGTAGTGTTGTGTTCCTGCATGCCTCCTCGTGGAACGTAAGCGGGGATGCGATCGTGGGCATTTGTGCGCCGCCAAAGCTGTCGGCAATCTACAAAGATGGTTTAAACGAGTGAAAATCTTCCCGGTTCATGCAGTACGTGTAGTGACCTTCATCTGTTGACTACCACTCACGTTGACTACCACTCACGTTGATTACCACTCACGTTGACTACCACGCACGTTGACTACCACTCTACATACACGCAGACGCACCAACAAAGGAATGCATGGTCGATCAAAGCAGATTACGATGGCACGCACGCAGAAACAAGCGCGGTCAGGCACGGTCGCGGACGCTGCGAAGGAACGAAGCAGAGTTGACGTCACAACACCGCGGTTTCCGGTCTCCGCTCCGCTCGCTCACTCAAAGGGGGGCGGAGCTACAGCGCAATTTCAACCGACGATTACGTCGCTCCTAATTGAAATAAAAACCCCAAATTTTACCTACATGGTTTATAAGGCTCCCGCATCCGTATATGAGCGTCTTATTGAATTCGACAGACTCTTCAGCTTCCCTTTAAATAAATATCTCATTCCGTTAGTTCAAATAGGTATTTTTTATTTGTAGATTTAAATCGTAGATTTTACATTTTTGTGGAACGTAATATTCAGTTTCAAAGGGAAATTGATTTATTACCGTGGGAATTTGGTAGCTTAGCGCTTGCTTGCCGTAATGGGTGCGCGTGATTGGAACAAGTTTACGTTTCGTCCTGAAAGCATATCGGCTGCTGGGATTATCTGGACAAGAAAAGAACAATTTATGACCATGGATGTACTTAAGTAGGCAGAAATTATTTACTTCTTTTACTTTAAGGGTGCCATGTTTCTGAAATAGCGGTGACGTATGTAAATCTGAAGGACTGCCATGAAACCCCTTACTAGCACGCATAGCGGCTTTATGAATTGAAATTAGTTTAAGGTGATTGCAAGACGTCGTAATCCCCCAAACAAGAATACAGTATGATAACCTCGAGTACAGGAGTGCGTAATACGTGGATATCTTTAATAAGGAAGGGGGGGGGCAACAAATGAGATATTTTATACAAACAACCGACTGTTTTACTTAGATCAGACATTAATTTGGTGGTGTGAAAATTCCAAGAAAGACTCTGAACCAAACAACAAGAAATTTCTGGTTTTAAACTCGCTTTATTTAGTATGCTCGTAGACAACTTTCGGAGTGTTACTATCTACTCTATTAATAGGATGAAAAATAATGTATAGTTCGTCTTTGATAAATTAAGGCTTAGCCTGTGTATTGGTCAATAACGAGTTATGTAGCTTCCTTAAGTATGCATTTGCCGTAGCCTCCATTTGGGACAAGGAGTGGGATGAAAAAAATGTAGTCGTATCGTCAGCGTGCATGACCAGATTAGGCGATTAGGATATGCCAGCGATTCTCAAGCGAATCTCAAGCATGTCGGAAGTTGAACGCAAATGTTGCAGGCCTCTCCGAAAGGTGCGCGGCGTTGCAACACTGCTGACTGCTTTTGCGGTAAGGGTGCGCTGCTGTTCGTGTTGCAGTAATTTGCATAGTGATGTATGTTGCAAGTTCAGAAGCTAAGCACGCATATCCTTCACTTATAAAGGGAGGCTAAAAGCTGTTTTGTAAACTGGTCAGTTCTCGTGGGACGGATTAAGCAAAGTTTAGCTTACCAGTTGAAGTGCACCTTTCTGTTTCGTTTGCCGATACTAGTTATGTTTTACCCGGCATGGTTGCTTAGTGGTTATGGTGTTGGGCTGCTAAGCACGAGATCGAATTCCGACCAAGGCGGCCGCATTTCGATGGGGGCGAAATGCGAAAACACCCGTGTACTTAGATTTAGGGGCAGGTTAAAGAACCCCAGGTGGCAGAAATTTCCAGAGTCCTTCACAATGGCATGCCTCATAACGAGATCGTGGTTTAGGCACGTAAAACCCCATTATTATTTTGTTGTATTAAGATCGTATGCGTCCGATGACCTACCGCTTGTTCGTGTTCGCAGTACGCACTGTTCGAAGCAGGTTCAGTGCTTGGGAGCATAGCGGGGACCGCACGACCGGGCCGTATATGGGCCTCAAACTCCAAAAGCTGTAACAAGCGCTGTTTACCACTGCTTTTCTGGGGCGCAGATAAATTGATAGCGCACGGCGTTTCACGAGAAAACAGCATAGCACGCACGTACCGTTTCTTGCAGGAGTCAGCGTCATCTGAGGCAATAGAGTGTTTTAGTTTGGCGTTGTTACGCTCCGCTCAGCAGCTAAGCGGTGCGGAAGCGCGAATGCGCATGCGCCCTCCACTTAACCGCGAGCGGGCTAGCGGAGCGGCAAACACGGTCCGCTTTGCCTGAGCGGAGCGGGCTGCGCAGCACGTTGGCTAGCGTTCACGTCAGGAAGGATTGGATTGGATGCAGAAAGCAAGCTCACTGGCTATCACGTGACGTTCCCCAAGACGGCGCTTTATTTTCCACTGAATAAAATGCACCGGTCACGCATCACAAGCGCACGTCTAGATGCTTCATGGACGAATAAGTAATACATATACGTTTTACTCTGTAGAAGTGATCAATGGGCGTTTTTATTTTCTTTTATTACCCTGAATTTGGCCAGAGGGCTCTGCAACTACGAAAGGTCCGCTCCTCTAGGCTAAGCGTACAACTAAAAGGTGAAAATAGCACGCCGCTCCTCTGTGGCTTAGCGGGGCGACCCGGATTTGAGCGTACCGTAAGGACGCTCAACTAAAACACTAATAACCCCACCGCGTTCGACCAGCAAGGATGACGCCGCTCCCGCAATGCGATCATCAATCGCATGCATGCAAACCCTCATGCATAAGATTACACTTATCCAGCGACAATGCAAATCAATGAAGCTCCCATTACAGAGCAAAGTGCACACGGGCAAGGCCTCGGTCAAAAAATGTGACGAATACACATGGCTTATTATGCTCACAACGGTCTGTTTACTTCGGCCGAAGTATACACGTAGCCTTAGTGCGCTGACGTTAAATTGTGAACTTCTCACAACTCGCCCAAAGTGCGGAACACATGCCTTGCAGGAAACGACGGAAACGAAACAGGCAGTCAGAGAAAAAAAAAATGGCTGTGGCTTAGGTAAGGTTAAGCCCAGGATGCGAAGCATACTAGCCTTTATTTTAGTTGTTGAACCACTGTTTAGCCTGGTGAACTGCTGTTGCTTTGCTATATTTGGTTCAGCTAGACGAAGAAACAACTCATGCATTACTGCTTCGCCTTCAAGAGTGGAACGCGACAGCGTTCCCGTCGACCCGCCAAGGGGTGTAAGACAATGGGCTACAGGGCAGCGACTACGCGCCCCGCATTGGACGCGGTGAGCGTCGAGCAAAGCAGCGTTCGGCGCGGCAACGAAATGTGCACCTGAGCAAGAGACGCACGCCTTAGAAACAGCTCGTTTCTAAGGCAACACCGCATTCACTAGAGGCGCTTTTGTACCGCTTTGAAGCATCGTACTCGTGGCTCAGTGGTAGCGTCTCCGTCCCACACTCCGGAGACCCTGGTTCAATTCCCACCCAGCCCGTCTTGCAAGAGTTGAGCCAAAGCCACTTCTCCTCTGTCGTGACGTCACGGTGTCACGTGGTTTCAAGGCGACACCGCCGCGCCTGAGGAGCTGGGTTGAGCTCTCGTAATATGCTTCGCATAAAATGTGACCAGAGATACAGGCAGCAGAGCAGCTGAGCAGCCATGGAGGCCTCCATCTGACCAGCTAGCAGCTACCAGCCGCGCGCGCACCGAATAAAAACTACTGGTAGCCAAACGTCTCGGCAAATCTCGAATTGGCTCCGTGATCTCGACGCAAGAGGTGACGTATTGAGTCACCACTGTGGCTTCACGGAGCGTTCGCTTGCCAAGGCTGGCTGCGTGGCGTAATGCTCCCTCCTATATTTAACCTTCCTCCATGCAAGAAACGCAGCATCATGTGATCGCGAAGAGACACGACGCCATGTTTCAGTGGCTGCCTAGTCATTGCGCTATCTCCGGCGACGACCTCGCCCACGAAGATGCTAGGAAAGCACACAAAAGAACAAACTTTGTTTCTGTCCCTTTATCGAGGACTAAGTCAGATAAACACTTCAGTTTCAGTTTATTCTCCATTCAATAACAATGAATAGTAACAGATAGTATGCAGACGAGGGTCACAAAATGAGTGACTGCAACATGACCCTCGGTTCTAAAAAAAAATGCATACAAAACGTGGGTTAAAGCAGCAAATTTAAAGGAATTACAAGGAAAACCAATGAACGCGCGTAATGCAATACATTGGTAAAAGAAAACAAACAAAGAAGTACATATATAAAACAGCATAATTATACAGAAGAACATATTATCGAGCATGAAACTATTTACTAAATATAATAACATTTTAATTCATGACTGAATACATTCAGTAATGACGTTAGTTTAAGTGGATGTAGTAGGGCATTCCATATCTTTAATGCTGAAAACGAGGATGTCATTTTTCCATAGCTAGTATTACATTTAGGCAGTAAAAAGTTGAAATTACGCGCAAGCCTAGTGTGGTTGGTATTAGTGAGTAATTTGTAGTCCACAAATTCGTAAGCAACCTGTTTGTTAAGCAATTTAAAAAATAGAATGCTTAAATGATATTTACACAAGCCAGATACAGCTACTATAATGTTAGTCTAGAGTAGCGGGAGAGCATTTGAGTAAAAGGAACTGTTGGTGATAATACGGATAGCCTGCTTCTGTATATGTTGAATAGACGAGAGGTTTACCCAGGAAGCAATACCGTAGTTGATATGGCTATGAATGAACGCAAAGTATAAAGGTAATGATGCGTGTTCTGAAAAGAATGCACGTGTTTTAATCAGAGCTATTATGCCGAAAGCTGTCTTTTGTTTAGCAAACGCAATGTGATTAGTGAAATTCAAGTTAGGATCTAATTTTAGGCCAAGGAACGACACACATTCCGCTGCAGGAATTAGGTGACTGTCGACGGTTACCAGTGGCATACATACATACATACATACATACAGTGGCATACATACCAGTGGCATACATACATACAGTGGCATACATACCAGTGGCATACATACATACATACATACATACATACATACATACATACATACATACATACATACATACATACATACATACATACATACATACATACATACATACATACATACATACATACATACATACATACATACATACATACATACATACATACATACACACACACACACATACATACATACATACATACATACATACATACATACATACATACATACATACATACATACATACATACATACATACATACATACATACATACATACATACATACATACATACATACATACATACATTTACCCGCCGTGGTTGCTCAGTGGCTATGGTGTTGGGCTGCTGAGCACGAGGTCGCGGGATCGAATCCCGGCCACGGCGGCCGCATTTCGATGGGGGCGAAATGCGAAAACACCCGTGTGCTTAGATTTAGGTGCACGTTAAAGAACCCCAGGTGGTCAAAATTTCCGGAGTCCTCCATTACGGCGTGCCTCATAATCAGAAAGTGGTTTTGGCACGTAAAACCCCAAATATTATATTATTATTATTACATACATACATACATACATACATACATACATACATACATACATACATACATACATACATACATACATACATACATACATACATACATACATACATACACATCCTCTGCTTTGTTTTAAATGTCATGAACGGAGTTTTGAGAGGGTTTAAACTTAAATGTGTGCAACTTTCGCTAGTTCATTGTTCACTTTAAAGAGTAAGGTTGTCAAAGACTTACCTGACATTAAAATAGTGGTATCATTAGCATATAGAATAGCATAGTCATGTTACTGTAAATGCAAAACAAGGGTCCCAGTATTGACCCTGTGGCACCCCTTGATTAATAGCTTTCAACTCGGAATAAGCGTTCCCTACATATTCTGTTTGCTCACGGTCACGTAAATAATCTTTTAGAAAAATTATAACTGGACCTGTTACTCCTAAAGATTCTAGATTGGTAAATAAAATGGTATTGTTAACGGTGTCAAAACCTTTAGTAAAATCTAAAAACACTGAGCCACCAAATTTATCGCTGTCAACAGAATACCTTATGTAATCGCTTAATGGAATAAAAGCTAAGCTGGTCAAACTGCCGGGACGGAAACCGAATTGGCAAGATTTCAACAACTTAAACTATGTTGGATAGCTGTTTATACGTTTGAGAAATAATTTTTCGATAAGTTCACTAATGGAGGACAAAATAGAGGTTGGGCGATAATTAGACAACAGAGCTTTATCACCTCTTTTAAAGAAAAATTAATTTTGTGTTCTTAAGCGAACTAGGACAGGTATCGCATTTAAAAATTATATTAATTATGCTGCTCAGATTACTCTAACACAAGGAGAACAGACCTCATCGGCTGAGACGGGAAAAAGAAAGAATGTATGATTGCAACGGTTACATGGATAGGAAGAGGCTATCGGGCTATTACTGTATACTTCATAAAAGTAATTACTAAATGAGTTGGCTATACAAGATCATTCAGTGCAAGTTTCATATTTATAAGTTTATAAGTGTTTAAAAGTCGTTGAAAAGTTGCCATTGTTTCGTAGGATTATTTTTAGCCTTGCAGAATTATTTCTCATAATAAAGCCATTTTGATTTTTTTCAGTAGGTTGTTCAACAGGGTATTGTTGGCTATGGTGTTGGGCTGCTGAGCACGAGGTCGCGGTATCGAATACCGGCCACGGCGGCCGCATTTTGATGTAGGCGAAATGCGAAAACACCCGTGCACTTAGATTTAAGTGCACGTTAAAGAAACCCACGTTGTCGAAATTTCCAGAGTCCCACTCTACGGCGTGCCTCATAATCAGAAAGTGGTACGTTTTGGCACGTAACACCCCATAATTTTATTTATTTTTTTCAACATGGCATTGTATTGTTTAGCGATGTGCTAGACTTACATTGAACGGCTGCTTTCTGGTCTTCCTGTAAAGATTATCTTTTTATGCATGCTGGTTAATAAACCTTTTGTTATCGAAGGAGTACGTGGAAATTTAAACTTTTTTTTGCATTTGACAGTTGTAGTGTTAGCGCATGCAGTTTTCAAAAATAATGAGCAGAAGTTTTCGAGTGCCTTTTCAGGATCACATAGAGTACTAATTGGTGACCAGTTGCTACCACTAATTGTATTAACGAAGTTATCCCGGTCGAAGCTGGAAGTGAAATTACAAGTGTCATAGCAGGTTTTTTCTGCGGCGAAGATAATAAAAATCGGAAGATGATTTGTTATAGGCATGTCAATGACACCTGCACTTGGAGATGGTGTGATATTGCTTAAGGCGTGATCAAGATGAATATTAGTTCCATAAGCGAAAAATGGAGTGCGAGAAGTAATTAAAGATTCATGCCCAAATCAAACAAAACAATCGATATATGACATTACTGAACTACTATCAGAATCCATTAAAAAAATGCTTATATCGCCAACTACTAAAATCTCTTTATTTTCAGCTGAAATGTTATGAAGAATTGTGGAAAGGTTGTGCAAGAAATCAGGAATAGACGAAGATGGGTTTAGACGAAGAAAGACGAATAGACGAGTAGACGAAGAAAATTGAGGTTTAGGTGGAAGTCGAAACCAGGACCTTCGGAATGGGAAAGGGGCCACGAATGCTCGTTGGTTCAAGCGTGTTAGAGGGGATCGCAGTGAGTACTTTGTGGTCTTTGACTTAAGAAATTGTATTGGAGAAGTGTACTGTTGCGTGCATGGTAATTATCAACACGGTAAGTAAGGATGGGGTAATTAGACTGAAGTGATGCGAGTGTTGGGGGGGTTCATCCTACTTAAACGAGTGAATGTATGTGCGCATGTGCGATGTATCGATAAGCAGAGTATGTTCTGACTTGGTAAAGTATCTTAGAGAAATGTACTGACACGTACATCCTAATTGAGAGTATGCTAATTAGGAATGAGATAATTAGATTGAAGTATAGGAGTGTTGTGGTTCATTTAACTTAAACGACTTGATGCATGTGTATGTGTGATATATCGATGAGAAGGTTGTGGTTAGAGTGCCTGGTATTGTCAATGAGTATGTATGGTAAGTAGTAAATTACGAATAATTACAGGTGTTATGTGAGTGTTTGGATGCTTCATTGAATTTGAATTGATGTGATTGTGACTACAGAGAAGCATGATACATGATTCAGTATACATGAGTGCAGCAGTAATGAGTGCTTGATTTTCTAGTGGTGATTGGTCACTGATGATGTATAGCGATTGGCGATTCACTTATAGCGTAGGTTGTCGAAGACAATGATGTGTAGGAGAAAAAAATTGTAACAGTAAACAAGCCCGATCAAAGCATATCAGGTAAACAGCGACGTGGTGAGAAGCAAGTGAATGTGTCAAATAAAGATATTGATGTGCGATGAGAAGTAGGTCATTGTCTGTGTCAACATGATGAGAAACAGCTCGTGGTGAGAAACTAGAACACGAGAAGCATTCGGAACCATTTAATGTTATTGCGTTCTATGCTTGAGGTCGAAGCTTAAGCGTACAGTCTTTGCTGAGAACTTCCTTCAAGATCGCTAACTGCTTGGCTGGTTGGTGACGCAGTGGGAACGCTCCGCTGAGCGGAAGAAACGCACGAAACGAATGTTGGTGAGGAGGACCATTTTCTCCTCGTCTGTTTTTTTTTTTCAGCATTTTCCTCGTTCAGCCCAACCTTCATACCTTTTTAACAACTAAAGTTACGGTTAACTATGCTATTTTTAATCAGGATTGGTGAAATGAGAGCATTCCTCCTTATGTTGAGCAAAGAGAGAGAAAGAGAGACAAATTAAGAAAGGAAAAGCAGGGAGGTCTACTAGAAGAAAAATCCGGTTTGCAACGTTGCACTGGGGGCAAGGGGGGGGGGGGTATTCTGAACATACCTGCACTTCTCTAATCTGAATTTTCAGGTATTTCGTAATTTTATGTGAATGTAATTAATAATTACTTCATTTAACACGTGTACGCCGAAGGCGGCGTTAGATGTCCGAGACCTGCGGAGCTAACACTCGAGACGAACGGATCTCGCGTGCCAGGCTTCAATTCGGCTCATATCTTGCCTGGTTGTCTCTTTCCTACGCACTGCACCTTAGTCTTTGAAAACCTCGTTACAAACAGTGGAGTCGGTCGCAGAAAGGTATACAAGAGGAAGTTCAAGCAGAGAGGTTAATGGATGTTGCGCGCGGTTGACAACTTTTCCCTAGGAGAATGGGAAAGGAAGAAAGAAAGATAATGACTAAAAAAGATAGGCGTAGTCGTGAGTACTTGGACTTGGCGGATGCCATTTTCGAACGTGACAATTGAAGCACAGGTTCACGGGAAGGGAAGAAAAAGGAAAAGATACAGAACTCTAACTTTTCATAAAATTTTATTCCAGAAAAAGAACTTATCGCACACAACGGGGACGATACGCAACTTGGATGCTAGCATCGCCTTTTGGCAGCCCCTTATCACTCGGTAACTCGAAGTGAATGGTCTAGTAATCCCATAATTATAATGGCTATAAATTCGAAGTAATTTCAGCTTCCATAACTGCGCGTGTCAGCTTTTCGTGGTGCTTGCTCCCTTACACTGCATGAAATAAAAGGTTCAAATGTTCCTCGAGGAGCCTCGCATACATTAGATGGCCATACGCATATAGTGCGAGTTCAAGAGGTTGTCAGATGCTGGCTACACGTTGCTTGAGTAAGCCGCCATTGCAGATTTATTGCTTAAAGAATGTTATATTTTACGATGTTATAATTATTTCATAAGTTTTCCAACAATATAGAGACGATAGCTAAGTGATTGAGAGCACAAGTCCTTTTTGTGCCTCGTTAAATTTGATAAGCTGCGTCGCTCGAGGAAACAGAGGACACGTCAAAGGTGGTTAATACAGCACTGCATCTCGCATAATCCATCTGCCAGTATTGTCTATAAGATGTCAGCATCGTGCGGAAAGCAGTACTTAGGTCAAGCGGGCTTCTCCATCAATGACAGTCCTAAAAAAACATTACACTAATGTAAGAAGAGCGCGTAAGGGCTCGCTCGTACATAATTTCAAAACTTGTGGTGGTGAAAGTTCATTTATTCACTGCACTGCAGTGAATATATAAGGAACACGACCGGCCGACGCGCAATATTAATGAGGCCGAAATAATCTCGAAACTACAAATTAAGATCGTGCGAGCAACCCTTCTGTGTTTCTGAGTGATGGAGAGTTGCACTTACCTAGAAGGGGGCCGCGTGATGCAAGCATCCGCATTACGTGCCGTCCTCCACGTGTATAATTAGCGGTTTTGTGGGAATGAAACGCTGCTCTTTGCTAGTGCTTCCCCCCGTCTCTTTCTTTTCTTCCCTTTGTACCTTGTGCTACAATTATCAATTATGGTAACAGAGAAAAAGAGAGTCAGTGTACACACGTGTAATGTTCACTGACGTACACAAAGGCGGCCGTACAGGCCGGTCGCTTTCAAAAAAGCGCAATAGCGCTTTCCTTGTGCGTGAAATACTACTTTGGTCCAAGGTTCCAGGATGTCTTCAGAGCACTGTCTGTCACCTGAGCAGCTGAGAATTAGCGCGCGGAGAACGTCATTCATCGTCGAAGGAAGGACAGCGGCGCACAGCGACCTCTACGGATTTATCACTGCCACAACAATTAGGTGCAGTTGCTCTTAGTCATTCCATGGAATAAATGTTCGTAAATGCGACTCCCGAACCACGCGCGACGCGATTAAGTACTTTCCCGACGGCAGTCTCAGTGTCGAGCAAAGTTTCGAGTAATGGTCAAGCGAATACGAGCTGTAGTCGAATGCGCCATTTTCCGTGCAGATAAGAAGATGGGAGACGAGGAGGCTAGACTCGCCAGACATTCCCACGTGCCGGCTAAGTGGTCAAGGACAGTATGCGGAAGGAGATTTCACACTTTCCTTCTCATTTCTGCGCGACTCGTGCTGCTCAACACGTACTGTTTTACTGATTTATTTATTTTTTTTTGCTATCGAAGGCATTTGCGCTTGTTCGTGCATGCCTTACGAATAGGTCGCCCAACTGCCAAGGTTGCATGCCACGTGGCTGTGAATGTACGCAGGCAGGCGGACAGCGAGGACAAACCACTTCAAGGAACGCGCTTTTTTACCGGAGCGAGCTCGTGGCCGGAAAAACTAAAGAAAATCGTATATAGGCGGCAGTCATATTGACAAACACGGCCATCGGACGTCAAATTAAGAGACGCGGATAAAGGATTCCTATATTTAACCTCCTGTGACGAATAAAAGGAAAAATAACCATGCAGTGATGCTTTTTACCGTAAGTACTTTTAAAGCCAAGCTTTCTTTGCTTCCACCCACCCCCAATTCGGGGGGATCTGACTGGCCAAATACAGGCAACGGTTGAAGGATTCGCACTAGCTGTCGCCCAATAAGGAAGATAGGTGTCCGATGATCGGATGGTCAGCGCTAGCGACCGTCACCGCCACGAAGCGGCACCAGCCGGAAACGAGACGAAAGTGCGGCCGGTCATGCGATACCTATCGGCAGCATAATGCAACCACTTGCCGCTCCGCTGACCGAGAGACAGGGGGCGCGTGCGGCATTCCTATTTCGGAGTCTCATTGGCCGGCGGCCGCATGGTCTCTCTCTGAGGCGGTAGGAACACGTGGCGTGAGCCCGTCGGCGCTGGACCCTGCTGGGTCCTATGGCTGTGACGAGGACACAAAATAAAGGCAAGTGATTAGACATCGGTGTGAATACACTAATCCGCCACTGAAAAAGGAAGTCATGCAGTTTAGTAGGCACCTTCAGTTTGAATCGCGCACACAATGCCTGCGAGAATGCTACAAGCGGAACCTCGCCATTATAGCAATGGTAAGCACAGAAAAGCCGTTGGGCCCACCGTGTCCTAGCGCAGGCGCACGGACGCAACGTGTTCATGCCGTTCCTGCGTGTTCACGCGCACAGGAGAGCGCCTTGGCCAAGACATTGGAGGGAAAAAAGAGACTATTACTACATAGGTTTGTCCGAAACACTTCACTCGGGACGACTACTTTCTTTCCGATGAGCAGGCCATCGCTTTCTTTTTATCTGTTTTAAATATCTTGCTGGTGTTTCAAACCGCCAAGTGCACTTTGTTTAGGCAGGTGCTTAACGATAAATCACAGTGATGCCCGCTAAAGCTTTATTTTGTTTTCTTAGTCTACAGTTTTCTGCACCAGCATCGGCGTTACATAATGCTTTAAACAGCAGGAGTGTTCTCGCTAATGTACTCTTGTCTGCAGGCACGGTAGCAGGAATGAGCTTCTGAGATTGATCATGACACATGTTATGCCGGGTTAAAGCTGGCTCCAATCCAATTTAATGTGCCGGGTTGCGACATGTCGTTTTAATAGCATGATTTAGTTCTGCGGCAAGTAGAAGATGCCGTTTCACCATTTAAAGCGGTGAGATCTACCCCCGGCAGGCGAGTGATAGTTTCGATTTCAAGGAACATGCGCGCTCCGAGCGGTTTCCAGGCATCCTAACTTATTTTTTTTTAATTTATTTTTTGTGAATTTGAAATCGGGCGAAGCGCGGTCAGTCTTCGCGCGTCCGTTGAGCTTATCTCCGCTCACCTTCGCCACTAGCTCAGCGATATCGCAAGTCGGATCGCGCTTGGTCCTCTGCTTCGGTTGTCCTCCTGGGTATGAAGTTACAAAATATAAGAGAAGCTTGATCAGGGGTGCAACGAAAGGAAGACGAAGGAAACAAACAGCTTAGGTCAACCAAGCATTAGACGAAGATTGCTGAACCGGAGCATCACTTGTGTTGCGCTGCTCCATGGTGTTCTGACACCGGGAATTCCAGTTCGGCAAAGCTTTTCATGTTTCTTAACAACAGCAGCTAAGCGCAAGTATTTTTACTTTCGGAGCAGGTATTCATTTTCCATGAGTAAACCAGTTCTGAGGCCGGTATTTTGTAGCGATGCATTTTCCGATTCTATTCTTTTTCAGACTTTTCGTGCTTGGCCAGTGGTCAGAGCGACGGTCTGCCCACATTATCAACGGGATCAGGCGGCCGTGTGTCGTGGATGATAAGAATAGCATAGAATAAGGCATAAGGCATCGCTACAATATAGCTGCCCTGCGCAAGCCTGAGTGGACTGACATAGGAGCAGTGTCGCTCGACCCATTCGTCATGACGGCAGCCCATGTGCTGTCGGTGAAATACATTTAATTAAAATTAAATTATGGGATCTTACGTGCCAAAACCACTTTCTGATTATGAGGCACGCTGTAGTGGAGAACTCTGGAAATTTAAACCACCTGGGGTTCCTTAACGTGCACCTAAATCTAAGTACACGGGTGTTTTCGCATTTCACCGCCATCGAAATTCGGCCGCCGCGGCCATGATTCGATCCCGCGACTTCGTGCTCAGCAACCCAACACCATAGCCACTGAGCAATCATGACGGGTAATACTTCCAATGAAGGGCTTGAGTGCACGTTTGATTCTATTGCTCAGTTACCTTGCTTTAGGCTCACCTTCAGTGTGTGCATGTTTTTAAGAACCTGTATTATAGACGAGGCGCAATGTTTTGTTTTGTAATGTTTTGTTTTGCCGGCAAAATGTATTTAATTATACCAGTAATACAAGTATAGACCATTTAATGCTAATTAAGTACAAACTGGTAATCCCCCTTGCAATGAATAGTGCTATTAAGATTTTTTTTTATGAGTGGATGATTCCTTGCGTGGCTGTTGTGTGGCAAAATAGTGTCCTAATACTCGACGGGCTTTTCTGTATGTATGAATATGACGCAAATTATGACGACAGGCAGATTATATATGCTTGTAAGCGCTATAGAAATATGTCCCCTCATTCGGCATGAAGTTCAAATAATGAGAGCAATTATAGGCTACTTCTTGTTTATGAAGATGCATGTAACCAGTTTAAAGTCTGTGGATCTTTACTTTTCATACTGTCAATGAAATACATGTATTGTACTCTACCTCCTTTCTGTAAGCCACGAAATGTGTCGCCGTGATAACATGCGTGATAGTCAAGTTCCGTGTGACCAGCGCGTGATGGTTAATTTTCGCATTGGTTTGGATCTTCAGGAATCTATGTTCGCTCATTATGTACAAATTTCAATTGTGAATGAAATTTGCTTTTGCAGATTGGAGGTCAGTCTATTTCCAGTACGGAATGTGTGAATAAAAACACAAACGTTCAACTTTTACTTGTGTTGAGTTTTGGCTGACCGAAAAATCGACCAGCTTTTGATCCCTTTCAGAACGCATGAACAAAATTAACGATTGATGGCGCATGTGTCTGTGAAAACATTTTTTGAAGTGAGGTCCGGAGGCTCGACTTATTAAGCCAAGGCGGGCCGCGCCCACGTTGGCACTGTCAGGCCAAGCCCTTCAGCGACATCATGGGCTCTCTGGACGGCCCTTAGTTGGTCTTCAATTCAATTGGCTTTGAATCTTTTTTTCCCCACTGTGTCCATTCTTGAACGAAATTGGGGAGAGTCGCGGGACACACCGCCAGCATATGTCTGATTCCAATGATGACATTACAATCGTTGCAGTCTATCTTAATCTCCCTCTCTGGATATATTTTATTAATATGGTGCCAGGAAGTTACTTTCTTTATACTACCCCCCATATATATGTGGACTACTCGAATTGTAGTCCTAAGCTTAATTACAAGTTAGGAATTTCAAAGCAACTATGTTCACGAAATGACGAAATGTAATTTATTGCCCTGCGAATATTGGCAGTTGACGACGGCTTGCTACATAAACATTCTTCATTATAATTGCTTGGCACTGGTGCGTATGAGCGCTGCCCCAGTGCTTTAACAGATGAATAAAAGCTTCCGAGGTAAACGCGGCAGAAGAGAAGCGCTTCGTAAACACGGCTCACTTCAGCGGGTTCTGCTCCGCGATTGTGGCCAATGTTGCCGCGTGGCCAGCGTACCTGCAAAAGAACACGAACACAGCCCACTTGCGTGCGATGTGGGAAAGGAGGGCTTCGCGGCAAGGCTCCTCCTCCAGGCGGCGCGCCCTCTCCCTCTACCTTCTGACCTCATCAGTGACGTCATGGAGGCATTATTTTGTTCGTTAATTTCCAGTTGGATGTCCGGCAACCGCCAGTGGTGGAAGCGGTGCTGCCGCCACCTATCGGCACGGGACCGAGTGTGCCAAGGAATGTATAGGGAGTTTCAGGACGCCTAATGAGATGTCAGTTTGAGCATTTGTTCCCCAGAAACTTAGAATCAGCTGCAAAAAGCGCTCGTCCCAGCCTTGAAGCGTTCGACCTGTGCACAACGCCGTTAGTTTGTTTTCGGACACTGTGCACACACAGCTAAATTCCATTACAACTGGTTCAATTCGTTTCCAATTCATGCATTTACGAAAATACTATCGACTTTGCCAAAAGAAAAACCTCGACAAGTTTTGGAAACCTGATGGAAGAAACTCAACCTGGTCCGATTAGTTGCTATTCGCTTCTCATGGTTCACCGGGTTTGAGAATTTCCACGGCGGTAGGCGTCTGCTGCATTCCCAAGCCTGTACCCTACCTAGAACACTGCGAACTGCGCGCACGGACAAGCGCCAGTCATCAGACATGTGCGTTATCACACGGATCAGCTTACCGTAAAGAGAAAGGTGCAAACCGACTCACTAACGAAACTGTTGTTCGTTTTTATACCAAGACATACTGACCAGGTAACTTAACAGTGTTTTGCCACGGTATAAGTGGACAATACCTGTACTTAGCTTCTGAAAGCACCACAGTCGTTACTGCCTATGTATTGTGGAATGCTGAATTTATATTCTGCAACAGTAACGGATTCTGAAGTTGCGAATATCGTTTGTCGCATGGTGGTTGTGGGGCCATTCGAGGAAGGCGTCGGTTTTACCCGAACATCCCAGCCATTTGGAATTCCTTTGCTCTGTAGAAAAGAGAGTGCGGTTTAAAATCTAACACCAGTAATTTTCTTTTCCATGTGCATACTGCAGTTTCTTGCATATTTCAGTTGGACTTTAACTTTCACTTTTGTCATCTTTCTTATTTCTTGTTTAACTGCACTGCACACAGATTCACTAGCGTCATATACCTTATTTAATTGTGCATTAAGTTTTGGACATTGTTAACCTCTTCAATAGCCACTAGTATAAACTATAATTAGTTGCTAAAATATTAAATATTATCCTCTATCCAACGCTTATACACTTGTGTTTAAATACACCTCTCAAACATTAAAGTATGGTCTTACAGAAATAGATAACTGTGCTTCAATCTTTTTAAAAGACCCTGGCGAAAATTTCGATCAATCAAGTCTTCTCTGAAAAAACTTGCACCAAATGCGATTAATCGATTAAAGGCTAAAACGTTTAACCAGTTAAAAAAATGTACCAGCCAGAAAAATATTCCACCATCCCTATTCGCAATGTGTTGCACGAGACAGACTGTCCGCGCCAGCCAATATGTCGTGAAATGAAAGCACTTATAGAGCTATGGTCAAATTTCTCATTAGGGAGCATGATAATCGTCGATGATATTTTTTAATATTGTCACAGGTATAAAACTATTTACATGGTGTATTTACAGGGTGTATTTACAGGGTGTATTTACATTTTATAGACAGCAGCCGAGGATCCCGAGAGGCTGTTGCCACTTCGTCGCCTTCAACATCGACGACCTTGTCTTCCTTTGAAACCGTAACACGACCCCCGGCAGAAAAAGCACCGTCCCGGTGCTTCAGACGGAGCCGTCGGTGAGGTCATTGTAAGGCTTAAGCCAAGAGACATGTACGACATCAGGTGATGTGGAACCGGGTGGCATGACGGAGGTCTCGGGGATTATCTCGTAAGTGACATTGGCCACTTGACGTAGAACACGGTAAGGGCCTTTGTAGCACGGAAGGAGTTTCTCGGAGAGCCCCACTCGGCGGCAAGGGGACTAAAGTAGCACAAGAGAGCCTGGTGAAAAATAGGTGTCACGATGGCGGCGATTGTAAGCGTGTCGTTGAGATTCCTGCGATGCCAACAGACGAGTACGGGCAAGCTGGCGCGCATGGTCAGCGTGGGCGATGGCGTCGCGGGCATACTCGGTCCTCGAATCCTGTTTCAAGGGGAGTGAAGTGTCCAATGGTAATACTGGGTCACGACCGGAGAGTAAGTAAAAGGGGGAATACCCAGCAGTATCGTGGCGTGATGAATTATAGGCGAACGTGACATAAGGGAGTGCCACATCCCAGTCCTTGTGGTCGGGTGAAACGTACTTTGATAACATGCCAGTAATGGACCGATTAAGTCGCTCAGTAAGGCCGTTGGTCTGGGGATCATAGGAGGTAGCCAGTTTGTGCTTGGTAGAACATGAGCGTAGGATATCGGCGGTGACTTGGGAGAGGAAAGTGCGGCCGCGGTCAGTAAGGAGCTGTCGCGGGGCGCTATGTACGAAAATGATATCCCGGAGGAGGAAATCTGCGACGTCGATTGCGCAGCTCGTGGGAAGTGCCAGAGAGATGGCTTAGCATGTCGCGTAATCAGTAGCCATATCGATCCACCTGTTGCCGGAGCTGGACTCGGGGAAAGGGCCAAGGAGATCCAAACCCACGCGAAAGAATGGCTCAGATGGAATGTCGATCGACTGTAAGTACCCGGCAGGAAGCGTCGCTGGCTTTTTGCGAAGTTGACGGGGCTTGCAAGCAGCTACATAGCGCTGTACGGAACGTGCGAGGCCGGGCCAGTCGAAGCGGCGGCGCACGCGGTCGTAAGTGCGAGAAAACCCAAGGTGTCCGGCAGTTGGGGCGTCATGAAGCTCCTGAAGCATGGTTGAGCGGAGGTGTTGAAGGACGACAAGGAGAAGGGGAGGACCGTCCGGATGAAAACTGCGTCGGTACAATATACCGTCGTTGATAATGAACCACCGTAACGATGGATCAGTAGGAGCAGATTCCATGCGGTCAATGAGAGTCCTCAAAGTAGCGTCATGGCGTTGCTCGTTAATTGGCCATGTCCAAAAGCTGGGAAATGGAAAGAACGCTTGCGTAGGCGTCCATGTCGGCGTCGGCTGGCGTGTGTACAGGGTAACGGGACAAGCAGTCGGCGTCCTTGTGTAGGCGACCAGATCTATACACCACCGAATAGGAATACTCTTGTAGTCGCAAAGCCCATCGTCCAAGCCTCCCTGTGGGATCTTTTAAAGACGAAAGCCAACACTCGGTAGCAGTTTCGTCACGCGTGGCGAGTTGTCGCTTGGCAGCCAGTTGTCGACCGGTCGGATTACCAAAAACGTCGTACAGCTTTTCTTTGAACAAGTCCCAGCTGGTTAGATCTTCCTCGTGTGTGTAAAAACACGTTCGCGGTGTTCCGTCGAGGTAGAACACGACACTGGCCAGCATTATGGTCGGATCCCACCTGCTCACCTTGCTGACGCGCTCATACATCCTCAACCATTCTTCCACGTCAACACCATCGAGGCCGTTGGACTTGCTGGGGTCTTGCGGCTGAGATAGAGCAACGTACTGGGTATGTGTAGTTGGCATTACTGCTGCAGATGCGGCGCCTTCCACTGGAAGCATGGTCGCAGGCTGGGTGAGACGTCCGTTGCTGAGCTCCGTGGCGAAGACGCGTATCCTGCACGTCCACCGCAATGTCACAGGTATAAAACTATTTACACGGTGTATTTACAGGGTGTATATAGACAGCAGGCGATGATGATGATGATGATGATGATGATGATGATGATGATCAAGCCTCAATTAATGGCACAAACCTACGGTGGGGGATAGGCCACGAATCGGGTGGTAATATGATTCAATAAATAAAATAAAATAAATTGGTTAATAAATAAATAACACATCAAGGAAAACAAATAAATAATCAAAGATTCAATATAAACTGTGAATACATGAGATAAAGTATTGATCAATACTATAGTAAGCCTTGCGCTGATAGGAATATTAAAAAGAAAAAAGAAAGAAAGAAAAGAGGATATACTTAAACTTGAGTGAGGTAAATTATGAATATTAATATTAAGATTTAAACTGTGAATTAGTGCTTTTACTTTTAGAATTTTCTAAACTGAAGTAGAATTAAATCAATTGTTGAAACTAAAACTATTAAGAAGGTATTCTTTTTGTGCCAAAAAGAAAATTATAATTGGCTAGGCAAACGTTCCTGTGGCTATATCCCAGAACTGTTGCTCCAAGGGAGAGTATAACAGTACTGCTTAAAGGTAATCCTAAATTTTGAAGTGGAATTCCGAGGATCCCGAGAGGCTGTTGCCACTTCGTCGTCTTCGACATCGACGACCTTGTATTCCTTTGCCACCATACCAATAGAGAGACGTCTACAGTTGATCCAAACCGAGACGAACAATTAACATCGCATGGTGGTTCACCGTGTTGATCTTCCCTCCCGCCCTCATAGCATCTGAACTGTACCAGATGGGCGTTTTGCGTCCATGGTGATGATACAACCGTCACTACCAAACTGTATGGTACACTTTCTCGTAAACGCCAGCAACAAGATGATTAAGCCATCGATATAGTGTGCCACTTGACTTTAGGTAAGAGCAGATTTTGAAGCGAAAGCTCTACTACGCCATGTCTCTCGAGGTCATTCGTCACGTCGCAATGACCTTGAGCCGTCGGAGCGCGTGTGTGGCAGGTGTGACGTCACGCCAGGTGGCCCACTGCGGAAAGGCGTCGCAGCTGCGGTACTACGTGACTAGGCGAGTTTAAAGGGCTAAATATAGTCCGACGTACCATAGAGGAAGAAATTCAACAAGAGGGGACACTCGGCAAAAACTGGCAACAGAAAACACGTCATGCCTAGTGTTAATCCCATCCGTTAGCTCACGCGATTATCGAAAGAAAAAAGAATGTGGAACGAACTCAGACAACGCTTTATTTGTTTTTTATTCTTTCGCACTAAAACTAAAACGTTTTGCGCATAAATTAACTTATACTTTACGACTTATTCTTCTTGCGTTACCTAGCAACAAGCTAGCAGCACGCCTGACTTGCCATATGCATGCGTCATGCCCCAGCCACGCCATCGAAGCGAGCGAGGCGGGCTGGGCATGTGAAGTTGGCCTGTTCGGCGACCCATCTCTTCTTTTTTATTGGGTGTAGCCTGCTTTGTCGGGCTCCCGGCATATTCTTGCCTTCCTTCTGCGCTTCGACATGGCACCACTGGACTACTGGACTACGGCAAGGTGACAAATCTTGTTTGGCAGTCTGCGACGCATTTCAAGCAATTTAGTCTTTTAAGGCACGGAACCGACTTGTGACAGTTAGCGAAAAACAGCTTGCTGGTCCTGGCGTAGTTAATTTGAGTTAGTGACTCGTATTGGGTGATGTTTGCGATGCTTTCTATGAGCCCCTACATTATTTAAACTTTTTTCGGCAGTTTTTGGGCACGCTCGCCGCACCCGGCTTTGCGACGCAGTTGGTTTCGAGTGTACTGAATCTTAATGGGACAAGTTTTCGCGCTTTCACCAACCCCCAACATTATTGTGACTAATTTAGTTGCTTTCTGGGATACCTTTGAAGAACAGTGGCTACACCCGGCGTTGTGACGCAATTAGAGAAAAGCAACTCGGCCGTGTGACGCAGTTAGTTTCGCATGTACTGAATCTTGCTGGAAGAAGTTCGTGACGCTTTCTCTAACCCCCAACATTATTGTGACTAATCTCGTTACTTTTTGGGGTACCTTCGAAGCACAGTGACCGCGCCCGGTGTTGTGACGCAGTTAGCAAAATGCAGCTCTACCGTGTGACGCAGTTTCGCGTGTACTGAAGCTTGCTGGGACAAGTTCGTGACGCTTTCTCTGACTCCCAGCAGTACTGTAATTTCATACTTACATATTGGGATACACTTGAGATACGCTTGCCGGGCCTGGCGTTATGACACAGTTAGCGAAAAGCAGCTCGGTCGTGATGAGAAAGTAATACCCCTGTCACACGGGAAGATTTAATGTCATTCGAATCGAATGACACTCGCATATAATCCCACTAATCGTCATTTAGACGGGGAAATTTAATGTCATTCGAATGGAATGACATTTGCCATCGAATGATATGGGGAACTCATTCGCATTTGATTTCGAACCGAATGTATACTCTTGACCCCAGATAGACAGCAGCGACACGCAACGCAAAAGAATAATGCGTGCATCAGCAAAGTCAGAAGATATTTTTTCAGACTTATAAGAAGGAATAATTATTTTTGCCGCGATGATATTTTCACCACGGGCTGTGCTCAGTGCTATTACTCTTTGCATCAGGAGTCTGTTGCGGCGGTCGGCCGTATTGGATGTTTTGATCGAAGTGCTTTTAGTTGTGAACAATTGGCGTCAAAATGTTTTCGTACGTTTTAAAAGTACTCGCAAAAGTTCTCAAACGCGTTTAATAGGCACAAAATATTGTTCCCGATCGTCATTGCTATCATTTGCGAGTGCCATTATATTTTACTGTGTGGAACCGCAAGGAGACCGAATGGCATTCGATGCATCGAATGACACTAAATCTTCCCGTGTGACAGGGGCATAAGCTTGGCGTGTACCGAATCTCGGTGGGACAAGTTTGTCACGCTTTTTGGGGCCCCGCAACTACATATACATTCTTTTGGCACTCACGCTTGCGAAAACGCGACGAGTGATTGCCAAGAGTCATAACTCTGGAGCGTGTTGCTTGCGTCGGCAGAACGCGCAAAAAGATAACGCCGTGAGCTCAATAACTAAGAACTTAAAAATTCTGTCTCCTGAACGACTGAAAACAGGCTTTGCACCAACACATTTGTCTTGAGTGCGAGTAGAAGGAATTCTGCCAGCATCAAGCATGGTCTGACTGAGAGCCTGTATATCTAGTGGCCACTTCTGTGTATGTATCCTACACCTACACCTACACCTAAGTTCTATCTCTCTCTCTTTCACTCGATTCCCCATTCCCCATTCTCCATTTTTCTTTTCCCCTCCCACGTGTAGGGTAGCAAACTGGACTCAGTCTGGTTAACCTCCCTGCCTTTCCGTCTTCCTCTCTCTCTCTCTCTCTCTCTCTCTGTATGTAGCCTACCATTGCGTCGGCCGAGGCCAAGTCGTTTTGGAAACGCACCTTCTCCCGTGTATTTGTGCTCTTAAAGCGCAGGAAATAATGACCCGGGAATTGGGAATGCTTGGCAAATCAGTTGTTTTCATATTTTATGGTATTGTTAGGGATCAGTCGGGTATTTTCTACGCCATGTGTACGGAGAAACGAATTGTTTTGGTTTATTAATACCACCCATTCACGACTATCGCACGCTTCGCATCTGCACGAAGTATCCCTACGAGGTCTAAACACCAAAATGTCACATGCTTGTAATTTTTTCAGCTGATGCGGTCCGGTGGATCTTCGTACGAGAACTACTGCTGCTTACCTGATGCCACAACGTTGGATGAATGCACAGAACCCCCGGAAGGACCGTTTATATAAAGAAAAATAACCATTTCCTCATTTACAAGGCGTCTTGCGTCTGCTTTATCAAATTGCACGTGGCATGGATTCAGTGGAGGCTTGTAAAGATTGTTCGCAATCATTTGTACTAAATAAAGCGATTCCGTTCTAAGAACACGCGCGACTATGCAATAGAAGTTCTCACCAGGACATTGTTTTCCCGCGCGGGAACCAGTTAGATAGGAAGGAGGTTTCTCGCCTTTTTTTAGATTACCTGCAGGACACGGATTTGGCCTCCACATGGTGACCTTAGGAGTGACTATGTGTAGTCGTGAGGTCTGTGTCTGTTTTATGTGATATATGTATTTTATGTGTCGCTACGATGGAGCAATTGCCGGCAGCTACTGCAAGGCTAATCCCACCAGTAGCCTACAACCACTCAACTCAACTCAACTCAACAATTCAAGCAATAAAAGCAAAAAAAATTGGAGGACGCTTAAGCTTCGCATTCAAGAGTGGGACGCGACAGCGTTCCCGTCGACCCGCCAAGGGGTATAATACAGTGCGCTACGGCACAGCGATCACTTACGATGCGCCCCGCATCGGACTTAGCGCCCACCTATCACGCGGTGAGCGTCGAGCAACGCAGCGTTCGGCGCGGCAAAGAAACGTGCGCCTGAGCGAACGGAACGAACCAAAGAACTCGGTGTCTCGGAGGGGAAACGATCTACGCCAGCCAAACGTCGTGATCGGCACGGGCAGAGAGATAGTAATCTAAACCGGGAGCACGGCGAAGCGTCGTCAGGGGAGAGGGAGTCCCGCGACGCGCCTGGCAGTGGTCCCAATGCGGGCGCGGCGCGCCTCCTGTCGGGGCAGCGCCGTACATTGAGAGGAGGGAGTCTTCTGTGTTTGCCGCAAGATGGCTCTGCGTGTGCGGAAAGCGCAGAAGAAATGCAGCGGAAATTCACTTCGCAACTCGTGTAATTGCGACTTCTGTACGTTACATGTTCATAATTACCGATATACACCGCATTATAACTTTCCACGGCTCGTTTCGAAGGCAACACCGCATTCACTAGAGGCGCGTTTGCACCGCTTGGAAGCATCGAACTCGTGGCTGAGTGGTAGCGTCTCCGTCTCACACTCCGGAGACCCTGGTTCGATTCCCACCGGGCCATTCTTGGAAGTTGCTTTTTATTTCTGAAGCTCCTGCCGTGATTTATCGCTCACGGTCAACGCCGCAAACGCCGACGCCGATACCGACGCCGACACCCGACGCCGACACCGACGCCGACGACACCGGCTTTTCTGCGACACGAGCTCCTTAACGCTATCGCGTTAAAAGGAAGAAAAGGCGGCGCTGATTAGTGCAGCCGGCGCAACGCGTGCTGGCTAGCGTTCAAAATAGCGCGCGCCCAAAACCGAAATCGGATGTTAATCCCATTAGTTTGGTGCGCTACAGTCAATTCGGCCTCTGGGCTCTATGGAAGTGTCCGCTCTTGTTGAATGTTTTTTTCTGTGGACGTACCGTGAGCACGCGCACACGTTACGTCACGTGGGCCATCATTTTCTTTTTTTAAAACGGTTTGTTTGTAATAACATTGGTTCAACATTGCAAATATTTTGCGACTTTTTGCATTTTTCACTGCTGTGTTTGTACTGTTATCAAGATTAATTACTTTTCCCATCGTCGGCGGTTATGACAACAGCAACTTGTTAATTTCTAGTAATAAATGTACGCAAAGCGCCGCCTTGAAGTTTCCTCACGCGGTGCGGGTAAGCCGCGAAGTGGACAAGAGATGGCAGCGCCGGCGCTTGCGTCACGCGAGCGGACACCTCTGGCGCGCGCAACGCTATCGGTGATTTCTGCCGTTTCTCAGCCAGCCGAGTCGGGCAGAGTCACTTGCGTTTCACGGGATAGCGATAACGCGGCGTAGAACGTGTGCTCACAACTACTGCTATACGTCGGGTACATTGTATCAAGGTCGAAAAGCGGGTTGGCACCAATATACGATGACTAATTCCATATGCTGAAACTTCATTTTACTGGGGGCGGTGGGAGGGGGGGTAGAGTGGGCTGTGCTAGGGGGGGGGGGGGTCACCATCTTTCCGGACGCCACTTGCATCATCATCAGTCTCGTTACGCCCACTGCAGGGCAAAGGCCTCTCCCATACTTCAACAACCCCGGTATTGTACTAACTGTGGCCATGTCGTCCCTGCAAACTTCTTAATCTCATCCGCCCACCTAACTTTCTGCCACCCCCTGCTACGCTTTCCTTCCCTTGGAATCCAGACCGTAACCCTTCTTGACCATCGGTTATCTTCCCTCCTCATTACATGTCCTGCCCATGCCCATTTCTTTTTCCTGATTTCAACTAAGATGTCATTAACTCGCGTTTGTTCCCTCACCCAATCTGCTCTTTTCTTATCCCTTAACGTTACACCTATCATTCTTCTTTCCATAGCTCGTTGCGTAGTCCTCAATTTAAGTAGAACCCATTTCGTAAGCCTCCAAGTTTCTGCCCCGTAGGTGAGTACTGGTAAGACACAGCTATTATACACTTTTCTCTTGAGGGATAATGGCAACCTGCTGTTCGTGCTCTGAGAATGCCTGCCAAACGCACCCCAGCCCATTCTTATTCTTCTGATTATTTCCGTCTCATGATCCGGATCCGGCGTGATTACCTGCACTAAGTAGATGTATTCCCTTACTACTTCCAGTGCCTCGCTACCTATTGTGAATTGCTATTCTCTTCCGAGACTGTTAAACATTACTTTAGTTTTCTGCAGATTAATTTTAGACCCACTCTTCTGCTTTGCCTCTCCAGGTCAGTGAGCATGCACTGCAATTGGTCCCCTCACTTACTAAGCAAGGCAATATCATCAGCGAATCGCAAGTTACTGAGGTATTCTCCATTAACTTTTATCCCCAATTCTTTCCAATCCAAGTCTCTGAATAACTCCTGTAAACACGCTGTGAATAGTATTGGAGAGATCGTATCTCCCTGCTTGACGCCTTTCGTTTTGGGGATTTTGTTGCTTTCTTTATGGAGGACTACGGTGGCTGTGGAGCCGCTATAGATACCTTCCAGCATTTTTACATACGGCTCGTCTACACCCTGATTCCGCAATGCCTCCATGACTGCTGAGGTTTCGACAGAATCAAAACACTTTCTCGTAATCAATGCAAGCTACATAAGAGTTGGTTATATTCCGCACATTCCGCACATTTCTCTATCACCTGATTGATAGTCTGAATATGGTCTATTGTTGAGTAGCCTTTACGGAATCCTGCCTGGTCCTTTGGTTGACAGAAGTCTAAGGTGTTCCTGATTCTATTTGCGATTACCTTAGTAAACAGTTTCTAGGCAACTGACAGTAAGCTGATCGGTCTATAATTTTTCGAGTCTTTGGCGTCCCCTTTCTTATGGATTAGGATTATGTTAGCGTTCTTCCAAGATTCCGGTACGCTCGAGGTCATGAGGCATAGCGTATACAGGGTGGCCAGTTTCTCTAGAACAATCTGCCCACCATCCTTCAACAAATCTGCTGTTACCTGATCCTCCCCAGCTGCCTTCACCCTTTGCATAGCTCTCAAGGCTTTCCTTACTTCTTCCGGCATTACCTGTGGGATTTCGAATTCCTCTAGACTATTCTCTCTTCCATTATCGTCGTGGGTGCCACTGGTAATGTATAAATCTCTATAGAACTCCTCAGCCACTTGAACTATCTCATCCATATTAGTAATGATATTGCCGGCTTTGTCGCTTAAAGCATACATCTGATACTTACCAATTCCTAGTTTCTTCTTCACTGCTTTTAGGCTTCCTCCGTTCCTGAGAGCATGTTCAATTCTATCCATAGTATACTTCCTTATGTCAGCTGTCTTGCGCTTGTTGATTAACTTCGAAAGTTCTGCCAGTTCTATTCTAGCTGTAGGGTTAGAGGTTTTCATACATTGGCGTTTCTTGATCAGATCTTCCGTTTCCTGCGATAGCTTACTGGTATCCTGTCTAACGTAGTTACCACCGACATTTATTGCACACTCCTTAATGATGCCCACAAGATTGTCGTTCATTGCTTCAACACTAAGGTCCTCTTCCTGAGTTAAAGCAAAATACCTGTTCTGTAGCCTGATCTGGAATTCCTCTATTTTTCCTCTTACCGCTAACTCATTGATCGGCTTCTTATGTACCAGTTTCTTCCTTTCCCTCCTCAGGTCTAGGCTAATTTGAGTTCTTACCATCCTATGGTCACTGCAGCGCACCTTGCCAAGCACGTCCACATCTTGTATGATGCCAGGGTTAGCGCAGAATATGAAGTCTATCTCATTTCTAATCTCGCCGTTCGGGCTCCTCCACGTCCACTTTCGGCTATCCCGCTTGCGCAAGAAGGTATTCATTAACCGCATATTATTCTGTTCTGCAAACTCTACTAATAATTCTCCTCTGCTATTCCTAGAGCCTATGCCATATTCCCCCACTGCCTTGTCTGCAGCCTGCTTCTTGCCTACCTTGGCATTGAAGTCGCCCATCAGTACAGTGTGTTTTGTTTTCACTCTACCCATCGCTGATTCCACGTCTTCATAGAAGCTTTGGACTTCCTGGTCATCCTGACTGGATGTAGAGGCGTAGACCTGTACAACGTTCATTTTGTACCTGTTATTAAGTTTCACAACAAGAACGGCCACCCTCTCGTTAATGCTATAGAATTCCTGATGTTACCAGCTATATTCTTATTAATCAGGAACCCGACTCCTAGTTCTCGTCTCTCCGTGAAGCCCTATCTCCCACTATGATGTCTTGTGTATACTGATATAAGGCGGTGACTTATACGTGTTAATATAAGGTGGAGGTGTTAAGAATACTGCTTCGCCTTTACGGCGAAACTGCAGCCTCTTTTTTTACAGCAAAGCTGTTAGCCGCTCGTTGGTCGGCATTTTTCTCATCCGCGTCCATGTTCAAAAATGTGAGCCGACCCCGAAAATTATGCAATACCGCGCCGACCATCGGCGGAGGTGACGCAGGGGTCAAGCACTCGTAAGAGTTAAGCGAAAACTGCATATATTCTTTCGAATCACGTATACAACATACAGAACAGCATTCGGTTTAATGAAGAACAGCCACAACACAAGCATCCGAACGAGATAATTGAGGATAAAGCGCTCCTGATAACAATACGAAGCACGTAGCGCTCCCCGCATACGTTTTCCGGTAAAGATTAGTGTTGCGCAAGCATCCACGGCGACGGCAGCTTGCGACGTGTGGGTGACGTCACTGGCCTTTCGTATATGAAAGAACCAGCCTAGCAACTAATTTCATTGTTCTTGCAGCACCGCTATAGGTAGGCAACGCATATTTAGAACTTGTCGGGAGCGGGGTGAATACGAGATGCGGCAAAGGGAAAAAGAAACAGCAGAACGATCAGCGGCGGGGTGCTGTCAAAATTACCACTTCTCCCATTACTCTAAATTACCAATACTACAAGCACTCTAATGCAATAAAGCATTGTATACCCCCTCAGCAGTTGTAATGGTGGTTTTCAATAGCTTCACCGGACATCCACGTTCGCTGGTCCGGGTCGGGATGGCGAGTCGTTATTTTGCTTTTTTTTATTATTTTTTAAAATCGTGAGTGCGAGCATAATCGCTGCTGAGAATGATTGCAGTTGATTCTGACTACCAGTGAATTCAACTTATCCTCATTTCGATTACTGAGTGAAATATATTTATGTCCTTCGCATGCAAGTGGCGATGTTTCCATCCCTAATAGATGTAAATTATTATAAGAGCTTTTTTTTTCATGAGTCGTGAGTATAGCCTACTGGAAAGAGACGCAATGGTGAGACACATATCATTCACGTGCATTTCACACGCCGTCGATGAAAGATGCTGCCGGAGGGGTAACTAAAGTCTGCAGGTTTTTTTTTTTTTCGGGGTCAAAAAAAGCACGCAAGGCAGTTTGAATCAAGGTTAACATACAGCAACATATTGGCATAGGGTATCCATGCCATTAGAAATATTTGTTAGTTGGGTAGCTTCTTCTCTTTAAAAGATATAATAAACTTTGTCCTGTGTATGCAGTGTGATGCACCAAGATTTAAATATATGCAGATGCCACGTACCTGGAGAGAACCAAGGCATTGTTGTTTGCCGTCACTTGGAGATACTCAGATTATTTTTGTTGCCTTCCGCCTAATTACGTTATTAGTCCTAATTAATTAATCCCAGATTGGTTGGCTTGCAACCACTCTGAGATCGCCGACGCACGCAGTCACTAAGATTTCTGCATCACATTATCAGCTCCTCTTGCCCAATACAATACATATATACATATATGCACAATACATATATTGTGTTTGTGCATGTTCATAATGGAAATATTTAAGAAAATGTTGAAGTTAATAAAATAAGGATGAGGTAGCCGTCAATGCTGCTTTAATCCGCTTGTCCTCCTTTTGTCAGGACTTGCAGATATAAAGCTAAAACATGAATTAACAGCGATGCGCATCCGCGCCGACAATGATGCAGTAGGCTTTTATCCACAATAACATTTTAGGCGAAGAGGTAGACGCAACTCAAAAATAACCTCAAATGATGTGGGTAACAGAATACTTTGGTAATGACACTTTAAGCAGAGGTGGAAAGAGCTTCGGCATCACCGTGGGGAGGGGGGAGGTCAGCAAAAGCAGCACAGTACTACACGATAACAAAACTACCCAAACGCGAAAGCGCAGATGGCGCGGGTGTCGAGCAAAAACGAAACCTTTCGATAGCCCGCGTCGTTGTCAAGGGCAAGGTCAATGACTTCTTTTTATTGCGATGGCAATTAAATGGCCACTCCCGGCGCATTTATGCCGTCAGTGTTGCCATTAAGTTCCGTATAACATCAAAGGGCGATAAAATCGTCGCTGTATGCTGTACGTGCGAGTGAAAGCATGCGAGGGTGAGCCGGCGACCGCGGCTCGATCCCGCGCACGTGACGGAGGAAAGCGGGGATCAAGCGCGCCGCCTTCTGTAGCACGCAAGGCTTCGCGGGGAGAGTAGGGAGGGAGCGCATACTACTGCGGGAGGCCCAAGTGGCCAAGCGCGCCCGGCCGTGCCACTGCATATAGAAAGCCATCTGCGACGGTTACAGAGTCTGCGCTGCACTGTGTTTGCGCGGCTTAGTTCGCGTTGATGCGAGCGGCGTCACGAAAGTCAATTCGCTCGCTGCTGCTGCCGCGTTTCCTGACTGAAGCGTTTTGAGAGTGAGTTTCCACCGTCATCGAGTGAGATGTGTTCAGTTTGCTTGTGCGCGCGTGACATCGTGCTTGTCAATTTAGTTAGTATGTCATGTTTACGAGTTTGTGCGTTTGTAGGGGGGGGGGTCTATGCTGCGCTGGAGTCACCAGAGACACCCTGTCTCTCGGTAGCTTCCCGGACTTGCTGGATGGCCCAAAGTTTGTCCTGAAGATCTGAGCTAGTCAGTGCGGCTCTCCACCGTGCCTCTAGTTCATCATGAGTGACTGCAATTCTCCTCTGAACCATTTCACAATACCAAAGTATGTGCTCTAGGGTGGCTCCTCTATCATCCCATAATTTACATTTGATATCAGTGTATAAGTCCAGAAACATGCGGTTAAGATGTACCGGGTTCGTGTAAGTTCTGGTTTGAAGGCGCCTCCAGTCAACCGCTTATACGGTCGATAAATGTGCTATCCTTACTTCGCATAGCCGTCCACTAATTTGCTATCGCAATTGATGCTTCGCCTTCCGAGCGAAACTGCGACTTTTTAGAGCGCAGTTCTTAGGCGCTCGTTCCGGAGGCGAGCGGTGGCGGCGGTGGCGGTGGCGGTGGCGTAACCGAACGAACGAGCACAGCGAAAGATGGAAGGGCGAACGTGGAGCGGGAAAAGAAACACGCGAGTCGCGAACGGCGAATACCAATGAAAGTAGCCCCTACAGTGACGTGCCCGCAGGAAACTGGTGTCATGCGGACCGACCCGACCGCTCGATGTGTACTCGTATCTGGTCTCAGCCGGACTGCTCGTTTCGTACTATCGTCTGCTCGCGTCAGCTCTCACTCGCGCTTCTTTGGTTTACTTGGTTTGGCCTCGTTCGCACTTGTTTCGATTGTCATGGTTGGTGGTGGTGGTGGTGGTGGTAAACATTTATTACTTGAGCCTTGTTTGCAACAGTACTTGCGAGGGGGCTCAGCAGCGCGTAGGGTGGGCGGGAGATTGTGGCACTCGGACACCCTCAGAGCCAAGTCCACCAGTCGTGTTTGGTCGACTGGGTTGGAGCTAGACACCGCGGTCTCCCACATCTCGTCGTCGGTGAGTTGTCACTCAGAGAGTAGCTGGAGCTCAGGGCATATGAACATTATGCGATGAAAGTTAGCTCTAGGCGCGCCGCAGAGTGTGAATTCCTGTAGATATAGGCCTGGATGAACCAAGGCGAGAAAAGCTGGCGAGAGGAAGGTTTGTGCCTGAAGCTGGTGCCAGGTAGATTGCTGGAATTTCGTTAAGGAGTTAACGTGTGTGGGGGAGGATATCTCAACCACATTTCGCGGTAGTGGAGGCTTATCTCATGATATTCTACCAGTCGGTCTCTGGCGTTATTCAGGCCATCGGATGGCGTGGCTCGGTGGACGGCTACTCGAGCGATAGAATGGGCCATCTCGTTTCCTGGATGAACCGCGTGCACGGGCACTCAGGTGAGCTTAACTGGTCTGAGGGGGTCTGACGACTGAGAATTTTCCGTGCCGGTTCATGAACTCGGCTTTTGGAGTAGTTGCGGATTGCAGTTCTGGACTCGCTACGGATAACCTCGGCAGTGGTGGTTGAGATGGCCAGGGCTATTGCAGCCTCCTCCGCCTCTAGGGTCGTGCGCGCCTGTATTGTGGCAGCTGTGGTGTAACGAAGGCCGGTTTGTGTGGGTAGCTAGCGCCGCCGACACACACCATGAGGTGGTCGTGCTGGTGTTGTTTGTGGAGGGCTGTTGCCCTGGCCTGCCCGCGCGCCTCGTGATGCAGGGGGTGCACGTGTTTAGTCAGGCGGAGGATGGTGATGCAGTTTTGTATGTCTGATGGTAAGGGACATGTCTGGTCGGCCTCATAAGTCCGGCTTAGCCCTAGTTTGTCAAGGACGTGCCGACCTGTGGTGGTGGAGAGCAGCCTCTCAATTTGGGTTGTCCGATGGGCTTCCGTGAGCTCATCAAATGAATTATGTACACCCACGCGAAGGAGGCGCTCATTGCTTGCGATTGTTTTGTAGTGTGTATGCGCGACGCGAATTGTGTAATACTTTCTCGAAGTCACGCGACACCAGCAATTACACTGGAACCTTCGAGTAATCGTGTAAGAAAGCCGACGCGCTTGACCCTCAAATGAAATTTTCGACCATTGTCTACTCTGCTACATGTCTTTCTCAAATTATTTGCCTCATTATATCACGATATTAAAACACGTATAGAGCTGCGCCCAAATTTCGCATTAGGGAGTATCGTAATCGTCGGTGAATTCTTTTTCTACAAATAGAATAGAAGTGGACAAGTAGAATTTTCTTCTGTCTTATTATGCAGTGCAATTATCTTTTTATGACGAATGGTTGAATATTACTGACTGAATTATATTGAGGATTGCCTACGTCATCAGGCTAGTACCTGAATGTCGTGGCGGAGTCGCAAATCATGAGCTATATTTATTTCAATTTCTCGATGACTGATTTTTTCTTCGCGATAATATTCATGCCTTAGACGTTCTCGAGCATTTATCTATCACTTCAGCTTAACTTATTATTTGGATATATTGGAAAGAGTGGAAAAATATTCGAACATTTCTTGGCCCACGGAAGTAAATATAACAGCAGACGAGGGTGCATGCAAATGCATGTTTTCGAAAGTTATTGCAACATGTTGACATTCTATGAAAAATGACCCCGGCCCTTTTATTTACTTCCTGAAAGATTCTGGCTAGCTTTCGGACTTTTCATCTGCCGACCATAAAAGCAGAGCTCTTTTACACTGTTATGAGGGGATGCTGTTGTACTGTCTGCGCACTTCTAGAAGTTCAGTTTTTCTTTTCTTCTTTAGGTTATTGTGCAGGCTACTGGTTCAATCACACGTGGCGGGTTCGCTGTGATAAAACTGTCTCGGTCAAACATGTAGGCGCCTTTAGACGTACGGAACTGTAGGGAAGGTGCAGCCGTACGTAAATCATTTTCTTGCGATCCACTCGGAACCAATTAAGTATAGGCAAAGTATATTTTCAAAACTGCTTTTATTCATTCTGTGATGAAAAGCTTGACAGGTAAATCAAGAAATTCTTACCAAACTTTCTTTTAAATATTTTTTGTTATACCTCGAAAGCCACCACGAATTAAAATTTTGCTCTCGTAGTTTGGCCGGTTTGACGTATAGTAAGTTCTGAGAACTTTCAAGGTTGAGCCTTTGGTTTACTGAAAACGCTACGTAGTGCTTCTTAAATAAATAAACATTAAATATAACTCTATGCTGACGCTCTTAGCTAGCATTGCAGGAATCTTCAGGGTAGTGGCGCAACCCGGATTTCGCTGTAGCGTTTCTTTCTGCTCTCTTCTCCTCACGGTAAAAGAGACTCTTGGCTCTTGGCCATTTGCGAAGCGTAATGACTAAAGATGACTATCGTTGTTTTAGTGTACATTTAAGATTATAAATTGCCTACTGAAATAAAATATAGGGACTGAATTTATTTGCTTGAAGTAAAACCCCCGATTATTGCTCTAGAATTAAGTGCGTATGTTCAAGTTGTACGGCCAGGTAGCACATTACTTTGAAATAATACAGCATAAAAGCGTGCATTTAAATAGAGAGTTATGGGAGAGAAGGAAATCCTGTAAAGGCTTTGTTTGTTTGAATGAGACAAAAGCCTACTCAAGCTGTTCTTTTGTAAAGAAAAGCCTACTGCAGGAATAATTTCTGAACATACAACGGGGAGACGGGAGGGGGTGAGCATTTCTTTCAAATACAGTGAAAATCGGGTAGGCTCTGCAACAGAATGGTGCGTCTTGCTTTCAGGCTAAGAAACGCAAATTCTAAGTAGCTACTCAAAAACGTGCACTGAATGGCCAGCTCTTGGCTCATGTGTACATTAGCACTAGATTAAGCCAATAAGGCCCAACAAAGATTTGATTGATTTTTGGTACACATCATTTCCATACTGTAACAGCACTGTGAAAGTTTCATGAGTTCTGCTTTATTCCTTCAAAAGCTACAACAGCGTACTTTATAAAGTACGATGAAAGTTTATGTGACCCCAGGTCCTTGGATTATGGATGCCAGGTCCTATGAATGCCAGGCACGTGGCAGCAGCGACAGCATATCGACCACAACTACTAATCGGGCGCTGCCTCACGTTGCAGGTTATAGAGAGAATAAACTTTTATTCTGAGCAGGCGCTGCGTGCTCCCTAGGTGGGCGGCCTCCTTGTACCAGGTAGCCGCGGGCCATGACCAACTCCCGTGCCCGTTCCATCAGGCTGCGCTGATTCTTTGGGTGCGGGTCTGTTAGCTTGGCCTCCCACTGCTCTTCAGTTAGTGTTTGGATGTCTACTGTGTCATGTTTTCCTACACATCCCCATACCACATGACATAGGGTGTCTGGGACATCACTGTCCTTGCAGATGGCGAAATTCGGGGCAATAAAATACCATGGAAGTAGGTATTTGTTTGCAATTTTCTTAGTGTTACTGCTTCTTCCCTAGTTAGGCTGGGGTGATGTGGCGGGTAAGTTCTTCTGCCTAGCCTGTAGTGTTGCAAAATATCCGTGTATTTTTTCCTGACGTCATCCTTCGTCCTTAGCGCATCTTGCGAGAAAGCCCGGTGAACGTGAGCTCGGCAGAGGCGTCAGCTGGTTAGCCAATTTTCTCTTTCTTTCGCCTCATTAAGTCACTTATAATTGCTGCTGTCGCTGCTGCCACAGTGTGTTGTGAAACGTATTTGCGATTTGTCCTGGGCGCTAAGAAATGCAGAAGGAAATGCAAAAGCGCTTCCAGGAATTCAAGGAGGAGCTTCGAAATGAATCCAAATACCTCTTAGAATCTCTGGAAAGAAGTACCCGTCTGGGAGAAATAAATCTTCGGGCAAATACAGGAGATTAAACGCAACATGACTTTCGTTTGCAATGGCCTTCACGAAGCTAATAAGAGACTTGAAGCCTCCCTGACTGAAAATAAGCCACTAGAAAACGAAAACGAAGCGCTCCTACTGCAGGTCATTGCTTCGAAAGTGGCCTTGCTACATTTCAAGCCGACCTCGTGAAGTCAGAGCATTACTCGCGATACCGGAACCTGGAAATCAAGAACGTTAAAGAAAACCCAACTGAATACCTTTCAGTTATCCTCAGCAAAATTGGCAAGTAAATCGATGAGCCAATTTCAGCCCCTGACGTAGACGTATGTCACAGGGTTTCAACAAAAGATAAAAAAATATTGTGGTCCTGTTCGTGAGGCGAGATAAGCTCGACGAGGTTCTTGAAAAAGCACGCAAATCGAGGCTCACAAACGCAAAGTTGGGCCTGCCGACTGAATCGTCTTCTGGTTCATCGACGGACGAGCTCATTTACATAAATGAGCATCTTTGTCAGTATTTGAATAAATTTTTGGGCATGACTGTAACGCGCAAACGCGAAGCGGAATGGAAGTTTGTTTGGGTTAAAAACGGCAACATTCTCGCACGTCGCGACGACAAATCGCAAGTTGCAGCGATAAAGCGTGAAAATAATCTCGGCAAGATCTGAACGGACGCCTAGAAATGCTACATTTTCTTTGGGCAGTCTGCTTTCCGTGCCAGTACCAAGATGGCTGCCGACTGTATTCTTCCTGAGGACATAAGAAATCTCGTACCGTGTGAACTGCACAAACTGTTTAACCTCTTTCACCTTAACACGAGATCCTTTCAGCTAAAATGCTATGACATTACTGTTGTGTTAGTATCATTAAAAGTTTCTTTCGATGTAATCATGTTCAGTGAGACTTGGTACAATCACAACACTAATCATTTTGTTTTACCTTGTTAAAATCATTTCTTTTTAAATCGTCAAGATATCAGAGGAAGACGGGTGTCGATACAGGTAGCAGTGCCAGGTTTTTATGTCACAAGTGAATTTAGCGTTGTTACTAGGCTTCGAGATCATCTCCATTACACGGGGTAGAAGTGTGTATGCCGTGTTTACAGACCACCGACTGACAATATTGCTATGTTCTTAAGATTCCTCGGTTTTCTGTTTTCGCGTGCTAATGAGTGCGAATGGCTGCTTACAATTCGGGGTGACCTGAACAGTGACATTTTAAAGAATTCAGGCCCCACCCCAGAACTCTGGCTCTTATTACAACCAAATGGTTTTGAGAACATTATTGTCACTCCAACGCGTGTAGCTAAATCAAGGGAATCTCTACTGGACCTTTTAATTACTAATGCTGTTACTGAAAAAAAAGTGCATCTGGTGTTGTAACCTGTGACATTAGTGATCTCTTGCCAGTTTTCTGCATGCTTAAGCGACACAAAGACTTACAGACACATGTATGGCCGGAGACAACGGATCGTAAAATATCGACATAGACATGAACATATTTAGGTGGAAAATTGCCCAGGTTGACTGGAACCAAATATATGCAGCAGAGGATAGCAATAAGAGCTACGATGCCTTCTTGAGCATTCTAAAAAAACTTTACACGTGTTCTTTTCCTTTACACACGTATCGCAAGCAAGAAAAAGCTGCACAAACCATGGATAACCTGCGACCACATCAAACTGATGAAACAAAAAAAAAACTTTTTGAGTCCCTTTCTTTCATCCCGAAGAATCAAACGATTTAAAGAATATAAGGTATTTCGAAATAAGCCTAATACAATTCTAAAGAAAACCAAAGACTAGTACTACAATCGCATGTTTGGCGAGAATTGCCTTCGAAACGGTGACATCTTATGAAAAGCCTTAACGAACTTTTTAACGGCAGAAGAAGTAAAGCAACAGTTGATAACCTGACAACTGGAGATACAGAGGTGACAGGAACAGACCTCGCAAATTGTTTCAACGACTTTTTTTGTCGGAATCTGTACTAGTACATACTGTGCTGAAACAACAAATAATATTTCAAGAATACCACAACCAGCTTTCTTTCACTCAACGAGTGTTAACGAAATAATTGGCATTCTTCAGGGACTAAGATACAGCCGCAGTCAATACGCTGATAACCTTCAAATTAAGGCAATCAAGTATGTGATTGATTTTCTTGCGCCGATATTAACTCGCATATACAATTTTTCCCTCACGTCAGGCGTTTTCCCGAGTAGAACGCAAATAGCAAAAGTAACACTGATTCATAAGAATGGCGATAAAAACAACTTGAGCAATTATCGACCCGCATTTGTACTGCCTATATTTTTTTCAAAAGCACTAGAAAAGGTCATTAACGCTCGCGTAGAAATATTCTCTAAAAAGCACAACTTCCTTAATGACTGTCAACATAATTTCAGGAAAATACGAAGTTCTACAAATACAAGGTAAATACAAGGTAAGAAAATACAAAGGTAAGCTGCTCTGCAGAACTTCGAAAATAATGTTATGATATTAGGTATATTCTTAGATTTTAGCAAGGCATTCGATCGAGTCAACCGTTTAATACTACTAGATAAATTAGAACACTATTGTTTTAGAGGAATGGCTTTGCAACTAATTAAAAGCTATTTAAACTCCCGCCTACAATGCGTCGAATCAAACAAACATAAATCCAGAATGATGCACATAGAATGCGGAGTTTCTCAAGGAAGCATGTTGGGCCCAATATTTTTCCTTTTCTACATAAACGATATCGTACGAATTTATGACCAATGCCAGTACCTCATATATATGCTGACGATTGCTCAGTCCTTATAGATGGTGCAAATATGAAAGAAATGGTGCCTGAAGGCTGCGGCCTTTTACCAGCAACTATACGTGTGGTGCAAAAGAAATAGGTTTAGTCTAAATGAATCTAAAATGAAGATTGTTCTGTTTCTCCCACAGGAATCTGCGGAAATAGCAGCTGGGTGCATAACCCTAGGTCCTAACCAAATCGCCATTGAAAGACCAGTAAAATTACTTGGAGTCGTTTTTATGGAGCACATGTCTTGGAATGAGCATATGAAAGTAAACCTGCCGGTGTGCTGAGTCGCTGTCGCCACATTCTTCCAGCTAATGTTAAAAGGACTCTGTACTACGCGTTGTGGAATTCCCACTTGCACTAGTGCGCATCAAGTACGGAGAACCACCACACTAACAAACCTACATAAACTTACATTAATACAGAAAAACGCACTACGGTCTATTGATAACGCCTCGTGTCTAGAACATAGAGGTCCCCTTTTTTGTAAGCATAAAATAATTAAATCGGACAAAATTGACACCCACAAATTACTAACGATATATAAAAGCGTTCAACTCGGCAGATTTGAAAAGTTTTTAGACCTAGCAAGTTTAAAGGATACAACAGCGTTGTATCCTTTAGGTACCAACCGCCATTGGAAATTACCTTCCCTCGCACACATTATGGTACAGAATGGGTTGGACACACAATGATACTTACTATAAACGCATACTATGCATGATATATAGATATACTAACACTAACGAAGAAAGAGACTTTCGATCTCTGTATAGCCTAAAGAAAGACTGTACCCTAAATAGATCCTCTTGATCTAATTATGCTAAGATGTTTGATTAGTACTTGTGGTTTTCTGCTGAAATGTTGGGTTCCACCTTATGGTAACTAGCTAATTCGCGTCTCGATGTAGTTTCTTTCTGTATTGTTTGTATTTATTGCTTAAATGTTTCATATTATGTTACACACACATTCTGTGCACATTTGAAACTGTAAAAGAAAAAATATTTCTCTGTATGCTCATTTCTTGCATTTATACTTTGCTGCATGTTGCCTATGTACGTGTGACAGGAGCTCAGTTCAGCTGCGAAGAAGCAGCTTTTTCTCTTGCCACTTTTTTCGTTCTGTCGAGTATACGAAAGACGAAAATAAAGCGACTGATTGACTGATTGAAAAAGGACGTATTTTCTATCTCGGTACTTCTTAAAACTAAATGCTTACAACAAAGAGTCGCAGCAAACTTTACTCAGGTCCAGTTAGCTATCATGAAAACATGAACATTTTAGTGGTAATCATTTTTTTGTTATGCCGGTATGTTTACTGTTCAATTCGAGTGACATGACTGAGCCAGGTAATGGGGAAGGGTATTGGTGTTGCTTTCATACAAATGAAGATACAATGTTTTATAATGGATGCAGGTGTAAAATGTTTAGACATCGAGCATTTGGTTCAATGGAGGCAAAACATTCAGCATGACTGGTGGTCTCTACTGAAAATACAGTCGATTGATTTCTTGTGCTACAATCATGTCACGTGCTTTGCTTGGTGACATCGAATAATAATAATATATGGGGTTTTACGTGCCAAAACCACTTTCTGATTATGAGGCACGCCGTAGTGGGGGACTCCGGAAATTTTGACCACCTGGGGTTCTTTAACGTGCACCTAAATCTAAGTACACGGGTGTTTTTCGCATTTCGCCCCCATCGAAATGCGGCCGCCGTGGCCGGGATTCGATCCCGCGACCTCGTGCTCAGCAGCCTAACACCATAGCCACTGAGCAACCGAAATAAACATATTCCTGTTAGACATTTCTGGCCTATCATGAGATAGAAACTGCTGCTAGTTCTAGTTCGGGGTTATCCTACTTTTATTTACTTTAAACCCCAGAACTGCACGGCTCATCTCGTTTCTATAGGAATGTACACGTTGCTTGTGTCTTACTTTGCAATTTAGGATAAAATCAAGCAGAAATGATATCGTTCTATCAAAGGGCTTCATCAGATATATTTGAATTCTTTTAAGGCACAGCTCTTAAACTCCAGTTCCTGCGGCGAGCGTCGGCGTCTTACCTCGTAACCAAGCGAACGAGCACATCGAAAAATGAGAGAGAACGCGGAGTGTAGCGGGCAATGAAAGACGGCGAGAGCGAAGATAGCACGAGGAGTAAAGCGGAGGAGGAAGGCGCAGCTGAGACATGGGGTGGAAAGCGGAGGAGGAGAGTATGGCGAAAGCGTGAGAAGAAAAGCGTATACTGCCGCGCAAGCCGGACTATGGCGATGATGGCTACGAGAAGGCACCAGAGTAGCACGCGTCGTTAGGGTGCATTGATGCGCTCGCTTGCCTCCGCTCCATTCGCGGGTTCACACGAATTCAGACATTCTACGCGTCATCTGTTCACCAAAGCGCTGCATGAGCGAAGGTCTGTCTGCAACAGTTGCTGTGAACCGCATCCACATGCCAGACACGCGCTGCCTCTCGCGATGTCCCGATTAGCAAGGTAGTCGCGCCACACTTCACCCCGTTTGGAAAGTGCTGCACGAGACAGATTGTCCACACTAGCCATTATATCACGAAATGAAAACGGGTATAGAGCTGCGCTCAAATTTCACCTTAGATAGCATCGTAATCGCTGGTGAATTCTTTTTTGTTTGCCTACATTTACTCAAACGTTCTTGGCTATTTTACTGACTGCGAATACAAAAGATCCTCATCTTTTGGACAGAAAGAAAGGGAGTGGAAGACATGACGACAATTCTTACATGATCGTTATTTCTTGTTTATACCTACAACCATATCGGAAGTTTTTCAAAACAGCAAGAACGAGATATTTTGCTGGAATAGAGGCAAAAAATCAATGCAGCGCTGTAAGGATGCACTTTACACATGCATTTAGAAATAAAAATGTTCCTGTACCTTAGAAAGTACGTTGGGCGCTTATGGGTTAAGAGAACGGAACATTATGTTCTGCATGCAGACTCAGACATCCATTGACAAACTACATGCATGACATCTGATGTGACTTTCGAATGCGGTTTTTCTTTATCATTATGAAGGAGATCGTTAGCAGGACTGCCCTCCCTGTCGTTTTTCATTCGCAAAAGGTCGGATCCCGTATCCCGCGATAAGTGACGCGTACAGGTGTTGTCTTTCTGAGAAACAAACGATGAAGATGCAGCACTACGCCACCATAAAAGATAATACGCAAGAGAGAGAAAGAAGTTTAATGACACGAAATGCCGAGAGGTCGGCCTGAGGTATATTCCTCTAGCCAGCTACTCGGCATTGGGGGAAGGGGAAGTGGGAAAGAAAGAGGGAAGAAAGAGGTGCATGATGGGTGACGATGACGATAGAAGGAAGATGTAGAAAATATGGCAAGCAATTGGGCATGCTCAAAATCTGCAGTCCAGGCCTGTAATTTTTAAAAAGTTCAGTAATGCCTTGATGGCCTTAAAACTCGACTGAGCGTCTGGCCAAGAGCCTAAAATAATATCCTCCGACAACGGTGCACTGTCGAGACGCGTAAGGTCCTTGACCAACCTATCACGCTCTTCCACGAACTTAGGGCAGTCACAAAGCACATGACCTATAGTTTCAGTCACATTGCACACCTCACAGTGTGGAGACTCGGTGCGTCGCATGAGGTGCACGTATCCGCGCGTAAACGCTACCCCCAGCCTTAGTCTGTGCAGAAGACTGGCATCGCTTCGTTGAATTTTCGGTGGTAGCCTAAAATTCATGGTGGGGTCCAATCTCTGGAGTCGTCTGTGGCGATTATCTGGATTGTCCCAGTGCATTGCTGTCAATTTGCGGATGACACTGGAGAGGAGACAGTTGGCGTCCGCTCTTGAAAAGGGAATTGAAAGCAGGGACTCTCGTTCCTCGAGTGCTTTCTTCGCTTCGGCGTCGGCCAGTTCGTTGCCCTGTATACCACAGTGACTAGGGATCCACTGAAATGTGATGTGGTGGCCGTTTTCTTGCGCTAAAGTGTAGAGCTCGGCAGTTTGAAGAGCCAACACTCTATAAGCGCTTTCTTTCAACGCCACTCTAAGTAGTTGAAGAGCCGATTTTGCGTCACTGAAAACTGTCCATATTTGAGGAGGCTGTCGCACAATATATTTAACGGCCTCTCTTATTGCCACTAATTCCGTAGATGTTGAAGTCGTCTTGTTATGCAGACGAAACCGTCGAATGACTTGATGCGCAGGCACGACGAAAGCCGCACCAGACGCATACGACGAGACCGAGCCGTCTGTATACACGCTCACCGCGGAGTCATATTCTTTCGACATATATTCAAGTGAGAAATGTCTGAGGCCGACGGTAGGTATTCGCGATTTTTTAGAGATTCCGGGAATAGATAGACGTACCGGTATTTTGGACATTACCCATGGGGGCATATGTGGAAGGTCAGCCGGGGCAAAGTATGCTGGTATGGCAGATGCTTGGCATTTAACGGCTCTTGAAAAAGTGGAGTCCGGCCGTGTATCGGGTAGTTTCGATAAGGGATGACGTCCGTGACGGCAAAGCAGTCGCAGGAATACTCGAAGAGGTTCGCATCGTAGATAGACAGGTAAAGGGGTGACGCGAGCCTCCTCAATTGTTCCATAGGTTGAGGTGCAACGTGGAACACCGAGACATGTTTTCAGCATCTGCGCCTGGGCACTTTCCAGCGTACGCAAACATGACGGGCTCATACTTGATAAAACTGGCAGGCTATACCGAATGTATCCGACGTAGAGAGCCTGGTACAGCCGGAGTAGCGAATGCTCAGATGGACCCCATTTCATACCGGCCAGAAAGCGAAAAACTTGAGCAAGCCCAGTTAATTTTTTCTTCAACATTGCCACATGTTTCGACCATGAAACACCGCGGTCAATGACAACGCCGAGGTATTTGTGGTGGGTGACATATGGGATGGCATTTCCATTGATCATAATTGGATACGAACACATAAGCTTCCGTGTGAACGCTATCGCAGCGCACTTGTCTGGGGCCAGTTGCAGTCCTTGGCACTGCAGGTACTGAGACGTTAAAGAAACAGCTCGCTGCAATCTGGCACGAATTTGTGGTCGCGTGACTGCGGATGCCCATATGCATATGTCGTCTGCGTAGGTACTGATGCGTACTGTATCAGGAATTATTTCCGCAAGGCCAATAAGGGCAACATTGAAAAGGGTCGGGCTGAGAACTCCTCCTTGAGGCACTCCACAGACCACAGCGTGTCTTGTCGTTTCGCCAGCATTCGTGGACATGAAGACTGTACGACCATCTAGGTAATTTGCAATCCACATGTAGAGACGGCCGCCGATGCCTAGATTACTGAGGGCATCAAGAATGGCTTCGTGCAGTACATTGTCATAAGCTCCTTTTATGTCTAAGAAAACTGCTCCTACAAGTCGGTGGCGCTTTTTTTCCTGTTCGATCGTGGACACGAGATCAATGACCCCATCTATTGCAGACCGGCCACGTCTAAATCCGGTCATCATTTCAGGATAAAGCTCATTCTTTTCCATGAACCATTCTAGTCTAGTGAGTACCATCCGTTCCATCACCTTACCGACACAGCTAGCTAAAGCTACTGGCCGGTAAGATGACATTTCGTAAGGCGATTTTCCTGGCTTTAGGAGGGCCACCAAACGGCTGGTTTTCCACTGCTTCGGGACTGTACTGGTTGACCACGTGGCGTTATAGTATGACAGCAGGACTTTCCGACCTTCCATCCCAAGGTGGCACAGAGCAGTATACGAAATACCGTCAGGTCCAGGGGCAGAAGATCGTCTAGACGCAGCTAGTGCAGCTTCCAATTCCGGCATCGTGAAAGGAAGGTCAAGACGGTCATCTTTAGGAGGTAGCACGGGTCGATCCAATGTTGGACATGCTGTAACATCAGTACGGGTGACTCTCTTACAGAAGTCTTCGGCAACCTGCACTTCCGTCAGACATTGGTGAAGTGCTAGAGCACGGAAAGGATGTTTTTGCTGAGGAGGGGCACGAAGGCTTCGTACTACCTGCCAGATCCTAGAAAGTGGCTTTCGAGGATCCAGAGACGAACAGAAGGTCCTCCACCGTTGTTTTCCCATTTTTTGAAGGTGACGCCGTATTTTTCGTTGAGCTCGTCGACATAAGACAAGGTCTAATGACGATTGAGTTCGCCTAACCTTCCTTTCCGCTCTACGACGGATCGCTCGGAGTCGTTCATATTCAATATCAATCGCCGTTCTGGATGTAGGTGCACAGATGAGCTTAGTTGTCTTCTGCATTGATGATACAATAATCTCTTCTATATCAGATGGTGAAGTGATGTCTCCGCAGTACTCTTCGACAGATGTAGAGAATGTGGACCAATCAGTGCAGCGTACAGCAGGTGGAGTTGATTGCACAAACCACTTCATCTGTACATATGTTGGTATATGATCGCTCCCATGCGTTTCTATGTCCAAGCACCAGTTGACTAAGGGCAGGAGGCTCCGAGATACAATAGTGAGGTCTAAGCAACTTCCGTAGGTAGTGCCGCGGATGTAAGTTGGAGATCCATCGTTGATGACAACCAGACCTTCACTGTCTATGAAGGCCATCAAGTTCCTACCCCGACAGTTCATTGCGGCACTTCCCCAGTAAGGATGATGAGCATTGAAGTCTCCAATAACAACATGAGGGCCTGGGGAGCTTTGTAATACAGTGGATAGATAAGATAGTTCAAGTCCTTGTCTAGGAGGTATGTAGGCGCCGATGATCGAAAACACATGTAGTTTATGTTTTAGTGTCACACACACATATTCATTGCTGTCATGTGGAGTGATCGCGTTCCGCACAAACGTCATGTCGCTGCGTATACACATTAACACTTTGCTCTTGGGTCCATCTTCACGTGACCAGAGCTTAACGTATCCGGAAAGGCGAAATTCCGACGTGAGATTTGGCTCGCATATCACGATCACTGGGAAGCGGTATTTGAATACTCGTTGCCTAAAGTCAGACATGCGGCCGCATAGACCTCGAGCATTCCATTGCATTATAACAGAATGATGCATCTTCTGTTCCAATGTCCAGTGTTTTATCGTGAGAGCCATGATTAATACCCTTATTTTAGAGCCGCTAATAGCGGCTCCATAGCATCTAACGCCTTCACGACCGACAGTGCAGTTGGCGTTGCCAATCCGGAGAGTAATATACGCATAGTGTTTACTAGCTGTTTAAGCATGTCTATCACCTTTTCATTTCCAAGCCTTTCAGTACTCTCCCGGCACTTGGGGAGCGCCGAAGGAGTATCTCCTCCGGAAGCCCTCAGTGGTAGCGAAGGCCACTCAATAGCCGAAGAGGTTGGACGCACGTTGGATGACGCCTCATTCCTTGACGGGCGCGGAGATACTGGGGGAGGCGCATCTTGTGTGTGCCGGCCTTTCTCTCTCTGTGGCACGGTTTGCATCCAAGTACTCAAAGGAAGTGCCTCTTTACCCCGAGGCTTGCTCCGGGAGCGGCGACGCCTTTGCCGCAACCGGCGCCTTTTCTTGCGGACGGAATCGGCAGCCTCCTTGTGCGTGGAGTTCTCTCTCACCATTTTTCTCAGAATTTGCCTCTCCTCTACCATTTTGGGGCAGTCCTTGGATGTCGCTTCATGGTCTCCGGAGCAATTTGCACATTTCATGGCGTCAGTCTCACAGGAGTCTACCTGATGAGCACCACCACATCTTCGGCACGACGTAGGATTCTTACACACAGCACTCACGTGGCCCAGTTTGAAACACTTGTGACACTGTAACGGTCGTGGTACATATGGACGCACTGAGTGCCTCACATAACCTACTTTGACCGATGCTGGCAAAGAGTCTGACTCGAACACCAACTTGATGCACCGGGAGCGGCCGAATCGGTGGATGTCGAGGATTCGCACTGTCGACGATAATAGAGATCGCAGGTCGTCATCCTTTATGTCAATGTCCACATCCGATATCACACCAGTGCAGGTATCTTTGCCGTACGCTAGGAATGAGCGAACTGGGATGTTGCCAACCACTTGAATGCCTTTCAAAGCCTCCAATACTGCCTGAGAATTCACGTCCACCGTCAGAATGTTCTTCCGAGCATTAATGCGGATCTCTCTCACATGTCCTGAGGCTATTCGATCGAAGTATTTGGTCAGTGATTGTCTATTCAACGAATTCATATTCGTACCTTCCGTAGTTGGGGTGTAGCCCACGGAGAAGACCCGTTCGTCACATCTGCTGTTATGAGTAGAATCACTGCCTGCTGACGTCCGGCGAAGCTTGCGCTTCAAGTGGCGCGATTGGACTAGCGTGTAATCACTGTCCGAGTCCATGTCTGCCGCTGTTGAGCTGTCAGATGAATCGGGAAGCCTACAGTCGGTGATGTCGCGGTTTCCCACGGACAGGGCTACCGCCGCGGGACTCGCCTTGCCATGAGGGCGCGGAGGTCCTCCGTCCTCCATTCTGGAGGACGACGTCTTCGGGGAAGCTCCTGATATGTAGAAGGCGCACAACTTTGAAGAACCACAGAACAAGATCGACCGTTCCGCACTTCTTCGTCTTCGGCTTGATAATACGCAAATTGGATGCAACAGTATATCGCCTGAATGCTTACATTGAAAAAGGATATCAATCTAGCTTTTATATGGTTTACATCAATTCACTCCAAATTACTCAAAATTTTTTACCTCAAATATTATACGCCGAGAAAAAAAACAAGAGAAAGCAGTTCTTTGTAAAAAATTCTCTGTTTTTTTTTTCCGAGCCCTCACATCCTGTATGTGCTCCCCCCGCGTTATCAACGGGACAAGCCAGCCGTGAACGGAGGATCAAAAGTGTGGCATAGAATCGACCGGAAGGAATCGTTACAATATATCGGTGTAGGTTAAGTTGTCCGTAAGAATCGCAACAACGCATTCGCAGCCATCTGCTGCGAACATACTTTGGAAAGCGCGCCGGGGTTGAAGCTTCCTCTTCGGCTCAACTTCCGTGAAAGTTCTGCTCCCTACTTTGTGTAGAACCTCTAAACGGCAACGCCGCATTAATGCATCCAGTTTATCATTGCGGAATCGCGCACGGCGTATGTAAACCAGGTACTATGATTTCAGAGTATAAAAAAATTTCCGGAGAATAATATGCCGGTAGGTACTTGAGCTCAACACGTCAAGTGCGGCGCTCATGCAAAACAGCCAACTGCGCTTCTAGCTCAGTAAAATGAGACGAAAGCGGCACATTTCAGCCGGGAGACCCGAATTAGTTTTCGCTCCGGTTATGTCCAGAACAACGAGCACAAACAGAAAATGTTTCCCAAGCAGTACAGCCTAAGAGTTCCTGCAAAGCGCATGTTGCTGCAAAGAAGAAAAAACAAGGAATGAGAGAAGCCGAGGGTGCCCATTTCACTCGTTGTACGCCTGTGAAAGCAACCCGCACTGCTCTGTCCTTGACAGTTTATCTTTGTGAGCTGACCTCATTCTGACACAGGCAACATTCAGAGCCGCTCGGCTTCCGTAACTACAGTGCGCTTGTCCCTCTTCCTCTCAGCCTCAAAGGAGTAGGAATGTTTATGAGCTGCTCGACTTAGATTTCCGTTTTCCTGCTAGCTTCCTTTACACGTTTCAATGCATTCTATGCACGTCCGAGACGCGCAGATGAGCAAGAAAGCCCAGGTCACTATACCAACGTAAGTTTTGAGTATTGATCGGCAAGCATTATGAGGGCCCGCACAACGGAGTACTGAAGGCAGCCATGGTGTGGACTTGGAAACGCAACAGTGAGGTTCTGCGTCTTATTTTGACGAAAGTGATCGGAAAGTGGCAGCCAGATACCCAGATCTCATGAACCGAAAATCGATCTGAAGTTTCTAAAAAAGACGTTGCCTCCAAAAATATCCTTCGCCTTTTAGGTGTACAAACACCTCGAAGCACCAGAAGAACGCACGTTTGAGCTGAAGGACTTTCGCAAGGCAAGCACAAGCATGTTTTCGACTTGACATCTACTGCATAAGTTGATAACAAATATGCAAAAATATTGTTTTCAGGTTCGTTTCAAGGCTGTCAGTAAACTGCGAAGTTTGATATATGTTTTATACATTTATCGCGCTCGTTATACGGGTTCAGTGCACGCAAGAGACTCGACAGATTTCTTCGAGGTCACGAAAAAATGCCACTACAAGTTTCTAGAAAATCGATGCGGCGAGCTGAAAAGACTTGTGAGAAAACATACCGTTTGTCCCGCATTAGTATATACATGTCCTGCTCTTCTGGAGGTAGTATCTTTGTTCCCTTCGAAGCATGTTTCGCTAGCCTTATGGTACTCCCCGTCAGCTTCCTGCTGCAACACAGCCGTTCTGCTACCAGGCAAGGAATATTCGTGGCCCACACTCTGCAATAGCTACAGCCACTACTGGTCATGAGGTAAAAAATTCGAATGGCAAAACGGAAACATAATGGTCCTCTAGGACGCCAATACAGATGTCTTTGTAATTATGCGAAACTGTTTTTCCACTGTTAAGGCGATGTACGGGCGGGGAAGAAAAAAAGAAAACGTGAGTGCTGACTTCAATAGAGGTATCGAAAGCCATCGCTTAGTTTCTGTTCTCTTGTTTGTGTCTACGTATCGCTTAAACATAGCAAAACACTTGCTCCAAGTCAGGAGTAAATGCGATATATATATATATATATATATATATATATCCCTGTCTGACCCCATTCATATATATATTTGACGTGCATAAAAAATAGGGCTATTTCATAATGTTGCCTTGGACGTTAAGTATACAGTATCGCAAATCGGAGTTGCATGGCCATTCTCGAACAGTGGGAATGCATTTTCGCCTTTCGGGGTGCGAAACGGTTTCCACCATTTCTCTCTCTCTCTGTGTCTTTTTTTAAGTGATTATTGATATACTGCCAATGGATATCTCGGGTCACTACAGGGAGGAGTTAAAGTCATAGTCAATCATACAGAACCCTGAATAAGATACTATCATAAAAACTACACGCGCTAATGAAACTACGGGAATATGTTCCGTATTTAAGGACGTATCATCAGGCGTGCGTGTCATTCTTGTGATCACTACCTATGTCATATTTCTTCACTGAATGCCTAGACGAGCTAGCAATTTCAGCTTCTCATACAGCATATCTGTCTCCTTCCAGTCGCACTATTAGCTAAGGCAAGATTCCTTGTAGAGAGGAAAATGAATGGTCAAAATTCATTAACAAACTAAAGCACGCAGGCACGCAGGCACGCACACTTTTACATTGTTCTCTTACCATTTTATCGCTCCTCGACCTACAGTGGTTTTAATCCTTGTTCTGACCCATCCATTTCTTGCTCATTTATTACAGCCTCAATAGGGCATCTTAAGAAGAGAAAATTGGCACTTACACGATAAAATAGGACTGAGGACGCGAGAAAGCAGAACAATGCTAAAGCGAAAAAGGAGAAATACCGCTATGTAGTTTGAGAATAAATTCAATAAGAGAGGTGATCAAGTACAAACGGCGCAATTCCTGATATCTTTTTTATTCGTGGAATGGTGGCGCAGTTTGGTACTCTACAACTCCGTACGGCGCCGGCATGACGTAAGCATGAGAGAGAGAGGGAGAGAGGAAAGGCAGGGAGGGCAATAATGCACGGATCCAGTTTGCAACCTTCCAGTGTAAAGGGGCTAACAGATGAAAAAAAAAATGGCGCAGATCCCACGTACTGTGGGAATCGACGTTATACGAAACGTTATGGAGCGTTTGTTTGGTGTATTCCGCAAAGCGTTACCAAGTTGGCCAATGTGTTTGTGTAAACGCAGTGTATGTGTGGCTGTAACGTGAATACAGTGAACAAGAATTAACGCGAGTGCGTGTGTGTGACGGCAGCAGCAGGACGACGACGACGACAGTAACGACGATCGCGTGTTCTCTAGGAAAGATCGAATTAGTGTAAACGAGCGGTGCGTATGGATCTGCGAGATGGGCAAGAAACGCAGAAAATAAATGCTCACCGACAGCAGCAAGTGGTAGCACTTAGAGGGTAGAAACGGGTCACTTGACGGCGATACTGCAGCGTAGCACACCTTGATTAGGCGACCTGGCAGCCACGAGTAGGGTCGTGAACGTCCGTTAAGGCCGATCCACACGACGGACCAAGTCCGCGGGCCGCTCGGTCATGTGATGCGACGTCACGGCCCGGCGCGGTCCGGTCCGGCGCAGAGCACATCCACACGGCGGACCGCCATAGCAGACGATAGCAGACCAACCAGCGACGGCAGAGCAGACCAACCAGCGACACTCTCGGCCAGAGCGTTATCATTGTTATCATTCCGGCTCGAGTTCCACAAAGCCGAGAACTGCTCAACGAGGTATACAAAATGAAAAAACCTCCTCGTCACTCAAAGAGGAGACGGTGTTTAAAAAATATATCTGCTGCACGCACGTGTATACATATAGGCGGAACGGCGGACATGAAACGACTGGCTTGACTGGCTTTTGCTGAGCCGAAAACTAGATTGGATTTGGCTGAAGACACTCTGTTGCCGGACAACATTCGTTGGCTAAACCAAAATCGCTGCGGTTTGCATGCGGTCCGCCGCCGAAACGGATGCGGGAAAGCCTCGGCGATTTGTTGGACCGCGAGAGCCGTGGTCTTGCGCGGGCCAACGGCGGTACGCACGAACTGGTGACGTCCTATCACGTGATGCGCGGACCGCGGTCCAAAAGAGCAATTTAGTCCGTCGTAAAAGAACAGTGTGGTCCGTCTCGTAAAAGAACAGCAATTTACAATAGGTAGCGAGGCACTGGAAGTGGTAAGGGAATACATCTACTTAGGGCAGGTAGTGACCGCGGATCCAGATCATGAGACGGAAATGATCAGAAGAATAAGAATGGGCTGAGGTGCGTTTGGCAGGCATTCTGAGATCATGAACAGCAGGTTGCCATTATCCCTCAAGAGAAAAGTGTATAATAGCTGTGTCTTGCCAGTACTCACCTACGGGGCAGAAACCTGGAGGCTTACGAAAATGGTTCTACTTAAATTGAGGACGACGCAACGAGCTATGAAATGAAGAATGATGGGTGTAACGTTAAGGGAGAAGAAAAGAGCAGATTGGGCGAGGATACAAACGTGAGTTAATGACAACTTAGTTGAAATCAAGAAAAAGAAATGGGCATGGGCAGGACATGTAATGCGGAGGGAAGATAACCGATGGTCATTAAGGGTTACGGACTGGATTCCAAGGGAAGGGAAGCGTAGCAGGGGGCGGCAGAAAGTTAGGTGGGCGTATGAAATTAAGAAGTTTGCAGGGACGGCATGGCCACAAGGCGTTCTTGGAGAAGTATGGGAGAGGCCTTTGCCCTGCAGTGGGCGTTAACATGATGATGATGATGATGATGATGATGATGATAATGATAATGATGATGATGATGATGATCCGTCGTGTGGATCGGTCTTTACGAGCCTTGGGAGGAACGAGGAGGCGGTGCATTGCTGCCCGGCGCTCGAAAATCAACGCTCGTGAGAAACTTGCTTATCGATCGCTGTTCTGAACGCATGCAGCCGTCACCAGGTGTTCTGCTGCCCAGATCTTCTTACGCGTTCCACCTGGCTCGAGCGCAGACGAGACGCGCGAGAATCAGAGGCGATAGTGGGATTACGAAGCTGGAATAAAGGCTCAGCGACCACCACGGCATCGCGAACACGAGCGTATAGTAATCGGCCGAAGTTAGTAGACAAATCGGTCCACTGGGTCCGCATACACTCTAAAAGAAGTTTACACCCTTTGGGGCTTATCTTGTCCCCAAACAATAATCATCTGCCTTGCTTGCGTTTCCTCTCTTGAAAACTCGGCGCTCGCTACTTTCCGGTCGAGAATGCTGCGTCAAGATGATAGCGCGCAAGCCCTTCGTGACTAGGAAGTACCGGGCTCGCAGCGTTACAGAAAGGAAATGCGGGCAAGACAGATGACGATTATTGTTTGGTGACAAAATACAACCCAAAGGGTGCAAGATTTTTTTAGAGTGTAGTTCTTGTCATCGGAACATCATGGCGTAGATGCATGTCACAAACTTATCTAATTTTTGTCGTGAAATTCATGGGGATCGTGTCATGGCTTTGCCTAAAAAGATTTGCATTTATACCAATCATTTTAGGAGATACATGCCATGACATGTCAGAAATGCCAAACATATGTGTCATGACATGCATATCCAGAATGTATCCGGTTAAAGAAATGCATGTCATGTAATTCAATTCATTATAGTCATCTCATTATGACATTCATCTCATGACATGATTGTCATTCATGTCAGTCCTGTTTTCTAGCAAAATATATATAAGGATATTCATAGCATAAATATAATGACATGACATGCATTACCTAACTGACATGACATGCATGTCGTGACATGATGGTGATGATATACATAAATGACATGACGTGATGGCGTAGTGGTCATTTCTTTAACTGGATATGTATGAGGATATGTCTGGCGCGACATGCATGCGTGACATGACAATAAAAACATGAAATGACATGCTCATGCATGCCATGACAAGCGTGATGTCATCTATTTTATGACATGACATGCGCGTGTACGTCTTGTCATTCATGTGATGTCATGCATGCGCTTCATTTATATCCCGATATATAATAATTTAAACTACCACGACGGCATACCATTCATGTCCTAACATACATGCCATGTCATTCATGATTCATGTAATGCATGTCATGCCACCACACGCCTATACTAATATATATATATATATATATATATATATATATATATATATATCGTTTCTTCAACTGGACATATATATATATATATATATATATATATATATATATATGTATGTCCAGTTGAAGAAACGATCCCAACACATCATGACGCAGGAGGATGGATAGATAGATAGATAGATAGATAGATAGATAGATAGATAGATAGATAGATAGATAGATAGATAGATAGATAGATAGATAGATAGATAGATAGATAGATAGATAGATAGATAGATAGATAGATAGATAGATAGATAGATAGATAGATAGATAGATAGATAGATAGATAGATAGATAGATAGATGCACTCAAAACGTCTCAAGCTCGCAAAGAGTGCTTCGCATCTATAGAAGGGAGAGGGAACACTGAAGGTGCTGTTTTGTATGGAAGTGCACATCGACACCACAGTTGGTCACTTGAGCAACGGCCGCAGGTCGGATGTCGCCTTCTGTGCTTACAAATATTGGCTCTTGTCGCGGAGTTGCACCGCACGGGGAAAATATGTGTGGTCAGCACGAATTCCAGAAAAAAGGAGGGGGGAAATAATTAGTGTGACAAAGAACATGGAAATTCTCCCTCGTCGACACAAAATGACTAGAGAGTTCATGCATTCAACGAAGTCATGGAACACAAGTGCGCTTGGTCAGCGGGTATAAGCACAGTAACAACAACGCACACTGATTTTTCTCTCAATGGAACGGACCGCAAATCATAATAGGTTGTGATACTCAATGAAAATGGGCATGCGCTGCTTCAGGAATAAGTATTTTCGACGGAATCAGTATTTTACCTGATGAAAAAGATAATGATCTCGATGCTGTCGCTTTGCGTGCATTACCGCGTACTGAACCGCATACATACCGCGCAGTAGCAGTTAGAACATTGCAATTAATGCTACCATATTGAGTGCGAAATTGAACTATAGCCGAGGTCTGTATTTTTATGGCCGTAACTTTTGTAATCGCAACTTTTTGCACCTGCATATTTTCACATATTCACTACGTGTCATCGTTAAGTGTAGTAAGAACGCAATTTTTTTTATCAATTTGTGGCGCAGAGTTGCTACAAGGTAGTCTTCGTATTTGTAAAACTTAAATGACGGCCGCCCATTCGCGTCACGTAAGAAACCGTAATGCCCGCATATCATTGAAAGAAACTAAATGAGCAACTGCTGCTCCCTTAGTGCTTTGATGTGCTAAGTTCGCAGACCGCCTTTGTCGCATGCACCACTATTTCGTTACTTTTTGTTTTACCTCATTAAAATCTGGCAGGCTATACGAGAGTTTGCACAAGTGAAAACAGCGTTACTGATAATGACACTTATGCTATTCGGGATGATGATGATGATGATGATGATGATGAAAAAGAAGAAGAAGAAGGAGAAGAAGAAGAAGAAGAAGAACAACAACAACAACAAGGTGATGGTGATGATGATGATGTGTTTTTGGCGCAAGGGCCAGTCATGGCCAACGCGAATTGGAATCACTTGGGTAACTCTACCGTGTATAGAATCACAAGTACGTTTTTTAATTGACTCGGACGAAAGGCATTCATTGTGTTGGCATAAAAAGAGCGTATAATCCAAACAGTATCAAACTGCTTCCCTCGTAAAAATCGGTCGCGGAAGAAAGGCTCGGCTCCGCTTATAGACAAAGTATGACGCCACTTCTCTCAGTGAATATAAAAAAGCAAATCAAACGAGATGCCCAAATTTAAAATTATCTGCGGATAACTCGTTGATACGATTCAAAGAACGAAATGTACGTAATTTGCTTTTCCAGTAACGATAATAGAGTTGCTAAACGACAGCCACGAGCTTCCAGCATGTTATAGGCTACGAGAAACGGCGTCACACATGAAGTTAATTTGCATCCACACTACCGCGAACTTGCGAGGATAAAAGAAAGAATTATGAAATTTACTAAAGTAATGATAGTTCAAGCGCCGTGTTGTGCCCGTATTTTGCGCTGTGCTTGTGCCATGATAAACGGCGCCTTAATTTTCTTAATTTTCTTTTTGCGGCTATCTCGAGTTCATAACGGCACCATGAGCTAGCAAAAAAGTAAAGGTTCATATGGCTGCCTATGGGAGCAAAAAAAAGAAATTGACTAAGTGCGTCTCTCACGACGCAAATCAGTGAAACTACCACATTATGTTAGGACTGAAAATTCTTTTTTTTTTACAGAAGCTACAGAGGAATGTGGGAAAGTAAAGAACCGATTGTAGCGCTTCTCTTGACTTGAGGTATCCGCACTAGTATAGAGGATCCAACGGCATTCTCAGCGCACCGTTTCAAATGCCGACTGCATGTGGCTCTAGGACTAGACGCAGGAACGTAGTTTCCTCATAACGTATTATCTTGGCTGGCATCGCTGAGTGCAGCTTAGCTCAGTGGAAGTTGACCGAGGTTGCGCGCACTTGCAAAATATTGTGACGCACGCGAATGAGACGTGCGCGTTTGGTGTATTTTGTTGGTTTGGTCAATTGAGTGACTACCACGAATTCTTCTCTTTTTTTTTTCCACTGTGCTTTGGCTCCTTACGTGCAGCAGAAGCAAGAAAAGCAGAACTGGTTCCTTGCTGATAAAATAAAAGTTGGATTCTCGGGAAAACTGCCTTCTCTTTCTATTTGTGTTTTTGTTTTACTTTCTTTTGTAGACAAGTAGTTGACGCCCGATTCCTTTCCAGGTAAGTTGGTTTGCGGTAAGTGTACAGCAGGATGAAGCGAATGCGCAAGTCGTCACTGCTATGACATTTCACGTGGACGCCTGACAGAAGTAGCAAACAGTTCTGACGGAATTTACATGTCCGGCGTCTGCCATGGAAGTGGGCAATATTTGCTTTGTTGGCCATTATCGAACGGGTAATGCCGCTTCACTTCTCCTGAGTGTACATCGCAAAAGTCAAACGTGGACACAGACAAGGACATGCACTGTAACTTAATTACGCATTGTGCGCTCACAATAATGGATCACCAGCTGCTAGCACCAATCAGCCGACCTGCTTCACTTCTCCTTCTTGCAGCGAATGAACTGTCATTTTAACACGATAGCGTCAGGGGCACCGTGTCGCAAAAGATTCGGCGTCGGCGTCGTACGACGCGCGGCGAAAAATTATTCCCGACCACAACCACGCAGGCCCTCCGTGTGGCGCAGAGGCGTTACCGAACTAATTGAAGTGAAGTGAAGTGAAGTTTATTATTCTTTTCAAGGAAAGGAGGGGACCTGGACAAAAGGCGGTAAGGCCTGACGAGGCCACGGTACCCATGCAGTTGGCAGTAATAATATAAAGGCCAAAAGAAATGTACATAGAAGGCGCGACAAATATGTCAAAACAACGCTACAGCGCGCACAGCGAAACTTAATCAGGGAAAAAGACAAACATGTACAAGGTAATACGCAAGCACTCAACGTCGTACACGTACAAATACAGTGCATACATGACTGGTGAATTAAGACACGAAGAAATGCAACTACAGCACTTGTCCGCAACAAAGATGGATAGAGAGAAACATATGTATGTAAAGAAACGGTAGATGACTTTTCTTTTACATTTGAATTTACCCTTCAATCAAGCGTCATTTCGTGTTTTTAACACATTTTCAGATAAAAAGAAATCATCAGTAAAGGGAAACTTGTTGATGGCGTTGGGCACATAAAAATTTCGCTTTTGTCTACCATAATTCTTGCGCGTTCACGGAACTCGTAGTTTTACCTCACGAAGGTTGTAATCTATAGTATTGTCAGTAACAGAGTACAAACGGTTTCGATGAATGTATTGCAACAGCCGTAGATAATACATATGGCCAGCATGTAGTATGCTATGTTCAACAAACAAGGGTTGTGTACGCAATTATTGTGTTGCACCGTAATAGCCCTCAGTAGCACGCAAGGTTCTTTTTTGTAGCAGTAGTAGTTTATGGTAATTTCAAGACGTAGTCGTACCCCATACTAGATTGCAATATGACAATTTTGAGAAAAACAGCGTGTTGTACATACAGTGGTTATTCATCCAACCCACTAGTTCATATCTATGAGAAGCAAAGCTTTCGTAAAGCAGTTAATTAAATGCTATGCGAATGATTATATTTTCTGCACAGCATGTTGCGCCATTGCGCTTACGCGTTTGCCAGGCAAGACGGCATGACGCGGAGACCCCGATGAAGTTGCCTATACGTCACTGCGCATTATGCTGTCCCCAGAATTGGTGCACATTGCTATGACGCTGTATCCAGGATCGACGCGCCAAATAGGGAGGTCTGATCCCGGAGACGGTGCTGTAGTAAACAGCACTTTACTCGCCGACACAACGACGAAGCAGATGCGCTGGATCCCGGAAAAAGTATGCACAAGAAGGGTTGCTTCAATAAACGAATTCTGGTCTTGTCGTATGATTACTGCAGTGAAAATATTAAGGTACGGTTTGTTATACCACGGCGTAATTTCCTAAGAAACAAGGCTAGGACCCAGCGCATATGTAAGTGTAGTAAATACGGGAGTGCTGTCCTTTGTGTGACTTACTCGTCAAGACAGCCGCGTACACAGCCAGCAGCAGCCAGCAACACCGGAGGCAAGGAAATATTTTCTTTAGAGGTTATACAGCTTTCAATGAGGGAAGCACATCACCGTTTTTTTTTCCGTGCTCCCCAAATTGTTACCATTTTGCGCAACATGTCCATGCAAGGCGTGAATAAAGCAACTAGCAGTCATCAAAAAGAGATGAGAGAAACATAGACAGTGAATTGAAGGCAAAGAATGGAAAAAGCAAAGACCGTGGACATTTACGAGAATGGAAAGAAAGAAGTTAGAAGGAAAAGTCTGTACGATATCACGAAGGGCAGTACCTTGCAATTTGAGGCTCGAACTGGTTGCCTAAGAACAGAAATCTACCGGAGGAAATATTCACAACACGATAAGGCATGTGTCTGCTGCAGCGAATCTCCGATGACCACTCAGCACATCCTAAAAGATTGCGAAGGCCCTCACCCAATGGAATCCGTAGTAAACTCACACCTTTCAGAAGTGCTTGAAATTAAAGTGGACGGGAGCATCAACCGGTAGCGGTCAAGATACGCAAGATATGTTTAGAGCATTAGTAGAGAAAAGCAGGGAAGAGATTGATACGATCGGATCCGTTACAGGCATAGGTGTACACAGGCACGTACCCAGGGGGGGGCCCGGGGGGGCCCGGGCCCCCCCCGAAATCAAGTGGCATACCCCCCCCCCCCCCCCCCCTCCCCACCCACGCCAGCACTCCTCACACATTCCTAAAGCGCCGCCAGATCAATGTTGAGACTTCGCAGCTGTTCATGGGTCAGCATTATGCTGCCTTTTTCACTCCTTTTAGATGGCGCTAGTTATCGGCATCTCTTGTAATGTGAAGGACAGTTTTCCCATAGATTCCGCACCGCGCGATTAACTCGATATGCGTTCAGTTGTCACCATCTATTGAACCGTCACGCACATAGCTGTTGCTTTTGTTAGTTCAACCTTCTTTGTCTAGGCTGATCCTGGGACCAGGAGAGGGATGTGGCTGTTACTCAGCTGGTCTGTACTCTCATGGAACGAGTTGCGGCCGGAGAAAACGCCTATTGCGTTTAAGTTATCCCTTTGCTTCATTGTTTCCTTGAGTTACGGCTCGCCGCGACGCTGGCAGATGCCCGGAACCATATACACGTGATATTGGTTAGATAGGGTGGGAAATAGAATAATGTGAAAGAGCGTCCATCATGAAACCCTGCAATAGCCCTTAAACCCATAAGCAAGATAACTGTCGCCCGTTACCTCGTCTGTTTTTCCCTAACTGCATAGCACTTTTCGTGCAATATTGGCAACTGGAAACAAAAATCGGAAGGAGTTGAGAAATTAAGCGATCTACTAAGGGAGAGAGCCAAGGCAACAACCAAACTGCAAGCAAACGCGAATGATAAAAAAGTTAACCGTTGTTTATAAGAATATTTATGGATCAACATCTTTTTATTTAAAAAGGAAGTAGAGAAAACGCCGCCAGAAGTGGAGAACAATTACTTGTTTTGAGAGAGAGAGAATAAACATTTTCATTAGGTAAATGCAGCTAGGGAGAGGCGTCCTCATTCCAGAATGCCTTGAGCTCGGGCCGCGTCCTGGGCCCTCGCAATCAGCCGTTGCTGATCCTCGAGGTCGGAGCTGGCCAAGGCTCTCTCCCAAAGCTCGTTAGTTTTGAATGACGCTTCTACAGTTATCGGTCCAACCGCCTCACGTAGCCACTTCTCTGCTGTGCTTATGTGGGTGTTTTTCTAACCTTTCGCAGTGAGCGCAGTACGTTTAGAATCGGAGAGTCGTGCGCTCTACGCGGTTGTATGGGACTGGCGGCCGCACAGCGTTCCGCAATTCGCGGAACTGTCAAAACTGATCACAAGGCGAAAATAACTGATATTCGAAACTATAACATGAGAAAGACTGAAGAAGCCGTAAAAATGAACGCAGCCTGAAATCAGTAAAAAAGAAACCTGGCATAGTACAAACCATGATGTATGCACTAAAAGATAAGGATAATATCATCAGCAATCTCGAAGATATAGTAAAAGCAGCGGAAAAATTCTAAGCTGACCTGTATACAGTACCCAGAGGAGTCACGATAGTTCACTTAAAAACAGTAATGAACAGGATACAGAAACTCTCCTATAACTAGCGATTAGGTCAGAAAGGCCCTGCAAGACATGAAACGATGAAGAGCGGGAGGATAAGGTGGAATAACAGTCGATTTAATCAAAGATGGAGGAGACATAATGCTTGGAAAACTGGCGGCTCTTTATACGAAGTGTCTATCGACTGCAAGGGTCCCAGAAAACTGGAAGAATGCAGACATTATACTAATCCACAAAAAAAGGAGACGTTAAAGAATTGAACAATTATGGGACCATTAGCTTGCTCCCAGTATTATACAAAATATTTACCAAAATAATCTCCAATAGAATAAGGTTAACACTGGATTCTGTCAACCAAGGGAACAGGCTGGCTTCAGGAATAGATGCTTTTCAATGGATCACATCCATGTCATCAATCAGGTTATCGCGAAATCTGCAGAGTACAATAAGCCTCTCTATGTGGCTTATATAGATTACGAAAAGGCATTTGATTCAGTAGAGATACCAGCAATCGTAGAGGCACTACGTAATCAAAGAGTACAGAACGCTTACGTAAAAAGCTTGGAAAATATTGCTACATGCGTGAGGTATTTGTTTGTTCGAACGAGGCGCGTAGGCGCCACCACACCAGAAAATAGGAGGAAGAACGAACTGGGCCCGCGCTGTCAATCTAACTTGTCAGCGCTGCAACCGTTGTTGTAAATATAATCTGTAAATAGTTTCTCGTCTTACTGACTCGTCCTTCGCGTTAGAATATCTACAGAGGTTCTACAGCTACCCTAATTCTACACAAGAAAAGCAGGGACATACCTATAGAGAAAGGGGTCAGACAGGGAGACACAATTTCTCCAAAGCTATTTTCTGCGTGCTTAGAAGAATTCAAGCTATTAAACTGGGAAGGCTTAGGAGTAAAGATCGACGGCAAATATCTCAGCAACCTTCGGTTTGCCGATGACATTGTTCTATTCAACAACAATGCAGACGAGTTACAACAAATGATTGGCGACCTTAACAGAGAGAGTGTAAGAGTGGGGTCGAATATTATTATGCAGAAGATGAAGATAATGATAAATAGCCGGGCAAAGGAACTGTGAAGGAGTACGTTTACCTAGGTCAATTAATCACAGGGAACCCTGATCATGACAAGGAAATTCCCAGAAGAATAAAAATAGGTTGGATCGCATACGGCAGACATTGCCAGCTCCTGACTGGAAGCTTACCATTATTATTGAAAAGTAAGGTGTGCAATCAGTGCATTTTGCCAGTGCAATATGTCCAGTGCCAATGCATTTGCCAGTGCAATTCCCAGTGCATTTTGCCAGTGCATGTGGGGCAGAGACTTGAGAGCAAGTTAAGGACCACGCAGAGAGCGATCGAACGAAGATTGCTAGTCATAACGTTAAGAGAGAAAGAGAGTGGTTTGGATCAGAGAGCGAACGGGTATAGACGATATTCTAATTGACATCAAGAGGAAAAAATGTAGCTGGGCAGGTCATGTAATGCACCGGTTCGATAACCGTTGGACCATTAGGGTTACAGAATGGGTACCAAGAGAAGGGAAACGCAATCGAGGACGACAAAACACTAGGTGGAGCGATGAAATTAGGAAACTCGCGGGTGCTAGTTGGAATCGGTTGGCGCAGGACAGGGGTAATTGGAGACCGCAGGGAGAGGCCTTCGTCCTGCTGTGGACATAAAACAGGATGATGATGATGATGATGGTGGTGATGATGATGATGATGATGATGCTGATGATGATAGAGGTGGTGCCCCCCCCCCCCCCGAAAAAAAATCCTGCGTACGTGCCTGGGTGTACACCTATATAGCGTACAAGGTAGGTAAAACAGTATTCAGGAAGAGAAAAAGTCTCAGTTTCGCCAGAAAGGCGAAGCATACATTGCAACAGCAAATTGGTATACAGCTATACGAAGTAAGAATAGTAATTTCGATCGAATTCGGAATCAGCAGCGTCTACTGAATCAAGCTTTATCATACGCGTTATTGACAACGCTAACCGTATGTTAGCGGAGTAAAAGCGCAGTAAAGCTTCAAGCGCGCCATCTGATCTAAAATGCCCATTGTATAAAACATTAGTACATCCTAAATTATAATGGTATACATATGTGCGGGATCCCAGACATCGTCATCTAATTATTTTCTTAGGACTCTTCCAAAACAACTATTCGTTCTTTTTCTTTCCAAATTATAAAAGAAATTCCAGCATTACACGAATGACATCTGATATTGGGCTCCCTTTGCTGTCTCTTCGCCGTAAGACAGCACGTTTAGCACGTTTAGACACGCGTTATCATTATCTATACATTGCATGCACTGTTTTTTTACAAGGGCACAAAATTTATTCCATCTTACGTATTGATCACTGCCATAGAGCTACAACTACCTTATGTCAATCAAGGCATTCTTTCTAGTCCGTTATGCATCGAACATGCATATATCGGACCCATCTTCCCGCTGGTATTTTAGTTACTACTGATAATGCTATCTTTTTTAAAACTTGGGCTAAAATCGGATAACGAATATCTTTGTTTTTTTACACAAATAAAAGTGTATAGCCGGAAACTTTTACTTCTTGCATTTTTTGTCACTGGGCGCGTACGTGCGTGCGTGCATGCGCGCGCGTGTGTGTGTGAGTGAGTGAGTGAGTGAGTGAGTGAGTGAGTGAGTGAGTGAGTGAGTGAGTGAGTGAGTGAGTGAGTGAGTGAGTGAGTGAGTGAGTGAGTGAGTGAGTGAGTGAGTGAGTGAGTGAGTGAGTGAGTGAGTGAGTGAGTGAGTGAGTGAGTGAGTGAGTGAGTGAGTGAGTGAGTGTGTGTGTGTGTGTGTGTGTGTGTGTGTGTGTGTGTGTGTGTGTGTGTGTGTGTGTGTGTGTTTGTGTGTGTGTGTGCGTGTGTGTGTGTGTTTGTGTGCTGGAACGCCTGTAATTCGAACGCATTTTCTGTTACCTGTTCCTGGTTCTCTATTAAAGCGAAGCTTTCTTTGCTTCTTCTCCCGACTTTCCGGGCGTTTCTGCTGTGATGGTCTTGCCCTGCGTGACGCTGGGGTTCTTGCAACAACAACAGGTGGCGCTCACCTCCTGGTCTTGCTACTGTTAAACCCCACTGCGGTTTATGGTGCAGATGATGAGGATGGAAAGGGCGCTAGAAGGAAGTAATATCAGGTCTAGTCTATCATACAAACAGGTGGGTGCAGTAGTAGAGCAGCAGCTTCCAGGTTTGTTTTGTGCGGACGACGTTCTGTTGCTAGCTCACAAGTAAAGTCGTATGCGACGTCTGACTAATATCTGTGGGCAGGAAGGCGGGAACATAAGTCTGAAATGTGGCATTAAAAAATCTGTTGTTATAGTATTCAATGAAAACAGTGAATAGAAAGCATCATTACAGAGCCAGAAAATACCTTGGTATATATACCTTGGTATATACCTTGGTATATGGATAAACGAAAGCAATAGATATATGGAAACGCAGGAAAAAATAACACTAAAGGGAAAGAGAAATGCGGCCATAATGAAACATAGAACGCTATGGGGATACGATAAGTACAAGGTGCTCCTGGGTATGTGGAAATGCGTAATGGTTCCAGGGCTTACATTTGGAAATGTGCTTGTTTGCTTGAAGTCAGGCGTACAATCAGGACTCGACGAGAACCAAAGGTCACTGGGGCGCCTCGCATTGGGTGCTCACGGAATTACTACAAATGAAGCTGTGCAGGACGATATGGGCTGGACAAGCTTTAAAGTGAGGGAAGCTGGACAAGCTTTGAAGTGAGGGAAGGAAGGAAGGAAGGAAAACTTTATTTAGTCCTGCAAGTAGGGATAATTCATCACTAAGCGGGCCGCTCCCACGTCGGGACCGGAAGGCCAAGCCTCACGGCCACATCGTGAGCCTGCTGGACAGCCCAGAATTGTTCATCCATGTCCGGGCTGCGAAGTGCAGCCTCCCACCTGGACGCATCCTTGATCGCCGAGTCTTCAATTCTTTCGCAAGACCAGAGCATATGTTCGAGCGTGGCTAAAGCACCACAATCTTGGCAATAAGGCTCTGTATACGTCTCTGGATAAAACAAACGTGTTCAGTCTCCGTGGGCAAGGATAAGTACCAGTCTGTAGTAAGCGTAATGTAAGTGCCTGAGCCCTGTTTAGTTTAGGATGCGGCAAACTGTAAACCCTGCGATTAAGAAGGTAATACTTCGTAATTTCATTGTATGTGGAAGGGGAGTCTCTATTCTCGGGGAGTACCGCCACGCCGTTGCGCGGGGCAGAGCGGAGGGTAAGATCTCGCGCTGCCTCATGAGCGGACTCATTGAGATTCGGAGGGGCTCCCTCGATCATCCCAAGGTGAGCAGGGAACCAACATAAGTAGTGTTGAGAGATCTCACATGTCTGCATAATTTTAAAAGCAACCTTAGCCACCGAGCCCTTCTCAAAGGCCCTAACGGCCGACTTTGAATCGCTACATACAAAAGGCCTGCGTCTGTCAACCAAAGCGAGCGCAATAGCCGCTTGCTCTGCGACCTCTGGCCTATCAGTCCGAACGGTAGCAGCGTTAACGAGACTGCCCTCATTGTCCACGACAACTATGGTAAACACCTTTCTGTCCTCGTTGAAAGAAGCATCGACGAAGCCAACCTTCTGATTCTCATCATGAATGAGTCTCAGTAGGCAAGCTCCCCTTGCCTTTCTTCTACCAACATTTCGCTCCGGATGCATGTTCCTGGGAACAGGCTTGACATGATACCGATTACGGACCTTCACGGGAATACCGACATGAAGCTGCGAAATCTTCTCCTGAGGCACCCCTAACTCTCTCAGAATCTGCCGACCCGTGCTAGTCGTAGAGAGACGCACCATCTGCGTCCTCTCCTGAGCCTCAGCTATCTCATCCAAGGTATTATGAATTCCCAGCTGGAGAAGTCGGTCGGTGCTGGTGCACATTGGCACTCCCAACACTTTCTTCGTGATCTTCCTAATCTGCGTGTCAAGATTCTCCTTCTCCGATGGTTTCCACTTGTACATGGCCGCCACATAAGTGAAGTGACACAATACAAATGCGTCCATAAGTCTAATGAGACTGTCCTCCTTGAACCCCGTCTGCCTGTTCGCCACCCTCTTCACTAGGCGTACCGCATTTTCTGTCTTGGCAATGATCTTCTGGATCGTTAGCGTGTTTGCGCCGTTCGACTCAATAATCATCCCCAGAACCCTAATCTTATAAACCCTAGGTATGAGATCACCATTTCTTGTACGAAGCTGAATGCTCAGCTGGTCCACGGGGATCCATCCCCTTGGCTTGCGTCCCCTTCTAGTGGGACTGTACAGCAACAGCTTCGACTTGGACGGGGAGCACCTTAACCCCGTCGGGTCCAAATAATTCTCAATTACATGTACTGCCTCCTGCAGAACACTTTCGATATAGCCCTCACTACCACCTGGACACCGTATGGTCACGTCATCTGCATACATGGTGTGCCTAATCCCCTCAATCTCAAAGAGCTTCTTGGTCAATCCGACCATGGCCAGATTGAACAATGTGGGCGAGATGACGGCCCCTTGAGGAGTGCCCCTGTCTCCAAGATTGAACATCTTTGACTCCAGCTCCGCAACCTTCAAGGTAGCCTTCCTGCCTGACAGGAAGGACCTGACATAGTCATGAAAGCGCGCGCCGAGGCCAAGATCCGAAATGGACTTAAGAATATAAGAGTGGCGAACGTTGTCAAAAGCCTTCTCCAGGTCCAGCCCTAGGATGGCCTTAACGCCCCTTCCATCTCCATCAATGACCTGATGCTTGATGAGCTTCATTGCGTCTTGAGTCGACAGCCCGGCCCTAAAACCAATAATAGTGTGGGGGTAGACCTGGTTCTCCTCAAGATACCCTGTAAGCCGATTAAGCACCGCATGCTCGGCTACCTTACCCACACACGAAGTGAGCGAAATAGGCCTTAAGTTATCGATGCTCGGGACTTTACCAGCCTTGGGAATCAGCACCGTGAGAGCTGTCTTCCACTGCTCCGGAACCACCCCATCTCTCCACATAGCGTTAACCTCCCCGGTGAGGGAAGGGTGAGGGCGAGAGGGTGAGAGGGTGAGAGGGTGAGGGAAGTGAGGGAAGCTCACAGTAAAATTCATCATGAAGAGCTACTGAGAAATATGGAAGAAAGTAGATGGGCTGGGAGAGTGTTGGGGCACTGCACCGGAAAAACACTGATCCGCAGTGGGGGAAAAGAACTAGGAAACTTACCAACAAGTATGCAACCTGTAGGGTGAGCAACACAGCAACAATGTACGTCAAGCGGAAAGTCAGGCAGGCTGAAATAATCTCATAAGTGACGGGAAGGGAAAGAAAAACGGAACGAACCAAAGAACTCGGTGTCTCGGAGGGGAAACGATCTACGCCAGCCAAACGTCGTGATCGGCACGGGCAGAGAGATAGATCGTAATCTAAACCGGGAGCACGGCGAAGCGTCGTCAGGGGAGAGGGAGTCCCGCGACGCGCCTGGCAGCGGTCCCAATGCGCGCGCGGCGCGCCTCCTGTCGGGGCAGCGCCGTACATTGAGAGGAGGGGGTCTTCTGTGTTTGCCGCAAGATGGCTCTGCGTGTGCGGAAAGCGCAGAAGAAATGCAGCGGAAACGCACTTCGCAACTCGTGTAATTGTGACTTCTGTACGTTACATGTTCATAATTACCGATATACACCGCAGTATAACTTTCCACGGCTCGTTTCGAAGGCAACACCGCATTCACTAGAGGCGCGTTTGCACCGCTTGGAAGCATCGAACTCGTGGCTGAGTGGTAGCGTCTCTGTCTCACACTCCGGAGACCCTGGTTCGATTCCCACCGGGCCAATCTTGGAAGTTGCTTTTTATTTATGAAGCGCCTGCCGTGATTTATCGCTCACGGTCGACGCCGCAAACGCCGACACCCGACGCCGACGACACCGGCTTTTCTGCGACACGAGCTCCTTAACGCTATCGCGTTAAAACTTGCCGCGAGTAACTGGTCTTGCCGTGCATGACGCTGGGGTTCTCAAGGAGAACTACTCAAGGAGAAAAAACGAAATCAGAAAAGAAACCCGACGCAGTGCAGGGTAGCAAACCGGAAACTCGTATCTGTTTAACCTCCCTGCCTTTCCTCTCTCTCATTCTCTCTCTCTCTCTCTCTCTCTGTCAGTGTTAAATAGCATACGCCTTGCGAAAGCCCTGGATCTTGCTTGTGTCTGGAAGTCAAACCGGTTTCGCAAGTGCATGGTGGCGGCCTGTCAAGATAAAAAAAAAAGCACCGTAGTGTAAAACGCGATGACACCTAAGATATAGAATGAAAGGAAAGGTGCTATCGCGTGCCGGCGAACGATTGAATCACAGAAAAAAGCGAGTTTGGTACCGCAGCTTTGCGTGGTTTCGATCATTGCTGGCGGTGTATGGCCTGCCTGCTGCGTTCTTAATTTCATCGTTCTCACCTGCATGTTTTTTTCTTAATCAGCCCTATTTACATAAGCAAATGTCGTGCTAAATTGTGCTGGTGTGGTGGGCGTAAACATTCACGTTATCTCTGGGCGTTTCATGGAGAGCTGTGCATTCAAGATTCTGGCCATCAAGTATTCCCCCAAGCGTTTCCCGCCCAAACGAACATGGCATTTAGCCGGATGTACTAAAATAAAATATGGGGTTTTACGTGCCAAAACCCATTTCTGATTACGAGGCACGCCGTGGTGGAAGACTCCGGAAATGTCGACCACCTGGGGTTCTTTAACGTGCACTTAAATTTAAGTGCACGGATGTTTTCGCCCCCATCTAAATACGGCCAGCGTGGCAGGGATTCGATCTCGTGACCTCGTGCTCAGCAGCCCAACACCACAGCCACCAAGCAACCACGGCGGGTCCGGTTGTGATGCCGCTGCGTCTGCTTGTCGCCATCATGAACCGGCAACAGGGAAGCGGGCGCAAGTCACTCAGACAACGCCTTCGTCAGTGGCCTGTCGCCTTATAATCGGCAGCATGCCCTGCTATGTTCGTTTGTACGCGGACAGTTTGGGAGCGGTGCAATCAAGGTGCGCAAGCGGGTATGTCACGTGGTATTTTTTTTTATTTCGCAAGCATCCGCAGTAAGCTGAAGAACAGTGATGCATAATAGACAGAAAGTTAGAGACTGTCCAATCGGACGTTTTGCAAGGTGCTCTACAACTTTCTCATTGGAATTTTTTGCCTAACTTCGTTGCTTCAGAATTTGGTTAAATAATCTCGAATAATTTTCTAATTTAGCGAAGTGCAAGAACTAGCGTGACGTACTACATGCAAAAGTGAGCAACATGCATTTGATCGCGTCCTTTAGAGTGTATCGGCTTATTTTTAATCTTTGGCTAAAGTTAGCTAAAACACCCTGATGACCTACAACAAATAACTGCCTCTGCAGACGTACTCCGTCGACATGTGTGTTCACCGTCGACATATGTGTTATTGCAATAGCGAATGATGTCGATTAACTTTGTAAAAACACAGACATGGAGCTAAACAAAATTTAGGACTGGTTCTTAGGAAACAGGTTAACGATTAACACACAAAAAAAAACTAAATATGTGGTATTCCCGTCTCGCTTCAAAATTGTAGACACCACAACAATAAACCTAAAGGTAAGCAATGTCTTACTGGAACGAACTAGTTCATTCAAGTACTTTGGGGGTGATTTTAGATAAACAGTTACAATGGGAAAATCACACAAACAGCGTTTTCTCCAGGTTAGCGTCTAAGTGATACGGCTTAATTCAAGCTCGCGTGTACTGTGGCGCCCAAGCATTGCGCCTTACGTGCTTTGCTTTTATAGAAAGTCATTTAAGTTACTGTATCAACTCTTGAGGCTGCTCATATAAAAGCACCGTAAATACGATGAGGAAACTTAAAAAATGAGCGATTAGAACTATGTGTCACTCGAAATATTCTGATGACATGGCTCCGTTGTTCAACCAGTATCACATACTACCGTATGATCTACTACGCCAACAGAGCATATCAATGTGCGTTTATAGGCCCGTGAGATACAACCACCCTTTTAATGCTTCCGTATTTTATTCTTCCCGCGAAACCGGAAGTGCTAATGCAGGACATAATGTATATGGAGAGCGTCTTCTAGAACTTGCCGGTATAAAAATTTGGAATAAACTGCCACAGGGAATCATTAATTCCTCAAAGTTCCAAAGCGCTCTCAAACAATACTACTAACCTTGTTAAAACCACAATAAAACATCCAGATGCCATAATCGATTTTCAACGCTCTGAGCCAATAATCAAGTTTTTAATTTATTGTGTGGTCATATGGACATACACTGGCGTGTTTGTTGCGCTAGTGCTCTAATAATAAATTTTGCATTTTGGTATGCTTATACGCTTGAATTATAACCTGCATTTTCCACTGTGCACAGCATAAAAACTTGAATCTCTCTTCTCATGTGGTATGTAATTCACGAACCATAAGTTATCGTTTGTTATTTAATCATAATATATACTATTCTGTATCCTATTCTTATCTCATTCATTGTTGTCATGACGTGCATTACTGCGAACTTGGGTTGTTTGTTTGTTTGTTTTGTTTGTATATTTGTTTGTTTGTTTGCTTGCTTGCTTGCTTTTGCTTTTTTGCTAAATTCGATCTATTCATTGTCTTACCTATTATATTCCTGCTATGCCAAGTCTTGCCTGTGTTTTGCTTATCGGGCCTTCAACTAGCATTTGGCTACAGGTCCGACAAGTGTTTGTTTACCTGTGTTTTGTGATATGGAAATAAAGAAATAAATGCTTCTAGTCTGGAAACGCTAGAGGCCAACTTGGAACGGCTGGCCTCTAGCCTGCTACTCCACGCTGTGGAAAGGATTTGGCGGAATAGCAGAGATTGGCTGTGAAATGGAAGGAAGGTGCTGGTACGGTGAATACGATGATGAGGGCTGCAACAGCATACCTTTTTCTGTGCAGCCCGTACGTGCGTACTTCACAGCACGGAGGTAGAGGCCACTGCAACGTGACTAGGAGTCTGTCAAAGCTCGCATAATTTTCGCAGCTGTTAACGCCACTGGTGTATTTAAACCATGCAGCAGCAACTGCAGGGCCTCGATTATTTGTAACTGCTAATGTCATAATTAGTTTACACATTTTGAGCCTCGGCTAGAAATTAACATAACCTACCTCTAATTAAAATAAAATAAATAAAGATGTCTTGTTTAGTTCACCGAAGGCACCAGGGCGACCTACGAATAATCTCGTATAATGCAAGAAATCTAATTACGAAAATATAATTTAATATAATTAGTATGTAGAAACCTATTTATAGGGTATTTATTTACATCGCGTCCCATTAGGCCAACAACGCTAGTGTTTCGCCACACAATGTGCTTAGCATGGGCCCCAATTGCGCAATATGCAAATTGGTGCAACGTACAGTTATCCAAGCACATCGACAAGCATAGCTGAAAAACGCTGTACGAGACCTTCGGACTCCTGGTGCAGAATATTTCTTTTTGCAAAAGCTACAGTCGATCTAGATGCATTTAACTGCACACTTAGCATAGCAGTAGCACTCCACCCATTTTCGCTAAATCCGACCTCGGTGGCGTTTGTCGCTCTGCCAGGACAACGAGATCAATTCCTTTCGGTTCGTAAAACGCACTCATAACGCTACGGAACGCTTGCATAGAGTGATTTACTTTAAAAAGTCGAAATCAACCAACATATACTTCAAAGTTTGCCAACACATTGCCCATTTTCTGATTCATAGAATCGTTAAACGTAAACAAGGTCCCTCGATTATTTCACGGAGAAAATTGGAATATGCTCATATAACGCATAACACAACCGATAGAACGAGGCTTCAATAAATATTTTTAACGCCCCTAATTCTGCCAGCAACCTTCAAATTTCGCGACACATTGAACTTAAGATGGCCGCCATTTCAACAGAATGTAAATTTTGTGCAGCACAAGATTGCTTCAAGATACTGGGCAATGTAGCTAATAACAGCGGATTGACACTTGCATAAGAAAAGTTTTGCAAGTACTGCGTTTGAACCACTGGCAATAGAATTCGCAGATATGTCATTACAATCAGCAGCAGTTATTTTCGTTTAATCTTGGTGGCACAGTTACACACGTATTTTATTGCAAATGCCGCAATCAACGTACACATTTTGAACTTTGCCTACACATTGATCAAACCATGCCCTTTATTTTCGCTTAAACGCAAACGAGGTGTGCTGTCTAATTCACCGAGGACACCAGAGAAACCAACTGAGAACTGCTCAGGAGCCATCAAAATAGTAAAATAACGAGAGCTCAGTAATGTTTTTTAACACTTTAAGTTAAGCTAAGTATATGAAACATTTGGCACACATTAAAAATTATGTTCCCCCATATATGCTCGCTGAATTTGAAGTTTGTGCCTTCACACGTGTTCAGGAACTCTGAGAAATACTGCAGATAACGGCAGTATGACACCTTTAAACACCTGATTAAAAAGTTGTTTGCAAACGCAGTAATTAACCTACAAAGCTTAAACATTTAATGTTCGTCGCGCACAACAAGCTTTCTTCTTTAACAAAATATAAACACTGTGCCTAGGATACTTCACCAAGGAGCCTAAGAAAAGCAACTACATGCCTCGTATAAGGCAGAAGACGTAACGCAGTAACGCTTGTAACACAGAAACTAAATATTCGTTAACACAGAAACGAAAATTCGGTTGACTACATTGTGAAGGTTGCTACAAAATAATGTCAGAGCATTTGGAGGACCATTGCATGCGCAAAAGATTGTATCTCAATGATCAATGTGAAGACAGGCGCATATGACTTCTGGAGAGGAAACAAGTTGCACGTATGAAGACTGCAAATAGTCAGCGACCGCTATAAGAACGCCTCCGCCTGTTCGGTCACCGCGGTCACATCGATATGTAGTGAAATTCTTTTCGCACTTTAGTATTTCACCATCAGATATCTTAGAATTCAGCCAGGTGTCTGTGAGTACCACTATGTCTGCACTGCACGTGTCAGCAAGATTACACAAATCATCACGCTTATTAACAATATACTACGAGTGTTAGAGAACAAAACACATATGTTATTTGTAGGCTCATCACCTCAAACAGATAGCTATGCACGGGGCTGTTCGGCTGGCAGGTCGTTACCGTCAATGCTGTGTGAAAATGCTTTGTTATTTGTGTGATATTCACAGGCCCTATCTGATGGTGAAATGAAAAAGTAACACTTATTCTTGATGACGAACTTGTTCTCACGAAGAGCAAACTTCTCCCTTTTTGTCTGTCTAAATTCGAAAAAGTTTTTTACTTGAAGTCCGAGTTGCCACGCAAAAATCTTCTGTAACCTTTACCACAAAACTTCTCATTTTGCTTCTGTTGGTAAAAATAGTTTCCCGGATCTTGAGAGTTCGAAAACTTTACTATGACAGGACGAGATAGATTGGATGAAAATTTAGCTAGCCGATGCGCACGAGCTATTGCCTCATTGGGTAGCTGAAAGCTCCTTGCAGAAAGCAGCACCTGACACACAAGCTGTTCAGACGCGGCCCACGTTTCGTTGAGCTTGTTAGTTAAGCCGTGGGAAATTAGACTGTCGCGTCGTGACCTGTCTTCGGGTTTGTCCAGTCATCTATGAAACGCCTCTGCTTTATTCTGCATGGCATCTGACACTTCCTGAGCAATGTCGAGCGCATAAAAGGCTTGCGAAACAACTACTTTTTCTTCAACGGCAACAAGTGTGTCGTTCATACTAGTCATCAGTTGACCGGAGACATCGTGCGCAGGATGCTGTAGGGACTTTCCAGAACCGAGCTGAGTTTGCCTTTGTTTGGGTGCCGTGTAGTTTCATACAGTGCTGATTCTCCGATTTGAAGGCCGGTGTGAATAGACTTGCGGTCGAAGATGATCTTGTTTTTTGCCTTGGTAAGCTGAGTTTGTGACTGCCTTGTTCGTTGTTTCTTCAGCGATCTCGTTGCTATATTGGAGGAGTTGAGGATATGACGGAATTCCGTACAATAGAAAACATGGAGGGCAGCGGGTTACCCCGTGTGGAGTCTTGTATCTTCAATTACATCAGACAGATTGTGCGTCTACGCTCTTTGAGGCTGTATATTTATCGTGCACTTAAGGCGGGTGGCTGTTGAAATCGACGAAGGGGGAGATATGGGCTTGTTGGTCGGTCATCATTGAAAGGCATCTGTATAGCGCAACAGAACGGGGTCACAAGAAGAAACGAAGACGAAGACAAGCGCGATCAACAACGAAAATTTACTTCCGGGATTGGTCATACACCCCCAAACAACCACGTGCACAGCAATATCAATCATGAAGATACACTTACGTGCATGACTAAAACTGGTACATCAGGAAAACACAAGAAAACATAAATGACATATCGCAAATGCGGTCAGCCTTCATACCATGCGCAAATAATCAAACTCTTTCGCGGACATGATGATAGTGACAGTTTACTGACGCATTGGTCAGCGGCCGAGATGATTTACTCCGTTTCTATTGTCAATCCTACGCACTCGCGCTTATCCATATCTATAACAGTGGTGTCTTCTAGAAGTGGGCGACATGGCTAACATATTCACGTTTTGCAACGGAAAGCAAGAAAACCGTCGCCTGATACACTGTGACATTGTTTTCAGTGTTCGCTTAAGCGCTCATGATGCATCTTCCGGTTTGACCTACGTAGCATTTACCACATGACAGCGGAATGCGCTAGACCACCCCTACCGCGCATCCTAAGAACTGTTCTTTGTAATTCTTATCACACACCAGCCTTTTCGTCCTCATTGGGTTAGTGGTTCTACACCAGGTACTTAGCTTATTTGGAGCTGAAAAAACAACCCGCACGTTAGCGCGACCTCCTATTCTTTTCAGGCTATGTGACACCTGGTGTATGTACGGAATCACAGTGGTTATCACTTGGCAATTTCTCGAACGGTCCACAGGAATAGTGTGGAAGGGGGACGAAGAAAAATGTACAAGATCATAAATAGCCTCTGACAACGTGATAAGCCTCGAAAGGTGGATTACTACCTTTGCTAACAATAGGCATGACATAACAAGCGAGTTCCGATGAATTCTGTGCCTAAATAGGCGTTGTATTTTGCTTTATCTGCCCGCTAAATACTATTTCTGAATGTTACTAGAAATGCGTCCGCTGTAAGCCTTCAAGAACGCGTCAACAATTCCTCAACAAAGTAACAATCCGTGCACTTCACTGTTTTTACCATGCTTCTTTTATCACATCTTTGCCCTCCGTCTATGGTCTATTGGGTTCCGTTTCTTTGTGTAAGTGCGTATGACGAACAAATTAGTTGTCCAAACGGTATATTACGTCAGCTCAACCATAATGTTAAACAGTATCGTGATGTCCATTTTTCAGTACATTACCCTGATACACAGCTCTGTTTGCCCAATGAGTTGCACCGGCGCGCCGCAAAGGCAAAGCGGTGCGTGAACTATCTGAAGCGAACTTCATCAGCAGGCCAGAACCGGCATGTGTCCGTGTCACGTCCCCGGTTGCATGATCGCCTAAGAAAACGCCACATTTCAAGTCAAGTTGACGAAAGGGCTTCAGTAACTAAGAAAAGGAATTAGGCTAATTGTAGTACCTGTGTTTTCCGCAATAAATCACTTGCAAGTGCAGCATCGCAGTGTCTTTTCCGCCTCTTTCTGTAGCCGTCCTATTCACTGTCAATGTTTGTCGAATTACGAGGGCTCACAAAGCCAACAATCACTTGTCGTGGCGCCACCTGTCTGTACCTTTTTCCTGCTCTCTTAAATACATCACACTTTGTTCTAGCTGAGCGACTACGGCGCTCAGGAGACTACGCCCGTACCATCACTTTCGTGGAATACGTTTAGCTCGCGTGACATTTGGGGTCCAATCCACGCTGTGCATAACATAGCGAGGGCATCTTGTCAATGCGCTTGACGGCTGTAGGCCACATGAAGATAACGCTGATAACGCCCTTACAATGCCCGCCTTGAATAGGTCGTCACTCTGCGCTGCTGGTCAAGGTCTGGTAGTTTCCTCTTTTACGAAGTTTGTTCACTGACTAATTCCGAAAAAGTCAATTAAGCTTTATCAATGATCGATGGTTTCCCCTATGATTGTGGCTAAAATCGGGCCCCCTCTGTTTGCCTTCCTCCCGTTCGTCGACGCGAGAACCACAAAGATGCCTCAGACTGATTCCCGGCTTCGGGACTGCTTTACCACTTCTTTTTTATCGTAGTGCTTATACTCTATGTGTCATGTGGTGTGTTGTGCTGTGGCTTCTTCTTGCTTCCCCACTCTTCATGGGTATGGTGTGGTGTCCCTTTCAGAAAATAATTGCTAACCTGTTTCGCTTGCTCTCTTATGTGGCGTTAATTTGTTTCCACTAATAATAACTAAACTTAACAAGTAACGTGCGCTAAACATTAAAAAAAACGCAGAAAGTGATCGAACGAACATACGGCCCCTGCTAGTCAGCAAGAAGTCATGAGTTCCATTTATGGGCACGCTTATGTAAGGCCGGGATGCAAGAACACTCCCGTATTATAAATTATGAGCTCGTTAGAGGAACATCAGGTGGTCAACATCCATCCAGAGCCCTCCACTACGGAGCCTCCCAAATCTACAGGTGTTGCATTGGGACGTTGTGAGCTCCGTCAACTGCCCAAAGAAATGGAAACGACAAAGAGTAACAGCGACGCGGTGCCCCTGAATAACGCGCACCGAGTCCCGGGATTAGCGCACGTCCCGGCGACGCTGCACTATACGACGGCAGCCAGTTTGATCATTATTGCTAAACCATATGTTTACGTCGCGCTTTAAACTTCGCAGAAGCCGGTTGTTGCGCATGCTGCTTGTTTGCTACCGCTAATCACGTTCGGTGTACGGGAATCCCCGCGAGCAAGCATTACCTGACATATTTTGCTAACAAGACGTGTTTCTGCACGCATGTCTGCAGATCCCTCGCAGAGCACTCCTTTGCTGGACGGCAGCGTAGCCATCGCGAGGGGATGAGTTTTACTTTTCCACATTAGTGCAGCGCGATTCCTTCCGTCGGCCTCGAGAGGAAGGGGAAACGATGGAGAGAAAGGGGCAGTGATTCCGAGCCTTCGATAACAGGCGCGCCATCAGGAAGGGGAGAGGGTGAACGCGAGAGAGAACACAGTGCCCGGCACAAGGCGTTGCATAACGACATTGACCCAGGAAGGGTCTATAAATGGGCGGCTGGCCTAGTTCGGCAAAAAAAGAGGAAAGCCCGGCCTTGGCTGCTTTCTCCGGCGCAAGGTGCATTGACTTCGGAGGGAGAGGGTCCGATCGCTGGCGCACGCTCGCGCCGTATAAGAGGCGCTGGGGGCCCGATCTGGGCCAGTCGAGCATGGCGAACTCCGAGGACCTACCCGCGCAGCACCACTCGCTGTCGTCTATGCTGTTCTCGGGGGGTGACCCCCGGGTGCGGCATTGGCCCCTGATGGGATCACCGGCGGTCATCGTGTCCATCCTGGCCGGTTACCTCTACTTTTCGTTACGCCTCGGGCCGGCGCTCATGAAGAACCGGAGGGCCTTCCCCATCCGGCCTGTGGTGGTGGCCTACAACGTGGTCATGGTGTTGCTCAGCGTCTACTTTTTCTGCCTCACGCTAAGGCTCACCTACCTGCGCGACAGGACGCCGTCCCTGCAGCCGTACGACCTCTTCTGCCAGGGCACCGACACGACGGCTAGTGCGGGACCACTGCTCTACCACGGCTGGTTCTACATGCTCATGAAGGTCGGCGAGCTGCTCGACACGGTGTTCTTCGTGCTGCTCAAGAAGAACAGCCACATCAGCTTCCTGCACCTGCTGCACCACTCGCTCGCGCTGTCCACCGTCTGGATGGACATCAACAACGGCATCACGGGACAGGTGGCCATGTTCCCCATCCTGAACACTGCAGTGCACATGTTCATGTACACCTACTACGGCCTCGCCGCCCTGGGACCCTCGCTGCGGCCGAACCTATGGTGGAAGAAGTACGTCACCCAGCTGCAGATCATCCAGTTTTTTATGCTCATGGTGCACGGCGGGATTCCCATCTTCTATGACTGCGGCTTCCCGCGTATCATGTCTTACTTCATGGTGCTCGAGACGGCCTTGTTCACGGGACTCTTTTCGGATTTCTACTACCGCAATTACCTGCTACGCAAGGACGAGTAAGCACGTCGTGGCAGCCCCTGCCCTCAAGGACCTACTGTCTCCGGTGTACGGTGTGTCGCCGTGTCATGGCGTCTCACTCTCCCCTCGTCCTCTTGTACATAGTTCACCGCGCGCGCGTGCATGTGTCGTGTTCCATGCTCCGGTTTATTTCGTTTATTTTTTAGCCCCATTACAATAAACCAGTGCTTGTACATTTTTCGTCATCGTCGTGGCTGGTGGATATTAAGCCGCCCGTGCTGTGGTATCGCGTGTGGTCTGCCCAGGCCTCGTCCATGCAGAAACGTCACGGTGGTAAGACCATTATTTCTAGCCATCTGCTGGTATCATCTGTTTGGTTTGACGCGTAATCGGCCAAGGCCGTGTGCTCTCTTGCGCCGCGCTCCTTTTTACCGCCGATAGGCAACGCGGTGCGCCCATGTGGCTTCTAGGCCAAGGAGGCTTCCCAACCCGTGCTGCTGCTGCCGCCGCTGCCTTGGGCGTTCCTCGGTTTCCCCTGTCGTTGTCCGACAGCCGGACTCGTCGGTCGCCATACTGGGTCAGGGAGCGGTGTTGTATATCCTGCTTCCCCCGACAGTTTTTTTCGCGCAACGTTTGGGCTGGAGGGGGTAGGCGGTGAACGCGCTGGCGAAAGAGGGGGGTGGTTGGGCGGGGGGGGGGGGGAGGGGGTTTCGCTTCGCGACAGCGGGTGGGAGCCATATATGCGTACATGGCGCCCACAGTGATACTGGCGCACGTGCAGGCATCCTGTCCCGTCGGTCGGTGGACAGTCTCCCCGTTGTAGGGCCTCGACATTCCGCGCACAGTCCACCGGCGGCGACCGGAATGCGCCTTTTCCCCCAGCCAGGGGGCCTCCCTTCCTGGTCGTCGGACCAGGTGAAGAAGAGCCCACGGTCAGACACGTCCACGCCGGAGCAGGAAAGGGCGCCCGCAGACTCCGCTCCTCCTCCCAGAAGAGCTGCTCCGAGAATGTTGCCAAATTTATCGCGTCACCCGGCGCGTACACGACCACCCGCCCCTCCCCCTATCTCGGCGCGTTCTCAATCGCGGCAGCAGGAAATCCTGAAATAGAAAGCGAAAGCTGCTTCAGAAAGTAGGCTAGAGAGCCGCCAAGGAGGAAGGAAGGATCGCCGAGGAAGGGAGAGGCCCCCGTTTTTTTTCGTTTTTGTCAACGGCGGCGGCGGCGGCAGTGGCGGAAGAGGAGGCTGGGCGCGGGACGATCGAGACCTCGTTCTGCGCTGCGCCGGCGGCGGCCGGACCTCTTCCGACAGCCGCCGGCTAACTTGCAGCGGGAGGCTGCGTCGCATCCCGCACGCTACACCTAGCCGCACCGCTAGCAGCCGGTTCTGGGCGGCGTACTAGGAGCTCGGCGTAACCACGTGCGTACCGCCAACGTTTCCGTGTGACGGCCAGGTTCGCCGAGGTACACCTCGGGCGGCGCGGCCTGTTTCGGCCTGCTCCAAGCTTTCCCTTCCGGATTCACTCGCTGTGGCGATGACCGCGGGCGTTTGCCACCTTGAAGGCCGTCACGAAGACCTTGACCTTTGATCAGAAGAGAAAAAGAAATATAAAGCGTGCGGAACTTTGATTTCCAGTGCGACATCACGAGGTAATAGGTGTCTCAAGTAAAAAAAAAAAGCGCGACGACTCGAATGGTACGAAGCGAGCGATTACGTAAGTCGCATCGAAATTTCGGGCTGACAGATAAACGATGGGGAAGGTAATAAAGAGAGAGGGGGGGATGATTTAGCCCAAGAAATATCCTACGTAAATTGCGCAGGCGCCTGATAGCAGCCTGGCTGTTACGCAGTAAGACGCACTTCAAGCTGCGTGTGCATGTGCAACGAGGGATCCTCTGCAGATAAATAACACCCAGCTAAAGGCATCTCTCTAATAACTGATGGTGACTGCGGACTGCTCCGTGGATAAAAATCTCGGTAAAGTTTCCCATTGCCTAATAAACAAACTTGGGCAAGGTCTTTACACGCACGGCGCTTGAACGTCGCGCTGTCCATCTTGGACCTGAAGCTGATGAAATTTGTGCTCATCGCGGTTGCGTCAGCGCCGCCTTGTAAAGCCGTGAGAGTGTAACTATTACACGGCCACAAATCGCGCGATCTTATTTGCTTTGGCTTCATTTTTCATTTTCTTACAGCCTGCTCCCAAGGTTTACGTAATAAGACCGTTCGTACGCGCCACCGAAGTTACGCGAAGAAGGCATGCAAATAGGAGCACAGATGCAAATAAGGAGAAAGAATTGAGAGAAGGTACAGACCGCACATAAGTTATCTGATGTTATATTAGCACGTAACTGTTGCGCTGGAGCAAAGCGAATCTGCGTGGAGTCTCTTTGTTGATAGCATGTATGACAGCCTGAACTGGAAGAGTGCCACGAGATAATTACGAAGAGGAGAGTGCATCGTTACCTACAACATTACTACTTGCTCTTGCGAGGTGTCAACATTTGCATATTCATTGCGTCATCCCTTTCGGGCCTTAGTTGATCGTTCTCACGCCACTGAGTTTGTACCGAAGAACCGGAAGTTTCGTGAACGTGGCGCGTTAACCGCCTGGAGGGTCGCTATGAAAATTGCGTCATTTTTCTCTGCACATAAAGCAAGTAACGGGCACCCGGTAGAAATGGGAAGCGTGGTACATGTTTCTCGTCAGAGGAGGGTTTGAAATGTACGTTGCATTAAGAGAACCAGGGACGGCAACAGCCATATGTTTTTCATGCGAGCTTCTCAAAAGAACTTGATTCTGTCGCGACCGAATACCCCGGCAACCAACGTTATTGATTCTTCTTTCCTGACGGAACAGCCATATCGCATTGAGGCCTAGCGGCCGGAATGGTGCATGTCGTTCGTACATATAGGTAAGTGTATGTAAGGTAAGTGCTATGTGGTTCCATCAAGTCGCTTGTAACTGACGCTAATCTTGAGGCATCGGTGTCCAGCTTGTTCCGAAGATTAACTAGTATGCGCGCAGCTTCCTTCTTGACGGAGCTGGAACGCGTTCGCAAGCGACCTGCACTTACATAGGTTGCGGAAGCGGATCGTCTGATTTCCATCGGAGCTCAACAGGATGGTGTCAGCGCAGAGTTCGCTACCGTGGAGGAAAGAAGAAAGGAATATGGGCCGATCCCAGAGATTGTGCCGACTAAAAGGCGAGTCAACGGGAGACCGGAGGAAGACAAGGTCTCTCTGGGCGCATTAGTGTATCGTGTGGTTCGTTGTTAAGACTGAACTACCTTCGGGAAATACCTACATTTTTAGACTGCACTATCTCCTTAATCGGGCCACATATTTTGTTGAGTGAAGCCGCACTTCCGGTCCCGGTTTTAGGTGCGCACACTTTGAGCGAGTGCACCTGGGTTTAGCTTCAGCATTTTTTTTTACACACCTCTATACGCTAACTTGGGGCGTCTTTTTCGTTCCAAGATCCATTTGGAGGCCTTTTTCGTTGTCCTATACGTGCACTAGAAGGTCTCAAATCGCCTTGCTTTGACGAAAGTGGATACGAAATTGTCTGGCCACACACCCAGGCCCTATGAACCTCAAATCAACTTGAAGTCTCTGACGAAGGCCTTGACGTCAAAAAAAAGCAAAAAAGGAGAAGATGAAAAGGGCATTAGGAGGGGAGCTAGCGTGACGTCGGCAGTCAGCCTTCGCGAGGCAACCTCGTTTGACACCGTTCCCTTGCTGTGCTTTCATTCGTCAACTGCACTGTACACGTTGCTTGATTCGTGGCAAGCTTGAGCGACGCTGGCCGCCGGCGTTGCCGCGTCTTTCCCCAGCGAAATGCCGTTCTCTTTCTGCTCGCCGCCTTTGAGGCCCTTGTTCTTGGCCTCGATAACCTGGAAACGTTGTTGCCGTTGCAAAGGCAACGCTTGCGCCGGAGGCCCCACACCATTAGCTGTGCATTACAACTTCCGAGCGGCGCAGCAGACGACGAGCCCGGGAAAGCAGCGCGGGGTGATTACAGAAGTGACCGCTCGCCATCACGTCTGCACGGGTGGCCTTGGTTTTTCTACGATTTCTACTTTTTAAGCGAGGCTGTCTATGCCTCTTCGACTTTCCAGTGCTGCTGCTGATGTGGGCCTGCATGCCGCTAACGCCGGCCCCGTCGGGACGTGGTTGAGAGGTGGCCACGTCACAAGTACATAAAAGGCATGCGCTATCGCTGTTTTGTTTCGTCACTTTTGTTAATGAGCTGACATTCTCAAAATTCCGGGGAACAACTTTGTAAAGAATGAAAGACTAGGTATGCGCCACGTGGAGGGCCTGCGCGGTGGTAGTTCCGAATGATTATTCGCCAAGCGACGCCCGCGGCGTTGACAACGGATTTTCAGCTATCGCGTTAGTACATGACGGGAGTGCGGCACAAAGGAAACACGACCCTAGAAGCTCGTGTCAACATTTACGCCGTGTAGCGTGTGCACAATGCCCTCTTGACGCCGTAACTAGGCGGGGCCGCCCACAAATGCAGTGCAGGCGCTGCCGCGCTTGTCTCCGTGCTCACCCGCAACAGCAACGACAGAAGAAGGAGAAGGCGGGGTTAATGCTAGCGAGGGAATACAGAGAGAGATAGAAGATTCAATTTTGTGAGCTACAAAGCTACAACCCAGAATGGCGCCGAAGCGTTCACTTAGTGCCGAGGAGACGAAGGCTCGCTTAAAGCGTCGAGTGGAGCAAGCAAATACCCGTGCCACACGGGTACAGAAAATGGAATTCAGCAGTTGAGGCCTTAAAGGGAAGCTGAAAGGTTTTCCAGAAAAAATGAGTGAACATCTGTACATAATGGTTTTCAACCCTCCGAATTCGAATATCGTATCCAAATTGAGCGAAAGAAAGCGCAAATATATTTTATTTTGACGAAAAGTGCAGCAGCGGACACGCCCAGCTCGTGCGTCTCGTTTCTGCCTGTGACGTCAACTCTGCGTCGTGACGTCAACTCTGCCGCTGCCGACCGCTGCCGCTACACGTGAAGCGCGGTGCCAGGTAGTTTGGTGCTGTTTTCTGAGACAGTAATGGAAAATTTAGAGAGACTGCGTCTTTCTGAGGAGTTCGGCGTTACTCCCTACATGTACGAGCCGATTGCGAAGAGCCGGCCTCTCGAAGAAGCAAACGATGCTGGTGCGAGCAGTGCTTTAGACGCGAACGAAAGCAAAGCCTTGTGATCTCCTCGTGTTGGAAATGCTCTTTAGTGAGTGTGTTTTTTCCAAAGCGATCTAGTGATCTCGGCGATCTTTCGGTGATCTAGTGAGCTAGTTTCCGGTCAAACAACTGTAGTGTTGTGTTCCTGCATGCCTCCTCGTGGAACGTAAGCGGGGATGCGATCGTCGGCATTTGTGCGCTGTCCAAAGCTGTCGGCAATCTACAAAGACGGTTTAAACGCGCGAAAAGCTTCCCGGTTCATGCGGTACGTGTAGCGACCTTCATCTGTTGACTACCACTCACGTTGACTACCACTCACGTTGATTACCACTCACGTTGACTACCACGCACGTTGACTACCACTCTACATACACGCAGACGCACCAACAAAGGAATGCAGGGTCGATCGAAGCAGATACACGATGGCACGCACGCAGAAACAAGCGCGGTCAGGCACGGTCGCGGACGCTGCGAAGGAACGAAGCAGAGTTGACGTCACAACACCGCGGTTTCCGGTCTCCGCTCCGCTCGCTCACTCAAAGGGGGGCGGAGCTACAGCGCAATTTCAACCGACGATTACGTCGCTCCTAATTGAAAAAAAAAACCCAAATTTTACCGACATGGTTTATAAGGTTCCCGCATCCGTATATGAGCGTCTTATTGAATTCGACAGACTCTTCAGCTTCCCTTTAAGTTCCTGAATGACATCTTTTTCGGTGGAGATGCCACGCGTCCAAATTTAATGAAATTTGAACCAATCATGTCGATAACAGCGTCTTCTGAAGTGAGCAATGTTAGGGTATGAATTAAAAAATAGCTATGCATTTCATCACCATTTCATCATTTATTGGCCCTTAAAAACCCCTGGAAGGGGCATTACACAAGGGGGGAGGGGCGGGGCGGTACATCGAACACAACAACGTAGGTCACTGTCAAACATTGTCGCAATCAGTGATCAGCAGGATATATACAGAAGAAAGAAAAGTACAAGAAACTATTTAAATAAGCATTAACAAGTATAAAAACAGCAACAGTAAACAGAGGCAAACAGAAGCAGCCAAGAATTCTCCACATCATGTTTTCAAAAAGGATGTCAGCAACTGCCGAAACTTATATGTATCGCGTTCTATTACAATATGGCCTGGTAATGAATTCCATTTTTCAATGGCAAGAGGCAAGAATGACTTGTTAAATGCGTTAGAGGAGCCGTGCAGACGTAGAATGCTGATGGAGTTGAAGAGACGGCGTGATGTTCGGAGAGGTGGAAGCAGAAGAGAGTCCCGAAGCGAAGGAGAACAGAAGTATAGCTTTTGAAATAATGACAAACGGGCGATTTTTCGTCTGTGCGTCAGAGGCTCGATGTCAAGCGATCATTTAACACTGGAGTGGGTGCCGTAATCAGATGAAATATATCGTACTGCATGGTTTTGAATAGCTTCTAGGCTATCGATTAGGTAAGCCTGATGTGGATTCCAAATTGGGGAACCAAATTCTAGTTTGGTTCGGACAAGTTTTGTAAGCTAGACTGCGAATAGAGGGATGGGAGAAGCTGAGGTGCCGTCTGATGAACCCGAGCGATTTCGATGCATCAGCTGCAATCTTCGTGACGTGCTCGGGCCAGGTGAGTTTGCTGGTGATGTGAATTACAAGATAACGGTAAGATTCAACTTGGGAAAGGGTGGTTGAGTACAACGAATATGCGTAGCTGAGGTTAGTGCGCTTGCGTGTTACCTGCATGTATTTGCACTTAGATGCATTCAGCTTCATTAGCCATGTCGAACACCAGTCTTCAATTCTGTCTAAGTCATTTTGAAGCAACAACTTATCATTGTATGTGGTTATGCGGCGGTACAAGGCGCAGTCATGAGCGAAAAGACGAATGCACGATGAAATGCTGGAAGGAAGATTGTTCATGAAGATTAAAAACAAAAGTGGGCCGAGCACCGAGCCCTGCGGGACACCAGAAAGAACTTCCGTTGCGGGCGAATGATCATTATCGATAACAGTGAACTGATAACGACCGGATAGTAAACAACGAATCCATGCATGTTAATATCAGCGGATCAAGACACAAGCATGAAAGTTTGGCTAAAAGGCGCTGATGCGGTACACGATCGAAAGCTTTCGAGAAGTCGAGATATGTGAGGTCCGTCTGAAATGAGGAATCTAAATTTAGGTGAAGATCGGTTGTGAAATGGAAAAGTTGGGTTTCGCATGAGTAACCGGACCTGAAGCCGTGCTGGTTGGGAAAAAAAGAAGCTGTTGGAATTAAGGTGAGATGCAGCTTGTGAATATATTATATGCTCTAGTAGTTTGCAAGCAATGCATGCTAGTGAAATCGGTCGGTAGTTAGAAGGATCAGAACGGTCACCTGCTTTAAAAACCGGTACTACCTTGCTCAGCTTCCAGTCGTCTGGAATTGAGCCGGTAGCTATCCATTGCACGAATATTATTTGCAGAAACTGGCTTGATATGTCCTTGGTGCATTTCAGTAGCTTAGATGATATATTATCCGGTTCCGGGGCGCTTGAGACTTTAAGCCTTTCAATAAGATTTACGCTACCATGTGCAGTGATGATAATGGGCGGCATCTGTGAAAACGGAAATTTAGATAGGGCAAGGATATCTAAGGTCGGTTCATCAGTAAAAACTGAGGAAAAGTAAGAATTCATTACATGACTGCGTTTGTCTGGTGGAATTCGGGAACCATTATCGCTAACCAATGAGATATTATGTGATGACCTAATGCCGGGAGTTAAAAGTTTCCAGATTTTTTTTTGGATTGGAGCGAGTAATGTCCAGTAGATCCCTATGATAAAATTTTGTTTTTGAGCATCGCAACAGTTTTGTGTAATCGCGAAGACAAGATAAATGCCTTTCCCAACGCAAAGTGCTAGCCAAATGTTTTGCTGCCCGGAAGAGTCGTTTCTTTTTATTTGAAAGTTTTCCGAGGGCATTAGAAAACCAGGGTCTGCTGGCATCGCCTCGAATGCAAACAAGGGGTACACATCGGTCAACGAGTGATAACAATTTTTGTTTGAAAAACAGCCAATTTTCATTTACTGTTCTGGAAGTGGAAGACGGAAGTAATGAAGAAACTTGTCCAGCTCAGTGATAATATTCTGAATGTCAGCCTTCTTATAGTCTCGGATATATTTGACAGATGGTTAACGAGTAGGGATGGGTACGGACAGTTTGAACAATAAGGAGCAATGATCGCTGAAACCGGGAATGCATGATACTTACTGAATGGATTCAGGGTTCGAAGCAAGAACAAGGTCAAGAGTATTGTTTTGGCGGGTTGGCATGTCAACTGTTTGTGTAAGATTGAAGGTAAGAACTAAATTAATAAACTCCTTCGATTGGTCACTGTGCGCCGATAAGTCAAGCCAGTTAATGTCAGGGAAGTTGAAATCGCCACAAAGTAAGCACCTCGCGCGGGGATAGCGGGCCTGAAGATCCAGCAGAGTTGAATACAGTTGGTTAACAGATGATTTGTCGGCGTCCGGGGCTAGATAGCATGCAATTAAAATGATTGTACTGGAAGGAAGTGTTAAGTTCAGAGCAAATCTCATGACTACTGATTTACAAGTTTAAACTGCCGTAATAAATAGTGAAATATAAAAGTAAGCATACTATGGCATGGTTAGTTTGAGTTTCTTGCTGTCTTTCAGAATCGACCATAGCAACTGCGGCCAATGTATGTCAAATCCGAAGGCCAGAGACAAAATGGTGCCTGCCGCAGCGAGGCCGTTGCAACGCCGACCTGAGGAAGTTCGTCGAGCACAAGTCCTGACAGCTGCATTGATATGCCTCCACGCGAAAGAACGTGTGTAACAGTGCAGGCTCCAAGAGCAAAGAGAAGCTCTGAGACGTCAGATCCCCGACTTAGAGCTTCAGATGTTTTCGAACGTGTTCAACTTGGTTGCCGTCGCTACCATTCTGAGCACGACAGCCAGATCTCGATGGCGCTTTCCTCAATGCCAGCGGAGGTTTGAGGACGCCCTGCCTAATTTGGGAGAAGCGCACTTCAAGAAATGTTCTCGTGTTTCGCCAGCCACGTTCAAGTATATCGTGGAGTCTTGCCGCAGCGTTCTATAACGTGTAGATACCGTAATGACCGAGGCCATTTCTGTGGAAATAAAGAGTCGCCGTCGCGATCTACCGTTTGTGTTCTACTGCGGAATACAGGACGATTTTCACTTGGTCGTTCAACAGTGAACAAAATATACAAGGAGTTCTGTGCAGCTGTTCTGCGAAACCTTGAAGAAGCCTGGCTCAAGATGCCTGCACCCGCAGACATTGAAGGTCAGATGAGGGAGTCGCTTGTCATGACTAGGTTCACACAAGGCGTTGGTGCACTTGACGGATGCCATTTCCCTGTGTCACCTCCGAAAGAACAAGCTTCAGATTACTACATACAAGGGGTGCACTGTAAAAAAATTTACACCCTTAAAAGTCGAAAAGGGTGTAAATGTGTCTACAACTCATACCCTTAGGGGGTGATTTATGTAAGTGACACCCTAAGCGTGTGAGTTATAGACACATTTAAACCGTTTTTCGCTTTTAAGGGTGTAAATTATTTTACAGTGTGGTGAGTTGAGATTTTTACGACTATGCCCTCCTGATTACACACTTTGTTCTTTCAACGGTTGTTTACTATTGCATAGTTTCTTGAATAGTGTAGAAGTTGGTTTATTTTAAGTGTGAACATATTTTCGAATGCTTGGTTTTTGTTTGTTTGTTTGTTTTCTTGCTTTTGATCGCTGTTTGAACACTCATTTCGTTCTGCCTGCAGGTACAATATGATCTTGCTGGAAATGGTCGACCACCGTTACCGATTCTGCTTCAGAAATGTCGGCTCTCCTGGGCGGTGCCATGATGTATTTGTTTATGGCAAGTCGACACTTCGGAAGCTCATTGAAAGTGATTTATTTCAACATCCAATAGCTGTCATTGAAGGTGTTCATGTTCCTGCTATTATTTTATGCGATCAAGCGTTTTCACTGACATGTCATTTTCTAAAGCCATACCCGAATGCATTACCCAACACACCTGCATATGCATTTAATTACAACTTGTTTAAATCTAGAAGAATTGCGGAAAACGTCTTTGGCCTAATGAAAGCCAGATTTCGCTTTGTTATGAAGCGCATGGAGTGCAGTCTCGACACTGTCAGATTAGTTATTAGGGCATGCTGTGTTTTGCACAATGTATGTGAGGAATTTAGAGAACGAGTGGAGCAGCAATGGGAGCAAGAGGTGGCTATGTGGGATGCCACCCATGAACATCCTTCTCATAGTTTAGAATTATATGCTAGTAATGGGGCCAAGCTATAAAGGTGGCACTGGCAAAGCACTTTTTTGCAATATGCCAGCAACCAGCCCATCTAGGCTAGACTGACCTGCTAAAGCTCCTTATGTGTACTATACTAGGACAGACAGTTCACGTGTAGTTACATAGGCAGCCATTTCTAGCACATCCTTATTGCTTTTTTTTATTTATTTAGATGTACAAACACAGATTTGAAAGTCTGTAACTGATTGGTTCTATTTTAACGAAGTTGTCAGAAGGTCATACCATTGCTTCGCAATGGTATGACCTACAGAGAGAGATGGACACAGTATCTAGTTATGGCCTCCTTGGCTGTAAAAGCAAACAAAGCATTTCCTGTTTCGTGCAGAATACTATGGCAAGACTGTCGGGCAAACTTCCATTTCTTATGGGCTGTAATTAGTAGATTTCAGCCCCCATTGTGCATACCTCGCAATTGCGGAACTTACATGCACAAGTGCTTGTCGAAGGCAATTATGAAACCACGTATTCTTATAGGAAAGTGTGAACTCCTGTACTGATGTTAAATTTTTGAGCATTGCCATTTGTTGGGCATGTTGGTAAACTGACTTGGAAAACATATTTAGCGCCAGTGAACAAGTAGAGAAGGATGGACAGTGTTATAGTGTCGTCTCCCTTCTGTCCTTGTTCGCTGGCGCTAAATATGCTTTCCAAGTTAATTTTTAAAGATATCAATTTCATTTCATATAACACTTGCATTGTCTTTCATTCTGAGTCATGCAACTATTGAATGTACTGCTTCATGGTGAGAGGTCGTGGTTCAGTGGTTTTAACTATGAAATTCAGTGGTTTTAACTATGAATATTATTAAGCTTCTAATAAGGAACACTTTCTGCAACAGCGTCGGGCCTTGAAGGCATTGAAATAAAAAATAGCGCACACACACACACAAAATATTCTAACGGAAAAATATTCTTCAACACATTAATTAGTTGCGTGTCCCTCTTTGCAGCTTCCTCTTGCAGCTGGAGATGCCATCTATAAAGTTCGAGTTCCTGCATTTTCAAGTCGTACCAGCTTGTCCGAAACTTCTTTTGTTCCTGGACAATATCCCCAAGCACGCCGTCCCTGCTTCGTTTTCTTTTTTTTTTTTGCCAGGTAATTTGGCAGGCGGTACAGCAGCTTGGGGAAGGTTGGCCTGAAGTGGGCTGGTTGGGGCATGTCCCCGGCTGGCCAAGCCCATCGACCAGCTCTGTTGGCACTGACTCCCAGAAAATGCATAGAGGTGGGCTGTTTTCGTCGTTTCCTGGTGGTTCCAGGCTGTCTAATGGAGCGTGGTATGTCCATACCTCATGTCCCTCGTATGGCTCCCCTGGTTCCATGCTTCGGACAATCTGTAAAAGGCTGCAAAAGCATTGCTGACTTGAAGAGATCCAGTCACAGATACTGAATGTGTACTTTATGGTCGTAAGAACCTAGGTGACACTTTGAACAGTTTGATACAATTCAACCTAGGGTGTTGAAAGATCCATGCATGCTTACTTCAGAGACTGTGAGCTCTCCACAGCTGCTTTCAACAGCAAGACTGGCATAATTTGCTGGCAATGTTCCCAAAAATTTATGTATCTTCCGATAAAACTTCCATGGAACGGCTCCGGAACCTGTTGTTCGGTTCTTCGTGTGCAATCTATATGTAAAGAAATGAAAAAGACATTCGTAAAAAATGACAGAAGCCATAGAACATGCATGTGTACACTGACATCGCAAATTTTTAGCTATCATAGGGCATTAAATTGGCGCTGACACTTTCGAACTATTTATTGAAAACAGCAGACGCCCACGATGGTCAAAAGTTTCGTGACTAGGCCGCTTGTATTACGTGCGCATTACCGAAAAGGTGCGCTGACGGGAACACAACTGCACTACCGTTGCCCACATAATAAACGAGCACTGTTTTCATTTCCTTGCTCCAGAACAGCACTTAAAGCCACCAGACACAAAGCCCGAATTCGTGGCTGCTCCAAGAACTTTCTTGGTAGTATTTCGTATCCGCCGTGTAGGCGTGTACGGGCTTTCCGAAATATTTGCTGTGTTTCCCTGAATGTACATTTCAACAAGCATCGCCTGAACAGGCTACATATACAGCAGACACCCTCCTCGCATAGACGAACACCCACCTCTGCCACGTGCACTACTCAACACCCATTGCTACATAAGCGTAGAAGAGAAAGACACACACCTGTATTTGTTCCGCAGGTTTTCCATTTTAGAGTGGACTTGCGCTCGCGTCTTCGCAATTCCGCAGCTCACCAACGCGGCTGTAATGTCTTCATATATTTTCCCATTTCTTTTCTGGCCGCGAAGACCATCCGGGTTCTCCTCCCACAGCCTTATTAGTACATCTGTCTCCTCGTCAGTCCAAGTGGCGCGGAAAGCATGACGTTGCATTTTATCTTATCACGAGGAGTCTGTAAACACAAAGACTGCGTGTGAACTGCCTGCGCACGATGAAAGACTACCGTGCAGCAAATACAACCCATCCCCACGTGACTTTCATCTGCTTCACAGGCTGCCAACCTTTCGTGCAGCTTCGCTAGCTGCAACCATCCTTGTGTTCTCAGATATTGTTTACAATAAATCAAAAGGTTTCTTCTCGTAAAAGTGCCGATTCAAAGCTTCAAAGCTGTGTATAAATGTTTTCTCACAGGTTTAAACGTTTCAAATACGTTAATTACAGTGAGAAATGCGTACTCTCGACGCCGTGGCTTGGGAAGCTGCAGCGTCGAGAGTACGCATTTTTCAGTCGAATGAGTTCTGGCAAACGCATTAAGTAACGAATGGATTAAGGTGAATGAAATTTATTTGCTCGTGTGGCACCACGCAAATGACATTAAAAAATAAGGCATTAGAAAGTTAATGCCATTTTTTCTGCCCGTGTGGCACGGGTATAACATTTCACATCACGTCACGACTGTCGTATGCCGTCAATATATCAGCGCCAAATAACGTCAACGAACGCACAAAGACAAAGCTTCACTCACATCGATTCCCACAGTGCGTGGGATCTGCATATTTTTTCTTTCTATTTTTTTATGTTTATGACTATGAGCTTCAAGATTCTCCCGTGACGCTCCCTCTTAGTGATTTTTTTTTCTTTTAACGCGTAAGCCTTCGCTGGCGAGCTCCCCAGCCCTGTTACGCGAAAAGTGTAATACGTTGTGTCTGCACAAAAAATGTGTAATTCGCATAGTTAATACAGTTAATCATTTTGATAGTGTTGTAGATGCTGCCATCTGGTGAAAGCGGGGCGAGATAGTTCCCGTGACGGTGTGTGGTCGGCGATCTGGCAGAGCTGTCCATTGAATCAAAGCGTTTCATTAGTGCTTCTGCCTGGCGGAAGAAGCCGCGAAGAGTCAAGACCTCTTTGCTTGTTTCTAATCGCGGAGGTTTCGTCCCCCGTCCCCAAGGCCTGTGTACTGGGGACGGGGAGTAGGGGCCTCCTTATCCGGCGGTACAATAAAGTTGCTATCATCATCATCATCATCATCATCATCATCATCATTTGGCAGAGCGTGCTGCTGCTTCTTCTTTAAATAGAACACGTCTGCGAACAAGCCCTAAAATACCGGACGATGGTTATACGCGAGACAACATTAGGCCAATGGCACTAACATCAAAGTTTGTAAAGTTGATATAAGGAGCATTACATGTTCATGTTCAGAATTTTAATAATAAGAGAATGCTTCTTAGTCCATATCAAATTGGATTCAGGCCGGGCACTCCATACGACAGGTGCATATTGACCTGCAAAGTCGTATACAACTTGCACGGCGCCAAGGTAAGTATGCAGCATCGGTTGCGCTTGATATCACCAATGCATACGATAGCGCCAAACACGGGATGTTGGTAAGCCAGCTGCGAGAAATTAAGTTTCCCAAATATTTCCAAGCATGGATTACGCAATTTTTAAGTGGCAGAAAATTTTATTGCTTCAAGAACGGCTTTTCACCGAGTACATAGAGAGAGGCAAAAGGAGTTCCACAGGGCTCAGTGCTGCCTCCGGTTTTATTCAGTATTTTAGTGAGCTCCATTCCATCCCAAGAGGACGTGTACAAATACGTGTCTGCTGATGACATTGCATTCATCTCATCGGCAAAGGATATACAAACACTATACGAAAACCTGTTCTAGAAGCCTGGCTAAATTCCTTTCGTCTGGCTCCAAACGTGAACAAGTGCTCATTGCTCGTATTTCCTCTGGAGGACCCAGTACATATACCTCTGTCCCGTACATGTAGTACATATACCTCTGTCATTCCACAAGTGGATGCTGTTAAGTATGTTGGTGTTATTTATGACAGCTAGCTCTCTTTTGTGGCGTGCACACATAGATTATATTGCAGCTAAGGGCATTCGAGCGGTGGGATTGTTACGTAGACTGAGCAACAGTCGATCAGGGATGCGCATGGCCACTTTGTTATCAAACTACTGTATGTATGTACTCCCTGTCCTGGAATTCGGCTGTGTGCTATACTCTCGGGAGCCTGTATATAAGATCCGCCTTCTTGTTCTTCTAGAACAGCAGGCATTAAGGATATGTTTAGGGCTGCCAATATTTGTAGCAAATACGATTTTTTTTATCTAGAAGCAAGAATTCCTTCTCTTGTAACTCAGTTTCGTGTGCTCGCGATACAAACATTTTTAATGGCGTACGAATCACCAATAAGACGTTGCCAAACAGTGTTCATTGCTCAGCCTAGTATGGTTTTCGATGTACATTGCTCTCAATTCCATACCCATCAAGTTCGTTTCGTACAAACTCTTCTCGATCCGTTGAACGTTAGAATCAAAGAAGTAAAGCCCATTTGTGACAGGGAAAATTTTCTTAGCATACAATTTGACGATATTTTTCCAGGCAACGCAAAACACCTACCTTACCGAATCTTAACTGCTATTTTACAGGATTATTTAATAAAATCACAAAGAGATATAGTCATAGCGACTGTTGCCAAGCAAAACCAAGAAAAATGTAATGGTACATGCGGCCCTATTCTCGGTTGGTCATCCTTGCTGCGGCTTCCAGACTTTGTACCAATAATTCTTGCAGAATTTTTAGCGATAGTATTGGCGCTTCATAAGTTTGCCGAACAAAAGATTATGTAGTCATTCCTGATTATTTGTCCTTGTGTACTTCGCTCACCGCACCTAAAGAATCTCGGGTTCTGGGAGTGTTTAAATTATTAGTACCTCAACACTTAAAGACACATTAAAGACAAATACTAAGTCGACGTGGACTGTTTAAATGCCGTTCTAGAAACCTCGCAACGCTTTTCTCGTGCCAAGAAAATACGTTGTTTGCGAGAAATTTACATCGGAAGGGCCCGAATGCCTTGTTTTGAAATTCAAATCGCCCGCCACTCAACCGAGGGACTGGTGACGTTACATACGCCATCACCACTGATTGAAACGTTTATTAGAAAGGGTGGCCTAAGAAGGAGGTGAGGGATCAGGTGAAAGGCAGGATGCCTGCCTCCTTAGCAAAGGACAGCAAAGCGTTAATTGTTCTGGCGACTTCTGCTTGCGGTGCGACCCAGTCTTCGTACGACACCACCCTTAGAGGTCGGGTGTGCTTGTCCCTGAGGCTGGCTGTGGCAGGAGAGGACCAGATCAGTTGTTTGAAATTGACGTTGATCGCAGGGCATCTGGGGCATTCCACCTGTGTTCCTCCTCTCCACTTGCTCAAAACACCCAGTGTAATGGATGACTTAGCGGTGGTTTCGCCGCTGCAGCTGCTTGTTGGTCAGGTGGCCTAGACCATTGGGGCATCCCGCGACATCACGTGGAAGTTGAATTTTCTGCTAATTGCAGTTTGTACGAAACTACTGAAACGCGAAAGCGTGGACGGCGCGGAGTCGAGCGAAAACGAAACCTTTCGACCGCCCGCGTCGTTGTCAAGAGTAATTTGAATGAGTTCTTTTTTTTTTCTAAATATAGGATAGAACTAGGCAAGTAGCATTTCATTTCGTCTTATAATATCATACAAAGATTTTTTTTTTTTTGCAACGAGTGGTTGAGTACATAGCGACAAAATTTAGCTGAGTGCTTTCGTCATCGGGTAAGTACTTGAATGTCCTGGGCAAGTCTCTAATAATGTCCTGCCTTTACCTCAGTTTCTCAATTACTAAGGCTCTGTTCGCGATAATCTTTACGTCTTAAAGATTCTAAAGCACTAATCTATCACTTTTTATTGACCTAGTATTTGCATTTAGTGTCCCTTTAACTAATATCCATTTAGCCTGGGTGCCTGGGCATACAGGCCTAGTTCTAAATGAAACGGCTGATTCATTGGCAAAGGCGTCCCTAGCTGGCCTAGCCATTCATATTCTATTCAAACTCTGAATGCAAAATTTTTCGCCTCCTTTTCTTTTACCTAAATTGAACTTGAATTGTTTTTACTTCATGGTCGTGGTAGAATTTTCAGTTTCGTAAAATAGTGCAGGCTCTACATCCTCTATCTTTCGATTATAGCTTGCCTATCATAAAATTCTGACTTATTTTACACTTTACTATAACCTGTACCCTATTCTTGGCCAATCTCCCAGAGTGGGTACGTTCCAGCAGATCCCAAGGATCTACATCTACGTCAGAGAGACTTATAAACGTGTGGTTATGTGACTCCTCGTCTGGCTGTCTCTCTCTCCCCTCCATGTTACAACATGGTGTCGGAATAACGGTTGCTACCAGCGGACATCGGCTCCTAGCCATCCTCGGTGCGAAGGATGACGTCAGCAAAGAAACGCCGGTGAGCTTCTCCCTGTACGCACATTTCGGAACACAAGCAACGCGAACGCTTAACATTCTGGGCCATGGCGTCATTCGTAATCCTACCACCGGACGTCTTCGAATTTTATTCGCCGAACGAGTGGCCGAAGGGGAAACCAAGATTCGAACGTTTCCGAGTCGCCTCAGAGTTGTGCGTGAAGCCCAAAAAAGATCAAGTCGACACGCTACTCTGCATCATGGGCGAGCAGGCCGAGGAAATCTACGCGCCCTCTGCTCTCTCTGTAGAGAACGCCAAGAAACTCGATGCAGTTGTAGAGCAGTTCAACAAATACTTGATACCGCGACGCAACGTAATCTTTGAACGAGCCAGATTCAACACCAGAGTGCAACAAGACGGCGATGCGGCCAAGGATTTCGTTACTGCGATTCACGCACTTTCGAAAGATTGCGAGTTCTGCTCTCTTCGAGAATAGTTCGTGTGCGACCACCTGGTAGTTGGAATCATTCCCATGGTGGCAAAAGGAGCGCAGCGCCAGAGTTCCTTCTCGTAATTCTTGGGAACTCTACGCACAATAATTTCCTTCCGCCACTACTCAACCGATTAAGTAGAGCGTTACTGTTGTTGATTCTTTCATTGAGTGGCACGTACACATCGAGGGGGAATTGGCCAAGGTAGGCGCTTGCTTCCTGCTAACTTAATGGACTGTGTTACTACAATGTGAATTAATCTTTGTAACTAAGATGTATTACTGAGATGTAGAGCTGTTTCATTGCGTAATTCCGTAGAGAGCAGTGCAAGGCACCATCACATCTGTAGGGTTACAAAGATGGCGACAGCAGCTTGCATTTCCATGCTTCTGCATCTAAAATAAAAAATAAAGAGACAGCTGCAGCCGCGTTCAGGAAGGTGCCGGAGGGTACCACAATAGTTGGTTTCGTTTCGAAAGAAGCTCGCTTTCTTTGGCGGAGGAGGCGCAATACTCACTGGACGAACAGGGTCGGGCACTCAAATGGACACTGCCACCTGAAACTGAAAGCACGCACACCCTCCAAAATACAAGCTATAGTCACGTTATTTTTTGCCATGGTCAAGCACTGTCTGAAAAAAAAAACACGAGAAAGAAGGCAAGACAACCAATAGAAAGACTAGTCCCGGAAACCTTTCCTAGCCCCGGAAAGGTTAGCAAAGTATGTCAATAACTATGTAAGAACTTTCAACGTTATTGCGCTACGTACAGCAGACAATAACGGATGCAAGATGGACACTTGACTGGGAGCGAAGATGCAAACTGGCACGAACAAGTTTGCGTCTTCGTTCCCACTCAGGGTCCCCCTTGTCCTCGTTACTTTGTACTGTATATAGCGCAGTAACACTGAACGTGCACCAACTAGTCCAATTAATCGCACTGTTATATGAAAGAACTATATGAATTAACTATAAAATAATCAAGGTTCCCTAGCCCCAGAGAGCTAGGAAGCCATGCCAATTTTGGTTCTTTCTGTTAGTTATTTTGCCTTGTTCTTTCTTGGAAATTGAAGTCAGGGGTTTTACGCACCAATGCCACGATCCAATTATGAGCCACGCGGTTAGAGAGGGTGGCACTCGAGATTAATTTTAACCATCTATGGCGTTTTGACGTGCTTGCTCTGCTCTGCACTATTTGCTCGTGCCAAAAAAAAAAAAATCCCGTGACCATCCATGGCTTGTGTTTAAGGTGCGAGTGATTTTATTACAACTTCCAAATTGCTAGCGTGCTTCGCTTTCTCTGTGGGATGTCCGGCTGTGTTTACGCGCATAATATTAACTACATTCTAGTGCGTATTCGTGCGTCATCACGCAAAACGCAAATACATCTGCGTGTACTTACAATTTCGAAGGCGCAAATAAACACCTCAGCGTGTACATACTCTCGCGACTATCGAAGGCCGCCTCACTTTGCTCTTTAATGGCCCCTGTAGATTCTAGCTAGATATCGCAGGCAAATAGAGGATCTGCATTTTCCACTTGTTAGACGCAGCAAAACATACCGCGACTTCCCGCGAACGCAAGCTGAGGTGATAATTTTTTTTCTTTCTTGAAATTGACTACATGGCGATCTAGGCATATACGTGGCATGTTGCTATAGAGCGAAGGCTCATTTACTGCAAGAAAGCTTTCCCCCTCGTTTCTGCAAACTCAGCCTTCCGCGTTGTCGCCCTCGGGACCCCTTTTTATTTCCTTTTCGTTCCGACAGCCTCCGCGAATATAGGGATTGTTGCTCTTGCGTCCTCAAGTGCATCGACTAGAACATTGGCTTTCGGCAGTGAAGGAGTCGTATTCGATGGCAGGCCGGAATCTTTAGTGAACGATTGTCCGTAAGTGCGAATTCGTGACAGGCACCGCGTTCGTCGAGTGGACGCGCACGTGCGACATATGCTATAAGTCCATTTCGGCCGTCGTTGTGTTATCGCAAATAAAGAAAAGTGAGAACACGTGATACGTATCTAGAATAAAATACAACCGTTAGCTATCAGCTGTCTATACGAAAACAGTGAGAAAAGAAACGTACAAAGAGTTCCCGCGATAAGTCCGATTGTCCTTGCCAATCGTGTGCAAGCGTAAAAATTGCGAACTCTACTAGAAGAGAAGAAGAATGGGCAGAACGAAAAACAGCACTGCACGCGGTGCCGGTTCATTCGAAAAACCGACACTTGTACGACGGGTTCATGCGGCTATTCACCGCGCATCGGAAAGCGGGGGCAAAATTGGTCGAGTGCTGGAGGGGCACATTGCACGCGTCGCCGCTGCTGTTGGCCGCGCAGGTGGACAGGCAGTAGGTGAGGAAGAACACCTGGTCCTCGGAGAAGTCTTCCAGGCCCCGCAGACGAAGCTCGTCGACGGCGTACTTGCGCTGGTGCTGCGACGCCACTTCGCTTCGGTACGCCGCGTACACGACGGACAGCCCGGTCGCCAGCGGGAACAGCGCCGCCTGGCGCCGCGAGCCGGGTCCTCCGGTCGGGCCGCCCTGCCCGTGCAGGAAGTCGCAGTTGACGCGCTTGTGGTACTCCTTCGACGCTCCCCACCAGGCCTCGTTGTCGCCGGCCTTGCTGACGAACGCGCCGCGGCCGTCGAACGAGCGCACCATGCACTGCGCCAGCATCGGGCCCAGCGACCCGTACTGCATGGAGGGCGCGCCGTCGGCGTACAGGATCGGCGGCTCCATGGCGCCCAGCGCCACGTAGGCGATGTTGTAGTAGTAGTTGTAGCGACTCGCGTCGCCGCCGCCCAGCCGCTTCGAGAAGATGCTGATGAAGCTGTCCTCGCCGATGACCTGGCGGTACGCCTTGGATATGGCGATGAAGTTCTCCACGAAATGACCGCGGATCCTGGGGAACTTCTTGTACAGCTGGTTCAAGTCGATCTTCGAGAAGAAGCGGTCATCGGGCATCGCGTTGAAGCTCAGCTCGTCCAGCTTGGCGATCGCCTTCGCCTTGACGTTCTCCTCGATCCATCGGCTGTTGCGGAACTGCTGCTTCAGCTCCGCCTTGATGAAGTCGTAAAACTGTTGCAACGCGGCGCGGACGGTGGAGTTGTAGCGCTCGTATATGTGTCTGGCCGAGATGAGGAGTCCGAAATACGACTGCACGTAGTTCAGGCAGGCCCTCTTCATGGCCATATCGAGCGCAGCGGGGTCAAGATTGAGGACCAGCTCCGGCTTTCTGGCGATCATCCACAGGTTCTGCCGGACAAACACCCACGCCAACCCAGTAAGCAGAGACGCCCTCTTTTCTGCGTAGTTTTTCACCAGGCGATCGAGGTTCAGGAGGATGGTGGCGTCCTCGAGCGACACTGGACTGTACAGCGTCCACCTGAACTGGGGCCCGTGGAGTTCGTTCAGCGTGTCCCGCCACCAGTTCGACGCGGGCTGTATGAAGTGCTCAATTTCGTTCAGCGCAAACGTGGTGTCGTTGGTGGCATCCGGCGGCACGCTGATGGAGGCGTTCATGAGGTCCTTGACCACCGCTTCCAGTTCCGCGTAGGCGCTGTCCGGAAGCTTGGCCTTCAGATGTCCGCAGTGCTCCCGGACGTTGGCTATCCACTTTTGCGGTTCGCTCAGGTCCTGCCATTTGGGCGTCATCAAGCCGCGTCTCATGTAAAGCGTCTGGCTCCTCTTTCTGTACACGGGCATGGCTCGCAGGTTAAAGAACACGTGAAAGTTCCAGTTGATGCTCAAGTTCAGCAGCAACTTCAGCGGATCGACCACGGCGTTCTGTACCTTCTCGGGCCAATCCAGGCCAAGGTCGCGCTTAAAATTCTTGAAGATCTCCAGCTCGCTGTCCATGTCGGTGCGACCCCCTATGCAACTCTGGTAGTGCTGGGGTGCCATCGGCACCACGGACAGCTGTGGATCCGCCTCCATCTCCTTCATCGCCATGGCGGCCGACGAGGTGAAGACGCGCGCTAGCATTGATTTCTCCTTGCCCACGGCTTTCCAGGAGCCGCAGGCGAACTTGTAGAAATCGGTGCACGGATCGGCGCTCGTGTCCATGGCGGCCTTCAGCTCTTCGGCGTGCTTCCGGCAATCGGGAGTTTCGCAGAAGCCCACGACGGGCACGTAGGCCAGCCATCTGCTGATGAGCAGCACGGCAACGGCGACAGTCATCGCCGTCAGGAACAACACGATGGCGGTGTGCGTGTTTGCCCTGTGCGTGTTTGCCCTGTGCGAGCTTAGATGTAAAGAGCTCGTCTGCATACGATGGAAAGAAGAAAAAAAAAGCATGACACCAGTTGCAACCAACTTGTTACAATTAAGCGATGCTTTCTTGAACTGTTTCGACAGAGGTTTTTGCAGAGGGACGCGTAATTATGCCTAATTGTAGTTAAAGGACCCGTCACCAGGCCTGGCCATTTTGAGCAGACGAGCGCAGTGCATACAATGCGCACTAACGATCGGTTCTGCTAAGTATTACGTCCCTGGGAGCCGCGGAAAGAGTTTACGTTTGAATCCAACAAACACAGTCTGCCCTCCTCCTCGCTGGCGCCGCGCTCCCAGCCGGAGAGTTGGCGTCGATCGTACATGGCAGTGTTGAGTCGCCACTCAAAGTGAGACGTGACTTGGAGAATTATTCGAGGCAGCATCAGTTATTCACATGATTGGTTGCTCTAATAGACGAATTAGGGTTTACAGAAAAATCGACAGTCGCTTGAGCACACGCTAAAGAGGATGAAGGCGAAATCCTGCGCGCTTTCGACACATTCATTAATTCTCATTTGAATGCGTTGTTCCTTCCTATTACCTGTTCTCTCTCTGCACTTGTTTTAATGCGAGAGCATTATATGGCTCATGAGGCGGGAAATCCGGCAATATATAAAGGTCGACGACTCGACTCCCACGAAAGGTAGTGGGCTTGAGTGTCCTAAATAACTATACCTTCATTAACTGTGGCTTAATTTCCTTCGCCTAAAGGTCTAAGGCTTGACTCCCACCAAAAGTCGTAGGCTCGTATGCAATAATTCTACTTTAATGAACTATTTTTAATTAAAATTATTTTAATTAGCACCAAAGGTCGTGGGTCTGACTACCATCATAGTTTGTGGGTTCAAATGACTTAATTACCTAGATATATTTTAACTATGGCTTAATTAACTTAGTCTTATAACAAGTGCAGAGAGAACAAGTAATAGGAAGTAACAACGCATTCAAATGAGAATGTCAAGTAACTTAATGAATGTGTCGTGTCGCCTTAATTAACATCAAAGGTCATGTGCTTAACATTAGTCGACCAACTTTTAAGACGTGCATTAGTGCCACCTAGTAGCGCCGTGAAGGCGCTACATGGTGCATGTGACGCTTATCGAAACCTTTTTCTTTCAAATTTTCGCAATCCAAAGTCTGGGTGCAGGCCTTATACAAGGGCTGGCCTAACACTAGTAAATGCGATATGTCCTACTAACGTAATTATTTACTGCAGCTGTGTGCAAAAGTCCCTGCTACGTTTATTCAGCGAGATTTCGACGGCAAACACTGAGTAAAAGGCGGAGGCACCAGGTCCACGTACTGTGGTACTGCTGAGTGACTGCAATGAGATAGGCATAAGTATCAGAATTAGTATGTTTGTTGGATGCCTACGTTCCTAGGTTTGTCAGCATGTCTACTATTATTGTGTGGTAATTACGGAGCAACACAGCAGAACCAAAAAAAAAGAAAATAAAGCTTTGAGTCCTCTCTCTTTCATCTACAGCATCAGATCGTGTCGTGTAATGACCTGCACGGAGTCCATCCGTATCTAGTCAGCCACGATGCTTGAAGTTTTGCGACGTCTATGTTAGCCACACGTTTACCTTTAGAGGTTTTGAAATGCATTTCCTCTTTTTTTTCTTTTTTTGCACCGTTGTAACTCAATGCTTCTAAACGAATGCATCAAGCAGCACCCATATTAAAGGATGACGTTGCCATAGCACCACACTGAATATCAGACACATTACAACGTTCGTTGCATTTTCATAACCTACCGAGCCCACAGACACATCCATTTCATGCTGCAAAGCTTGAATTTGCAACATGTCCAGGAAAGCTGGATATGTGAAGCAAGTAGAAGGCACAATTTTCCAGCAAACATCTAGTTACTTCTTTTTATATTTGATTGATTGATTGATTGATTGATTGATTGATTGATTGATTGATTGATTGATTGATTGATTGATTGATTGATTGATTGATTGATTGATTGATTGATTGATTGATTGATTGATTGATTGATTGATTGATTGATTGATTGTGAAATCAGTGCAGAGGCTACGAGAGTCGCCACAGTTGAGAGCTCTGGATTAGTTTATACCACTAGTGCATGCTTAACGCTACTTCCTTAACGTACACTTCCTTAGTTAGTGCTTCCTTAACTAGCTGGAGCGTCCTTGTGTTCGCCCCCTTTGGAATGCGCCAACCTCGACAGGTATTTCAACCCACGACTTCGCGTGCCGCACGTGAATGCTGTATTCACTGAGTCACCATAATTAGAGCTAGTGACAACATTGCAACACTTATTTTAAAAAAATTACAAGGTCTCTTAAGATCTCTCTTAAGAGGGGAACGGCGAAAGCCTACTCTTCCCCCTCTTAGCATTCGCCTCTTTCTTTTTGCCTCTATCTCTTCTTTCTTTTAGTCATTACTGCTCACTACTAAGCATGTCAGTAATTTGTAATCAATTGTCATTACAAGGCGTTGTTATGCATGTTGGTCACATCATAGTCAGTAGTAGCCATTACAAGTCATTCCAGTCATTTTTAGTCATTGCTGGTCATTACTAAGGATTTTTAGAAATTTCTAATCAATTGAAGTTGTTACTAGTTGTTAGACATATTGGTCATTTCATAGTCACTACTAGTCATTGCAAGTCATTTCAGTCATTATTAGTCATTACTGCTCACTAGTAAGCATTTTTAGTCGCTTGTAATCAATTGTGGTCATTAAAAGCCGTCGTTAGACATATTGGTCATTTCGGAGTCTTTAGTAGTCATTACAAGTCATTAGTAGTCATTATTAGTCATTACTAGTCATTATTAACCTCTACCAATCTCTATTATAACATTATCATTCACCGTCACTGTCAATCATGTTTCATTCTTGAATCTGTCTTCAATCTGACTTCATGTGGCATGATGACGCTTCGGCGGACACTCCGGCGGTCAGCTCTGCTGACAGAAACTTCACCATGAGCCTAGAAAGGCGTTCGACTTAATAAAAAAAGATGCGCCTGAGTTCCTTCTGTGGCACTGCAAGTTGTTTCGCTCGTAGAAGGGGAAGCCATAAATGAGTACTGAGAAGATTTGCCGACTCTTGATTTTTTCTTCTATTAAGTGAATGTCCTAGACCTCAAAGCACGAGAAAAAAAACGCTACCACTAAATAATTTATTATAACGGTTTTCTACAGCCGGTATCGGTTTTGTTTCCCAGGATGCCACTGCGCCGTGACGTCATGACGCAGAAAGGGGTCGTGTGAAAACAGGGCATCGCGACGTTTTGACACTCGCTCTAGCTCGCTCGGTCTAAACTGCTATGCTGTTTCATCGGGCCTCACAGCAAGGCATGACACCTATAAAAGCACGAAAAAAATATATATTTTGCAGACTCTTTGAAGGTGGAAACGACGTGCAATGCATAAGCGTAAGCCGCATTTACCACCTTGTGTCAATTTACATATTTTTTTTTATGCTGAAGTAAAAGCGTGCGCCGAAAAAGTAAGCTCGGTTCCGATGTACGGAATGACTTTCCTATTAGATATAAAAATCTCGTAGAAATAAACTATATAGTCCGAAGCTCCCTATGGCTGTCCACATCTTAACTCACTGAAAGAGACACCAGATAATTGCTGCGTGTGAAACGTGCTTTATGCGCCTGCAATGACGGGGAAGCGCCACTCGGCGCCGAGCCTTTATTATTATTATTATTTGCTATTACTATTATTATTTGCTTGTGCTGTCAGCCTTTCGACAGTTACACGGTTAGTGAGAAGCAGCACGTACAATAACGATTGAATTCGTAAGTAATACAATCACAAGCTATTAAAACAAATAAATATGTATAAACATGATTAAACTGAGAAACATCAGAAAAATACATGTAGTAAGCATATAAAAAGGGAGCAAAGCCCGGTATAAATGAGTATATGCAAAAATATACACGTCGTCAAAAAAATCTAATGAAGAGAGTTCGAGCAGCATCAGACACGAGGAGTATAAGTCTCGTGTCTGATGCTGCTCGAACTCTCTGTATTGTGAAGGAGATGAAAACAGTTCCTTCACAATACATGAATCTAGATTCAAAGATTGCTATAGGAGGGCTTCTCCATTCTTTTTTTTTTCTGGAAATAAGGAGCAAGCATAGCTTGTTGGATGATTGTGGTTGTTAAAAAAATGAAGAAATAAAGACCGTGCCGTCTTCTTCTTAACGTTCTACCTTGTTGTGCTGTTAGGCATGGTTTTAGTGAAATAATTTTTTTGTAATCAGGAAGAGAGACTTCAGCTGAGCTGCGCGCCTCCTTTCGGCTAGCGTTGGCAAGTTTAGCCGGCGTATAGCATTAAGGAAACAGAGTCTGTGCGGGTGCAACCCGAAAGTGTAAACCCGGCTGCCCTCTGTTGCACCTTTTCCAATTTATCGGTCAATCCAGACTGAACAGGGTCCCATACAATGCTTGCGTATTCAAGCGTCCGCCTCACGTGTTTCAGATATTCAGTTAATTGTTGTTGACTGGGACGCTGGTTGCAGAATTTCGTGATGTGGTCGTTCCAACTCAAGCTCTCTTTCTTTTGTTATATTTAACTCAAGGCACTTAAAGGTGTCTGCCATGTGAAGTACTGCAGACTGCACTGTGTAAATGTGTCCGACCACATACTGCGCAATGCAAATGTATTGCCCTAGTTTACGTTACATTTCCATATTTCGCATAATCTTTCAATACTCTTTAGAGCTTCACTTGACGACTGCTAATCTTTCTTGCTTTTTTTTATATATACTATCGTATGAACCAAGCTTTGACAGTCCCCACTGCGATCGTCTCCGCCATACCCTAACTAGAAGAGAAGCTTGCGCGAGTTGAGGGTGTTCGTGTTGCTTGATTCATTCAGCGCAAGGACGAGCACTTCGTCCTCGTCTGTTTTGCGCTGGTAATTTCGCGAAACGTGAATCTGTCATACCCGTCGTCGTGACAATTGCATTGTTTGCAAGGCATCCCGATCACCAGTCTTGCTGTGATCCTGCATAAATAAAAAAAGGGAAAATAAGATTACTCAACAGCTCCTGAAAAAACACTACGCCTGTCTTCATGCTACTATTTATGTAGATTGGCATTTACCGAACCAGCGAGCACGTCACAATGTACGACGCTATCTAATTGATAAAAACATATCCTGAGAAGCCAACAAACACTGACACCAAGCACAACATAGGGGAACTTGCTTGTGCCTAATAAATGTAATGTAGAAGAGATAAGTTAATGGAAATGAAAGTGGGTGAAAAAACAACTTGTCGCAGGTGGGAACCGAGCCCACAACCTTCCCAAGAAAGTGGATGGGAGAACAGCGCCGCGGTAGCTCACTTGGTAGAGCATCGCACGCGAAATGCGAAGGTTGTGGGTTCGGTTCCCACCTGCGGCAAGTTTTTCTTTCATCCACTTTAATTTCCATTAACTTATCGTTTCTACATTCCATTTATTAAGCACAAGTAATTTCCCCTATATTGTCCTTAGTGTCAGTGTTTGTTGGCTTCTTATGATATGACTAATAAAAATCGGGCCCCTCGGTTAACCCCCTTTCTTCTCGTTGATAAAAAAAGTGGCTGTGGCTTAGCTAAGGTTAAGCCCAGGATGCGAAGCATACTAGCCTTTATTTTAACGCGACAGCGTTAAGGAGCTCGTGTCGCAGAAAAGCCGGTGTCGTCGGCGTCGGCTCAGGCGTGCGGCGCTTGCTCAGGCGCACATTTCGTTGTCGCGCCGAACGCTGCGTTGCTCGACGCTCACCGCGTCCGATGCGGCGAGCGTAGTCGCTGCGCCGTAGCAAAGCCACCTAGAAACAGTCTCTGTAACACGCTGCAACCTTCGCTTCTCATTGCAACGAGCAGCTCTGTCTCCAGGAGGCATCTCACCTCGTGAGTGTCTAGCAGAGGCAAGCGCAGCTGCTTATATACCGCCGCGACGCCGCGAGCGACGGGGCGAGTTGGAGCCCCGTTTCTCCTCTGTCGTGACGTCACGGTGCCACGTGGTATTGAAGGCGACACCGCCGCGCCTGAAGAGCTGGGTTGAGCTCTAGTAATATGCTTCGCATAAAACATAGTTATTTAAGGGGTTTTACGTGTCGAAACCTCGATATGATGACGGGGCATGCCGTGGCAGGAGACTCCGGATTAATTTTGAACACCTGGCAATGCGCGTTCCTGTGCATTTCGCCCCCATCTAGATGCGGCTGCCGCGGCCGCGATCGAACCCGTGACTTCGAGCTCAACGGTTCGGCGCCACAGCGACTCGGCTATCGTGGCGGGTGCGATGTTATCCGATCGTGTGCAGTGCTACGCGACTATGCGTACAACGACGTACGTTCGCTGCGATGCAAAAAAAATCGACAGGCGATCCCTATGCGAGGCGTTGATGCAAGCGCACCGATTAATCGATTATTATTATTATTATTATTATTATTATTATTATTATTATTATTATTATTATTATTATTATTATTATTATTATTATTATTATTATTATTATTATTATTATTATTATTATTATTATTATTATCGAGCTTGCTCCAGGGTACTTCTATATGCACGTTTTATTTGTTTATTTATTTATTTATTTATTTATTTATTTATTTATTGGCATCCCCTTTGAAACGGGTCGGGGGACAAGGAGGCCCCTAGCCTGCTTGATTTAATCTGGTTTACTACATCTATCACTAAATATACCTTTTGCCTATCTGATCTCGATCTTGAATTTCGAATTTAAAACCTTCTATCACTGCACCGTACCATTACCTACAATTGCAATGACTCCAATTCTAACAATTTCCTTCTCTGCTTTTCTTCCGCCAATATTGCAGTCGTCTCGTATACTTATCTCGACTACTGACCTGACAGTCTTTCCATCTGTGTTGAATCCCGACGCTTCTAGAAGTTAGACACTCACTTGGTCAGTATCTTGGCGTTCCATCACGAGTTGCCGAATGATCATTTCGGGGCGTTTTTTTTTTTTTTTTCAGCCCACACATGTTTCATGCTCGGCGCATATTTGTATCAAAAGATTTTTTTTTTTTTCCTAAGGCAGCCAGCTCGGACCTCAAATAGCAAGGTGCTCCCGTTTGCGTTGTCTACAGGTCTTGAATCCTGATTTCTTTTTTGCCGTTTTATAAATTTATATGTCGTTTTTGTTTCCAAGCTTCGCATATAACTTGCCGTCTCTTTCTCACTCACTTTCCTTTTCGATGGCTCCTGGTTGTCTGTTTACACTTGTACTTGGTTGCCAACTTTCTTGATCTATTCGTACATTCCGTGTCCACGCTTTTGAGGTACAGATATTTGTGCACTTTAGCCGGCCATTTCTTTTCATCCATGTTCCTTGGCTTTTCTTCAAAGCTAATCTTCTCTGCGCTCCTCTGACTTCAAAAGCAGCCCAACCCATGTCACCTCGCACTGCTTAATTTGTGGTTTTACCCTGGGCCCTCATAGTCAGTCGGCCCACCGCTCTTTGCGTAATCTCCAACCCCTACAAGATTTCTGTTTTTTAAAGCACAGAACTGCATTTGCGAACGTTAGCGCATGCGCCATTACACCTGCCCAAGTTCTCCGCACCACCTCGTATTTATCGTTGCTCCAAAGTGCTCTGTTTCATTATTGCTACATTCTGCTCCCCTTTCATTTTTAGATTACCTTGGTGGATGCTTGAGTAGATCTTTCCTACGTTTATGCGTACACCAAAGTATTTCTATTGCTTGACAATCGGTGTGACTTCCTGTTGAATTGATATCACGTTATTACTCGTCTCTTCATTGAAGATTATAATTCCCCATTTCACTGTGCCAAACTTAATACCCAGATTCGTCACTACATTGTCACTTATGTTCGCAGCTCTCTGTAAATCCCTTGCGTTGTCCGCTAGTAGCACTATTCCAACCGCATACATCAGCCCAGGGGGACTTCTGTTCCACTCTTTGCCCATTACGGATGTAATGTAGATCGAAGCCTAATTCGCTGCTTTCCACGCGTCTTTCTATGCCCTCAACATAAAGCTTGAACAGTGGCGACAGAGGACACTCTTGCTTCAGTCGTCGGTGAATTTCCGCAGCTTCATTGCGTTACGGCTTCCCCATACGACTTGTACTCGGTTGTCACTATCTCCCTCATCAGTTCCACGAAATCATCATATATGCCTTCGAGCTTGAGAATATCCGACAATAACTCGCTGTCTGCGTTGACGCAGCCTCCCTGGGGGGGACAAAACATAGAAAAATTATTTCTTCTATCAGTGTCAAAAACACGACTCCCATCACGATAAGACGCTTGGTATAAGCCAGAAAAAGCGCAACAACAGACGGGTAGCGGCTCCGCCTTGAAGTTGTCGCAATAACTCGCTGCTACGTCATCATGCATTTTGACTGCGTATTCTAGGGCCATAATAGCACCCTCGCAAGAACCCCGTCACGTGTTTTTTTTTGTTTTTTTTTGTCTGTGTGTGTGGGTATTTCGCAGGGGCTTTCTTTTTCTGCAACAACCAGGCAAATTTCAGCAGGAAAAAGGAATGCTTGAATCCGAAGTTACTTACGGCGCTCGACAACCTTATAATCGACACGTTAGAAATTCAAGCAATATTTAAAATTTTGACCAAATAAAAACAATTAATTATTATTTAGTGATGAAAAATACTGGTTGCATGTACACACGACTGCGGCTAATATACAGCTGGTACAATTTCCCTAGATGTCTTGCCTGCTTTTTTTTTTTTTAATCTCGGTTCAAGTTCGCTGGGACGCTCGGTATATCAAACATCTAGCATAGCGTGCCAAGCCTTTTAATCGGTAAACTTCCCCAGCTATCGTTTCAATTACCTGCACGCACGTCTTTGACGTGTGCGTACTGGTTGATCCAAAGGGTTTCCTCGTGATACGTTCTTGGAATAGGCAATCGGTGTGCACAGTGGGCAGGCAATGCTGTGTGAATAAATTATTATGGTCATGCTTGTTCAGTAGAATGTTGTCACTGGCTAGCGGTGTGGCTTAATGCAGCAGCAATATTCGGAGCAGGTTAGTTCAACGCCCAATATGAAAAAAAAAACTTAAAGGATGCTTAAGCTTCGCCTTTAACAGTGGAACGCGATAGCGTTGTCGGGCTCCGTCCGCATCGCCTTCTCGTTCCCTTGCCATGACCTTGAGTAACATACCTACGTAATTACTACGAGCGCGCGCTGCGGCACTTTAAGCCCTAGCGCTGACGTCATCGCTCCTCCTAGGGGCCTCCACGAGCAGTGGAAGCATTCCGCTCCTGTGCCAATGTCGCGCACGCAGGAGTTCCTTCCCTGACTGCACGGCTGACGTGTCCATCGAGGAGCAAGACGGTTACTCCGCCTTTCCTTTCCTCCAAAATTGAATGTTTATGCGATACAAGCGCATCCGATTGTTCAATAACAATGAACTACGACAATCGTCGTTAATTTCGCATAATTACCTCGTTCGTAATAGGGATATTCATAATTACTCAAGCACGCATCGGTATACGTCTTTAATACACTTCACTAAGTTAAATACAACAACCCACTCATTAGATATATCTAGTATCCACACCTAGCGTCCGCGGCCACTAAGACACACGGCAGCTGGACAAGGGGTTTGTGTTTGAGTTTCCGCGTAACAGAATTGTTTCCTCGTATATTCAAATTACATTCCGACGCTGACATGTCTGTAGGTTGCGTGTAAGTCGTGCTTTACGAATTTTCTGATGCATTTTACTCTGAGAAATTCAGTTGGTTCAGCCACGCATATGCGCCACGCAGAGAGCCTGCGTGGTCCGGGATGAGTTTTCTCTCACGGGCAACGCCGTCGACGCCGACACCGGATTTTCTGCGACATGGTGTCCTTAACGTTATCGCGTTATAATATCATCTGTTTGTTGACTACTGTTTGTTACGCAGTCTCAACTCGTGAGTTTTACGCTGCAGTGGACACGAAGATTGCGAGACGATGACTGGAAGATGCTGCAGCAAGGCCCGCGTTGCGGGTCTGCTTTTGCAAAAAAAAATGTATACTAAATTCTGGGGTTTTACATGCCAAATCCACTATCTGTGTATGAGATACGACGTAGCGCAAGACACCGGATTAATCTTGATCCCCTGGCGTAGCAGCTAAATGTAAGTGTGCATGAGCGTCTTCGCATTTCGTCCTCATAGAAATGTAGCCGCCACGGCCAGGATCGAACGCGCAACCTCGTGCTCATACGTGCAACGCCGCAGCCAATGGGCTACCGAAAAGTGATAAACGGTATCTCTGCAACCCGCCAAAATGTACTAGCTCTTTTCTCCCATCTTTTCTCCCAGCCTTCACTCATGACGTCACCTTTTGAGCGTGGGCGTCTTCTGTTGTCCATAGAAGATTTATTCACTACTACATGCTCCTAAGTCAAAACGCCTGTAAGAGTTCAGTAGAAGCACCGCCCACATTAGGATGATGATGATAATTGGCATCCCCCTTTAAACGGCGTGGCAACCAATAGTCACATAGCCTGCTTTAACTAGACTGCTTTTGCCACATTCATCGCAGTCTAGCATTTTGCCTATCTCTCCTTAGTCTTTTCTCTCTACCTTAACACCTATATCTGCCTATGCCTGTCACGAATCCAATCCTATCAATTTCTTTCCTGCTTATTTATCACCAGTACTCTAAATGGCGCTTGTGTATATCGACTGTTGACCGGTTACTGCCTCAGTCCGCTTTAAAACCGAGCGCTTCTGGAAGGTGTACGCTACCTACGGGTCTCATTTCGCACTCCATTAGGATTTGTTCAGTGGTCTCTGGATTTTTGCTGCAGTATACGCATGACTCATGTTGCTGGGAATATTTGCTCCGGTGTGTTTTTGCCCTTAGGCAACCAGCTCGAGCCTCAAACAGCAAGACACTGTCATTCGTATTATCGTGCAGATTTTACCTTCGAATTTCTTTTTTCTCATTCTTGTTTATCTCCATGGTCTTTCTTGTTTCCATTATTTGCATCCAGTTCACTGTCTCTCTTTCGCTCACTTTCTTTCTGATGACTCCTCGTTGCCTAATTACGCTTTCGATTACTCTGAACTTGGTTGCCAACTTTCTTGACCGCTTCCTCCATTCCGTGTCTAAGCTTTTGAGGTACAGATTTGAGGTGTCCAAGCTTTTGAGGTACAGCCTTTCTTCGAGACTAATTTTTGCTACGACTTCAATATAGACCCAAACCCACGGTTCCTTGCACTGCCTCATTTGTGGTTTTACCGCGGGCGCCTAAGGCCAACCTGCCTATCAACCTCATTGAAGTCGTGGTAGACTTCACGGCCACCCGTGCCCCAGCTGATAATCTCGAAGCCCCTCTCTATCTAGCGTATTATTCTCTTCGAGGGAACCCTCACTATACATAGCTAGCTGTCCTGCTCCAGGTGTTAGTTGCAAGTGCAGTAACTGCTTTCCGAGTGGGCACGTGGTTCTTGTTCATTGTTTCTTCTAAGTTGAACCATGCCGTGTTATGTGGTGCAGGCGTGCGCCAACCACGTCCCGAAGTGTGCCGAGCCGTAGCGCCGTTGGCAACCTCTTATCATAGCGCGTGTTAAACTGAATGCTTTAATGCGATCGACGGCGCGCTTTGAAATGTACTGTACACGGCTACGCATTAAGGGCTAAAGTTGTGCTGATCTCTTTTATTGAAGTAAATAATGACCGCCACCTTCCTTCAAACAAGCAGTGACACAATAAAGAACGATGACAATAGCCACCGGCGATTCACGTACTCCGCCTAGCAACTACCATGTCATATACGTTCTTCAAGTCTCACAATTCATATGGGAGGAAAATTGTTTCCCCCCTTAGCCTTCGTTGGATCAGAACCACATAAAAAGTGCAGCTCAAGCGCAGACAAGGCTGGTCGCGTAACCAGTAAGCCACAGTCACGCGGATATACACCCAATATCAAGTGTATACCGCGATACGATACGAGTGCCACAACGAGACGGGTGACATCCACACCATCTCGTTCATGTTTCGTGCTATCACGTAGGTTATCGAATGATTAAGACATCGCGAAAGAAGTCGCTAAAGATTTACGTTCGTGACTGGCTGTGCCGGCTAAAGGCTGCATATCTGCCTGGCGTGCTCCCGGCCATCTGTCGACATTCATGTGGTACAGCGTAAGAAACAATCATAGTAACGTACGTCAGCAGTGACATACGATGCAACGGCTTAGCTATATACAAGGAAACAACGCGTTTTTGCTAATCTGCAAATGCTGCAATGCATTTGCAAAATCTGCAAATGCCAAGACTGCGACAACAAATGTGAAAGCATTAAATAAATGTCAAACTGGCATTCATTAGCGGTGATATACATCGCAATGACGTAGCTATAAAAGATAACCGTACGTTTTTGCTAAGATGTATGAATATTTACAGGGGCAGAGGATGCGATAAGAAATGTGAAAATAATAACGGGCAACTGCACAAAGCATGTTTAAGTTCGCATACGTAACAGTAAGTACATTTCCGAAATTTTCTTAGACACTTGAGCAGACTTGACATCATGGGCTAGGTGAAAATTGACGGTCACCTATTCAGAAACGCTTCAATGGCATATACTGTGTCAGCTGAGAGCCGCACTGCGATCTAATACGAGGAGAAACAAAATGTTGCCCGCCGTAATTGCTTAGTGGCTGTTGTGCTGGGCTACTAAGCACGAGGTCGGAGGACCGAATCCCGGCCACAGCGGCGGCATTTCGATGGGGGCGAAATGAGAAAATACCCGTGCACTTAGATTTGGGTGCACGTTAAAGAAGGCCTCGTTTTAGCATGTAAAACGCTCCAATTTAATTAATCTTAAACAAAAATGTGAAGTTCTAGAGTTGTAAACATCTTAATTTAAAAACATATTCTTAAATGCTTCAAAGACAGAACGAACTTATTTATGAATGGTTAAGTTGTACATGAAACATTAGGGGCAGTGCTGTAGCTCTAGTGTTGTAAGGCAAAGTGAGACCAACCAGTTCGTTGTAGCCCATAATACTTTGAGTTCCACGGTATTGCAGCTTACGTAATATATGAAAGTTACATTGTGACGTATAATTCCCATACAAAGAGGCAATACTACAAACGGTACTTTGGGAGAGAATATTATAGCGTGGTATTAAGCCATAGGGGCCAGCAATCTTTACATTTGTTCAAGAGACCTGATGATATTGAGATAGATGGACGTAGGACCACCACGTGTGCATTCCCTGGGGTAAGATTCTCATCAGAAACAACTCCTACATAAACTTATGCGCTGAAGCGTGCTTTAGAGCGATGTCTTCATATTGCCCTTTGCAGGAAGCGCATTTCTTTTTTTCCTGAAGAATAAGATATTTTGTTTTACAAACGTTCAATTGCAGTTTGTTTGCATTTATCCATACATATAGCTGCGCGAGCCAGTGTTTGCATTCTCTTTCAAAGTATAACTGTTTTCTTCTGCGAAAAACTTGTGTCACCTGCATATTAAATGGCTTGCTGTGTTAGTTATATAAGTGATTTGCGTAAAGCAAAAATAAGATAGGTCACAGAATCAAACAATACTTTATGGACACCTGTTTACGAACGAATTCTGTTTACCTCAGCATACTGGCAGCGATTGGTGAAGTAACCGCCTTAAGTTGCTGAGTTATCCCTAAATCTTTGTTACTTATTATAATAAAATATCGTGGCTAACAGTATTAAACGCTTTCTTTAAATCGAGACATATACCTATACAGTGGAAAGGCGCTCATATAAGTGCTTTGCAATACATGGTGTCTCCTGCGTGCATAAGCATATCTTCTGCTGTTCTTCTTTTCTGAAATCCACACTGCTGATCGGTGATTGGTTTCTTAACAAGAAAATTTTATAATTTCATGTTGGAGAGGTGTTCTGCGGCCTTGGAAAAGATAAGTAAGAAGTAAATAGGGCACTACTATTACAGCACAAATACTACAGCGCAAGACCGAGTACTTATGTACATTGTCAAAAAATGCGCACCGTAGACCGGAATTGTTCGTCACTCTCGCTCCCGTGTTTAGAGCAAGTAAACCTAATCCCGACCCCAGTCGCCATTGTAGCGCCATACCACGTGCGTATCACCGAGGCGACGGGAGCTGCCATGCTACGTGCCTATCACCGAGGCGATGAGTGCTCCCACTTCTCCGCGACGAATCAAGAATTTGACACGGGAAGGGAGATCAAGAAGCACCCAGCGATCTCCGCGACGAATCAAGAAGATGACGCGGGTGACGTCATCACCCGCCCCCCTGGTTGCTGCCGACGAGAAGTCGCTAAACTGGTTCCTGTCGACGAGGCGCCGCCAAAGGATTGAAGGGAGAACCGGCCCATTGTGAAGAGAGAGTCGCTTCCAGCCGCCAAGTCGATCTGATGCGTTCTTAGAGCAACATGTACACTATCATCCACTATCTGCAAATATTGCATAAAGTTTCTCGTTTCTTCTTCGTTTGCGGAAAGAGTCCGCCTCTCGTGCTCCACCCCGAAGTGACAACACCATCTAACGGCGAAGCCCGTGTAGGCACTGCGGGTTTGATGACTTTGCAGCTGATAGCGAGCGATAACTCATGACAAGCATGCGATAAGAAATGGCTGAACGCTATCGTGGCCGTTAATTCGGCCTGTTCAGGCATTCCCCGGCAGAAGATGGCTGCCACCTACAGCATCTGCGACTGCGCTACAACCATGGAATGAGCACTCTTGCGGGATATGCACACCGTACGCGCACTAGCAAGCACGCGGCTGGCAGAAGACGCGAGGCGCCATCAGCACTATGTGTGGTTCAGCCTGTGTCCGCCAGGCGGCGACTCCGCTTGATCTCCGTTTGCCTCGCATTGCGATGTCATTGCAAGCGTAGGTGACGGTACAATGTAGTGGTGGAGGTTTCAAACACGGAAGCTTTAATGTCGAGATCAGTCAAGCAAAAAAGCCACGTGGTGGTAGGTGTCGTAAAACGTGATTAAATCAAGCAGGCTAGGTGACGGTTTGTGGCCGTGCCCTTTCAAAGTGGATGCCAATAAATATCATCACCTAGTCCCCCACTACGGTGTGCCTCGCAATCAAATTGTGGTTTTGTCATGTAAAAACGTAGAATCCATTCATACATGACTCAAGCTATACAGGAAAGCTTTTTGCGTGGGACGCACCTCTTTTGTGGGGCCAGTAGTAGTCTCGACATTGGTCTGTTCTTTGGGCTCCTTGATCGAGCGAGTTCGCTTGGACTCCCGTCTCGACGTCCCGTGCTTGTCGGCGCCTTTCTGTATTTCCGAAAGAAAAAAAAAAGGCTTAGTTCCACCTAAGTTCCACCAGGTGCAGTTTCAGTACCAATTCCGCAGTACAACGTAAGATAAGAGATGCGTCCCAAATAATGCCACGCTAGTAAGATTAATAAAACTTGAATTGCATTACTACATATATCGGCGTCCTTAAACAGCTTGTAGACGTGCTACCACTCTTGTGGTCCCGCGTACAAACACAATTGCAGAGAATGTTTCACGTGCACCTTAGTGAAGCGGTGCACATGGCTTTAAGAGAGGCGTTAAAAAGAAATAATTACAATAATATTTGGATTTGTATTAATCCCCCTTGAACAATACCAGAGCAAAAGAACACTCTCACCCTGAGTAGAAAACACAAAACCGAAAAATGTGCGGTGAGGCCGCCCTGAAATTCCCGTACCAGCTGGCCATGACGTCACAGATTTTTACGCCGTCTGCTCTGATCTATGTTGAATTCCAATGGTAGATCCAGATCAAGTTTATCTGCTCTGTATGGAGCAATCCTATTCCAGTGGCAGAATGAGAGCGTAAGTTGTGCGTTCCAATCGCATGTTGGGACCAGCCACCGATTCCGGATCGCTCTGTGGAGCAAACATATTTGCTCCGCCGAAATCCGCAGATTTGACCGGAAGTCCACGTGACGTATTTCCTTCACCCGCCTCTGTTTCCTGTCAAGGTCGCCTGTTTCGGGTTGCGGGCAGCTATGGATGGCATGGAAAGCATCGACGCTACGTCGCGCCTCCTGCTTCTAGATAGTGACAGCTCCGACTCAGACTCCACAAGTTCCCAAGTCCAGTGACGATTCTTCCGACACGGAAGAAAGACAAACGCACGGAATGCCGGGATGATCCAGATGATGGTGCTGATGGTGATGTGGCCTACCGGATCCACCTCTAGTCTAGCGCCCTCTCACTTGATTTCCCTGTACTATAAGTGACGCCACGGGAGCGCACGCATTCCATTCGCAGATTTGACGGGAGCGATCCGAGTCGGAACGACGCGCTTCGTTCGTGCTCAGGCCGAGCGCTCGCGATCTGCCATTGGAGTTCAACACTACGTCATTCTTTTTACATCGAAGCTGTATAGGACAAAGATCCGGGATTTCGTGGCGTCTGTGTGCAAAAACTATCATCATGTGGGCCTTTCCTCGTGATACTCCAGAAAGGGTCGAAGTTCGGGGACCTGTAACGCGCCCTTTAACTGCCCTTGTCACACCTGGGTCCCAAATTATCATCATCAGCAACGGCTCGAGCGTCGTCTTCTGCAGCTGGCTCTGTTGCCGCTCATCATTCCAGCGTAGAATTTCACTTCTGTCGTTTCAATCGGGAGGCAGCGTTTACGGGGCTATGAGTCGTTGCTTAAAGACAATGAGCTCTTCAGTCACTAGGCAGTCACTATTCACCGTGTCACGTGACGGACACATTTAGTAACAGAAGAAATACGCGAATGTGTGTGCGCACTTATGTCATAACGGTGACCACAGGTCAGGGCAATAAATACGTTCGTACCTCTGTTCAAAATTCTTTGTCACCTCTATGTCGTGCGCTGAACGGCTTCGCTCGTCATCGACCTTCACAGAGTGGAATGTCTCATGTGTGTTTGTATGTAATGGACCTCAAAGATGCGCGACGTGATGCTAATGCATTGCGCTTGCATTTAGCGCTAACTCGCTACTGAATCATATTTTTTAGGCGTGGATCTCTGCTCCGATTCTCATTATAGTGTATGGTTAAAATATTCAAATGCTCAAAAACGTTCAGTCGAGACTTAAAAGGAAGCTTCAGCTGGGGGCCAACTCTGATGCCGGCAATTTAAACGCATGCAAACCGCAGAAACGCTTTTATGGAACAGCCCCAGGATCAATTTGAATGAAATTTGTTGCACAAGGAGAGGTAAACTTAAATTCTAGTGAAATTGTAGAAAATAGAATTCTGATTTAGAGCCTTGGAATTTCTTTTCAACTTGCCGGAAATTACTATGCTTAAGTCTACAAGTCCGTAACTCTACAACAAAAACAGATATCGCAGTTCTATACTATGCATCAATTAGAGCATTAAAAGTAGACAAGCTTTATATATTAATTTACAACTTACGTAAATTTGTTACAATGTTTACAAGGGTTTTGCAAATGCTCTACTCACATATTAATGGCACATATTTCATAGCGCTGTGCATTGTATCAACTTTGTCCGCATCAAATGTTTTAGGAGCAGTTTACACAACTTCGATACCATTCTTCATTGTGGAGGTACAGAGTTGTAAACGTAATAACGTTTCTAACTTTTGCTTTGAAAAGCAACAAACCTCATAAAATTCAGTGCAGGGTTGCCGAGAAAAAACGGTTTTCTGTTCCCACGTATTTCGACAGGAGCCCCCGTGCTAAAGCTTCCTCTTAAGCATTGGCCTCGGCCCCCGAAGCCTGTTGTATCCTTACTACACAGGGCAATGCACCACCATAATTCAGCTCAGTCGAAGCCCCGAAGCCTGTTGCATCCTTACTACACACACAAGGCAACGCAACATCATAATTCACCTCAGTCGAAAGCAATCACTTCAGTCACCATACGCCACTTCAGGCGTCAGCAGTTTTACGATTATCTGCTATAAGGTAAGCACACTTCTTTAAGCCATCTGGCTTGACCTAAAGCCTCTCAATTAGGCTTCTGGTGGATTTTACCTGTTCAATAATAGGAATATACTTAATAAAGCTGAGAGGCCCGCAAACGCAGATGTTTGAGCGCGGCCAACAAAGCGCGGATGACAAAGCGCCGACGGATACATTTTGTTTTCCTGATTGGTCGAGGCACCCGTAGCTTCTGCAGTGCTGTACGGAACTGCTGAGACACAGTGCAGAAGGTGAGTCGAATTCCAGGGGCGCTTAGGTACTAGCAGTGGTCAGTTTTCTGAATGGAAATAATCCAAATCATCAAATGGGATCAGGCACATTTGAAAAACAAATGAATGCTTTGGAAATATTAGTATTCGAGCATTTCATTCAGTACAAAATCCTGAAAGATAGAAGGGAGATTTAGAAAAAGTAAACCTAACTTGGGGATGTTATTGGCCAGGCGTACGAATGAACACAAGAGGGCCCAAGGAAACGCAAAAACCTCTAAAACTTCGTGGTAGAGTTTTAAAAATAGCGTACCTTAAAACGCAAACTCCTTCGTACGCCTCTCGCGTTCTTCTGTGCACTCCTTCGCGTTATTTTCTACGCCTGGCCGATAGGGCCTCTTAACTTTAGGTTCCCTTTATCTAGAACTCCCTAATATTTCTTCTTTAGTCTATATGTATGAAGCGGAATGCAGGATAACGTCGGGGCGGGTACATCAAAAGTCGTCCCCTCAAGAATACAATTCTTGTAACGCATCGTGGTTCCCCGAAGCCTCTCGAGCTGCCTCGCCCAATTCTTCCTTTCGTTCTTTAACGTTGGATATCTTTTATCAATTTCTGCGCAAGATTGTTCGCTAAAACCTGTTGCGCGCAAATAAAACATCAGAGTCCGCACAACACTGCCATCTGTCTGACAATCATGCATGTCAAAAGTATTTGGTAAACCACCGTGAGTCTCCGCTAGGCCTATAGTGCGCTAGCCCTCGTATTTTTTTCATTGCCAGCCCATGCAGTCACATCACAAGTGGTGGCCTGTTGCGTGTGCCGAGGTATGCGTGGCCGGCAGGAGGTCTTGACCCCACTTCACGCAGAGTCAGCTGAGACGAGGAGAGCTTTCTCGGCGAAGAATACACTTCCCCGTCCCCAGATTCCCCAGATAATCCCTAAGGACGAACAAGTTCGAGAGTGAGAGGGTCCGGGCAACCTCCGTGGTCCCAACGCCGCTTTCAGTGGCCGGCGCCTGCGGGCACCGCGCTGCGCCGTCAGGCCAATCTGGCGTTCGGTTGGTATGGCGCGCTGGGCAAGTTCAATGGCCCGGCATACGACAAAGGGAACGAACGATCTGCAAGGCAAGGTGTCGAGACATAGTCCTTGGGTGGTCGGTAAAAGGGTTGCCCCTGGGCGCCGCCGCACAAAGGAAGGGGTGGGCTGCATTGCTGTCCGCACGAGGAGGGGCCGAATAGCAGTCGGTTAGCCGACGGCCGCTTCCGTCGTTGACGCCGTGCAGCCGCGAGGACACCCACGCCGTGCACTTAGTCGTCACGTGCCCGAAGCGGGCACCATGGGGGGATTAACGCTGCCTCCACGGTCGACACACCACCGCACTGGCCTCCCGTCAGGCAAACCCCAAGGCACAAACATAACAGGCCACAGAGAGAGCGCCATTGTACCGCTCGCTACTTGGTCGCAGTTTATGGGGAAAAGTAATGGTCACAAGTATCAACCTTGCGTCACTCGGACGTCGAGAAGCCATAGAGTTTCATATTACTATAACAAGAGGGAAATGTGGCTCTGCGATCCTTCAACCATGAGGGGAACGATGGGAAGTATAGGCTACAGATTGGTATTTTGTTGACTGGCGAACTAGTCTACAGGTATCTTTTGGCAGTTCTGGTTTCGCTCCAACTGCAATTGCTATAAGCCGCAGTGAGACGGTGGGACGCAAGGTTATCTGCCTTTGTTCTGTTGCTCGAAGTGAGGATAGCGCGCTGGGCCAGCGGCTGGGTCGATGTTTGCGTCGTGGTGAGATCATATGGGTAGGGACGGCTTAAAATTCCGCCGAGCAGTGCGCTACGATCGGCAGCGATGTGTATTTTTAAAACCTTATAATAAATTACACGCTTTACGCAGAGCACTTAGATGCATCAATTAATGATCAGAAGGACCTACTCTAACGACTCAGTACGTTTGTAGAAAATCGCCAAAATCGTTTCAGGGTCCCTTTAACAAGAAAATTTTATAATTTCATGTTGAAGAGGTGTTCTGCGACCTTGGAGAAGATAAGTAAGAACTAAATAGGGCACTATTATTACAGCACAAATACTACAGCGCAAGACCGAGTACTTATGTACATCGTCAAAAAATGCGCACCCTAGACCGGAATTGTTCGTCACTCGTGCCCCCGTGTTTAGGGCAAGTACACCTAATCCCGACCCCAGTCGCCATTGTAGTGCCATACCACTTGCGTATCATCGAGGTGACGGGAGCTGCCATACTACGTGCCTATCACCGAGGCGACGAGTGCTCCCACTTCTCCGCGACGAATCAAGAATTCGACACGGAAGGGGACTTCAAGAAGCACCCAGCGATCTCCGCGACGAATCAAGAAGATGGCGCGGGTGACGTCATCACTCGCCCCGCCTGGTTGCTGCCGACGAGAAGTCGCTAAACTAGTTCCTGTCGACGAGGTGTCGCCAAAGGGATTGAAGGGAGAACCGGCCCATTGTGAAGCGAGAGTCGCCTCCAGCCGCCAAGTCGATCTGATGCGTTCATCGAGCAACATGTACACTATCATCCACTATCTGTAAATATTGCATAAAGTTTCTCGTTTCTTCTTCGTTTACTGGAAGAGTCCGCCTCTCGTCCTCCACCCCGAAGTGACAACACCATCTAACGGAGAAGCCCGTGTAGGCACTGCGGGTTTGATGACTTTGCAGCTGATAGCGAGCGATAACTCGTGACAAGCATGCGATAAGAAATGGCTGAACGCTATCGTGGCCGTTAATTCTGCCTGTTCAGGCATTCCCCGGCAGAAGATGGCTGCCACCTACAGCATCTACGACTGCGCTACAACCATGGAATGAGCACTCTTGCGGGATATGCACACCGTACGCGCACAAGCAAGCACGCGGCTGGCAGAAGACGCGAGGCGCCATCAGCACTATGCGTGGTTCAGCCTGTGTCCGCCAGGCGGCGGCTCAGCTTGATCTCCGTTTGCCTCGCATTGCGTTGTCATTGCAAGCGTAGGTGACGGTACAATATAGTGATGGAGGTTTCAAACACGGAAGCTCTAATGTCGAGATCAGACAAGCAAAAAAGCCACGTGGTGGTTGGTGTCGTAAAACGTGACTAAATCAAGCAGGCTAGGTGACGATGTGTCGCCGTGCCCTTTCAAAGTGAATGCCAATAAATATCATCATCATGAGTTTTAGAGATCTGAAGGACTATATATGCAGCGTTGCATCGGCTCATCAACGGTGTTAACCGTGACATGTGAGACTTTCTTTCATTTACTAACGAGCGAAAATGCGAACTATGAACATTGCCTGAGGCGATGCACCCAGAAGTAATTGATCGCGCTGTCTCAAGCTGTGCCCGCCGCGGTGGTTTAGCGGCTATGGCTTTGTTCCGTTAAGCACGAGGTCGCGGGATCAAATCCCGGCTGCGGCGGCCGTATTTCGACAGGGGCGAAATGCAAGAACGCCCGTCTCCTGTGCGTTGGCAGCGCGTCAAGGATCCCCTAATGGTCCAAATTAATACAGAGTCCCCCACTACGGTGTGCCTCGCAATCAAATTGTGGTTTTGACATGTAAAAACGTAGGATCCATTCATACATGACTCAAGCTATACAGGAAAGCTTTTTGCGTGGGACGCACCTCTTTTGTGGGGCCAGTAGTAGCCTCGACATTGGTCTGTTCTTTGGGCTCCTTGATCGAGTGAGTTCGCTTGGACTCCCGTCTCGACGTCCCGTGCTTGTCGGCGCCTTTCTGTATTTCCGAAAGAAAAAAAAGGCTTAGTTCCACCTAAGTTCCACCAGGTGCAGTTTCAGTACCGATTCCGCAGTACAAGGTAACGTAAGACATGCGTCCCAAATAATGCCACGCTAGTACGATTAATAAAACTTGAATTGCATTACTACATATATCGGCGTCCTTAAACAGCTTGTAGACGTGCTACCACTCTTGTGGTCCCGTGTACAAACACAATTGCAGAGAATGCTTCACGTGCACCTTTGTGAAGCGGTGCACGTGAAAGCCCGTGCACGGTGCACGTGCACGGGCTTTAAAAGAGGTGTTCAAAAATAATGACAATAATATTTGGATTTGTTTTAATCATCCTTGAACAATACCAGAGCAAAAGAACACTCTCACCGTGAGCAGAAACCACAAAACCGAAAAATGTGCGGTGAGGCCGCCCTGAAATTCCCGTACCACATGGCCATGACGTCAGAGATTTTTACGCCGTCTGCTCTGATCTATGTTGAATTCCAATGGTAGATCCAGATCAAGTTTATCTGCTCTGTATGGAGCAATCCTATTCCAGTGGCAGAATGAGAGCGTAAGTTGTGCGTTCCAATCGCATGTTGGGACCAGCCACCGATTCCGGATCGCTCTGTGGAGCAAACATATTTGCTCCGCCGAAATCCGCAGATTTGACCGGAAGTCCACGTGACGTATTTCCTTCACCCGCCTCTGTTTCCTGTCAAGGTCGCCTGTTTCGGGTTGCGGGCAGCTATGGATGGCATGGAAAGCATCGACGCTACGTCGCGCCTCCTGCTTCTAGATAGTGACAGCTCCGACTCAGACTCCACAAGTTCCCAAGTCCAGTGACGATTCTTCCGACACGGAAGAAAGACAAACGCACGGAATGCCGGGATGATCCAGATGATGGTGCTGATGGTGATGTGGCCTACCGGATCCACCTCTAGTCTAGCGCCCTCTCACTTGATTTCCCTGTACTATAAGTGACGCCACGGGAGCGCACGCATTCCATTCGCAGATTTGACGGGAGCGATCCGAGTCGGAACGACGCGCTTCGTTCGTGCTCAGGCCGAGCGCTCGCGATCTGCCATTGGAGTTCAACACTACGTCATTCTTTTTACATCGAAGCTGTATAGGACAAAGATCCGGGATTTCGTGGCGTCTGTGTGCAAAAACTATCATCATGTGGGCCTTTCCTCGTGATACTCCAGAAAGGGTCGAAGTTCGGGGACCTGTAACGCGCCCTTTAACTGCCCTTGTCACACCTGGGTCCCAAATTATCATCATCAGCAACGGCTCGAGCGTCGTCGTCGTCTTCTACAGCTGGCTCCGTTGCCGCTCATCATTCCAGCGTAGAATTTCACTTCTGTCGTTTTAATCGGGAGGCCGCGCTCACGGGGCCATGAGTCATTGCTTAGAGACAATGAGCTATTCAGTCACTAGGCAGTCACTATTCACCGTGTCACGTGACGGACACATTTAGTAACAGAAGTGATACGCGAATGTGTGCGCGCACTTATATCATAACGATGACCACAGGTCAGGACAATAAATACGTTCGTACCTTTGTTCAAAATTCTTTGTCACCTCTATGTCGTGCGATAAACGGCTTCGCTGGTCATCGCCCTTCACAGAGTGGAATGGCTCATGAGTGTTTATATGTAATGGACCTCAAAGAGGCGCGACGTGATGCTAACGCATTTCGCTTGCATTTAGCGCTAACTCGATACTGAATCATATTTTTAGGCACGGATATAGCTTATCTCTGCTCCGATTCTAATTATCGTGTATGGTTAAAATATTCAAATGCTCAAAGCCCTTCAGTCGAGACTTAAAAGGAAGCTTCAGCTCGGGGCCAACTCTGACGCCGGCAATTTAAACGCATGCAAACCGCAGAAATGGTTTTATGGAACAGCCCCAGGATCAGTTTGAATGAAATGTGTTGCATTGGAGAGGTAAACTTAAATTCTAGTGAAATTGTAGAAAATAGAATTCTGATTTAGCGCCCTGTAAATCCTTTTCAACTTGCCGGAAATTACTATGTTTAATTCTACAAATCCGTAACTCTACAACAAAAAAAGATATCGCAGTTCTATACAATGCATCAATTAGAGCATTAAAAGTAGACAAGCTTCATGCATTAATTTACAACTTACGTAAATTTGTTACAATGTTTACAAGGGTTTTGCAAATGCTCTATTCACATAATAATGGCATATATTTCATAGCGCTGCATATTATATCAATTTTGTCCGCATCAAATGTTTTAGGGGCAGTTTACACAACTTCGATACCATTCTTCATTGTGGAGCTGCAGAGTTGTAAACGTAATAACGGCTCGAACTTTTGCTTTGAAAAGCAACAAACCTCATGAAATTCAGTGCAGACTTGCCGAGAAAAAAGGGTTTTTTGTTCCGACGTATTTTGACAGGAACCCCCGTTCTAAAGCTTCCTCTTAAGTATTGGCCACGGCCCAAGCCTGTTGCATCCTTACTACACAGGGCAATGCACCACCATAATTCAGCTCAGTCGAAGCCCCGAAGCCTGTTGCATCCTTACTACACACACAAGGCAACGCAACATCATAATTCACCTCAGTCGAAAGCAATCACTTCAGTCACCATAAGCCACTTCAGGCGTCAGCAGTTTTACGATTATCTGCGGTAAGGTAAGCACACTTCTTTAAGCCATCTGGCTTGACCTAAAGCCTCTCAATTAGGCTTCTGTTGGATTTTATCTGTTCAATAATAGGAATATACTTAATAAAGCTGAGAGGACTGCAAACGCAGATGTTTGAGCGCAGCCAACAAAGCGCGGGATGACAAAGCGCCGACGGATACATTTTGTTTTCCTGATTGGTCGAGGCACCCGTAGCTTCTGCAGCGCTGTACGGAACTGCTGAGACACAGTGCAGAAGGCGAATCGAACTCCAGGGGCGCTTAGGTACTAGAAGTAGTCAGTTTTCTGAATGGAAGTAATCGAAATCATCAAATGGGATCAGGCACATTTGAAAAACAAACGAATGCTTTGGAAATATTAGTATTCGAGCATTTCATTCAGTGCAAAATCCTGACAGGTAGAAGGGAGAGTTAGAAAAAGTAAACCTAGCTTGGGGATGTTATTGGCCAGGCGTACGAATGAACACAAGAGGGCACGAGAAAACGCAAAAAGCTCTAAAACTTCGTAGTAGAGTTTTAAAAATAGCGTACCCAAGCGACCTTGCGTACCCTAAAACGAAAACTTCTTCGTACGCCTTTCGCGTTCTTCTATACCCTCCTTTGCCTTATTTTCTACACCTGGCCGATGGCGCCCCTTAACTTTAGGTTCCCTTTATCTAGAACTCCCTAATATTTCTTCTTTAGTCTAGTATGTATGAAGCGGAATGCAGGATTACGTCGGGTTGGGCACATCAAAAGTCGTCCCCTCAAGAACACAATTCTTGTAATGCATTCTGGTTCGCCGCAGCATCTCTAGGTGCCTCGCCCAATTCTTCTCTTCGTTTTTTAACGTTGGACATCTTTTATCAATTTCTGCGCAAGATCTTTCGCTAAAACCTGTTGCGCGCAAATAAAACATCAGAGTCCACACAACACTGCCACCTGTTTGTCAGTCGTGCATGTCAACAGTATTTGGTAAACCGCCGTGAGCCTCCGCTAGGCCTATAGTGCGCTAGCCCTCCTTGTATTTTTTTCGTTGCCAGCCCAGTCATACCACAACCGGCGGCCACAGAGAGAGCGCCATTGTACCGCTCGCTACCTGGTCGCAGTTTATGGGGAAAAGTAATGGTCACAAGTATCAACCTTGCGTCACTCGGAAGTCGAGAAGCCATAGAGTTTCATATTACTATAACAAGAGGGAAATCTGGCTTTGCGATCCTTCAACCATGAGGGAACGATGGGAAGTACAGGCTACGGATTGGTATTTTGTTGACTGGCGAACTAGTCTACAGGTATCTTTTGGCAGTTTTGGTTTCGCTACAAGTGCAATTGCTATAAGCCGCAGTGAGACGGTGGGACGCAAGGCTCTCTGCCTTTGTTCTGTTGCTCGAAGTGAGGATAGCGCGCTGGGTGAGCGGCTGGGTCGATGTTTGTGTCGTGGTGTGGTGTCGAAGCTATGATGAGAAAGCGACGGCATCGTAAACGTTGAAAGAACGTGTTTTGACCGTTTCGCCCTTGGTTTGTTAAGTGTGTTAAGTTAGCGCTGCAGAGCAAAAGGAAGGCACAACTGATATAAGAACCAGTGAGTTGTACTTCCAGTGGCTTGACAATCAAATTTTATCGTGGCCTTTGTTATGCATTGCTCCTCTATGTGCTCGTTGAAATGTGTGCTTTAGGACTTTGAAACGCAAACTTACTTGTGGTATGAAAGGATGCTGCTTCCAGGCTGTAGTCTGCTGTCACAAAATGGGTAAGTGCAAAGCTACGCCATAAAAGCTACTGGCGACCGCTTCAGAAGCGGTATACGTCAATATAAAATATAATGAAGCATGTACTCATAGGAGACCACAAGCGTCCAAGCTAGCGCTGTAGCAGATGTGCTTAAAAGTACTTGAAGGCGTTCAGCAATCGTGACAGCCGACGCAGCCTTTCGAAAGAGCGACAGAGTTAGCAAGTGCCTGTCTGCGAAAAAAATATCGCGTTCGCAGCGAGCAGGCGCCGTAGCAGACAATTGTGGCTTTCCTCTTAAAGGCGCAACACTTTCTCACAATACAAAATTTTATTTCCATAAATACTTTATGAGTATCTTTATATAAGCACATGCACGGTTGTTATTGCTGTTGTAAAAATAAATAAATAATTATACTCTGTCGCTAAATCGAGAACAGAATTGCAGAAGAATGCATACCCTGGTGTGCCCTGGTGGCAAACCGTGCTTCAATCTCATAGTCATACAAAGCTAATGTAATGTGTTGTGCATTACATAAGATACTGCCGAAATAAATTAGGTTTCATGCGAATAATATTTGAGTATAGTTCCGTTTACTGCGCCGCAAGCAGACGCCGCTAGTCTAAAGATCGAAGTCAATCCGAAGCCGATACTTCCCAGCCTTCTCATATAGGTTGAGGCAACACTCACGACACTAGCGCCACATTTCCCTCTAGGGTGGTCATTTAGAAACTCTATGCGAGAAGCGGACTCAAGCGGACTCGAGCCGGCCGCAGCACCCAGCTAAAGTTGTCCACGCTCCAGCAACAACACGTATGAAATGACCTGAAATCATGGTGCCGCCACAGTAAAAAACACTGGCGCCCACGCATTGCGGAGTGACTGGGCAGGCATTGTAAAACACGGGAGGGGGCTACGTCGGCAATGACAGCGCTGAAATGAACTACTTCAGATACGCGGCTTCCGCTTTCCATTCACGACAGGTGAGTAAGTGCGACACCAGCAGGTCAACCCAAGAACACCGACGCGTGCGCGATGATCCACTCGCCTTGGAAGACCGTGACGAACGGCTCGAGCTGGTCTGGGACGACTTCCGGCGCTTCTGGCGCCCCTTAGCGATTTCGTCGTGCCTCGTGCCCGGCTTGAAAGCCATGGAGACGACTGCCCTTGTGCCTGCAGGGAAAGGATAGAGGGATGCGGGCAAGCACGACGTACATAAGCTATGCGGGAACGCCTCAGCTATGCGAGACTTGTGACAGCTAGGCCCTAAATTATGTCGCATCGTCACGTTAACCGCATGGCACGCGTCCTGCTGATACCGATGCTGCTGCTGCTGCTGCTGCTGCTGCTGATGATGATGATGATGATGATGATGATGATGATGATGATGATGATGATGATGATGATGATGATGATGATGGCCTCATACTATGGCTCGTACCCACACGGAAGGATCGGCCAATAATTGTGTGCTTGAACTTTCACTTAATGCTTTGAAGCGTTGCATATTTTATTAAAACAAAAGCAAAAAGCACGCAAAACCAAACAAAAAAAAGCAAGAAAGAAGCATTCAAAAATTTATTCGTTTAGTTGATTGTATGTAAGCGCATGCAAACGGCATCGAACACGTCCCTGTGGCTAAAACCCAGAACTGCCACCAAAGAGGTGACGATGGACAAGTTTGCCTTTCTAGACAGCTGTAGGGAAGTTGGTGTTGATGGCCTTAACACAAAGTCGGATTGACTGCACAACGGGAAATTAAATAGGAGTACAAACAAGTGGCCGGTCAGCAGGCTATGAACGGTTTTAATGACGACAAGATCCCTCGGGCCACTTATGCAACTTGTTTACAAAGAACTGCACACATTTATTTATTCATAATATTCTGTATGGACAGCAGTTCGCTCGAAGCAAGCCAAATATTGCAAAACAGAAAGGGAATGCTGATGTTCGGCACACGAGCCCTGACTATATACGGTTTTCTTCTGATTGCTTTTTTCCCACACGCAATAAAATTCACTTTTCAAGCTCCAACGTTCAAATTGTCAACTCCCTTGCTTTTATACACCTAATTTAACCACCCGATTCACGGCCAATCCCCCACTGTGGGTATGCGCCACAGCCACACATGAGAACAACAGTAGATAATGATTATGATGACCTTAATCGTCCCTTTGATTCGTTGGTCTGTGATAGTGCAGCCTACTACTTATGGGTCATGAATAGGGCAGTAAGAGTGAACAATAGTGTAATAAGAATGCTGTTAAAAAATAGCGATAGACGAATACTAGCCATCAGACCCAAGCCGTGGTTGAAGCCATGTTTTCAGCCTCTTCCCGCTCCATAAGGATGACGGCGTTGACGGTGGGCCTGTGACGGATATTACGGATTCGGACATCGTTTATTTAGTGCAGGATAGGATATTGTGGCAGCGGGTGAATGTAAAATAATTTAAAACCCGCCACGTTAGCCTGGTCACCCTGGCATGTTTATTAGTGTTTTATCGTGGCAGTGCATGGCGTTGTACTGTCGTTGGAGCACGCATGGATGAAGAGTTTTAGAATAGGGCTTTGCGTTCGCGGGTAGTGTCTTGCGCTGACAGCGCCACTACGACGTCAAAATTGCTATTAGAAATTAAATAAAACATACCATTTTATAAGAATAGTAATTTTGACTTTCGTGCGTTCGTGTTTAATTACAATTTAGAGGTTATTCTGTAAGCAGCAAACAATAGTTGCCCTTAGTTGGGCCGTGTTAGGCCTACGAGCCATAAAATCTACAGTCGAATTCGGAATCAGCGGCATCTAATGAATCAGTCTTCATAACACGTACACGCTAGTTGAGAGAAAACGATAACCGCAGTCACTTCTCCTAGCTTGCAAACTTCACGCGTTACCGCGAATCGAACTCGGTTTGGTGCAACGTTAAAGCCGTCGCTTTGACGGGTGCCGCCATATTTGTTTACGCAAATCTTCTGAGGCAACTTTTGGGGCTCCCGCAAAATCAGTGAAATAGCACGCCTGGCGCAAAACCCAAACGCAATTAGCGTCTGGAGCATGCGCAGTGGCTTCGACACTATTTATTTGGGGCGCCAAAACGTTTCAGGCCCCTATTCTAAAACTTCCTAATGTTTCCTTTATACGTAAAGGAGGAGAGTGCCGGAGGTGCGAGAAAAATTCATTAAATGTATCGATTATTAGACATTGAGGGCGAACTTGGTGGAACGCTACCTAGCATTCTATATCCGTCTTTTTAGCGTTACCGTAGCTCACGCAGCATTTAAATTTGCGGCAGTGTTATTCCCGCACTTCGTAAAAAGCGATACTCGGACGCAACGGTCGTTCGCATGCTTTAACAAGGCTTTAGATTTAAATGCAACAACACCGTCCCTCAACTGCTTAGTGGGCTTCGGTCTCGCTTAATGTGGTGCATAACCATGAACTCGGAGTGCCTTGCGGGGTCAACGCTATAAACCACATCCAACGCTCCAGTATACACTCGCATGTTGAAGCTGCGAAAAAAATCTCACTAATACATGCCGATGCGGTTATTAACCTTCACGCAAGGCGAATTTCGTGTACGGTTCCCAAGGCTGCTCTTCTTGTTGCCTAACCATCACGTGGCTCATACACAAACTGCAGGGCATTGGCCAAGAAACGGAGCGATTTTTCGAAGTTACAAAAATATCAGAACTGCTATACATCAAGCGCCGTTGCAAGTGTGTAAGGTGAATTTACGCGTTAAATTAAAGGCATCAGTAGCCGCAAGAATGAATAGGTGCTCGAGAAAGTCGTTTGTCTATTGAAGCGCAACTATAGGTCAAACCAACAAAACAGCAATCGCAGCGCACGACTTCCTTTAGCCGGGAAATCTGGGATCTCGCCATTGGCGAATAGAAGATGAGCGAGATGTGATAAGCTTCAGAGATCCGGCGAACTTTTTTTTAAAAGTATCCGTTTATTTCAGGCTTTCCAACAAGGTTGTAAAACTGCTGAAGATGTATTAAAAAGTTCAAGGTGGTGTATTATACACTTGATTGCCTTTCTTAGCAATTGCGCAGATACTTCTGTCGGTCTGTTTCAACATTTTTGAGTGAAGTAATCGGTACTTGTTAGCTTTATTGAGTAGAAGTCTGAAGAGAAAAGGACTGCGTTTATGAAAACCAGCTCATAGCCCACAAATTAACGTTTTCACAACTTTCATTGAAAAAGGCTTGTGTTGAGTTTCAGCGATACAATCCTAAAATAGTGAGAACGCACTTGATGGAGCATAAAATAAGCGTTACAACAAAAGGGCGAATGAAAGCTAAACAGTACAAGCACAGCAATACGTTACAAGGAGACTATGCTACTTGCATAACGGAATATGCTACTTAGCATAACGCAGTGCAATTCAGATGTATAGTGCTGTCTTTTCCGACAATCGCAAAACCACGAATTGTAACAGGAGAAAAAATCGGGCACTTCTACTCCACGTACGCACACACTAAAAAGAGAGACAGACATGCCTGAGCGAGAACTCGACTGTGCCGTGAAAAGTACTCTACTAAACAGCTTCATCGCCTTATTTTACAACTTTGTTCAAGAGTACTTGCAACACAAATGAGCATGGAGCTGACAATCTCCGAGTAAACTTCGCTTCATGCGGATACTTTTGTTAACAGCAGCGCAGACCGTCAAGCACCTTGTGTCAGCCTTCAGCAGGATCAGCAGAATCTTCGAATCTGTATCTGCTGATGTCCAATAAAAGTTTATTAAATCTGAGTGCCCTGGCGCGCACTAAATATACGTGAAACTTATATCCCGCACCCTGAAGGCAAGTAACATTAAGGCAAATTAGACTAAGTAACAGAGAGATAAATGTTAACGGCGCGCGCTCGCTAGAAGAAAGCGCACTTCTCACTGGGGTTCATGGGCGTCCCGTCAACGCCCTGGAAGGCGAGGGCGAACTTGCGCATCTGACGCACGGGCACATTGCAATCGTCGCCGTTGTTGCCCACGGCGCAGGTCATGAGGCAATACGTCATGAAGAACACTTGGTCGTCACTGTACGCCTCGAGACCATTGAGTCGGAAGACGTCCGGTAAGCCCTAGGCCTTGATGGCCGCACGGAACGCCGCGTACGAGGTCCTCAAGCCCAGCACGGGCAACCACAGCGAGTTGGCGCGAGCGGCGTCGTCGCCGGAGCGAGACGTGCCGGCTTTGAGGTCGCACTTCAAGCGGTCCTTGTAGGCGTCGCGGCCCGAGCTCCACCACGGGGATTCCTCTCCTTTGTCGTACATGATGCCTCAGTCGTCGAACGCCCGTGCCATGGAACTGGCCAGCAGCGTGCCCAGCGAGCCGTACGTGATGGCGAACGAGCCTTCGGCGTGGAACAGCGGCGGCTCGAGCGCCCCGACGGCGAAGTGGACGCTGTTGTAGTAGTAGCTGTACGATGTGGCCACGCGACCGTCACCTAGCCCTTTGGAGAAGGTGGTGACGAATTGTCCGAGGCCAGCTTCTTGCGAAAGGCCTTGGCTATACGTTGACGAAGTTGTCGAACGACCCTAGCCGACTCCTTCGGGAACTCCTTGTACAATGGCCCGGTGGTAAAGTTGGAGAAGAACGCGCTGCCGGGCGAAGAGTCGAGGTCTAAGTTTTCCAACATCTTGGCTCTCAGCTTTGTCTTGACTGATTCGTCGATCCACGTCGCGTCGGCGGCGTGTTTTCGGTACTGGGATTTCACGTTTTCGAATACGTAACCCACGTGGTCGCGTACTTGTTGCGGAAAGCGTGCGCGCAGGTGACGGGTCGAGACAACCAGGCCGAACGTGTGCGCCACATGAGCCAGGCAGGCAGTCTTTCTTCTCAACGCGAGCTCGGTGTCACTGCCATTGTAACGCAGAGGCGCGTTTCCAGTGACCGTTCAAAGGTTCATACGGATAAACACCCACGCGATGCCCAACCGGAGCGGCTTGTGCTCCATACTTTCCAGCAGATCGTCGATGCTGCTGAGTATGTTGGAGTGCTGAACCAACACGACGTCTTGGGGTTCCCATTTGTAATCGGGAAAGAAGATATCGTTCACATATAACTGCCACTTGTCTTTCTTAGACTTCGTACGTTCGTAAATATCTTTTAGCTCCATCCTCTCCTCATCTCTAGGGTCTGGCGTGGAGCTCCGGGTTGCACCGACCACAGCTTTGTGCACATCTTTTAGCTCATTTAACTGATCTAGCGTAGGCGCAGGGGCTTCGAAGTACGCGCAGTGTTCTGTGACCGACCGGTTCATTTCTTCGACCGTCTCAATTCCCCGCTTGGGATTCAACAGTCATTGCTCGATGAAGAGTGCCTTGCGCCGACCTTTGTACCCTGGCATGGCCTGTACCTTGAAGATCAGGTTGATGTTCCAGAGGGGGCACGGCCAGACTGCCATTCTCGGGCCATTCCTCGGGCCAAAAGAGGCCGAGATCTCGCTTGAACTGCGCGAACTTGCGTACCTCTTCCTTTAACGAAGTGTCGGAGTGCTGGGCAAGGCAGCTTTGGAAGTACAGCTGCGCAATAGGAAGGTCGGAGTCGTTGGCATTCCTCTCCAGTTGCTGGACCGCGATGTCGAAAGAGCGGGCAAAAATCGTTTCGATGACGGAACGGTGACGACCGACGGGCTTCCAAGAGCCGCACGAGAAGCTGTAGAAGTCGGAGCACGGCTTGACCGATTCGTTCATGGCGGCCCTGAGCGCTTCTGCGTGCTCTATGCATCCCGGCGTTGTGCACGTGGCCACCGTAGGAGCAAGCCACCACATTTTCAACAACGCCACGCTGGTGAACACCATGAAACAGAAAAACACCAAGAGTACGACGACGCACACCAACGTTTTCTTTGCTCTAGCACGAGGTGTTGTCGATGGCAACGCCTGAGAGGACGAAGAGAAACAAAGGCAAATTTTTCCAATAAAAAACACATCAGACGTAGATTAATAAACATAAATGCTTAAACAGATAATAAATACAAATGTTAGGTCAAGCTAAAGTGACAAATTTATGTTCCGAGGAGGGTGAGAAGCTTCACTTTAACCGAGTACAGAGCTCCCGCATGAGGAGGTATAAACTTGGGACAGCGCTGACAAGGCCACAGTGAAAACATGTCGTCGGATCCTGTGATGTATAGTGTCCCGGTTGCGATCTGCAAACTGCGGTGAAGAGCACCGACAGCAACAGCAATTATTCACGTTACATATTCACACCAAAGACTATGACACATTGGGCAAGCTTTTCGTTAGAGCTCACTGAAATCACATTCTCTCCACATAGGCGGTGTTCGCGAATGTTTAACGCCTAAATATGCAAAGGCTCGAAAAGAAAGCATGAAAAAGCTGAACAATTCTGAACACTTGGGGTTCTTTGACGGGCACCCAACGCACGGGCACTTTTGCATTTCGGTGCGACGGAAATGCGACCGGTGCATTCGCCATTATATCCCACTACGTCGGGCCTAGCAGCGCAGTGCCAAAGCTGCCACACCATCACGCAGGGTCTTTGGATGGTGCTAATCGTTTCCATTGCTTGTCTATGTCTTTCACCATCGCCACTGCTGTTGCTGATGAACCTATGATTGCTATATTTTGCGCACTGTTCGTCCTGCGACGCAGCGTTTGCGCAGAAAGAGGATATTTGCACTTGCATTCAGTTTGGATATTCCTTTCATCTCGGTCAGTGTAGTGGCGCTTTTGAGCGGGCTTACAAGTCGATAAAAGACACTCAAAGAACAATTTACAAGAAATTCTAAACTGTAGAAAAGAGCTAGCCCAGTGGCGTAGAAGCGCAGATTAAAAATTAACAAGAGGTTGTTTTTAGTACCAGCTCTGTAGGGGAAACTTCGCGAGATAAGCAATCTGCTAGAAACAGTGTTCAGTGAGAATAATATCCAGCACCTGTCATCAGTCACTTACGATGAACTTAGTAACGTATTGCAGAAGTGAAAACATGATCGCGATCTGTGTGAACTGCGGCGCCTCTGGGACCCTGTTGAAAATTTGAAAGACGATTAAGCTTCGCCTTTAAGAGTGGAACGCGATAACATTCAAAGATCTCGGACTGCTTACCACGCTTCCCGGGAACTACCCAACTATCTAACCGTAATGTTTAACGGGAAACGCTGGCAGCGAATGCGATGCACGAAGGGGAGAGCAGGCGAACTTTCTGATAGATACGCGGCCTCTTGCGCGGGCCGCGGATGCGTAAAGTTTAAGGGGCTTTACGGATGCGGGGAGTCGAGCGCCATCTTGATGTTGTTGTTTCAATGAACCGGGCGGGCCGCGCCGCTCTGTTGAATGGTAGAAACGCTGGAAAAGTGGGTTATGTTTGAGCTTCCGCGTAACAGGATTATGTTTTCTGATATATTCAAATTACAATCATACGCTAACATGCCTGTAGGTCGTGTTTAGGTTGTACTGTGCGATTTCTCTGACGTATTTTACTTTGAGTAATTCAATTAGTTCTGTAACGCCTTTGCACCACGCGGAGTGCCTGCGTGGCTGTGGTTCGAAATGATTTTTCGCCAAACGCGTCCAACGCAAGACGCCGTCACCGGACTCTTTGTGACACGGAGCCCTGTCGCGTTGAAAGTCGATAGATAAACAATCAATTTCGCAACTAAAGCAGCAAATAAACGAGAATGGGCACTGCAGCCATCGTCTCGAAATTGGGATTCATCGTCTTCTACGCACTGAAGGGAAGAACTTGCTGAATGAAAGTAATAAAATTGGTCGTAAATTATGTTTTAGAGTTACTACAGGAACACAGCAGCCCTTCACCGCCTCCCTACCCGCCATGGTGGCCTAGCGTCTGCGGCGTTGCGCATGCTGTGAGTCGTCCATCGAGTGCACGTTAAAGATCCCCAGATGGTCAAAACTAATCTAGTCACCTAATACGGCCTGCCTCATCATAGTCATATCGTGGAGCTTAACTTGAGCTTTTTTTTCCCCCTTCTAAGAAAGACAAAGACAACCGTCCCTATATCAAAGCTTTGCTCTCATGCTTGGAGGATGAAATTGTTTGAAAAGAAAGAAGAACGGTCTACTAACAAGAACTCTGTATGGTCTTTTTGTGAGTGAAGAGTTGTACTCGCGAAAGGGCACCGAACCCCTAACCAATCATTCAAAGAGCCTTTAACAGACGATACTGTAGCACGTGCCGACTTCATCTCACCTGTTGGCCAGAAATCGGTAGCTTCTCCTTTGAATGCTTTTTGTCTGGAGGCTGGAACGGGAAACATAAAATGCATGATTCGTACTGTAAACATTTAATGGACACACGCTCGTACATTTCTATCGGCGCTTACAATTTGGTATACCGCATTACTCGCTACGAGGTTGGTGAGAAACTAAAACGGACTCATTTTATTAAGAAAGAACCGTAACGTTCGTTGGGATACCACGAACTCAACCAACTAAATAGAGGGTTTCATTTTTTTAGCTGCACCGAATTTTTGTTTAATTCCCTATGGTAGCACAATTCTAACTCCTGATGTAAATTACTCGAGGGGGTGGGCATTACTTCTACGAAAAACCAAATTCATAACTGAATAATTAACAGCTACGCTAACCAACTTATTTAATTATTTACCTCATGGCCCATTTTCAATCTACGAGTTATACCCGGTGAGTTCGCAAGGCGATGTATCCACTTGGAACGAATTCTCGGGACTGCACCACTTTCGAGATAAAAATTTTCGAAGTGTCGGACGAAATGCGTTCGCGCTCCAGTTACTTGTTTTAATGAAACCCTGTTTCATGCGTTGAAGCACAAAAGTAACTGGAACACCAATGCATCTCGTCGGACAGTTTCAAAATTATTCTCTCGAAATTAGTGCAGTCCTTAAAATTATTTCTAAATGGATGCGCCTTGCGAACACGCTTGCTGCAATTCGTAGGTTAAAATATGTGACGTAAGATATTCTTTAGAACGGTAATAAGCGTAATTGTGTTAATCATACAGATAAGCGTTTTGATTTCTCGTAGATGTAATGGCCGCCTCATCGAGCAATTTAGATCAAGGGTTAGAATTGTGCCTTCTGCCATGTACAGGCAATTTTTTAAAATTTGGTGCAGCTAAAAGAAAAGCTGTACAGACGCCAGCGCTGCATATGTAACACACGACACTGCTTGTCGTTCTTTTTTTACTTTCCTTCCTTTGTTTATTATTATTTTTGCGGATATTCCACTAGAATAAAATCTGAAATCTACTTTATATTGGGCCGCATATTTTGTGTATCTGTTAGAGACACCCTAAGAAACCTTTACTCGAAAAATAACAAAAATCTTCATTGGGCAATTTCGTCGAGAAGTCACATTATAATTTTTGAATAGTGAAAGTACATATTACATCGCGAGTCCGAGGGCACCATATGTATTGCTCGTACAAAGCGACAACTGAAGCACGGCCGCTCGATCAAAACGCATGTTTGCATTGAGTGGGCGTTACTAAGGCACATAAATTTGTCTGTTGTAACGTTTACGTCGACGCCGAAGATCTTGCTGAAAACCTTTCCATAAACAGTTACTATCTCAAGAAGCTTAAAGAACTGGATGATCTGAAAAGACACTTTATATTGGTGGAAATCCAGGGTTTGACGGAATCCCGTCTGGTCGGGAAGTGGCATGACGAAAAAAAGGAAACATCGACCAATAAAAAATTTTAGTGAACATTTTTTTTAAAAGACGCTTCGGTTCCCACAAGGGAGCTTCTTCACTACCCACACACACAGGTTCTCAACAAGGCTCGCAGAGTCAAACTCCACCATGTTGTAGTTCTCAGCCAATGAGAAAGGCCATAGCAGCCCCGTGAACCAATCAGAGCGGATGAACTGGCGAATTTGCCAAAAGTAAAAAAAGACACCTGTCATCGCGTCTTATGGTTTACATCTCCGCTGTGAAATGTCTTACACACTGGGTATTCAAATAAATAAAAAATGCTTAAGTAAACTGTACTATTGCCTAGCCAGAACAAATAAACCAGCCTTGCATAAAAGCATTCCTTGACGAAGAAAAAAATGAAAATATATGTGCACGGTCTGCACACATATCCCCGCGTAGTAAGAGGCACACAACAACGAAGGTGGCCGTTAACACCGTGATGACCTATATTTCACCTGGTGACCTCTATATATAGCATATGACCTCCATAACATAAACCCACTGACACGTGGAACCATAGAGCAGGCAATAACGGTACCTATACCTTCTACATTACTTGGATGCTTCACCGCAGAACATTACGAGGTGGGGAAAAGCAAGCCATCTGGAGGTTGTCTCCAGTTCATCACTGGTATTAGAAGATGCCGAGTCGCATGTTATGAAAAACGAGCTGTCATATTACATGCTGAAAGCGTTCCTCATAAATTAACTTCTAGAACGCTTCACTAAGAATCTGTTGCTGGCTGATCCATTTCGTTTGATGAGCAGGATCGTTTTCATGTACTGCTGTCGCGAAGAAAGGGCGAGCTAAATGAAAATGAGCTTGGCCTTGCGTCTTCTTGTCCGTCTGTCCGTCCGTCCGTCTGTCCGCCCGTCTGTCTAATACATGCGCGCGTCCACGCGCGTTCATGCATGTTAGCTTTATTCGGGCGGTCGGCTTTGCCGCTACTGGGGAGGCCTCCTCCCCCTTACCCCTCCCCAGCGCAGTGAAGGTACAGCACCACACGAAGCTATCAGCACTCGGCGCACTCTGTCCTCATCGAACATCGCTTTTAAGATGGGGCCCACGCGTCCGCGTCATATGCAGCTGCACCGCAGTACGGTTTATCACGGTTGATAATGGTTCGCGTCGAGAGGAGGCAGCGTCATCGACCACGTCTACATACGACTTCTACCAAGTGTGGTACTGTTCATTTACGTCACCTACTACAACACGAATCAGCTAGTGATCATCTTCCATGAAGCAACAGCATCATCCAAATGTATCATTATCGAATCGAATTTCAAGATAAAGAAAAAACGCAACAAGAACCAAACAAGAGGCAGTGTACATAACAAATCTTGCATATATTTGCTTAATTTACAAAATATCCCTCGTCATTTAATCCCACTTTCACGTGCTCTAGGAGTTATGGATAACATGAGTGAAAACATCGCTACCACTCGCCTCTTCTTCGTCGTCACACGATGGTCTCAGTTAAAATTTCGGCACAGCAACTGCACTTCTCCGTTTCACGATTCTTTCGTGGTGTTTCTCACAATTATACCAAACACGGCAGCATACGATGACGAAACAGCGAGTGTTAGCAGCCAATGCTTATGCATCATTTGGATCATTCCTGCAAGAGATGCTGCGCGTACTTTTTTTCTCTTCAGTTTCCTTCCTATGAATGTCACTTACTACTATGCTTGTTAGCCTTTCGCAATTGACGAAAATGTTTTCGGGCGCAACATCCGCAGAAACACACCACGTAGGAGTGTAGTCTACACACTAGCGTTGCATTATTATGCCCATCACTGTACTTTCTTGGAACAGCAGGGGTGAGGGGGGAGGGGAGTGGTTGTTTTCGTTCCGAAAGGAATAAAACATGGCTGTCCACTGATCGTTCCAGTGGCGCTGATTTCTTCTGCCGGCGCAGATTGATTCATTCGCACATGATGAAGATTTTGCGCGGCAGTATGATGTTGCCGAGCCCTTTTGGCGCGTATAGGACGCCGCTGTGCCAAACATTCCTCCCTGAGCACTCGTTCTAGCGGCATTTTTAACGCACCGCTGCACGTCGCCGCTAATGTCGACGAGCCACCGCAAGCTAAGCAAGGGGAAGCGGACCAATCGGAGAGGGCGGCTCCACTTTCCTCACCCGGTTATCTACATTTACGGCGCTAGCTCGGCACCACCGAAACCCACTCCTCTCCTGCGCGCTTTTCGCTTCTCGTCAGCCTATTAAATAAGGAAGAGCTACGACGGTAGACAGCGCTAACCCCTTTGAAACCACAGAAATTTCACCTCCCATAAACGTGGAGAGCATTTGATTAGGCTGTTCAACCGTTAACCTTGCGGGTCACCACCCGTGCTTGCTTCAGTGGTTACGTAAATTTAAAGTCAGATTGGAATAAAGTCAGAATGGAATAACTCTAGGTTCTAGCGCCCCCGCGATTAATCACTTTAGGGAATTGTTCTCCTTTTGCGCGACTGCGCAATGCAGCGACAGACGTTCTTCCTGGCTTAAGACGAACTCCAAAAAAGGCACTTCCCTCGCCAAAACAGGAACTTGCCCCTATACCTGGTGCCGGTATGTGGCCGCAGCCTTCCTCATAAATCTTGCAACTAACAACCCCTGGCCTCGGTTCCTCAGCTGCGCAGCATTTAATGAATGCGCCGGTCGGTGCTTTCTGCGTAACCGAAGATGCTCTGAATTTCTGTCCGGACCAAGAGGAGATCGTGGCCCGGAAACCTGTCACTGGAAATTTAAGTTGGCAATGCTTAACATGTGACGGCGATCCAATGAACTGGAGTAGCAAGCTTTTCGGAGATTTGATGTCATCTGGGATATCGTGGGGCTCAGCAAGTCCAGAACTGGTGAGGCACGGTGCTGACTTAGTGGTTACGTTTTCCAAATTAGGTGAATGGCTAGGCGCCCAGGGTAATTTTCTGCTACATTATGTTCAGTCCCTCCGGTTTCGTGTCCCCCAAAACTTCTAGCGACATCTACTAGGCTTGAATTTGTGAACGCGCGAACTTCTGTACGCTCACTGCCACCTACTTGCGGGCCCGCAAAACTCCGACGCGATATTTTGCCAGGAAGCCGGTGCAGGAGCTGACACACATCCGCCCAACGCATAACGCCCTAAGCATAGTGGTTCATACAATTGTAACTATATAGAGGGAGCTCTGGCGCTAGTATCTGCAGGAGCTGCAAGCGGGGTGGCTCAGCCCATAGAGTTTCATACAATAACTCTATGGTTCAGCCGGCATGGGTGTGATTGTTACTAAGTTGTAGGAAACCCTATGGGTTAGTACATATATCTGCCTAAAGTTCGTCCTTCTGGCTTCAAACGAATCCGGGACTTTGTAAACTCATCGTTTTAAACACAGTACTATTTCATAAATAATTAGATAAAAACCACTAAGGTTACCCGACGGCGGGATTCGTACACACGACCTCAAGTACAGATGCCCCATATTGAAACCATCACGCCATGGGCGCATGCATAGACAATAGGCATTTATGAATTTTTTATCGCCGCGGGCAAGTGAGCGCGTTGAGACGCGTCAAGCGTTTTTTTTTTTTGCCTTTTACTGGGGCACAATTATAACGCAGGGGAGCGCTTGTGCGCACAGGGAACACAAGCAACCATAAAAAACTACTACTACTGCACCTGTAAATACGGGGAGATGCTTCTGAAGAGGACGCGTTGGAAAGAAGGTTAGTGTGTCGGTGGGCAAACTATGCGAGAAAAAAAGCACTACAGCAACATTTCTCTTATTTACCAAACACAGGATTGGGAGTAAAAGTGAGTTTAGTGGGGAGATCGTCATAGCGCGCATGGTGTCTTTAGCAGTTGATTATCTCTTAAAATACGGCAGTCTTGATTTCATGGGTGCAGTAAAGGCTCCAAAGTAATGATTACAAAGAATGATATACAGCATATGACGATTCGTCAGTGGGGAATTTCCGTCCTAATCTTTTCTACGGTCTCCAATTCACAAGGGCATGTGGGGGAACAAAGCTGAGTGCGCCTGCAATTATTAACAAACGTACTTTTCTCACTGTCGTAGTCAATATTCTGAGTTCAGGTAACCCAGATCTATTAATTTCGGCATTAAATAGGTTTTGAGAGGCGTATGGCTTCATAGACGGTGGATTAACTGATAATATAGCGGTGAATCCTTCTCGTTCTTCCCCACGCTCGCGCCGTACTCTCCCGGCACTTCTTGTCCTTGCCAGGCCGCTTGATCAAGCATCGAGGCCTTCTCTTTCGTGCTGGACATGGTGCCCGAGTACGACCACGCAGCGCCGAACTCCGCCATGGCAGCGTCATTACAGCGGCTCGGATCGGCTTTTGACTCTAACAGAAAGCTCTGCCGCAGCTTCGTCATAAAGTGCGTCAAATCACACTTTGCTTTCCTAGGGGGTTTACTTGAGCAGCTCGAGGATGGCGCACTGCTAAGGTTCCACGGGGCACAAAGGAAGAGGAATGTGTTGACAGTGATAGAACAACTAGGCAAGCCCGCGCTCGTTCTCACCTTCAGCATGTCCAAAGTCCACAAGTGAAAAGAGCTGGTAGGCGCAAACTACCGCAGGGTTGACGCCATAGCCAGCTAACTACAATATGCTTCGCCTAACTTCGATTGCCACAGTACGTGAGATCTGCATAATTTTATACCGAACAAAAAGAAAATTAGAGAGCCAGTTCCTTGTCTACGTGGATGAATGCGAAAGCATTGCGACCACCGGGCAATGCTTAGACATTGTGCCACAACGCAAGGTCGAGGGTTCAACTCCTAACAAAGGTGACGGGCTCGAGGGCCTTAACTCTTCCTTAATTCACTGTGCCCTAATTAACGTCGCCTTAATACCAATGGTCGTGGGCTCGACTCCCACCGAAGGTCTGAGTTCGAGTGCCTTACTTAACTCTATCCTCATTACCTGTGCCTTAATTAACTTCATCTTAACAACAAAGGTCGCGGCTTCGACTCCCACCAAAGGTCGAGGGTTCGTAGCCCTTTTCGACGATCGTTTGGTCACGCCAACAATGCTGGATTTTCCGCCGCGTGAGCCATTTATTGCTTTCGCATTTAAAAAATCCGCAGTGCTCTGTAACTAATGCAAGCAAAATGTCTCACTGCTTTCTCTTTACAGTACTAAGAATCTGTTAAAATTCGTTAACTGCCGTGAAACCATCGTCATCGTTGGCATTCTGTTGACGCACACAGACTCTCGTCACACACACAACTGCTCGCTTTACGCGAACGCTTTGGCCCATCCGGCAACTCTTCGAAGAAGTCCAAATGATGCTGGATAGCCAGCCAACTGCAATATGCTTCGCATAACAGTGCTTCCTCCGGTGCTTGGGATCTGCGTGGTTTTTTTTTTTCATCTTTTAAACGATCCGTCTGTATACCACATCGAACTAAAATGGCACACCAAGCTTCACAGCGAACAGCACGTGTGAATGCTTTCCCTCTTGCAAATGTGGGAGTGCCGAGCTGTGCAGCTGGTGACTTGTCGTTATACCCTTGTCACGCGGGCAAACTTGAGCGCACTTTCTTCGACGCTAGTGTCATTCGCAGGCTGTGGCGAATGACACTGAACGCTGAATGAACGAGGCTGCACACTTCGCGGCGACGAAATGTGCAGCCTTTTTAGCAATGAGCAAAAACGAGTAAAGTAATATAGGAGTAGCTTTTAACAACGTAGTTTTAATTGATAACGGTGCAAGGTAATAAATTGTGCCACACTGCAAAAAAAATAAAACAGCAAAACAACTACTCTCGCTCTTGCACTGTTTATGTCCGCGCCGGGTCATGACCGCGCACTTGTTTGGCAGAACGCGTCGTTTGGACTGGTACTAGCTGGTCAAATCTTGTCTTGTCTTGGCTCGTGATAATTAATCTTGTTATTGAGGTTGCAATGAATGACTTGACGTGCACATAAGTTGATTGTAAATCATGCTCATAACAATAACAAACTATTTCTGTGCACGCATATTTAAGTGAACAAATACATGTTTCGCCTTCTGGCTGTCGATCGCCATCACCACCATTTTGAAAGAACACTTTTCTTTCTCCTGCAGCAGCACACCGCCAAGCGCGCTGAAGTGCACTTGGTCAAAATACACTTTAGTTTGCCCGCGTGGCAGAGGTATTAGAATGCAGTGGAGTGAATCTTTCTACAACCCCGTACGGTGCATTATCATACGATACATTCGACTGGTTCTCAACGTGCTCCGATAGAGTTTGCAACAGAGCCCACGAGACTGCGTCATGGGCTGTGTAACACTGTAACTACCGCATAAATCCTTCGGTTGCGTAACGCATACAATCCCGTGGATGCGCATGTCGCTTTAAGTGTCACTGCTGATGTTTTCACACCCCTAAAGAAATAACGCAGAACGTTGATCACCGATTTTTTTTTCTCTCTCTGAAGGAACCGTTCAGTGAAGAATAACATCGTTGTAAGAGCTGCAGAAAGGCGTATTAAACGTTGAATGTGGCGTAATATGTAATAAATTACTTTTCTTAGCAATAGTGCAGTTGCATATTGCGGGGCAGAAATTGGTCTCTGCAATTACTTCTTTAAATAATGTAGTCGTAATCGAATCGGTTATTATTGATGTTCAGTATAAAGTCCAAGCGCGATCACATGGTGGCCTCGCACCGTATGCTGTGGGTGCGAGGCTGAGCCGAGGACGGTAGCTCGATATCGTGCGCGCAAGGAAGGAAGGCGGGGAGGAAGCGCGTCGTCTTCCGTCACGCGCAAGGCACCGGGAGGCGGGGAGGGGAGCCTTCTACTCCGGTGGCGGCTGTGTATGGCGCGGCCGCGCGGCCGCTATTTTGAGAGCGATCTGCGATGTGTACAGAGCATAGGCGCACCGAGGCCCGTTACCTCCGTGCGCGCTGTGTTCTCGCCGCTTAGTTGAAGCGACAGGCAGGCATTCGACATTGCGCTCGCTGATGCTTCCGCTTTTCCTCACGCCGGCGTTTTTGACAGCGAGCGTTCGCGGTCATCGAGTGGGATGTGTTCACGTTTGCCTGGCTGCACGTGACACCATGCTTGTTAAGTTAGTAAGCAGCATTTTTTTATGCGAAGCATATTACGAGGGCTCAACCCAGCTCCTCAGGCGCGGCGGTGACCATGAAATCACGTGACACCGTGACGTCACGACAGAGGAGAATTATGCGAAGCATATTACGAGGGCTCAACCCAGCTCCTCAGGCGCGGCGGTGACCATGAAATCACGTGACACCGTGACGTCACGACAGAGGAGAAGTGGCTTTGGCTCAACTCTTGCAAGACGGGCTGGGTGGGAATCGAACCAGGGTCTCCGGAGTGTGGGACGGAGACGCTACCACTGAGCCACGAGTACAACGCTTCAAAGCGGTACAAAAGCGCCTCTAGTGAATGCGGTGTTGCCTTAGAAACGCGCTGTTTCTAAGGCGTGCGTCTCTTGCTCAGGCGCACATTTCGTTGCCGCGCCGAACGCTGCTTTGCTCGACGCTCACCGCGTCCAATGCGGGGCGCGTAGTCGCTGCCCTGTAGCCCATTGTCTTACACCCCTTGGCGGGTCGACGGGAACGCTGTCGCGTTCCACTCTTGAAGGCGAAGAAGTAATGCATGAGTTGTTTCTTCGTCTAGCCGAACCAAATATAGCCAAGCAACAGCAGTTCACCAGGCTAAACAGTGGTTCAACAACTAAAATAAAGGCTAGTATGCTTCGCATCCTGGGCTTAACCTTACCTAAGCCACAGCCATTTTTTTTTCTTTAGCGTGTATAACTCTAAACCTGACAAGGCAGCGTTTATGAAAACGAAGTTCACAGTCCATAAAAGAATGACAACACCTTCATTAAAAAAGGAAGCGTGTCCAGTTCAAGCGATGCACTGCCAAAAAAGTGAACACGCATATGACAGAGCAGAAAATAACCGTGACAACGAAAATGGCGAATGGATGCAATACAGTATAAGCAGAGCAATATACTACAATGAGACTTGGCAGAATGTACAAATTAGCGTAACGCAGTACAACTCAAATGCATAGAGCAGTCTTTCTCGACATACGAAAAATGGTGTCTAATGAAAAGAGAAGAAAAAGACGCGTGCACCTGTGCGGGCCCTCGACTGCGCTGACGGGTGAAGTGTTCTTCCGAGGTGCATTAAGCTGCCATTTTTACAAGTTTCTTTCCGTGTACTTGTAACACAGATGAGTTCCGATGTCACAATCACTAAGCGCACTTCGCTTCACGCGCATACGTTTGTTATTGGCTGTGTTGCCCGCCAAGCGCCTTGTGTGAGCCTTTCTCTTGAAAAGCAGCGGCAGACGTGGCGAAACTGCGTCGCCCACAATACTATATTCTCTGTATAGTTCAGTTAATTGTGCAAACGATTATAAATAAATAAAAAAACGCTTAAAAATAGAAAAACAATACAAATCTCGTCACCCGTAAACACGAAACACGAAACGCCGGCCCATGATGTCCACTCACGTGCCGAGAAAGACAAGACGTTCAGCCGTTAAGAATCAGTAATATAAAGTGTGAATTAAATTTACGGGATACAAATGCCTGTAAATCCGAATCTTCGAGCTTTCAGCACTGTACCTTGGACACCTGTCTTTGATGATGCCGAATAAACGTTCATTCGATTTCCGTATGCAAGCGAGCACTAAATTAAGATACGTGAAACTTATACCCCGCACCGTCAAAAGCAAAAAAAAAAAGAAGAAGAGAGGAATTATGATACGAAAAAATAAAAGAAGTTCACTGCATGCGTTCGCTTAAAAGAAAGGACACCTTTGCTTTGGGTTCATGGGCGCCTTGCCAGCGCACTTGAAGGCATAGGCGAATTTGGGCGACTGGCGAACGGGCACATTACAATCGTCGCCGTCGCTGCCCACGGCGCAGGTCATGAGGCAGTAAGTCATGAAGAACACTTGGTCGTCAGTGTACTTCTCCAGACCCTCGAGTCGGAAGATGTGCACTGTGCCTCCTGCGGCCTTGACGGCCTCGCGGAACGCCGCGTACGAGGTCCTCAAGCCCAGCACGAGCAACCACAGCGGGCTGGAGCGAGCGGCGCCTTGGGCGGGGCGAGACGCGCCTGCTTTGAGGTCGCACTCGACGCGCTTTTTGTAGGCGTCGCGGCCCGAGCTCCACCACGGGGATTCCTCTCCTTTGTCGTACATGATGCCTCGGTCGTCGAACGCCCGAGCCATGGAACTGGCCAGCAGCGTGCCCAGCGAGCCGTACGTGATGGCGAACGAGCCTTCGTCGTGGAACAGCGGCGGCTCGAGCGCACCGACGGCGAAGCGGACGCTGTTGTAGTAGTAGCTGTACGAAGTTGCCACATGACCGTCGCCCAGACTTTTGGAGAAGGTGGTGACGTAGTCGTCCGAGTTCGCCTTCTTACGATATGCCTTGGCTATGTTGATGAAATTGTCGAAAAACGATTCAGTGCTTTTCGGGAAATCCTTGTACAGCTGACCTATCGTGAAGTTGGAAAAGAAATGGCCGCCGGGTAGAGAGTCGAGGTCCAAGTCTTCCGACATCTTAGCTTTCAGCTTTGTCTTGACCGAGTCTTCAATCCATGTCGCGGCCGCAAAGCCTTTTTGGTACTGGGTTTTGACATTCTTGAAGACGGACTCCAGGTAGCCGCGCACTTGTTCTCGAAAACGTACATGCAGGTGACGGGTCGAGATAGCCAGGCCGAACGTGTCTGCCGCGTGAGTCAGGCAGGCAGCCTTTCTTTTCCGCGCGAGCTCAATGTCAGTGCCTTCGTAACGCAAACGCGGTTTTCCGACGATTGTCCAAAGGGTCATGCGGAGAAGCGCCCACGCGATGCCCAACCGGAGCGACTCGTCATCCATACTTTCCAGCAGGTGGTCGACGTTGTCGAGTATGTCGGCGTGCTGGACCAACACGACGTCCTCGGGTCGCCAGGCGATATCGGGAAAGAACATCTCGTTCACATACAGCAGCCACTTGTCTTTCTTGGACTCCGTACGTTCGTCAATTTCCTTCAGCGTCCTCTTCTCCTCATCCCTAACGTCTGGTGTGAAGCTCAGGGTTGCGTTGACCAGAGCTAGGTACGCATCCCTTATCTGCGTCAACTGTTCGGGTGTAGGCGCAGGGGCTTTTAAGAGCTCGAGGTGTTTTGTGACCGACCGGGTCATTTCATCGGCCGTATCAAGCGCCCACTTGGGATTCAACAATCCTTGCTGGATGAAGAGTGCCCTGGGCCTGCCCTTGTACCCTGGCATGGCGCGTATGTTGAATATCAAGTTGACGTTCCAGTTAACGGTCAAATTTATCAGCACCTTGAGAGGGGGCACGGACACATTGCTATTCTCGGGCCATTCCTCCGGCCATAAGAGGCCGAGATCTCGCTTGAACTGCGCGAACTTGCGTACCTCCTTCTTTAACGAAGTGTCGGAGTGCTCGGCAAGGCAGCTCTGGAAGTACAGCTGCGCAATAGGAAGGTCGGAGTCGTTGGCATTCCTCTCCAGTTGCTGGACCGCGATGTCGAACGAGCGTGCAAAAATCTGTTCGATCATGGAACGCTGGCTGCCGGCGGGCTTCCACGAGCCGCACGAGAACCTGTAGAAGTCGGAGCACGGCTTGACCGATGAGTTCATGGCGTCCTTGAGCGCCTTCGCGTGCTCTATGCATCCCGTCGTTGTGCACGTGTCCACCGTAGGAGCACGCCACCACCTGCTGAGCAACGTCACGCTGATAAGCACCGCGAAACAGCCAAAAGCCAAGATTACGATGACGGGGACCAACGTTCTCTTCGCTGGAGCCGGAGGTGCTGTAGGTGGCTGCACCTGAGTGAACGGTGAGAAAGCAAGGCAACCTTACCAAATAAAAGCACAAATCAGGCGTCGGATGATTATAAAACACAATTGCTTAAATAGGTACTAAAGACAAATGTTAGGTCAGGCTAAAGGTATAGATTAGTGTTCCGAGGAGGGCTAGGTGCGTCACTCTAACTGAGGACAAAGCTCCGGTTTGATGAGGTGTAAACTTGGGACAGGACTGCAAACGTAACTGTGAGAACATGTCGTCGGATCCCGTGATGTGGAGTGTACCGCTTCCAGTCTGTAAACTACGGATAAGAGTGTGTACAGCAAGTACAACAATTTCTCATGTAGAATTTTCACGTCAAAGACTCACACAACTCACATTCTCTCACACAACTCACATTCTCTCCACATTGGATATGCTGTTTGCGAAAGTGTAACGCCTAAATATGTAAATACCGGGGGAAAACACAAACAAAACAGGTTCTCGCTTGTTCGGTGTTTCTTTTTTTCAGCAAATAACGACATTCAACATTTCATGATAATCACAAAGCGTTATTAAGAATGTTCTGAAGAGTCCAGGTGGTGCACGCGCAACAGCAGTTTCCTTAAAGGGCCCCTCACCAGGCCCCATAGCAAATTTTGGTTATACGCTGGAAGTTGTTACGTGTCCTCTAGGGAGCGTTCTGCCTAAAATTTTTTTTTCAAATCGGCTCATATTTCAGTGTCGCGAACCCATGATTCCAGCAGGAGGGCTCCAAGCAAAACGCTCTCTCCACTCGCCCCGTCTAGCCTTCGCAAGCGAAATTCCTTCCCTGCGTTCTCCCATACCAAACCTCGAGAATCGCGTGACGTATACGTCACAGGCCCCACCTACATTTTTTTTCTCCTTGCTTTTTTTCTTTTTTCGCTGATCGCTCCACGCGCGAGGTCTCGTTCGCGCAGCGCACCATATAGCGCGCTGTGCACAAGGAAGCACGACTAGCGGTATAATTCAGTGCTACACGAATATGAGGTATAGAACAAGCGAATCGCAGAGCGTGATCACGCGCTGGAACACGGTAGAAAATTGAATAGTTTCGGTACCTCTGCACGTGACCGCACGACTGTGGGAACAAGCAGACGAAGCGCAAGTATACATCTCTCTTGCTTAGGTGCGAAGTAAAAAAAAAAAACACGCAGACATTCCGTTTGTGCGTTTTATTATTTCTCTAAACCTCAATTCATTAATTCAAGCAACAGATCACACAAATAACAGATGTTGCCTTGAATAATTTTCGAAGTCACCTGTCACCACGAGCTACGTCACACTGCGGACACGATCACGAAGGCGCAGGAGCCCGGCTACGTCACCGTCCCTCTCCGGGCGGATTCGCCGCGAGTGAAGATGGAAACGGCGTTCAGATTGAAGTTAGGATGGATAGTTGTGCCTGTTGGTCGAGCATGATCTAAGAGAAGGCGCGACGGCACACACAGGGCGCCACATCCAACAATGTTTAACCATCAACAAACGCCACTATTTTATACAGGTTCGACTAATAATTGAGGCCAAAAGGATCATGGAAGCAGGTGATAACATCAATGTCGTGTGTGTGTGTGTGTGTGTGTGTGTGTGTGTGTGTGTGTGTGTGTGTGTGTGTGTGTGTGTGTGTGTGTGTGTGTGTGTGTGTGTGTGTGTGTGTGTGTGTGTGTGTGTGTGTGTGTGTGTGTGCGTGCGTGTGTGTGTGTGTGTGTGTGTGTGTGTGTGTGTGTGTGTGTGTGTGTGTGTGTGTGTGTGTGTGTGTGTGTGTGTGTGTGTCATGTGTCATGTGCCCTCCTGGAGGGCACTAGTTGTAACAACGTGTCATTACCTTGATTTGGGCGAGTTGGTTTATCTTGACAGTTTTCATAAAAAAGCGCTAAAACGAAGACGCCAGTGCTGTCGTATGTGTTCCTTCGACTTCGTCTTCCTCTTTAGCGCTTTTTTATGAAAACGTGTCATTATGTCGTGTTATTGACCCTGCTAGTAACAGCGCAAAATGTAGACAAGGGACGAGACAAGAAGACACCACAAGCGCTTGTGGTGTCTTCTTGTCTCGTCCCTTGTCTACATTTTGCGCTGTTACTAGCAGAATGGAAAACCAACAAGCCCAAGCTGCTATTCTAGCGAAATACATTTTAAGTGTTATTGACGGCGCCTCCAGGGCATCAAAGCGGCAACGGGAACACTTGTAATGTCACGTGCTCTCCAGAGGCCTCTGTTAGCCGCCACATGTGCCCTCCTGGAGCAGTACTTGTAAAAAAAAACAATCTATCGTCGCGATTACCAAAGCACCCCGCAACGGGAAAAGCGCCCCGTGACTGCTGCAACATACCGCGCCCCTGCGAGGAGAATTAAGGAACACCAAGGAGTAATCTCTCCACGGGCCTCTTGCATTTCGCCTCTATCCCGGCTGCTGCCGGACGCGTCCTCAATATTGGAGGCATGAACAGCGGCTATACTCGCACGTTTTTTGTGCAGGATTATAATGGCCGAGAAAGGCCGCAAAGGGCCGCAGGCCCGCTGATAAGGATTAACATTTTTGCTGCTTAACATTAAAATTTGTATGCGTCCATTAAGTAAATGGATGTCGCATGCGTCATATGCACTGCATGTGAACCTACGAAACCACGTACACATACTTTCACGCTGTCGAAACCTGGAACTCTGGTAATTACGCGCGTGATTGAGCACACCGCGTGCATGCGTCGTGTTTCAGCAACACGAACTCTCAATTAACGTGCGCGTACTTTACGCGTGAAATAATGGTCCTTTTCTCTATTTTTTTTCCGCAATTACAACACGACATTCTTACGGCCAGTTACCGATTGACGAAGCGTTATCTCGATTGAAAAAAAAAGACTGCTCCTCAGGGCTCGAACGAACTTTTCCCCGGATTTCCTCCGGTAGCGTGTTAAGCCTGTTTCACATGATGCGAGTTTCGTCGCACCGGAAGTGCGATTTCCGTCGTTTGCGATGAAAATCGCAGTCGCAGTGCCGACCCCCCGATTTTCGGCTGCGACCAACCGGTTGGTCGCACAGTCGCACCGTCGCACCGATCGCTGCGATTTTCCGTCGAAATTGCGCGGAGAGCTGTCAACGGAGCTATTTCGCCGGTTTGTATGGGTTTGTTTTGGAAAATGGCGCTCACATGACAAGTGCAATGCGCGGAAACGTGGATCGTCGAATTCGGTACGTACGCGAAGGGAGAATAAAAAACTTGTACTGCAGATTGCATTCTCCGATTGCTATGCGTTTGTTGACACGCTACACAGCAAATGAAGTGCATTTTCACGTTTGCTTCGTACGCCTTTGCGAGTTGTGAGTGCTAGGATGTGTTCAATCCCCAGCAGACGACGAGGTCGTCGCAACTTTCTTTTGTTGAGTAGCATGCAAAAATCGCGCTTACGGAGCAGCTTGAATTATCTCAACCTCGGCAAGGGCAAATGACAAGACAGCAAAGTACCCGAAGTTTCAACGTTGCGCTGAACGCGGTACCGTTCAGTTGCATTTTCTTGTCGGTTTTCAAGCATGAATTTCCTGATGCATCTTGAAAGCTTATCTTGCCTCTTACTAAATTTGACACAGCAAAAGTGTAGGCTATCGTAATGAATTTGCTACGATAGCATTAAATCCGTGGCTTGAATAAAATATTACATGCACGTTAAGTTGCACCTCTTCTCTGGAGATTTTTTTCTTTTTTCTTGCACAGTAACCAATAAACATTGACTATGTTGCGGACTTTGTATCCTTACTGCATCTGTATGAACACTTGTTCTGCAAGGTAATTAACTGTACAGCTAGTAGATTAAATAAATTGCTTGCTATAGTGGCACAGTGACAACGTACCCTCCTGCACAATTATGTAGAACTCGTGCAACAATGCGAAAAGCAGGCAAACGGCCTGTTCTTGTGGGGATAAAACAGTATAAAAGGACACGCTGAGGAAAATTAAATCAAAACTGTGCAGTGAAGTCAGCCAGTACAAGCAGTTATTGCACGTTCACAGCTGATCAAGTGTGCAGAAACATTCATGCCTTACATGTTTCTAGCAAGTTTCTAATAAGCTTGCGATCACATATATTAGTGTGTAAACCCATATAACGATATCCGCTGCGATTACTATCCTTATAAGTAATGAATTACCATGCTACTTGCAAGAACATATCACCCGAGGATTTTAGAACAAATTTCTGCATTTCAACTATACACAATATGTGGTTTATTCAATAAAAGACCACAAACAGGGCTTTTTTGCAATGACAAACTTATTCCAAACTTTACTTACATACAGGCAAGAAAAAAAATTATAGACAGAAATATTGTTCTTCAATTTGTTCACCTGCCACTGTGGCTATAGCATTCTGCTGCTAACACAAGGCGAGGGGTTGATTTGCCAGCCATGGAAGTCGCATTTCGATGGGAGTCATAGGTGAGAAAAAAGCTCTTGCACTTAGATTTAGTTCATCACCTTTTATTGAACCCTTACACTTCAAAATACTATTGCATAGGGGGCATGCCTATGCAAAATCTAATGCCAATAGTAAGCAAAGGGCAGAATTGTAAAACAACCATCTTTCATGATAATTTGAGTGTGTAAATATTCATTGCATCAATATGTATTGTTCAACAGCACTGCACAAATAAGCATGATCAGGTATAGCAAGTACTCTGTCAGGAAGCTGGTTCTACAGATGTATAAATGTCAAGGCATGAATGCTCATACTACGTCGCACACATAGCACAAACAAAACCTTTTTCAAGAGTTGTCCCTTCTGGCAGATATGAGTGGGCCATAAGCAGCAGAAACTTTATTGCAGGACATTATGTAATACTGCTTATGAAAAAATGAAGAGAGTGAAGAGACTTTTAACAGCAGTACTGCCTCATGCTGCGCTAATAGGAGGAACGATGAGAAAAACACTTCTGGTAGAGCACTTAAACAGTAACTTTCTGAAAGACTGAAAATTCCAGGTGAGAGTTGGAGGTACATTTGGCCCACACACACCAACAACACGGGCATACTACATGAAACACTACAGCCTATGGTGTATTACAGTCTATGGGAAAGCTATCTTATACAGAAATCAAGAATGATGCAACAAGCCCTTGACAACACTGCAGACTTTCTTGGCCAGTCTGGCCTCTCGCTTTCTGATAAGTCAGCTCATATCAACGTCGGAAAAAAAAGAAAGACTAGAATCAAGAACTACCCCAGATTGCACATTGTGATCCACATAGCTGGACAAATATGCCCGCAAGTCAACATCCACAAATCCTCAGCTAGTGTAAGCCCATGACGGCAGAGCCAGCACGTGGGTGAAACAATTATGCAGTGCCTGGACGCAACTTCCACATCTGGTGAAAAGATTAATCTCGAAATTATGGGGGTGGACGAGTGGATACTATAGAAAATCGCAGATGCTGTGCTTGTGTCCAAGGTATCGTACGGTATGAATTACCAGCAGCACACAAAAAGACAACTCATCGAATACAGGCATCGGGTAGTAATAACAGGTCTTTCCAGCTGTACCATGCTTGAAGACCTCTATGAGAAAGTAACGGACAAGCACCTAGACGGAGTAGAGTTGCAGCCTGCAGCACAAATTCTTTGTCTCAAGAGCTCAGAACCTCGTCCCAAGATACTATGCCAGCTAGCATATGAGATGCAAAGACGACTACCTCTCCCTTCAGAAACACAATGTCGGGAGTACCTGAACTTGAAACACAACAGGCCCATACCGTGGAATATGGGGGCAAACAATTAGGCCAGAAGACTATATGCAACTGCAAAACACACAGAGGAGGTTGTTAATCATGAAGATGCAAGCAAACATAAGGCACATATAGTACACTGATCTGGCAATAGCAGTGTAATAGAAGTACGACACTACATAAACTAAACCCCATATAAGTCAGTACCATTCCAGGTCATCCTATACCTAGAAAAGCTGAACTGAAAGCAATCAAAGCAGCACTTGTAGTGCAGATTACACCCTGCACAACACCCTGCATGGATTCACCAGAAACTGTCTGTGCCTGCACATCACACAAGATTGTCAGGAAAATCAGGTGATTGACACGTGACTTGAAAGCACATGGCCAGAAATAAAATTACAGGATACGTAGCCATGCAGATATTCCAGGACACAAGCAGGCTTATAAGCCCGACATAATAACTGAAAACTAGATGAATTTGTGTGTATTCATTATTAACTAAAGTGCAACAGATAGAGAACAGACAAGAACGAAGCGCTCTGTGTGTTCATTTCGTTCCTGTCCATCACATTTCTGTTGCAATATAGTTAATGAATTCACGAGGCTAGTCTTCATCAGGTTTTATTGCATTACTACTTCGTGGTAACCTTTATAGATCACTGCATTTTCACAATAAACCTTTTAATCAGAAGTTAGCATACCCTGTTCTTACTGCGTCACACTGTACATTCTTGCTACATTGGCCAAATTAAAAATTTTGTAAGGTATCATGAGAACCATTAAAGTGACTTGTTGCAGTCTAAAAAAAAAACGAATAGCCTGGCTGCAAATGGCACCAGAGAACACATAGGACAAACGAGAAAACCGATATGATTTAACAACCAAAAGTTTAATGTACACACCGAGTAAATGCTCGCTGACAAGCAATAGACTGAACATACACAAAAAGGAGAAGCAAAAATTCAGGTGCGTTTCCTGACAGGAAATGCATCCATTTCTAACAGAGGCTGTGCTGACAAGATTGACCCAGCATTTTTAGATCTACAGCTTCCGTAACTTCTCTAGGCAGCCGATCTGCACAGAATGCTAGCTTCTTCCTCTACAATGCACGCTCAGATGTGGAGAGTGCATTGTAGAGGAAGAAGCTAGCATTCTGTGGAGATCGGCTGCCTAGAGAAATTATGGATGCTGTAGATGCAAATACACTGGAAGAATCTTGTGTCAGCATGGCCGCTGTTACACTTTCAGAGATGGATGCGTTTCCTGTTGGGATCTGTATTGACACACATCAGATCTTGCTTCTGCTTTTTGTGTAAATTAGATTTATTGCTTGTCAAACAGCATTTACTCGGCATGTTCAATAAACTTTTATTTGTTAATACACCTCATGATTGTCTCGGTCTCTAGCAGAAAGGTGTTCATTCTTTTTACAGTGAAGCTGTATATGCCTATGTGAAACACTCATGGTCCGATCCCAAAAACCCTAGTGTAGGGGTATGAGCCATTGTTTAAGGGGGTGTGAGCCATTGCATTCGTCTTGCATGATGGACGAAGACATTTGTTGTTGGGTAGACATAGAAATGCTTATGCATTTCAAACATACATTTATCTGCGTATTATTGCAGGGAAGGGACACAGAGGGGGATGGGGTTAAGACAAGATCATGATGTCATTATTATCTCACAGCAAAGGTGTGGTGGGCCATTGGCTAGACCGATAGTGACGTCGTTTCTCTCTAGCCTTCATAATAGGGTGCCTCGATGCCAGCGCCGCCGCTGGCATCGAGGCCCCCCCCCCCCCCCGAGACAACCTTGGAGCACATGTGCAGCAGTCTCTCTCAGACTTCCCAATAGGTTCGAAAATGTGTCCCTGTATTTAATTAAATGAAATGTGCAGCCCCGGTGTGTCACTTCGTAACTACAGTGCATAACTAAGTCATAAACATTATGATTAAAGCATTACAAAACACAAGTGCATAACAGCATTCAGAAAGACTTTGATGTACCCGCTGGATTAACACAATGAACCACTCGTTGCACTTTCCATGATGCTGACCTTGCAAAGTGCAATGTGTGGCACTCCAAATAAACAATGTGATAAACCCAAGCCAAACATGTGCATAACCTCATTAAGAAACACAGACATAACCAATAATATAGAAAGACTTGAATAAACCATTGGAATTAACCCAGTGATAAACACTGGGGCTGCACATTTCAGCTTCGCTGGTTTACCGTCTGTACAGGGTGCATGGGCAGTAACTTTTTCTGTTATTGTTTGTTAAGTATTGTATAACGTTGTGCCAGTAAAATACGTTGGGCTAGTTGGTGTAATGTATTGGTACTGCTTTCTTTGCTGGTTTTTTTCTTAATGTTGTGCCCTTCTTCCTTATGTAACAACTTTTTTATTCCCCCTTGCATAATACTCCAACCTTGCAGCCTGCAAGGTATATAACTAAGTACGTAAGCACGTCATTCATTCATCTGCATACACCTCGCACCATTCCTTGCTCAACAAACGTCACTGCATTGATGTCTCGCAGCGTGCATCTACATTAACTGCCATTTGCGTTTTGGTATGGTTTGTGAACAGTGTAATGCATAAAGATTACATGACATTAAGGTTGTGACCTATGCGGTGCATAAGCAAACCTTGCAAAAGATGACATGTTGGATTGTTGAGAATAAGACAAATTGTATATATCGCAGTTACTTTAACAGCATTTAATTGACCACTTGACAGAAACTTCACTTCGCATAGATTCCAACACGTACACTGAATCTGCAGTTTTCTTTTTTGCTTATTAATGCAGTCGTTACTGCATGGCCACATGGTAGATTTGAAAACAAAGTGAAATAAATTAGTTTGTTGCAATATAACAATATGTGTAGATCACTGCGATTGTAACACGAGAACTTAATACAAACATGCACACTATAGGATCCAGACAAATGCTCAGGACAATCTCCAGAATGTTTGCATCCTGATACTTATGAAAGTGAACGGTTTCATTCCATGGCTGTCAATGAGAGGGAGAGAAAACTTTATTGTGTTCGTGGAACAAAAACGCATTGATAAGCTTAGACATATAGTCATTGCTTAACACTTTCGAAATGAATAATTATAGCTTGCTATCGACATTGGAGCAGCCTTTCGACAGCAAGAAAAGGAATCAGTTTTTCCAGCTCTGAACATTGAATTGCAGGAAATGTAAGCAGGCATAAAATTCTGCCAATATAATCTGTTTAGGAATACGAAATTGGAATAAATATTGAAGCTTGCATTTGTACTTTCTCTGGCTGAGCAATCTGGCTGAGCAATCTAGTTTGAAATGACTCCCATAAGCATGTCATAACAATGTTGACCTAATACAGGTTAAATGCATGACTAGCTTAAGAAATCTGGATGATTGCTATAAATTACAGTGAAGAAACTATAATATCTAGTAACATTAATAATATAATAATAATATTTATTTCCACAAAACAGGCTAACCGTGAGAGGCGTGCGAGGCTGAGCAGAAAGCTGAAAAATTCTACGGCAAGTGCGCCTGCCGTGGGCCTACGATCCTGCATTATGAATAGCGCGTATTGATATGGTCTTCTTGTTAGAAGTTCCGAGTATACTACCAGCGCGAGACACGGGACAACAAAGTGGACGAGAAGCGTGTCTTAGAATGCTATATTACAACGTACAGGTTTCTACAAAAGCGACGGTAACTGCTCGAAACATTTGATGCGTCGGCTTTTGCGCCTTTAGAAATATTTAGAGAGGGCTCCCATATATACATTCGCAGCGCAAGCACGGCGATGGACGAACCAGGCTAGCGCTAAGGTTGAATTTCACAACACAGTTTTCATTCCACGTCGTAATCACACTGATCGTTTGAGGCTTCGTTCAGGGGCACACGCGGGCGTTCGGGTTGGTGCTTCTTGTTGCGTTTGGCGTAAGAATATGGCTAGGAGCAGGCACCACATATGCGCAATGACGGGCAATATACACGCATCGTTTCTCCAGAAGCTGACGCCGAGCACGGGTAGCGCGAGGATCTTGCTGGGCTGACACAACTTCGTGGCAGCCGAATTCCGAATACTGCATATACGGTGAGGGTAGCTATATGAACTTGTCGATAGGTCACATTGTAGATTGTTGTAGCGCAGGCAGAACGAAACGGTCATAGAATGTAGATAAGACAACACACAACGCTGAACCATAGAATAAAGAATCGCTGGCTGAACCACCTGCGAACAGCTGTTTACGTGCGCGATGTCGCACTGAACTAACAAAACCGCCGTCGCGCACCCCAAGACAAATCTTAGCTAACGTGCTTAAATTAGTAAACGTAAATATTATTTGCTTCTAATCAAGAGAAGTCAATAATATTATAGTGTAAACGTTTTATTCACTAAAATAAAAGAATTATGCACCGTGTGTCACGAAACCTGGCAGTAAGCAACCCTGGGCGTCGCACCAGTCGCATTGTTGAAATCGCAAACATGTGAAATGAGCCCTCTAAAAATCGCATTGCGACGCGTGCGACAGCCCCGATTTTCGTCGTTGCAGTCGCAGCATGTGAAACAGGCATTAGCCGTCGTCTGCTACGCAGGGCCAGCACGGGTGGCGCCACCATCGAGGCCGCGCCTCGTTGTCAATACGTTGTGGCCCTGCATTGCTTCAATGCGAGTCGCACTATACCATCGACAGTCATCGTTAAATGTGTTCAGCCATAATTTTTTTTCTTTGGTTCATATCATTGCCGATTGATTGATTGATTGATTGATTGATTGATTGATTGATTGATTGATTGATTGATTGATTGATTGAGTGAGTGAGTGAGTGAGTGAGTGAGTGAGTGAGTGAGTGAGTGAGTGAGTGAGTGAGTGAGTGAGTGAGTGAGTGAGTGAGTGAGTGAGTGAGTGAGTGAGTGAGTGAGTGAGTGATTCGGTAGCATAATAGGAAGCACGTTGGGCACGCTACGTTATATCATGACAGAGAACCATGCCAACTCTATACGGTTCTTGCGCGAGCCCCTGATACCCCAGGAAGGGCACCAAACCACAAACCAGTCATTGAAAGAGCACTTAACCGACAACACTAAAGAGTGCGCCAATTGCGTCTCACCGGTTGGTCAGACGGCAGTGGCCCCACGCTGCCCGGCTTGGACTCTGGTGACTGGAACGACAAATACAAAAGGCATTATTCGTATCGCAAACAGGTAACGCACAGACGCTCGTATATTTCTGTCGGGGCTCGCAGTTACATATACCGCATTAGTTTCAATAAACCTAAGGGAAAGGTGAAACAGATTCGCTTCAGTAGGAAGGAACAATAACATTCGTGGTATGTCAAGTATATGTGTATGTCAACATGGTGTAATGAAAACACTAAGGAATCAATACTTTACGAAGTAGACCTTCACCTCGAATACCAGCTGGATGTGCAACTTTCTAAAAGTACCGAGACACTAATTCACCGACTGCGCCTTGGGACAGCATACACCAAACATTTCCTGCATCGCATCAAACGGGCTTATTCCCCGGCTTGCTCCTGCGGCCACGACGATGAGGATGTTCGCCATCGACTCCTCGAATGCCCCATATACGAGATACAAAGACAGCAGCTAGAACAAGAGCTACACTCCATCGATCCTCACCGGCCTTTCTCACTCACCAAACTGCTGTTATCACCTGGGATATCATGGGGTTCAGTGATATCATGGGATTTAGTGATATCATGGGGTTCATAATTGGTGAAGCACGGTGCTGACTTATTAGTCCCGTTTTCCGAACAAATGAATATGGTCTCTATTTCATAAGGACATGGCGGGGAAAGAAAAGTCAAATACGCTTGCAAATAATAAAAGAACCGTCACCGTAATGAACATTCAGATTTCATCTACCTCAGCTCCAATTATTTAAGCGTTAAATAACATGTTATGAGAAACGCAGAACTTGAATATTTTACGTAGGTACAGCGGGTAAAATTCCAATTATAACACGATGAAAGAGTAATCTTGGCAGCATTTGAGAGCACCTTGTTTTTCCAGCAGCGTCCAAATGTGCTAAAATATATTATTGCGAAATCCGTAACGTGGAAGCTATGCCACAACCGACGTGATCTGGGACCGAAATTTGAAAAAAAAAAGAACTTGGAAGTTTCGCTGCCGTTATTTGACCTACCAATCAGTCTCATGCTGTCAAAAACAAAAAGTGCAAGTGGCGTTTTGAAAGGACACTCACACCACTCAAAAGGGATTTTTTTGTCGCTCTTTGTGTCAGTTCAGTAAGTGTAAGCGTAGACCGGCATGAAAATAACCGTTAAAGATGAATATAACTGGGCTTACTTTAGGGGCTTCCGCAGCAGCTTCGTTCTTGCGCTTCTCATGGCGCCGGGCAGGCTTGGTCGGGGACCTCCCCTTTTCCGAAGAAAGAAAATGTGCCGACCAGCGAAAAGAAAACTGGCATGATTAAAGATGCCCTAAAGAAAAAAAACGTTAAGAACATCTAGATGGGTACATTACGTTTCTCGAATTTTAGTTCATACCACGGGATAAATAGTTGTGCAGATGCAGCGATGTGCAGATGAGACCCGAAAATGAATGACACGGGGTGATACTGCCTTGAAGTTCCCGCAATATAGCTCTCCCTCACGCCATCCACAGTTTCAACGCATGGCCAAGGATGGCTAGTACTACATGAATGGACCATACATTGTCTTCGTAAACGAATTGTTCACTCAGGCTGGGCGACTTCTATCGACATTTCCAGCAGAGAAAGCATCACAATACTCGAAAGCATACGGCGCGAAGCTTGCGAGCTTATCCCACCATTTCCATAATGACAAGCACACTTTTCCGCTGAACAAATGCGTAAGCAGCCCTCGAAGATAATCATAGCTCTTGTGTCTCCCTTTTAAAAAGCGAGCTCATTGTTCTGGAAGCAATGAAGGAATGCGCTGAGTCATCCTTTTACACGAGAGCTAGGGGAAGCCGTACGCGCTAGCACCATTCCGGACTCACGTCGAAGACAACCCAGTGATGAAGATTGCATGCGGACTCAAGCTGGGACCTCTGTGAACGATTCCCCTTAAAACAGAGTGATAACGCTGATGCCATTGAACTCGATATTTGTACCTTCTGTGATAATTATCCCGTGGTTATATTACCCATGCTTTGCATTAAACCATCGACTGTCATAAAATCGCATTGTCCTAAAATCTATTAACGCGATAGCGTCAAGGGCCCCGTCTCGCGGAAAATCTGGCGTCGGCGTCGTGCGTCGGACGCCGTTTCGGCAAAACGATTTTCGAACCACCCATACCCAGGCGATCCATGTGGCGCAAGGAAATTACAGAACTAATTGTATTTCTCAAGCTAAGATACGTATCGTAAAGTACGACTTACACACAACCTGCAGACATTACAGCGTCAGATCGTAGTTTGAATATACGAGAAAATATTATTCTATTACCAGGGATTCCGAAACCGGAGGGGCAAGGGGTGGCAGTCGCCCCTCCCCCCAACATTTTCCCAGAAGGCGTAGGCCGTCTCCCCTCCCCCCCACTTGCCGACCGTTTACGTTTACGCCGAAATCATCTTTTATATATATATATATATATATATATATATAAGACCTATAGGTAAATTTTCAAACTGGTGGTTGTGTGGTCCAATGCTTTCCAGAAGGCCGATGATCAACTGGGCGTACAAAGGTGGCAGTATGGCCGGTTCAGAAGCCATAAATTAAGGCACGCCACTCAACATACCAGTTACCAAACTCTTCATTAAATCATGGCTACGCAAACATGCACAAAAATTGGCGGAATAATGACTTACACACGGAGATGGAACAACAACACATCAGTGGATAAGAAACATTTCATTCATACCACCGCAATTCCCTACAAAATAACACACAAGCCAGGCAATCAGCGGACACTGTATATTTCCAAAATACCTCTTAAGATCCAACAAAACTGCCCACAACTCTTGCAAATGCCAGGTTTTGACATCAGCAGGCTTTCAGCGCAACTCGTGCTTCTCCCAGCGCTCCTGCGTGATGAGGGTCCGGCCGCAAGTGGACGCATTTTACAAATTTTGCAGAGGAAGCCTGCAGATATGCGTAAGACGATGGACCAGGTTGTCCGGCGGCTCCAACTCGTGTTTTCGGTGCCTGCGTCAGCTGCTTCAGGAGAGCTATCCTTCAGCGCTCTGAGGCGAGTAAAAATGTTTTTTGGCAATCGAACGACGCAGAGGAGGCTGACACACTTTCACCTCCTCCACGTGCACAAGAAGAGAGCTGCGGAACTGCCCTTGGATGCCGTTATAAGAGAGTTTGTGTCCAGAACGGCAGAACGAACAGCGACCTTCGGCCTCCTTTTGACAACCTCTCCTGCCCAACGCCCTCTTGTCATGCCAGCCATGAAGCTCGTCTATCGGTGATAATAGCTTTGTACCTAGTGCATGCTTTCTTGTCTACTTGTGTCACATTTGCTTCACTGCGGGAGCGAATGCAGAAATATTAAAAACGTTTTTTTCGCATCTTTCGAACCCGTTTTGTCATTTGCGCGGTCTGGGCAGGTTTTCAGTACATCTGAAAGTTCCAACCATTTCTAAAGTGTATACCAATGCAGAACAAGCGAGGTTCCAAACATGGAAAATGTAATGCGGTTAAAAGAATTAAAATAGTAGGAATTGATGTCACTACAATTATACTAATTATTAAAATAATAAAATGTAATGGAAATAAATAAGAATTGACACAAACTGAGAAAAATAAATAAATAATAAACAAAACATACAAAGACGACAATACTTGCGCCGCCCCCCCCCCCCCCCTCCCAATATACTCCCAAAAACGTTTGCGCTATGTGGGAGTCCACGGAGCGGCGCGCCCGTTTCCTTGAAACACTTCCAGACGGCGCTCGCTTCCGCCGCATCGCGGCCCGTGCAAGAGGCCGGGTTTCTACCAGAAGCCCCGCATTCGTGCATAGCGTTCACCGCAAGCGTTTACCGGTAAACATTACTGCTAGATACGCTGCCGTTGCCGGGAAGCGTGAGAAGCAGCCAAGGATCTTTGAATGCTATCGGCGTTCCACTCTTAAAGGCGAAGCTTAAGCATCCTCTAAATTTTACTTTTCTTACCCCGCTTTCTTGCGCCACTGATACTCCTGTCGTATTTTACTACTCTCCATCGGCAGATTTATTGGTCTTTCCTTTACTACCCTTAAGCCCAAGGGATCGGGTATAGTTGTAACGTGCTCACTGATCTCTGCACAACAAATATGCGACATGCTAAAAAATATGTCCTGCGGTATTATGTACCATTCCCACACGCTGCGCATTTATGTTCTACGTCGGTGAATTTTCTCCTATAATGTGGTGTTCTGAGGTATCCTGATCCGACATCCTGATCGGGTGGTCGCGACGTAGTGCTCGGCAGCAGAACTCCAGAGCCTCCGAGCCAACGCAACGGGTCCCTGTGCTTTCCGTCGTCTAGCTGCTTTCCTCGGATGCAGAGTGCACTTTACAGTGACCCGCGGAAGAGCAGCAGCACAACAGACAATACCACATACAAGGGAAGCGAGCGGCAGAACGCACAAGAGTTGATGCGCATTGCTGCAATGGCAAAACGCCTAACGAGAGCCTGGCAACTTTGTGGCACGTAAAGTTACTGTAATGGCTCCCTGCGGGAGCCATATACAGTGACTGTAGTGCCACCTGTCCGACAGTCCATTTCGGCTACGGCTGAAATGCCGATTGACTGTGCTGGAGTACCAGTGAGAAGGAGACAGGGACTCCCATCCAATCTCTTCCTCGCTGTTACAGCTCCAGCCGACCAGTGGCGACTGAAACGGGCAGTCCATTAGGCGGACTCTTACAAAATGCCCTCCCCTCCTGCCCCAGGAAAGCGCTCAGGTCACGGGTCACGTGTTGCAACTCGTACTGTATACGCGACAGCATGTTTATACACCCATACGCGGCGTCCGCACCTTGTTCCTCATCATGGGGTGCTGCTGTGTTTGCTTCTTCTGCGGCTGTTGCTTCTTCTGCTTCTTCTGCGGCTGTTGCTGGTCAACGCCGGAAGACGACGACATGGCGCCAAGGTTGCCCTTGGCAGTCGGCAGTGATCGAATCGGGACAGCGAGGACGGCTGCGGACGCGAGACTCGATGAGGCCAGCAGATCGGTTGTGGAGCGTGATCCTCTGGAATACCGGCCCGTGGCTGTGTCGCGAGCAGAGCGCGAGCTACTGATTATGATGATGACGACGATGATGACGACGGCGCGCGAAACCTCTAACACTGGCGCGTATGATTATAACAATTAGTATTCATTTAATATCATCTCTTAATTACGAAATACCTACTGCCACCCGATTCATGGCCGATCCCCCAGTAGGTTGAGCCGTATCCGTAGGCACCGAACCAAACCAATCCACTAAGGCGGATTTGCCAGTAGGAGGACTGTAGAACGATGAGAAAAGAGACAGAAAAACTACGCTTGGCTGGTTGTGGTCGGTCGGTGGGTTCATTTGGAGAAAAAAAAAAGAGAAAAACCTCATTTTGAAAGGTTACGGAGAGGGGTAGGATCCCCGAATCGGGTGGACCTCTCAGTCCAACCCAACGCAGCGGGCGTGGGTTGATTTAGTGTAGTTTAGGTGGGATGGGTTATATTGGGTTAAGTTTATTAGTGTAGGATTGGTTTTGCTTGGCTTGTTTTGGTTTCTTTGATTTGGGTTTGTCAGTCACTTCATCCCGAATTATTCCTCGGATGAGATGTTTCCTTTACTCCGTTCTGCTCTAATCAATTCGCCATCTTTCTTCTGAATGGGGTGCACACCCACTATATGTAATTGGCCAGAATAATATAGGATTACAACAGACAGCTACACCTGTCTAGAGAAAAATAATGACAAGATTCGGGAAAAACTAAAGGAGAAGTAAAATTCGGTACGCTGTCGCTGTCCTGAAAATTCAAATAAAAAATCGCCTTGAATAAAATGGAAATTGCTCAACGGCTGAGCACACATCCCATTGTCAATGTACTGTCTATACAGCGACTATTCCTTTTCGTTTGTTGATTGCTTGGTTTTTTTCGTTCATTGGTTCGTTCGGTTGTTAGTCTGTCTGTCTGTTCGCGTTTTTTTTTAATTATTATTCCTTATTCATCTCCCCTGTTAAGCCTCTTCTTCTGGAGTCTGTGTTCTGTGCCCTTTAGATTCCTTCTCACTCCTTCCTATTGTTCAGGCAAGCTATCGGCACATATTAGCGAGCTCGCAAGAAGGGTGCACCAGGAAGAAGTGCCCTACCCGACTGGTTCCTTTATTTGGCTTGTTTGACTTATTTCAGTTACGCAATTAATATTTGTGTTGCATCAAAAATTATTATTCATTCATTCACCTATACAATACTGCATACTTCAATCAACACACGAAGGCACCAAGCTTCTGGTTCCGTTATGTTTTTCGTCAAAGAAAAAGCTAAATATAAAAAATAACCTGTTGTTCTAGAGGTATTAATGGCCTAAAGATTCAGTCATATATAGTGTTCACTAAACAAAAGTAATATATATAGTTGTTGGGCACTGGCAAAAGCGATAAATAATTCTAATGCAACTGTATTATTCTTAGCCTAATATAGCCGTTACCGCAAAGCTGAGTGTGAGATTAAACGTCGCAGAGAGTAATTTATAATGTCTTCACGGGGACACCATCGGCTGAATCCAAAGTAATACTCATTAAAAATGCTTCTCAGTTTGAATGATAGGCATCTCTTTCGTACATCCCAGGCACATTGCGGTAAGCATGTAAGTATAGGTTTCTGTCTCGCCTAGTTTTAGGCTTCTTCAACAACAACAACAACAACAACAACAACAACAATAATAATAATAATAATAAAGACTAATAGTGTGGTTACGAATTCTTCCTGACGCCCAGTTTCAGACTCCTTCAATAAAAAGGAAACTCACAGGACTGTTATGAATGTGCAACACGAATGTTTCAGCCCAAACCCCATATGAGAGCGATTTTGTGCGCGACAGCGATGAGCGACGAAATGGGCCGTCGCGCGAGAACATGTCTCTTGTACTTGTCGCTCGATCGCTCGGTTCTGGAAATCGCTCATCGCTGGAAATCGCTGGAAATCGCTCATCGCTGGAAATCGCTGGAAATCGCTCATCGCCCGGAAATGCCACGAGGGATCGCACAAGCAATTAGCGCGAAGCCGGAACAGGTTGCAGTATACATCAGTAACATGCTATCGGTTGTCGCACTGAACGAACAAAAGACCGAATTTGGATGCTTGCAAGGATATAAAAAATCTACTGCAAGACCTTCAGAATGATTTTATGCTGCTCTGTAGATCAAAATAAATCAGCTTAGATTATAGCATATGCCATGCCAGTTTCGGCACGTATTTGTTGTCCTTATACCGGCAACACCGGGGATACGTCGCTCAAAGTCGTCGCTCACGTGGGGTTTAAGTCGTGGGCGACGAGCCAACGCGACGCACCGCTTGTCGCCGTCGCACACAATATCGCTTGCATGGGGTTTATACGACTGTACGTACTTTACGCGTTAGCTGTAATGCGGGTTAGCCGTTCTCGCTCCCGATTTCGAGCTTGCCGAATCCCTTGGAGGTCTAAAGTTCCTTCTTCCTCCATGGCATTTCAGAGTAAAGGATGTTTTATAGCGTTCTGGTTCAAACTGCCACGCTCCTCTCCGATGCTCGAGTGCTCGCCGGCTTTCTAAAGAACACTGGCGCACGCCATGATGACAAACGCCTGCGCCGCCGCCGACTCACGAAGCGAAGGGCGAGGCTTAACCGCGCCGCGGCAAAACTCCCAAGATACTGCGCTGGGTTCCGCCGCCCGCGATGCGTAAAGCCCCTCAACTGAGGGGGTTTAGCGATGCGCGGATGGCAACACCATCTTGTGGTGTTGCAGAGAACCGCGAGCTTTGCGTCACGTGGGCAACTTCTTCACTGGCCATGGGCCTGGCGCTATTTGGCCATATCCTGGCCCTTGCGCCAATAAAAACCATACATTCATTCATTCAACCTCTTCTCTCTGATTGGCGGAAATGCAATTGCCATCGCCTCCACCAGTGAGAGAGGAGAGTGGAGGAGTACAGTGGGAGGAGGTCTCATTAGATGAGAGTGGAGGTCAGCAGACAACTCCGGCAACACGAAACTAAGGAACGAGTTTAAAAAAATAAAGCTGAGAATGCTTTACAAGAAAAATCTTGGGATCCAAACTCTGACTTCTAGCACAGTAGCTCGGTGCTCTAAATGTTAGGTAACCATTGCAGGCATGCTTCTCTCAGCCCTTTGGGACGACTAGTGCGTGCGACACGTATCACATAGCACGCGAGAGAGCACACGTATACGTGTGCGCACGCCATGCTCCATAGAGTTAACATACATACAATAATTATTGTAAGAAACTCTATGACAGTTTCCACGTGGCCCAAGACCTATGCCAGACTTTCCGCTGTCTTTCCTATGAGGCACGAGTGGGTGCGTGCCTATATTTTTTTACTCTTGCCTACAGTGACAGATTTCAGACGCTGTGTAGAGCATTCGGGAGCGGCCCACATTCACCCGCCCCTTAATAGGAGGTTATACCCAGATAACACTACCTTTGCGACATTGTACCGGCTTCGGAATCGGCATAGCTAGGATGTAACGGAAAGTGTTGTATTCTTCGGCGGGGTAAAAAAGTCGCAGTTTCTCAAGGCAAAGCATCGATTGCGATAGCAAATTAGTAGACAGCTATACGAAGTAAGGATATTAGTTTTATCGGCCAGATAAACTTGGAAACATTCGCTTACTAACTGAGTTAACAAGCATGTCAGCGCGCACAGGCAAATATGATCACATCACACTCGATGACCGTGGACACTTTCTGTCAAAACGCTGGCGCGAGCAAGCGCGGCAGCAGCAGCGAGCGACCCTCGTGCTGCGTGTCGCTTCAACGCAAACAGCGGCGAGTACACAGCACGCACAAAGGTATGAGCAGTTTGAGCCGTCTGCCGATCGCGTTCAAGAAACGCCGCCGCTCGATCCCCCCTCCCTCCTTCCCTGCGTCCTCACTTTCCTCCCTCTCGCGCGCGAGATGGAGCCGCGATCGTCAGTTCCCCTTGCGCCCGGTTGCGAAGTACGCAGTTGCTGCCGGAGCCCAACGCCGCCCCCCCTCTCTCCCTCCCTCCCATCCCCCCGCGGCCTTTCGCGCGACAGAAGACGGCGCGTTTGCTCTCCGATATCCTCCCTCGCGTGCGCCAGATTGAGCAGCGATCGTCTACTCCCCTCGCGTGCTTTTACTCGCACATACAGCATGCGGCGCACGGCGACGTTGTTATCGCCCTTCGACTTTATTCGAAACATCACGGCGACGCCGACGCCGACGACAAAAACGCGCCTGGAGTGTTCACATGATTGCCATCGCAATAAAACGAAACTTACGTCATGCCGTCGCCAACCGCGCAAAAAAAAAATCGCCGACGATTACGATACTAACTAATGCGAAATTTGAGCGCAGCTTTTTACGTGTTTTCATTTCGCGATATATTGAAGCAAAGAGTTTGAGAGAGAGACATGTAGCTGTGTCAGCAGTCATCGAAAATTCGATCTGCGGGTCAAGCGCGTTAACTTTTATACATGCTTCGTCGAAGGTTCCAGTGTAATCGCTGCAGATACGAGTACGCGTCGAACGGTCGGGTGGGTCCGCATCATGAAACCGGTTTCCCGCGCAGACGTCACTGAAGGGGCCGCTCTCATTGGTCTCCGCTAGTCGCCGCCATTCGCGGCTCGCGCCTTTCATCTACCGCTCCACGTTCGCTCTTTCATCTTTCGCTCTGCTCGTTAGCTGGGTTACGCCGCCGCCAACGCTCGTAGCAGGAACAGGCCTTTAAGAGCTGCACCCAAAAGAAAAGAGTCTAATTGGTTGCAGTTGGAAAACAAAACATTCCAATTGGACATCCTTGGGACTTGTTAAGTAACTGAATGAGTAATCCTCTGAAATAATAAAATATTTTAAAATAGTCATCTAATTATAATATCAGACTTCAAGTAGAAGATCTTTGTATTTCGGTATGATCACTGGAGAGAAACATTTAGCTTTTAGTGAATTTAAAGATCTGCCTTTAAAGCTTTAGCATTTTCTCTTTAATCACCGGCATCGCTGGTCAACCAGATTTTGCTTGCATTGACAGCACCTGAAAGAGATATCTTATAGTGAAGTGCTAAATGTTGGATATGTCATTGAAGAGAATTGTCATAGTGTGTTAAGCTCCTCACGTGGACTACCAAGTATATCGGCACCCGCCTTGGTGGTTTAGTGGCTATGGCGTTGCGCGCTGCTAAGCACGAGGTCGCGGGATCAAATCCCGGCCACTGCCGCCGCATTTCGGTGGGGGCGAAATGCAAGGACGCCTGTGTGCCGTGTATTGGGTGCACGTTAACGATCCCCAGGTGGTCCGAAATTCCCGGGGTCTCCCATTACGGCGTGCCTTATAACCACATCCTGGTTTTGCCACGTAAGAAAACCCCATAATTAAGGAAATCCGTGTTTCAGCGTATCCGTGTCGCACGTAATAAAGTAAGGTCTCATCTCATTTTAGTAGTAGTATTATTGGTCCCAACGACCCCAATTTAGAGATCAAGTTAGAGATCAACGTGCAACACCTACAGGTGGTGCAATATTACAGTGCGCCAGCGACACGAACGGCCACTTCAATTTCCACCCGCGTGCTATACCACAGAACACCTATACGGCTACACGAACTGTCGTCTCTCCTTCTGCTACGCCGGCATGCATGGAAGTGCGTGCGCGATGGCGACAAGTGTGATAAAACAGAAAGGTTTCAAGAAGGTTAACAGTGCAGCATTCTTTAGGGCCTCAAACGAAGAGAGAGGACATAAATTATACCGAAGCAATCATGTTTTCGACGTGACATGTAGGAGAAAGCGTGGACGTGACACTGAGCGTTTTGAAAGGGCGATGCGTGCGACAGGCCAATGTAACCCTGGAGGCATACACCGTCACATTCGAGGTTAGGATGCACTCTTGTTCTTCCTGCTTATTACTGAGCAAACGATTACACTTGCGTCCGGTACATGTGGTGTAGCGGGATCTGAAACGTATCTGACATCTGAGTGCGATAGGTGCAAGTAAAACGTACGATCTCCGAACAGTGTTGCGATTAATAATGCGGCAGCAGTTTCGCGAAGTTTTCCGTGCTGTAGTTTAGTTCCGTTTGCGGACGTTGCTCGGGCGGTGAAGCATGCTGTTTCCGATTTTCTGTTTCGGCCTCGGCCTGGGCCCGTGAAGCGTCATCTGTGCCTGCTGAGCGGATTCCACACGTATCTGACTGTGTAGCAGCTGAAACCGTAACGTTGCGATTTTTCAGCACACGGCTACCGTTAAGTTCTTTGCACGTGGTATTTAATCCATCACGCAGCGCTACACAAGCGTGGTGCGGCTTCGCTTGCACGCGCAGAGCTGTCAAAGGGCCAAAGCAGTAGTGGTGGTGTAAATGCTGAAATTCGCGCGGTCCGTGAATTGTGCCACACTTCCAGGGCTCCTTCCTTACTGTTCGCGTTTACGAGCTGTGTAGTCTGCTGATACGTAACACATAGCATATTTTTTTTCCTGAATCGCGCCCAAGTGAGTGATACCTCTTTTTGTGTAAATGTCAACTTCCCAACTTACACTAGGGTACCCATATGTAGTCATTGGGCTATGCGTATCAACACACGCGTGCAACCTTGCGGTAGGTCGGCGGAAAAACCGCAGGAGGGTACTAGGGAGAAGCTGGATCCGTCGACGGTTTTCCGCCTACGAAATGTAGACCCCAGACTCGTAACCACTTTGCCGGCTGCCATTCGGTTCCGTCGGCACTGTAAAAATATCGACTAACTTGCGTGGAGCGTAAATTCACCGCGAACTAGCGACAGCATGCAGTTTGTAGATGCCCGCGATCGCGTACACTGCGAATACAGCGTTCCCGCTGGTCTCTGAAGCACGGTCGCGCCGGAAAATTGAAAAGCTTCGTTCTAAAGGAGCAGCTCTTATAGCTATTAGCAGTTTACGGCGCAGCAATTCACACGCGAAATTGCAAAGCCGAATAAAGAACGCATTCGCTTGTTCCAGCACTGCGGCGCCACCGGCTCAATGCACGTAAAATTCCTAAATGATCTAAAAGTAACGACGTCACCTCTCCCCTCCTCCTATGCCAGCACTCCTTCTCTCGGCTCCTCCCGGGTGCCAACAGTGGCGGCATCTAGGCCGGGTACAGCTAGCAGGCGCTCCCAACATTCGTTCCTTTGGCGCCCACCGCAATGCGAGCCTGAAGGATTTGGTTGTCGCGTTTATGACAGGAGAGGTTCATGTAGGAGTTACTCCAATAACTGCCGGTATCCACGTTGCACTACTTTATCAAAGCTCCTTCCACTACGATCACTTCGATTGCGGTGTCAACGGTGGATGTGGTGTGCTCAAGCGAGCTAATGGAGTGTTTTTTTTTTTCCTCGAACGGCGCCTTTTGATCAGCTTCATTTGAACTTCAACGCCCCCAAGAGAAAGTGGAACAACATACGCTTTGTATGTGGATATTCACCTTTAACTTTTTTTAAACACAGGTGCGGGATCTAGGTTTTATAAGAACCGATGGTGGTGTACTACTTCCATAATCTGTCAAAGGCGCGTTTGCTCGTACTACAAAAAGTCTTGGTAATGAATCGGGCTTTACTTTCTTGATGCCGTATTTCCGAAGGATTTGGCTCTCAAACTGGTCTTCGGTGAAGTGATCCTAAGATGAATAAGCTAAGATTTGGTACGGCACAATTTTTTGAGAAATGATACAAGGCACGGAATAAAATATACGCCGTGACATTTCACAAATAATTTCGAAAATAAGAACTGTTGATATGTCAGCCCGCCGTATGCGTGGCCATAACAATTTTATCAACGTCGAACGTTGAAAATGGATTGTGCGCCCCTTCGTTAGAGGTTTCCTTTACCAGATCTATCCGCGTTAAAAATGTTTCAACCAGCTTAGATTTGCACGACATTTTTGAACCCAATATAATTTCGCCTGTGTTTAGCGGATGTCTGCATTCTGGTTTATTATGCGCGCAGTTTTGGCGCACGCAAAATATAGCTGCCGTTACTGTGCCTAGGCACAGTAACTGCCGACTTTGGTAACAACCCCGCAAATACACATACAGGGTCTGTTCTGAATGCAGTAGGACTAAATTTTTTATTCATTCACGATAATAGCACAAACGATTAGAATTTTTTCAAAGTAGCACCCTTCCGCATCTATACACTGCTGCCAACGAGTTTTCCCGTTTTCGTACGCCTCCAGGAACCCGTAGACCGGAATTCTGTTTAGCTCCCTCGTCATGGCCTGTTAAACCGCCTCTACCGATTCGTGATGCTTCCCTTGAACTTTGATTTTATTCCCGGGAATGGAAAAAAGTATGGTGGGGCCAAGTCGGGGATGTAGGGGGGCTGATCGAGGTAGCGTTGACACCTTGTGCTGGGCAAGATACTCCACTACGCGGAACGCTGTGTGGCTCGCCGCGTTGTCATGCATGGTGCAGCCGCCAATTGTTGGCAATGGCTGGGCGGACACGAACAATGCGTTTTCGCAGTCTTTTGAGAACTTGCACGTAAAGAACTGCATTAACTGTTTGTCAGGGTGGTACGAACTCTTTGTGGATGACTTCATGTCGCTCAAGAAAGCAAATGAGCATGGACTTTTGCTTGCATTTGCTCATTCGTGCTTTGAATGAATGTGTGTTGTTTAGTGGCGCAAGGGCCAGGTAGGCCCAAAGAGCGCCAAGACAGTGTTAGTGATTTCGCAGTGGAATTATGAGTTCTGTGAAGAAGATGTGACTTGGCTGTAAAGGGGCCTAAAAGAATAGTCGCTCTAAAGTGCGTAAAATATACGTGCTATAAGATTATGGCGATGTCTAATGACGAATACTATGAGCCTTACACTGCATTGTGAAAGAATGATATGATATGCAGAACATGTAAGATGCAATAATTAGCTATAGCACAACTGTCTCACCAGAGCCCTTGAAACACAAGGGCCTTGAGGCATGTGCTATACAGTACAACTATCCCAGCTGCATCCTCTAAAGAAAGGAAGCGCTACGAATGTATGGGACTAATAACATGAAAGACCACATCTCTGAGGAAACCTAGGACTGTGTCTGTATTAAAAAGCGGTTCTGGACCGAGAAACATTGCAGGATGAAGAGGAATATGCTGCCGGTATGCTAAGGAAAAAATGTCTCTTTCTCTCAGATTCGGCTTCCCGACACTCCAGGAGGACGTGGAGTACGGTCAGCCTCTCCCCGCATCTACCGCAGGTTGGAGGCTCACTTCCGGTGAGTAGAAAATTATGGGTGCCAAATGTGTGTCCTATTCTGAGACGACAGAATAGGACATCTCTTCGGCGCGATATTGCAGTAGAGGGTCAGAATCCTAACTGTGGCTTTATCAGGTGGAGCTTATTATCCATTTCCGCGTCCCACATGCGTTGCCAGTTGTCTCGCAGCCTCCTTTGTAAGAAAGGCCTAAGATCTGTGACAGGCACTTCGGCGGTAGGGTTAACAGCTTGCGATGTGATTGACGTGGCCATCTCGTCCGCCAGAACGTTACCCTCGATGCTCCTATGGCCAGGCACCCAGCATATAATGATATGCTGTTTAGATATGTACGCTTTACACAAGACGGAATAGAGTTCACTATGTACTGGATTTTTGTGTGTACAGAGTGACATCAAGGCCTTCACGACGCTTAGGGAGTCTGTATATATCGCTGATTTTTGAAGTTTTGATTTTCTTAAATGCTTCACAGCAGACAGCATATTGCGTAGGCCTTATTACCGTATGCAGTACATCGGATTCTGAGAAGGATGGGCCGCCGGCAGCATAGGACACCCCGGCATTTTACTTCGAAGCGTCTGTGTATAACTCCGCCCAGGAGTGCTTGTGCTGGAGTTCTAGGAAATGCGTTCGGATTTCGATCTCTGGTGCGTGTTTTGTTACTTCTAAAAAGGATATGTCGCATTAGACGACCTGCCACTCCCAAGGTGGCAACAACTTGGATTGATGCATTAGGCGAAGCTTGAGGAGTGGGACATGCATTTCATCGCTAAGCTCTTTCACACGAAGCGAGAAAGGCTGTCTTACAGAGGGACGATTACGGAAAAGTGTAGTATACGTCATATCGTTAACGGTGCTGAAACATGGATATTGATGATTGGAGCGTACTTTCGGGAAATAAGTAAGGCTGATGTAAGTTCTCTGTAGATGGAGTGACCGTTCATTTGATTCCGCGTATAATCTTTCAATCGGGCTTGTCCTGAAAGCGCCAGTGGCTAAGCGGATACTTAGATGGTGGACAGGATCTAGACTCTTTAGTGCGCTCGGAGCGGCAGTTATACACGACGGCCCCTTAGTCCAATCGTGATCGAATTAGGCTCTTATAAACGTTCATCAGACACTTCCTGTCGCTACCCCATGTTTTGTGGGATAGAATTTTAAGTAAGTTCATTGTCCTTAGACATTTTTCTTTGAGATATTTAATGTGCTGAATAAGAGTAAGCTTGGAGTCAAGTATAATACCTAGAAATTTGTGTTCTTTGATAGGTATTTGATGTCCACACAGTTGAACACAAGGATATGGAACCAGGCATCTCTTTTTAGTAAAAAGAACACAAGAAAATTTGTGGGGGTTGATTTTAAATCCATTTTTGTCTGCCCACTTGGAAAACTTGTTCAAGCCCTGCTGCACCTGTCTCTCGCATACTGCGAGGTTACAGGATTTGAAGCCGATTTGAATGTCGTCCACGTAGACGGAATAAAGAATGGCAGGTGGTAATGAAGCACGAAGCGTGTTCATCTTCACGATAAACAGCGTACAACTAAGCACGCCTCCCTGGTGTACACCTGTTTATTGTGTGAAAGGTCGAGACAATACGTTACCGATTTTCACGCGGAAGATACGATTTAACAAATAGCTTTCAATTATTTTCAGCATATTTCCGCAGATGCCCATTCCCGACAAGTCTCGCAAGATCCCGTAACGCTATGTTGTGTCATGTGCCTTCTCCATGTCAAGGAATATTGATAAGAAAAATTGTTTACTGCGTGTCACTGCCGCCTCACTGGGTGTGGGTCGGACAGCCGCCGGAGACCATTGTGGCGCTGCCCTCTGACGCGCCACTTCGGCAAAGCTGCTCTTAAACAGGTAGGATACCCGCCTGCTTGTCTTCTTGAATGTTATGTTTTCCTTTACTTTTATTGTCACAATTTCTTTTTATTTTTTTCCAGGATGGGCACGACCGCGAATACATCACAGTTTACACAGTGGAGGGCGTTCTCACAAGCTTCAATGGTGTGTTCATGGGCACTGCATTTCGCATATGTTTGGCGGCCCCGGCAGCTCTGCGAACTGTGGCCGAAACGCCGTAATTTGAAACATCGGAGGAGATTTGGCACGTATGGCCTAACACGGAGCTTGATGTACCCGGCCTCGATTGACTCGGGCAGGACACTTGAACCAAAGGTGATTATTAGGTGCTTTGTCTGAATCTACCATTTTGTCTCATCTTAATTTTTTTGACATTGATCACATTTTGCTCACTGAAGCCCTCCAAAAGCTCCGCTTCAGTCAGCTCAAGCAAATCATCATCCGACACAACACCGCGGGTGGTGTTCATTGCACGGTGCAGGGTTACTGTTATGTGGGTCTCCCCAAACGACACTAGTTTTGGTAGTTTGTCATATTGCTTCTGATCGCGGAGCTCCAAGAGGATGTCACCGCTTGCCATCCTCCACGCCTTGTAACCTGGACCAAAAACATCAGTCAAGGACTTTGAAACAAGGAATGGTGAAATGGTTCGCACTGGTTTGTCTGACTTTTCAGAGTGAATAACGTGAAAGCGGGGAAAGTTCTGGATTTGGCGTCCGAAAAACTGAAATAAATCTTCGGTGCGCCCTCGTTTCTGAGGGCGATCAGGAAGTTAAAGAAGTTTACATGAAAATACAAAAAAAAATTCGGCAACAGTTCTGACCGCCCATCACGGAGCCCAACGAGGGGACGCGGCAGAGTTTGCGTACAAGTCTGCACGACGCCAGTCGTACGCCATCACTATAACCAAATATGGTGTACCCAAGGCAGAATAGCCACACAAGGTTAACCCTTGCCGCCAAGGAGACAGGAAGTAAAAGGAAGAGAGAAGAAGACAGGGAAGGTCAAAAGTGAGAGAGAAAGACGAAGATTTGAGTAGAGGGAGACAGGAAAAGGCGACTGCCGTTTTTCTCCAGGTGGGTCAGTCTGGAGGGGCCGTCTATGTGAAGCAGAGGCCAAAGAGGTGTGTTGCCTCCGCCGGGGGGCCATAAAGGTCCAAACACTCAGCATCGGCTCAACCCCAGGATCCCCCTTTCCCCAGACACGGCTAAGCCGCGCACAGCTACACGCGGGAGGGTCCAACCCTCGTGTGCTCGGGTACGTGGTGTCGCAACACACCAAACGCCTGCTGACGCAGACGCCCCTGCGGGGCATTCGTGCTTTCTTGGGGCTTGGGGAAGAAGGGGTGGGCCATTCTGAGTTCTGCCGCTTGCTCTCCGGGTCGTAATCAAACACCCACGTCTCGTCACCGGTCACCACATAGTCCAAAAAGTCGGGGTCCTCGTCCACACGATGAAGAAAATCCTGGCAGATTGCTTTCCGGTTGGCCTTTTGCTCCTCTGACAACCATACGAACTTCGCGCACGCTTTCCCCATGGCTAAGTTTTCTGTCCCGATCTCAAAAATTTGGGTTTGAGGAATGCTCAAGTCATCGGCAATCATTCTGGTACTCATCCTATGATCATTGCTCGGTAAATTTTTCACTCGCGACACATTTTCGTTGGTCTTCCTGGTCCAGGGGCGTCCGCAGCGGTCGTCGTCTTCCAATCTTTCCCTACCTTCTCGGAACAGCTTGTACCACTCAAAAACACCTGATCTACCCATGACAGCATCACCGTAGGCCTCCTTGCCCATTTTACCAAGCCTTACACAGAATTTGATCGTGTATCGCTGATCCAGTAAGCACTCCATGATTCCCCGTGACGAGGCGTTTCGACAGGGGTTCACAGTACAAGCGACCTGCTCTCTTCAACGGCCGAGAGCCGACTTTTCCCAGCGTTCCAAATATCCCCCTCACAGATCCTGCGCGCGCAGACCGCTTCTCGTCCACCCGTTCGCCCAGGAAAAAAACCAGTCCTACTAATTTCAGAACAGACCCTGTACATGCACCAATGTGCGCTACATAAAAGCAAGACCTACACCGCGAGTAGAATGAACAGCGGGGTTCTCAAACGATGAGAACCGCCGTTTTAGTCTCGAGTTCGTCAGCGGAGTCCAACAACAATAACAACAAAAAACGTCCAGCAATGCGCGTCACTTCAGTATGCAATACGCGTCACTGAACGGCGGGTCATACTAACATATGAAGCGCAACTTTCGTGTCTAAGCCGAGCAACGGTTTCAACTACAATGAAACGAGTGCGCCAAGCAATGTGTGCAACATCATGTAGCCTGCCGAACCAGAAGCGCGAACAGCGAGTCTCAGGCAACATGAAGCACGGCTTTCGTAGCAGCGAGTGAACGTTTACAACTACAACCGTGCCGAACGTTACTTAGTGCGAAGAAAGGCTGCAGATGCTCGCGCGTCTCACCAAATCGTGCGAAAAACACGAATGACTTCTGATGAACGGCCACTTTCCACACAACGGCGCGTGTCCCGCGCATTTTCAAAGTTTGCCCAGCCGATCCTCTGCAGCCAAATCTTTCGGCGAGCCTCGTTGCTTCTTGCGGATGGAATAAAGAGAAGTCTTTTCCCCTAGCCTCCTCGGTTGTTGCACCCATAAGCACAACACGTAATACGTAAACGGCGCCAGCGCTAGCGAAACGCTGCCCGCCAAAACTCCGCCGTCAGAATCTTTGAGGACCAAATCCTGGCCGTACAGCGCGCCCGCGATCGGGACGGCAGACTAGATCTGTCAGTCCCGTCGTGGGATTAGCCGGGTGCGCGTTTTATCGCGCTTTGCTGGACCAAATAAAAGTTTATTTACTCACTCAAACCAACCAAAGCGCGATTTCAAAAAAGCGCGCGCTAGCAAGTGACAGCGGCGATGCGACCACGGGTCGACTACACACACACACACACACACACACACACACACATATATATATATATATATATATATATATATATATATATATATATATATATATATATATATATATATATATATATATATATATATTATGTGGAGGGGGGAGGGAACGCTGATAAAAACGAGTCATTGCAAACCCTTCCCAGAAAGAGACAGCACGCCAAGCCAAGCCAAGCTGCACCAATCTGGCGATGTGCAAGGCGGGCAAGCGTATTTGTTTGAACTTTGCGGCGTTATAGTCAAATATGAAATGAAACTTCTGAGCTGGAATATAAATGGGCTTCGATCCTTCAAGACAAGCATGAAAGATGTGCTGCGTGATCTGGATGCGGACATAATTTGCTTTCAAGAAACGAAGGCGACCCGTAAGGAACAGTTCGATCACCCTACGCTTTTCACACTGTTGCTTTTTCAACAGAGAATTTTCAAATGAAAATATATCCGTTTTGCAAAGGCGAGTTGCTTGATGTTAATGGGCTGAGCACGATACAGGTAAACGCTAAGCATCTTGTAGCGGGCACGCTTTCAGGAACGATGTGCGCGGTTCTGAACAGCTTCGTCCTAAATCGGACTACACGTATTTATATTATATTTTATTTCATCGCAGGCTCCGTCCTGGAAGAAAACTGGGCAATTGTCGATGGCTACAGCTCTTACTTTTCGTTCCCACGTCACCAGAGTGGTTACTCTGGCGTGGCAACGTACTGTAAGGACAGCTGTCGCCCGTTTGCGGCCGAGGAAGGATTGACCGATGTGTGGTCTAGTCCGCGGCGCAGTGACTGCGTGGGTTCCTACGGCGACACCTTAGCTTTTGACAGCAAGTTCCTCAGCACAGTCGACGGCGAGGGGCGTGCTGTCTTGACGTTGCACCATGCTGTGTAAGCCTTCGCCCCCTGTTTCTTTCATAGCGATTACATACAAAAACAACGTCCGATCTGGTGTGCCCCGGACACTTTCGGTAAGAATTATCGGAATTGATGGCCCAGTTACCGAAATTCAAGCCATGGGCGTCTAGTGAAGCCCTAAGAACGTGCTTTAAACATGTGCGTTTTGAGTGCGCGCGTGCGTGCGTGCTAAAATACTTCCAGGTAGCTGCAGGAAAAATAAGCAACCTATAATGCAGTTCAGGAACGATATTCCGTTAACATGGAAACAAACAGACGACAAGCAGCTGTGCAGCATGCATATTGCATTTGCAAAATCATTGAAGGACAGCAGTCCAAACAAGACAGAAGTTCTCGGGAAGCTGGAGGCTTCAAGTGATCATCAGCAGTCAAATAAAAATTGTCGCTGGACGCAACGTTTTGACAAGGAACTTGTCTGTGTTGCTGCCCTGACGAAGACAAGTCCCCTTGTCGGAAGTTAAAAATGTATAATGCAGTGTATCACAGGGAACCGTTCTAGGTCCTTTATTATTTTATCTTTAGATAAATGGTATTCCTCAGACACTGCACTTTCCAGCTTTTCAGAAATTCTGATGTACGCAGATGGTGCAGCACTTACATTTACCGGTAATTTGCTTACAAGACTGCAGAACAGTATAATGATGGAGCTGTCAGCTTCCTGGTTTTCAGGTAACCAAGTGATGTTTAACGTAGCAAAAACAAAATGTCATTTTTCATTCTGAACAAAGGACACTAGACTACAGTTTAATTTCTCTCTCGCTAGATGCCACTTTAGTTGAGCTAGTGTTTTCGTTCGAAAACTCAGGGGATTTTTTTATTTTTGACAGTCATTTACATTGGAAGGATTACATCAACACTGTGTGCAAAATATTTGCATTTGGGTGCTACAATTTGATAAAAGCCAACTAGTATTTCCCCTCTCCCATGCTTAGATCTTAATACTTTTCATTCTGTCACTCTCACATTAGCTATTGCATTGAATCTTGGGGGCACACGTATGTAGCATACTTATCGCCTTTACTGCGTCTTCAAAAACAGGCATTATGCATCATCAGCTCTAACCCATTCTGTCTCTAAAGTGCAAATTATTTTGAAGAGCTCGGTATCTTATCCTTTATGTCACTGCAAAATCATAAGCTCTGCGTCACGATAAACACCATAATCCAAACTAATTTTCCACTGCCATTGAGTATCTTTCTTTTCCCAAACCATATCACTAGGCAAGCTTCTAATTTCAACTTACCAAAACTTAGCAACTTGTATGGTGAGTGGTTAATTCAGTTTGCTGGTGCAAAAGTTTGGAATGAGCTACCAATAGAAATAAAGGTAGTTAGAGATTTTAAACTGAGTTGTAAATTGTATTACTTATCTGACCAAACAGAATGGTGAAATTTCTTGTTACTGCTTCACGTCTGTTCGTTCTTTTCTTTTTCTTCTTTCTCTTCTTTCTTTTTGTAACCTTAATTTTGATGTTATAAAATGTTTGTCTTCATAGAATTGTATGTTGAATTGCATCAAGCACAAACTCGTGGCTGTTAAAGTTTGGTTTTGTGTGTGTTTCAGTGGTACACTTGAAGACCTGTTGCATCTGAGTGTTGCTTGTGTTTTCTCCATTAAACATAACCTATATGCATAGTTGATGTTGGACCAGCTACTAGCTTTTAAGTTAATAATCTAAACAGCATTTTGTACATTTCTTTCGGGTTTCAAAGTGTTTCCTCCTCAACAAAAAAAAAATGTTGGCTCCAGCAATATTTCTTGTTTGACTAGTGCTAATCACTTGAGGGACAGCAGGTAACATTACTGCAAGCACTTCTGTTGAGCCTCAGACATGGATTCATTCTTAGAGGACATGTTGCCTGATATAATCAATATTAATACTAAAGGCTTTTGTTGCATGGATTACATTGTATCCATATATTCACTTAGGTTTGGTGAAGATACGAAGAGAGTGGCAGTCATCAATGTATACTGCCCACGCGCTGATCCTGAAAGACCCGAGCGAGGTCAAATGAAGTTGGACTTCTACTATTTACTTGAACTACGAGCAAAGGCATTGTTGGAAAATGGAATGTAAGTTGTGGTTTGAGTCTTGTGCATATCTGTCATGTTCAAAATATGAAACATACAATGTTTGAAATGGAAATGCAGGGAGGTGGTCATAATGGGTGACCTGAACACCTCGCACTGTAAGATCGACCACTGTGACCCACCTGAGGATGAGGTAAATGTAAACCAACATGGCGAGAAAATCCAGCAAAACATGCAAACATGAGGAACTTGCTTGTGCAGGAATTTTACTCCAACCCTGGACGCCAGTGGCTCAACAAGCTTCTGCTAAATCGGGAAGGTCTGGGTGGCCCTGAAGCAATAAAAGGTATAAGAACATTGAAATTTCCACTCATCACATTGCCATGGAATGTAACTCGTGTACAAAATTAGGATAGGACATTGCAATCCTTGACAGCTCTAGAATGCAACAGCAAACACCTCAAAGGGTACATATCTACAGTGAATTATCTCATCTAATGATAATAATTGCCGTTAAAGTCAAGGGCACCTACTTATTCTGGGAGATTTATTTGATTCTGCATCATCTTCCTTCTTTCTGCAATCTAGATACCTTCCTTCATCTTGCATAGACAGATTTGACGTGAATCTCGTCAACCTCAGGTAGAGGGGCATTTATTGCGAGATGCAATTGGCACCCACATCAGTAAGAGGGTTAAAGCAGGCCTGAAACACTTTGCTAACTAATTATAGAATGGCCTCACTATTAAAGTATGTCGTCCCACAAATCTCATGGCACAAAAATGTTTCAATTCCTTCTACTATAAGTGGAGTTCTCGCACCGATACCTAGCTTTACCTAGCTCTTTTCATCTCTGCTAGCGCGCTGGAAACTACACAGCAGAAAACCCACGAGGGCAAAGCCCTGGCCAAAAGTTGTGTTTTGCGGTGGTGAAAGGGTTTGTCGCATAGATTATGCTATACAGCACACTGCTGCCATTTCGGAGGCCGCACGCTGCAAATGCAGCTGCGCGAAGTCAACAGCAGAAAGAAACAAAATTTTATTTCTTTTTCTTCTTTTGTGTGATTTTGTGTGTGTGTGTGATAGCAGACATATATTTTCCACTTATTTAACTTGAAATTAGCAATTATGTATTACTGAAAATGATCTTGCGATCACGAAATCAGCCATTAGTGTTGGTCCGCCAACTTTCAGCGGCGATATTGTGGATGCGACAGCTAGTGACTGTTCACTGATTTTGACACGAGATTGTAAATTCCCTGCTGCATGCAATGCAATAATATTTCGCTGACATGTTCACAAGAGCCTCCGATAACAGATTGGCAAAGTTTTTTCACTATGTTCGAAAGGTGTTTCAGGGCTGGTGTGGCAACTCTTTCAGTCGTACATCATCTTTGCTGCAGTGTTTACTTTGCTGTTCGCACTTTTTTGATTTATAGATTGTCTAATAGCTGTAGCATGCTGCATCAGCAACATTTTTTTTTCTTTTTTTGCTTGCGGCATATAATTTAAAACAAGGTTTCATCATGTGGAAAGCATACCTTAGAATGGAGACAACCTAAAAAATGGAAATAATTATTTGTGAAGGTCAAGTAAACACAGCCTTCTCCAAACTCTTGCTGCACTCTGTATATTGCATGCACTGTGTGTGTGTGCGTGTGTGCATGTGTTTTTCTGTTCGTAATTCTAGTTACATTGCTCTCACCAATGAAAGGTCGAAGTTAACCTGGATGCTTTCTCACGTGGTTTATTACCAATTTAACCCTTTGGTGGCCTTTATAATCAAAATTGTTGAAATGTGTGCAGGTGAACCAGAGAAGCCGTGCTTCCATGATACATTCAGGGCCCTCCATCCAACTACAGAAAAGGCATTTACATGCTGGAACACACGGCTCGGTGCACGCCAGACCAACTACGGGACACGCATTGACTACATACTTTGCAGCAGTGCATTGCTGCCCTTTGTAAGCAGCAGTGAAATTTTGCCTGAAGTGTCGGGCTCAGATCATTGCCCTGTCAAGGCCAGCCTTGCCTGTATACCGGTGTCCTCACCACAGTGCCCATCTTATTCAACAAGGCACTGGCCAGAATTTTCAGGCCGGCAGCAAAGCATTGCAGGATTTCTGAGTAAAGAGCATCGTGTGTCCAGTGTGAAGGCAACGCAACCACCTGAATCACCACTCAAAAAGTGCGCCGAAACCAGAGGACAACCAGCAAAGAAGTTGAAGATTTCAAAGAATGGACAATCTACATTGAAGGGGTTTTTTGTAGTTGAAGACAAGGAAAAAGCCAAAGCAAGAAAACTAGATTCTGGTGCAGGAGGCACTAGTCTTACAAATGGCGGTGAAGCAGAGTTTAGTGGCAAGAAATTTTCTGCCATAGATGCAACCAGCTCTCAATCGGAAACAACCAGCGAGACGCTACAATCTGAACCCAGCTCAATGCAGGAAACAGTGAAACAAGCAACTCATTCTAAAGCTTGGAAAAGTCTCCTTAAAGGCCCTCCAGTTGCACCCCTCTGCAAGGGGCACAGTGAGCGGTGTGTTCTTAGGACAGTGAAAAAGCCTGGGCCCAACCTTGGCCGTCAGTTTTTCGTTTGCCCACGGCCTGAGGGCCATTCATCAGACCCAAATGCTCGCTGCAACTTTTTCCAGTGGGTCAACCCTCCCAAAAGGACAAAGGCAGCAGCTGAACTTGCGCTGCGGTGATGGTGCCAAGTGCTTTATTTGTGTTCGTAAGATGCTGGAACGAGTGGAACTTGACGTTATAGTTGTGAGCATGTCTTGCACCTTTGGAGACTTTGAAAGTCTATGTATACTCAAGTCCAGGCAGAGTGCTCATTTCGCAGCAGTATGCATTAAGGTAGACTTGTAACGGTGCCTTGTTTGGTTGGTTTGCTTGGTTCGTTTGTTTATTTGTCTGTCTGTGGTTTCCCCAGTACTGCTGTGTGTGGCAATTGTACACGCTTGTTGAACAGTAATAGTGTTTTAACACTTAAACATTTATCAGAGCTAACTCAGTTGTATGTGTTCTGGCTGAATTCTGTGTGTTCAAATTACTTTGTGCCAGCTGAATGGAATGACTTCATACAGTACAAGATGTGAACATTTGGCAAAATTTTATTTTGAGAGCTGCTTACACATGGAATCGTACCCGAGACTTACATGCGTTAACAGTTGAATACTTTGTCTTCTTATTTTCATGGCAGACATGTGCAGGGTTGTTCACTCTGGGAAAAACATGCCATCAGTATTCAAGCACTCATTGCAGGTTAAATTTGAGATAAAGGCCTGCAGAATAATTGTTCACTAACAGACATGTGACCTGTCAAATTAAACTGTAAGGTAAAAAAAAAATGGTAAAGTGATATTAGAATGAATACCAACAGATGCCTCCACATCAGACCTTCTAGCCTATGCGAGGGCTGCCTTCACAGACAGATGGTCTGAAAAAATGTTTATGGGTACTGGACAGTCATTGAGTGAATTGTCTCCGCAAGGAGAAACAGCACATCAATCCAAGGGAGGCAACCTCTCAGAATCTGAGTTGTCTGCTTCTGAAGGAAAGCTGGCATGCACTGGTCGAGAATTGGCCATGGCTTGCCCGCTTCAAGTAAAAGTTTGTGATTCTCATTATTGCAAGCAAAGCATTAACACTTGATGCTACTGCTTTGTATCTTTCATAGTATATGTGTCATGCCAGTTCTAAGTTCTGGAACAATAATTTTTTAGGGAATACCATTTTCAGTGAGTGAATGCTTGTGTCTAAAGGGAACAAAAGTAGTACACATGAAAAGCTCTGACTCGTCACTACTTCACTGCTGTCTGACCCCTTGAACAACGGTCTTCACCTGTAAGCATCGTTACTTTTTTTCACGGATAACTTCGTTTCTCAAGAAAACTCGTGTAATAAGGTCTGTCGTAACCTTTACGACTTTTCAACACTGCTAAATCATGGAACAACAAAGGCAACACATGTGCCCATGTGTTGCCATTCTTGTCCCGTCATTCAGCACTGTTCAAAAAGTTCAGTGTCCCAACAAACTCAATTTTCAACCCTTCTGCAACTTTTCTAGGAGTTCAGCTCCCAAACTCTCAAGAAGTGTGGCCAACTCTCACTTACAGTGAAACAGAAGGCAATGTCGCTGCATGTTTGTGAAGTCGTACTTTGAAGCCCACTAAAGAGTTTTACCAGCACTGCACCTGGCACATTGTTTACTTCCCTCTTGTCACACACCAATACGTTGTTAAGGGTTGGACACCATACCGTCTGGCCATGTGAAGCCATCGTTGCAGTCATAGTTATTGTTGCTTTTCATAAAATTTTAAAAATTGGACAATGTGTCCAACCAATCCAGTGTTGAATTTTGGCTGTTTTATCACCAGTGATGAGGTTTATGGTTGCTGCAGTGGTTTCACCTGGCCAGGCAGTATTCTGTCCAACCCTTGACTACATTTGTAAAGACAGTTCCTGTAGGTACAATCAAGCATCAGTTCCGTTTTCTTTGTGGTCATTACAAAATTTACCGATCGCTGCAAACCTTTCTCGTGTAGTCTTCTGCTAGGTATGAACCTCTTGCCAAAACAAGTAGTTTGCCTCTATGCGCATTGCAACTACAGAGTGGTCCACTGTTAAAGGAAACATTTGAGTGCAGAGCACGTATATTTTCTTCTCGCGAGTACAATTGCCTAGATTTGCAGCAAATAAATTGTGGTTGGTAGCTATGACTCCTTTCGACTTGCCTATGCATTGTACTGACCTTGCTTCCACAGCCACTTGCAGCTAGTTTGTGCATGAAATTTTATGTGGAAGCTGCATGAACAAAGCAAAAAATGGTAGACCATGTACGCATATCTCTCACTGAGGGCGGCCACTTCTTTTCGCCTACACTGGAACTCTCGGCATTGCCAGCACATCTTTGAAAAGGCATGCTCTGCAGTAGGCCTTAACTCGCTTACCAGTATTAGTTTACTGCCTTCTGGCTCCCTAATGATGCCTTCTTGGCCCTGGCCTCAGCTAAAACACACAATAATGCACTGCTACCCACTGCAGTAGATCAGTGGCTATGGCGTTGCAATGCTGAGCTCAAAAATTCCAAATTCCACTAGAGTTGGGATGCAGGAACGCTCATGTAGATTTAGGTGCACGTTAAAGAACACCAGGCGGTCAAAATTAATCTGTAGTCACCACTGTGGCATGCCTCAATCAGATTGTGGTGTTGGCATATAGAACACCATAATTTCTTTATCACATAGCTAAACACATGATATTCAAAGAAAAATGCCCCTTGTTAATCTGTGCTCCTGTTGTCCGACCTTGTCCCATTCGTACAGCTCCCGTGCAAGGATATTACACGTCTGGTCAACAGTGGGTCCACGAAGAAAGCCTCAGCCTGGAGCTGATGTTCTGACGAAAGTACATGTCTGTGTCAGGGAGGTGTGCACCCTGACAAAGACAAGTCCATTTGTTGAAATGTCAAATCCAGGCTGGAATGATGGCTCAAGAACAAGGCTTTGTTTGCTCACCATTAATCACATCGTCTCTATCTCACTGCAACATCCGTTTGTCTCGTTTGGATGTGCTGGTTACAGTGCAGAATATATCGCACAACAGATATTGGGGCTAGCACTTAATTGTGTTTTGACGTATTGACGACTGTTGTACTCGATTTAGCCTCCGACTGAGTTTAGAGGGCTCTGTTTTGCAGCGTAATGCTGGGGCTTTCCTTATATGCAAGTTGCATGTTGGGGCCTCTAAACCCTATAAGGTGCACTACAGTCTTTTTACGAGTTACTTGTGCATGTGTATTAACTTCACAGAGAGCACAGCTTTCAGGATCAGCTCGGCACCCTTCCTACAAGAGAGCACCAGTAGTAAAGATGCCAGCACTGATGCATGCTTCCAGTGAAACAACTAGCAGGTTTTTGCACTTCAAACTATTTATCAGGTTTTCGAGCATTTCAATAAATATATGCACATAGGCAGAATGGCAGCAGCAGTATTATTGCATACTGGAGCACGGCGTTTTTCATCTCGCATGACTGCACAATAGTTCATGGGTTTCGCACACAATTGCTGCGTAAAACAGCTATTTGTTGTACCTGCCACATTGGCTTAGTGGCTATGTTGTTTTGCTGTCAAAATCATGGGTTTAGTCTGTATTAATTGCAAAGATTGCTGTGTGCCAGACTGGGTGTATCTTCAAGACTCCCAAGGAAGTCTAAATTAATCTGGAGTATTTCGCTACGGCATATTTCGTAGTGTTGCATGGGGTTGTCAAACCCCATAAGCCAGCAATTCAGAGTTAATAATTCAAAACGAGCATGTGCCCAGAAAAGGGCTTTTTCTTTTTTCTAGATAGAGTCACAATCTTATGCAACAGTTCACATTTCAAAGCTTTATTTCCAGTAATATATTCTCTTGGACATTTACATTATGTACTATGTACATCTGTCAAGAGTGTCAACAGTAACAGGTTCCTCTGAGACAGCTTTGAACACTGGTCACGCATGGGAGGGCTCACACACAAAAAAAAAAGACAAGTAGCATGCAATAACTTGGTTCTTTCTATGGCATTCATGCACACAACAGACAAACACATACACACGACACATACTGTGTAGACTATATACGCATGCGGTGTAGTGGCACACCCAATGGATTGCCATTCACATGACATAAAATATCAACTGAAGTAAGAAAACACAGGCGTTGGCGAAAAGTTTCATTGCAGATTCCAAGTCCGGTCATATTTAGTTATGCAAATGTACACAGGCAAACTGTTTGCTAAGGAATCGTTCTTGTGCAACTTTTAAGCACTCTTCAGAAAAGGCGAATGTAGCAAGTTTTGTCTCTTAGGCTCCCCTGATCAAACAGCTGGCCCTTTTGTGCTCAAATTTCATGCAACACTGCACTGGGTAGTATATACTTGTTGTATAGTATGAAGCTTTGGTGCAGTACTAGCTCATTTCATATAGAATCGGTCTGAACTAAGCATAATCTGCCATAGTGCTCCAGATCTTTCTAACTTTGAAAATGGTGATGCCATCTGTATATATATATATATATATATATATATATATATATAAAAGCGTAACTGTCCAGCATTCTGACCTCCAGATGGCAGCACTTTTTCTGAGCCAAACCATCTGCCTTCTTGGTGCAGTACTGCATCATAGAACTCGTACTTCTGATTCAATTCAGGTGAAACAGGAAACTAGTGTACTAAAGTTCAGTGTCCAACAGACATGTAATCAAATGCCGTCACTGTGCGAAGTTTGAGTGTGTAGGGCGCCAGCATTTCAGCCAAGAAAATCAGCTGTTCCCGATCCCCTCTGTGATACATTCAGAAGTAACCTGCAAGACTTTTTTTTACCACATGCTGTAGATGACACTTAGGGATTCTTCACACATCATTTCACTTTTCTCAACACATTTTCCTCATCTGATATCATCTAGTTGGCAGATGTCTAGAGTGTAAAGTTCATATCCAAAGCACTTGTCACCCTGTGGCAACAAAGAGTGGTACTGTAGGGACATTTCCGAGTTCCTTTTCCTTCTTAGTGTCCCTTTCAATGAGCTGGAAGGTCTCAGACAGTGCACGCAAGCTGATACTTTGTGTGGGCTGTGGAAATTGCAGCCGCCACTAATCAACAGTGACTATTATAAATTGTTACAGTTGACAAGCATGAATCATTAGTAACTTGAACTGTAACTCTTACGTAATGCCACAACAAGGTGTAGCCTTTCAACACATGAACTCCAAACAGTCTGAAACTAACAGAGAGGAAAGCAAAGCAGCAAGAAATCTCATGAACCAAAATGAGAATAGAACCTCTTTCTCAGAAACCTCGCCACAGATTTGCCAGAACAGAAAGGTGGCCAAGATTAGGCAAGGCATAATGGAAGCACGGTAGGACTTTGATAACATCATGGTCAGTCAGTTGGAACTGGTCGCCTTCAGATGGCAGAGCTGTCTGACTGGCACGACACTCACTCGAGGCTTTGTTTCTTCCCAGCCATTTGCATGTTTGCAGAGTAGTGGTGTCATGAGTGGGCCGTAACAGCGGAAGCAACAGCAGCAGGCATGTAGGATAGCTAAAGAGAGAGCTGGCAGTGCGCTCTTTTGGACACGCGAGCGGTGTCGCGACCGGTGTGCCCTACACGCATGCTTGTGAGCAGTGTTTTACAAAACTCAGGGAATCCAAGAAACGACAACACTCGCAGGCATACAAAAGCAGCAGAGAGACGGCGGCTGTTGCCACCCAACATGAAACAAGTGAGGTGCATGGAGGATCGCAGAAAGGTGGACGACCAAGCACTTTTAACGCAGTCACAAACGCTCCGAAATGCAGATCTGCGCAGCAATCCTGGTTATGTTCCAAAGCACACTGTATGCATGGCAGTAAGCAATGGCTCTCTTTGTCGCATACTGGCCGCACTCAACTTTGTTGTGCATCAGGTTTTTGCAGTGTCGCAGGTCATGCACCGGCCAAAGGATTCACTAAGCTAGGACAGAAAAATAGCTGCAGATTCTAACGCTGCACGGTGCATCAAGTAGTCCATTGTTGCTACCTTAGTTTCCCCCCAACAATTTAACATTCAAAAAGAAGTGTGCTATATAATGTATATATTATTTCTCAGTTTCTGCACTCATCTGTACGTTCTCACACATGCACACACACACACTCACATTCTTACACAACAACGCTAAAGTACCACAGTTCCTAAACAGCAATAGTCTTATGTGCTCTGCCTAACAGGGTGTCTTGTATTTTGTCAATAGTAGCAGATACTGCATGCTTAGGGGGCTTGGTTTGACGGTTACACCACTAAAGAAAGGCAATGTCCAGAACTGCGACCATAACAATCTATCCTTTATGCTGTTTTATAGTGGGCATAGCATTTTGGATTTAGCAGGTGGTATGGCAGCCATTAGAAGCATCAAAGTACCATGGGGTAATAGCGCAAGATATGAAAACAGACGGGCAATTACAAGACTTGCAGGAAAGAAAATTGTGACTTCAGGTTGCAATGGCACTTAGCAGTTCTCAAAAAAAAAGCATTTTTTTAACAATTATAATTTTTCACATTCCTCATGAGCAATCTCACCAGAAGGCACCACATCCTCAGTTTAAAGTTAAGCTTCCTCTGTAGTGCTCAGAATTTTGCAAGCTCCAAAACAATTTTTACAAACGTTTATTTTGCACTTAATGGTCATAGCAGCACTGGTGCCAATCAAGTGCAATTTCTCTCCAACATAGAATACAGCAAATGTGTTCCAGCAATGCACGCCTTTCTTGTATTTAAGCACATTAATGCTGTCTAAAGTGCACCTTGGTTTCCGGTGCCACCAGATTATGATACTGCTACCAGAGTATGTGTGTCTTGAAGTCAACTGATACTTTCCGACGCAACAGTAACAAGTTAGAATAGGATACACAAGATTTTAGGAGCTCTCTGTCATTAGCAACACCAACGAAGCCCCCCATACAGGGTCGCCACCGTATACTTAACCGACAAAACCTACATGGCAGCCACTGCTTATTGCTGGCTGTTCATTGGGTGTGCTCTTTGTAAAAGAAGCTAAGAAGGGGGATATATTTGCCTCCTTTGTACAAGTGTCACACAAATGGCACCAGATTTTGAACTTTCAACAAACAAGACGACCAATAAACACAAGCACCTTCATTTGCACTGTCAACCTTATGTGCATGAAAAAGCTATGTGAAAAAGAAATGCACTCCTCACATGTGCACGTCAACAATGCATAAGTTTCTCTATGGCAGCTTCCTTTACATTTTTTTTTCTCTCCCTCCTTGTTTTTTTTTTTTTTTTATCTCACAGACTTTAAGACTCTTAGCTGCCACAGTGCTGTACACAAGCTAGATCACGGGTGTAATGACACACAAACGTAACATCTGTGTTTCTCTAACACAGAGTGCAAAAAAAATTAAAAAAGAATTTAGACTAACTAAACAGGTGACAACGAAATATGCATGTATTGTTGGTTTTGTCAGCACACATTCAATACGTCGTCTAATTTCCATTCATGGCAACCTATAGAGCTACCGTTGAAGAATGTTACATCCTTCATTCAAGACTGTAAATGAGTGCTTCCAACCAAGCACTCGTTTTACCCCACTCACACAGATTGTAAATAGCACAAATGGAGTAAAAAAAATAGAAATGAACACATTCAGCTAACATCAAACTGAACAGTTAATTAATGGAGGTAATAAAAGGCCTCCGTACTTGAGGCAACTTTTGCAGATCTTGTGTGTTGTACATGCCACAATAAAAAAAATGGAATGTTGTACTGATGACATATTTTCACTAGTGCCAAAATGTACATCTGTGAGTATCTGTAACAGGGTGCTACGACCACACAACTACTCTAGAAAACAAATCCTTCGTCAACCACACTCAAAGAACTTGGTTCAGAGTGAAAACTAACACCCCATGCAAAAATTTCATAGAGGGCCATATGAAAAATAAGTACACTACACATTAATAGCAAAGTCGTCACAACAGTCACACGACATATGACAACAGTGTCGATCTGCAACCTATATATGCAACATGTGAGGTAAACAACAAAATTCTACTATGGCTCTCCATCTACATACACAACCAAGAAAAAAGGTGGGTTAATGGAATGAAATACTCACTTAGTTACGAAAAATCTAAACAAAACAATCACAACCAATACAGGTAGCATGGCAGTCACGCATGCATTAACCATATTAATAGGGAACCTTAAACATGCTTATTATACACTGTTAATGTCACAAATAGAAAACCAATCAGCCTGGATAATATAATCTATTTGAAAGTGTTGAATAAGAATAGCGATGTGGGCGAATTGGTTTAAGTCTATGGGGTAAAAGTTCTGCAGTGCAAAGCACTCAAGTGTGGAAAGAAAGGTCCAAAAAGGATGAAGGAAGAAGGACTGCAAGAGGACAAACACGAGCGCTCACGTTTGTCCTCTTTCATGTTTGTCCTCTTGCAATACTTCTTCCTTCGTCCTTTTTTTACCTTTCTTGTCGCACTGCAAAAGTTTTACACTTTGAAAGTGTTGTTTTGAAGCACATCTTAATCATGAACATATAAGAAAAAGGTTTTTACACACAAGTGCCTCTCATGCACCTAATTTTGCATTGTACATGACAAACCTTCTCATTCAACTATTTGCGAAGGCTCCAAATGGTGTCTGTGCATGTTAAAATGCCTAAAGTGAACACCTAAGAGCCCAAAACCAGTTTGGTGTTTCTTGTCGAAGTCAGACCGATGCAACGCAACTGTAAACATGTTGTGCGTGATGTCAAACTGAAGAGAACAATGAGCAGGACTTCCTTAAATAATAAACAGAAGAAAGAAACCCACGAAAGCAGTGCCACTCTAGCTTGGATGTTCAATGCAAAATTACATTGACTTACACTGCTAGCACACCCCTTTCCTAAATACAGATTTAGATAAGTTATTTACATCAACTCAACGACACTCATTTCACAACAAATGCAAGCAGGTAGTTTTCATCTTGTTCCCTCCAGCATAGCCAGATGACCAACCAGATCTTCACAACTACTAAATAAATGCTAAAGTGTAAACGTGCCCACTTTTGTTTAAAATATACATGGTAGAAGCCCCATAACATGTTTTTCATGGGACAGCAAAACTGAATGCTGTAACCGGGAGAAAGCACTACACAAATGTTCTGAACATACTGAATGTCACAAGTACAGTGAACTTTAGCTACCATTATAACCGGGAAAACACGTTAGCAAAATTTTCACATAACCAAGTGAACTGAGGTGAGGCAGTAAACGAAAGCAGAGATTTTAACAAGTACAGTGTCCGATGCTAAACAAAATAGCAATGAAAAGCTCACTATAATAGTTACCAGTGGTAGTTAGATAAAAACGAATAATTTAAGGAAATGTCCATCACTGGAGGAAACAAATTAATCACATAAGGCCAAGTTTCTGGATGGCTACATCCTGGCTTCTGAAATCACAAAAATGTGTATGGCACTAAGGTTACTACTAAAACCACTAAGCATGCATATTGATCACAGTGATTTGCTATCAACCAAGTGTAGCTATCCACCTTTCTTTGAAACCCCAATGCAGCAAAACAAGACATCTTACAGTCAACTGCCTCGGGTAGCTTCTCTTGACAAAACGCTGTGGCAAATTCATTATTGTACAGAGGTCACTCCCCCCCCTCCCCCCTTACCTTTTTTCATACTCAAAGGACCCTTCACCAGCCCCACTGAAATTTTTGGTTATACACTGGAAGTTGTACAATGCCATCTAAGGAGCATCTTGCCACCAGAATTATTTAAAATTGCTTCGTCATTAGAGACAGGAGAAATTGAACTGTCACATAAGTTCTCTTTTTTAGTCAATCCCCCTTGCTGCTATTCTCTCTCCTTTTACTCCCCTACCCCCTCCCTACTGTTGACAGTAGTTCAGGTGTAAGCAGACTGTGCTAGACAGTTACAGTGTGGTCAGCAGAAATTTATTATCACTTATTCATGAATTTATTTCAATAAACAACCAATTAGTACTGCTACTAATACTACTTCCAGGAAGCAAGCTTCACTGCCAACATAGGTACTCTCTCCCTTTGCCTTAACCAGTGCCCACTAGCAATATACCCTCCCTGTCTGCACTCATACAAGGCCCAAGAGACCAGGCCATGTTTACATCACAAGACCAGCCTTTCATTCTTCTGTTCCTTTGTGCAGTGCACTTCGAGTGGCAGTTCCGTGCATTCTGTATTGAATTATTTACCAATCACATGCCATAATCAGCGACGTTACAGGCGTTGCAGTGACGTCTTATGCATAAGTGTTTATGCATGTGACCTTGATTCTCTGGCAGGAAGCGGGGCTCCCATAATAAAGGGCGCACAGGCTTTCGTTTGAAATTTCATCTGTTTCTGCATTGCACGGATGTTTGATACTTTACACACACAATCGTCAGCACGTTGTCTACACACTGTGCTTGTCCATTAGCAATGCCTAGACCTGGTGACGGGCCCTTTAAGTATTATACTAGTTCGTCTGCAGCTCACTCTGTATTGGGAAATTCTGCGTTAGCAGAAGCAGACTTAGCATTAGGGAAACTCTTCTACCCTCACAGCTAAAAGGTGTTCTTATTCATGAACAGCAGCACAGTTAAGAGAGTTTTATGAATAAAAAATAGTCTACCAACATTGGGAGCCCTGTGAAACAGTGCTTTCTGCCCTCCAATAATGTATATGAACACACACATGCCTACTATGTATTAGGCCCGCTCTGCAAGCCAATTCACTGGCAGTTTCAAATTTCGCTGCGCTATCATTGTGAATCATGCTTGCGACCTAAGTGGCTGAAGAGGCAAGGCCTACAATGCGTCATCGTACAAAGTCACTTTGTATTGCTATGTCGAACAGAAATGAAAGAAAAAAACTTCTCTACCACTGCACCGTGCGAAACAAGGGCTATGGATGTCATCATCTTCAAGACCACAACTGGCTGAAACTATGTTAATCACAAGTAGATAAAGAAAACAAAATGCAAGATAAGGAATAAGGTTTGACTACAGAGCACAGGTGGCAAGACTTTGGACATCTGGTAAATTAAGCAGCTGCAAACAAACATGTCAAAGTCATCACGGAAAAAAAAGGGCAAGAGATTGCCAAAAATCAGCTTATTTGCAAGCCCTGAACTTCTGGAGCACAACTGGGGGCTGCAGTAAAATTAAGGCTCAACATTTAGCACACAACAGTGAAATGAGATTCATTGGTTAGCTCAGTGGGCAGTTAATAAATTTCGACCTCCTTGTACAAACGGCCTCAGCGAGTGAAACTCAAGAGACAAAAGACTAATATAATACAAGTCTAGTGTCACAGAGCATAAAACACACATACGTGCTGGAAAAAGTCACAGCAGCTGCTAGCAAAGTTAAAAACAAAACGAAAACTTGCATTAACTCCACCAAAGAACCTGAGAAAAGCACAACCCAAAAAGTTATAAAATAAAGTGTAAATATAATAATAAAATATAATAAAAGTTATAAAGTAGGCTATAAGTAGGCTGCACATTAGCTGTGCAAAAATGTTGTTGCGTGTATGGACACATTCAAGGTAAATTTCACAAGGCAAACGTAAAGCTTCAAGAGAGACAGACCTTTTGTGTGTGTGTGTGTATTCCTAGCACATCTTTGCGGCTCTCAAGCATTCAAATCTTGGTGCGCAAGCCCAGACGTCATCTGACTTGTGCAGGTGCGGTGCCATTTGCCTAAATAAAGCAACGCAATGACAATGCCTAATCTGTTTTTCAGCGGGTGTAGCAGTTTTCAAAAGAAAAAAAATAAACTGGGAAAAGCATCTCCTGATTCATGAACATGCCATATGAAAACAAACACTGTAAACATAATGGCGCAACCTATGGAAGAGGTCAAATCACCAGCACGTTGGCAAAACCCCAAGTGAAGGAAGGTGGCACTAGTGCCCTCTTGCAACAAAATTCAGTTTTCTGACATTCTCACACTTCAGTGGAATTGCTGGCCATCTCAGCAGGCTGCGCTTTCTTCTCTCTCTCTTTTTTGCCATTCCCTATATTCATACAGGGCGACGAGAAACAAGATGGCGTCTGCGAGCATGGCAAAAAGCAGATTTTTGCAGACCAAGCTCCAAGATGTCATGCTGCTCTTGCAATTTGTAGATAATGTAACAAGCACACACAAAATTGGGCCCTTCAGAATTGACGCGTAAAGTGAAGAGTCCACCAAGTTTTAGCACTAATAATGTGGGGCAATAAGACAAAGACACATGGATGCCCTATGCTTGTATGTCTTTGTTCGCAGTGCCAACCTCTGCTCTTAGGAGAGCTAAGGTGGAGCACGGGTGCAGTGTTTGTATTGATGTTACCACTAGAGGACTTGTCAGCATCTATGCCTCTTTTTCCACACAGTTGACACCATACTGAAGCTCTTCACGCATTGTCTAGCTGTCGCAAGATCCCCATCTTGTGGTTCCTTTGGATCTTATATGTTATAAGAGACTCTTCAAAGAGCATCAGATTAGGACAGCTTGCTTCGGTCTGCTACAACCCCGATTCCGTGCTACTCCCACTCTGTATTCTATGCACAGCCTCCTAAACGTGGGGTTTTGCCAAGGTGCATTGGGCTTAATGTGCGCTGGGGCTCAGTACTGCGTCCCGAAAGTTGGGCTCTGGATCGGTGGCGGAGACTGCGGCGGGTACTGGGCATTAGACTGCGGGAACGGCGGCACTGCCCCACCAACAGGGGGCTGCTGACGCTGGCCATGGAAGCTGGTCTCTTTGTAGACAAACCAGCAACCGGCCACCCAAAGGAGCACATTGAAGAATCCCAAGATCTGACAAAGAAAGAAAGGTGTGACTACAGCGATCTGCCTTTCAAGACATTTCCTTACACAGAGAAAACTATGGGCATGCGAATATTTTATATTTCAAATATGAATTGAATATAGTCATAGTTATTTGATTGAATAACTTACTATTTTACATTGTAGACTTCATTTCTGCTCAAGCATAAAGGATAACATGTAACGGACTCACGAGGGTCAGAGATCCTAGTGAGGACTGCTCAAACTGATTCTGCTGTAGAAGAATCACAGTCGCTGCACAGAGGCACCAGCTTCTGAGCAAATGCACTGGCCAGGTAACTTGAGGCCAATAATTTCCTGTCATTCAATAAGAATGCCTTGCTTTCAGACAGCCTATATACGAGTTTTTCTTGATTTAGGCAAAGCAACTGATTGCTTAACCAATATTACCATATTTGCATCCATTTTAACCCTTTCAAAGGCAGGGACAAGTCTTACTCGGTTACAATTTTTTTTTTGCGATAAGTGCCAAGACCAAGTGTCTGTCTCATCCATGTGTTTGGGCGCTCTTTTTAAGAGCCAGACAAGGGCCAGGCTGATGCAATCCATTTAGATGTTCTGGTGGGTTCCGTCTTTGGCCGCTAGGTGGCCTACAGACTCCGTTCATCCGGTAGAGATTGTAAACATGGTGGCTGCCAGTCGCATGTTGCTGCGCCCACTGTGAATGCGTGGCTCTCATTTGACTGGACAGTCAAACTCCAAAGATGATTTGCTTCTTCATGAAAACATTGAAAGAAATGGCAGTGTTTTCAATGCTATAGACATATCTAGTGGCTGATTTTGTCAACTGCAACAATAGTTTTGATATGGTACAGCAATGAACGAAGTTAAATGGACGGAACGTTCCACCAGTGCCTCTTTGCTTTACATTTGTGTAATTTAAGACAAGTTATGAATTAACTACCCAATGTCATACATATTTCAAACCTGCAAAAAATTTTCCATCCAGATGTGCAATAATAAAAAAAAATGTGATTTTCTGTACGCATTTCTGGATTTCATGGCCCTGCACATTTAGAGGGTTAAAATAATGTGCAGTACTACTCTAGCATAGCACTTCTCTCTTTCAACGAATACAACACACTATAATTTATACATGGATATGGTGACATGCTGTTCTAATTTCATTACCTTCACTGCCATGGTGCAACCAGATAAATGAAAGCAGTTGTTTCTTGTCCAGTAGCTAATGTCATTAAATGCACATATAAAATAATGTAAATAAGCCTCATTCTTTTACCAAATGAACTCTATGAAATGTTTACATTTTACTTCATTTAGAAACAAGAAAGTGTTCTACATATGAAGGTCAATTTTCTCGAATATGCGTCCGTATTTAATTCGATTTGGAAGTTTCACTATTCAAACAACCCTAAAAAAAACACTTAGGTGGTTTTTGCAATGGCAACTGACAAAGGCCAGGCAACAGGTTGCAACTGATGACCAAGGAGCTATTCGTGGCTAAAGCCCCTCCATCCAGGCGCTACCACCGCTTTCGCCAAGTAGTGCCAACCTTTGATGTGCACCGCTTTTCCTCGATTCATCACTCACGCCAATTTTGCTTTTGTGATTTCCACTTCCAGGGTTTCCATTTTCACGTGTTCCACTTCCTGGATTTCCCTTTCCTAAATTTTCATGTGTTGCATGCTCGCCCCTCTATGCAGCAGTGGCATCACTTCCACTTGAAAACACAAGCTGGGACTACACAAGTTTCGCTTGACACCGGAGACTGTGAGCAAAGGAGGAGCGCGGAGGAGAAGGGCAGGTTGGCAATACTTAACATAGTCAGCAAAACATGTATGGAAGGGCTTTACTCATGGCAACCAACGTTCCCAATGAGTGCTACCTGCCCATCGGCACACTGACAACGTCTCACTATTGGCGTTATTCATGCCTGCTTGCATTGCTGTTGCCACACGATATAATGGACGAGACCAAGGTTATCGGGCCAGTCCTTGCCGTTGTACGTGCTTCCCCAGAGCGGGCCAGTGCTGTTCGGGCACAACTGGCTTCAGCAAGTGGCCTGCAACAGCTACAGGGTGAGACACTACTAAGCGCTCAACGACTTCCCGAGCTACAATCCTTGCTTGACTGCCATAAGGACCTCTTCAGGAACAAGCTAGGCACCGTCCGAGAGGAGAAGGCGACTCTTGCTTTCCGAGATGGGAAGACGTCAAAATTTTTGAAAGCTCAAAGCATTCCGTTTTCTCTAAAAAGTACTGTTGAGCAAGAGTTGTCTAGACAAGAACAGATGGGCATATTGACACCGGTAACAAGTAGCGAGTGTGCCACTGCGGTGGTGCCAGTTTTGAAGCGGGACGGGTCAATAAGAGTATGCGGTGATTACAAGCTGACACTGAACCCCACACTAGATGTAGAACATTACCCGTTACCCAAGCCCGACGAGCTGTTTGCAGCCCTCGCTGGCGGACAGCAATTCTCTAAAATTGATCTTAACAGGGTGTACCAGCTAGTAGAAATGGATCGAGAGTCAAAACGGTACCTTAAGCTTAACACCCACAAGGGTCTTTACGCCGTGAATAGTCTGCCCTTTGGAATTGCTTCGGCACCTGCAATATTTCAAAACATAATGGACAATATCTTGAAGGGCCTCAACTTCGTGTTTTGCTACATTGACGATATCCTAGTTACGGATCGCTCAAAGGAAGAACACTTGCAGAACCTTCAGGCAGTTCTCAAAAGACTATCAGAATGTGGAATTTACGTAAAGCCATCGAAGTGCAAATTCTTTCATGACGAGCTGACTTATCTGGGACATGTAATCAACAAACACGCCATCCACCCAACGGACAAAAAACTGGCCTTGATAACCAAGGCACCAGTGCCAACTGATAAGCACCAACTTCAATTGCTGCTAGGCCTCATCAACCACTATGGAAAGTTCATTCCAAACTTATCTACTGTTCTTTTCCCCTTAAACAGGCTCTTGCAGAAAGACGTCACCTGGTATTGGAACACGGCTTGCGATCGCGCCTGTCAGCACATCAAGAAGCTGCTTTCGTCGGCTATGATCTTGGCGCACTATGATCCAGGCCTGCCCCTGCAGCTATCTTGTGATGCATCCGCCTACAGGGTAGGTGCAGTGTTGTCACACATTTTTTCTGACGGTCAGATAAGGCCAATAGCATATGTCTCATGCACCTTGAGTCATGCTGAGAAAGGCTATTAGCCCCGAGAACGAACTACAGGGGCGCTGCGAGCGCCGCTCGCGTGACGTCAGGGCAAGGACTCGCGCCTGTCGTCTGCTACAGTTCGGGCGGTGTACGGGCGCTTTCGGCGGTGTTTTCGTTTGCGCGCTCTCGTTCTCTTTGCTTGTATACTTATGGCGGTCGTCTCAAACATATTTTTACGACGTCTTCAGTTGCGAAAATTTGTTCAAAGAGCTTATTTCTTAGATGACAATGCAGCTCTCGAAGGCAACGCTACAGTGCCAGCCGAAGGAGCGCAGACCAGCCCATTGCGGGTTTTTCAATCGACAACCGCAAAAATATAGAAAATAAGAATCCAGTTATGATACCATACCTGCCATGGTGCAACAAGTATATCACAGACGCTGGCTATATATGACTTCTACAACAGTTACAATCCGCTAAAACTGGTTTGCTCACGACGAGTAGTTCATGGTGTAATATCGAATTTTTGTGTTTCTTCACAGAAACGCTCGGCGGTAACACGAGGACTTAATACTGCAGTTTAGATTCTACAAGTACAACTTGCTTCATTGACTGCTTCTTAAAATTAGGCGGTTCTTCACGTGTTTATTTTAAGCGGCGGCAATTTGAAGTAAAGCTAATGAAGGCTTACGTCTATTTACAGAATACAAAATGGAATGTACCAATATATATTCCCTTTTCTGTGCTACACGTTTAACTCACTTGAGAAATTTACTGGTGCTTGTTGCTTGAGGAATATACATGACGAATTTGTTTGGCGAACTGACACAGGCTACTCGGCCAAAATTTTTTAGCGAAATATGCCTGTTGGACCGCATGCTGCAGCCTGAAAGAAGTCAAAGCATCAATCAGTAGTATGGGACATATTGAAGATATAATTCCCCTGTGGAGGGTCAAAAATCAAGTGAATATATATGCAAGTCTTGTGGTGTTTTCTTTATGAATGTTTGCGATTGGATTGGAGCAAACCTTATTTTGCCTGCAGTTGGGCGAGGTTCCCTTTTATATACTGACTAAGCGAATAGCTCTCCGTTTGCACAATTAAACAACGCTGGATCAAGACATGGTGAGACAGAAAGTGCTTGAATTTTGCTTTTCTGGGCAATCTAAGCTGCGCTGTAGTAGCTCGAGAATATTTTAGCCATTCCAATTGGAGCTGTAAAAAATGCTTTATGGTTTCAATTCGAAATTGTAGTGAACTGATGGGTTTCACGAACAAAGCGTGCCTCGCCATACCGACAGTCGGTTGCTAGCGTTGCGTGACGGATGTGCCATATTGTCGGTAAAGGCTACTGAGGGCCACTATGAAACATTTCATCGCTCGCAATTGATTGGCTCTCGATCTTAACAATGAAACTTTTCTCTCAGGTGATTGCTACTATGGTATTTGTGAAGTAACTATGTAAAATAACTATGTAAATACTCTAAATGACGCGCCGTCGTGTTAGCAGCCATGAGCGATTCGTTTTTTGGAGGCCTGTTTAAGAGAGGGGTGAAACTAGCAGCAAACTTTTTCATAAAAAATGGGCGTCTAACTCTTTCTTTTACGTATCAATAAATGGCCATATTTGGCTAGAACAACTCACCAGAGTAATAAGAATCATGATGACAGCTTCGCTGGGCAATGTCTTTCTAACACGGATAACATGCTGATGCCAATTACTAAGATTTTTCTTTCATGTAAAATGCAATGTCTCTCATAGCTAAATTCTAAGGGAATGTTAAGTGCTTAGCCAAGCATCGCACACAACTTCGCGTATTGAATTTGCAGACATTATTTTTACGCAAAATTTATGGACAGACACGGCGCATATATGCATTGTAAAACCAGTAGCCCCGTTCAACGCTACATACCTTGCGATATCCAAGCCCCAAAATTTATTGACTCACGTGCTTTAAGAGAAGAAACTGTGGTTCAGGCATGGCAGCAGAAAGAAGCCGATGTATCATTTAATAAGTGCGGCTCGAGCCACCCATGCCCCAAGCATACACGAAGGGAACGAGCGCGCGCGGCCGCCAAGCGAGACGGAGCGAGCGGCGTCCTGGCCGTGACGTCACACGCGAGAGGGTGCCACTCCTAATTCTCGCCGCTAATAGCCAATTAGAAAAAGAAGCCTTCGCTCTTGTGTTCAGCATTAAAAAATTACATTAGTACGTGTATGCAAGGCATTCTATTTTGATCACGGACCACGAGCCTTTGGCTACAACTTTTGGTCCCAAGACTGGCATACCAGCAATTGCCGCTGAAAGACTACAACGGGCAGTTGGTTTGTCGGCCTATTCTTTTTCATTAAAGTTCCGGCCTTCAGCACAGAACGCTTACGCATACTGCTTGTCTAGGCTGCCAATAACACAGCCAACGGTCGAAGAGCAGGAAGAATCTTTTTATGACCTACGCTTCGACATTATGCCGATCAACAGCAATGATATTACTCGTGAAACTTCACATGATGCTACTGTGACCCATTATGTCTTGTCAGGCTGGCCGCGTAGGGTCCCGGATGACATCAAACCGCTCATTCATAGAAGATTAGAACTGTCCATACATCGAGGATGCATTATGCTGGGAATGCATGTAGTACTTGTTCCAGAAAAATTCCGCACAATCATTTTGGACAAGTTGCACCAAGGTCATCCAGGTGTTGTTCGCACCAAAGAACTAGCAAGGAGCTACGTTTGGTGGCCTACTATCGATAGTGACAGAGTGTTTCACCGCGTCTTGCACCGCTTGTGCGTCTAATCGCAATCTGCCGCCTAAAGCACCCTTGCATCCTTTGGCATGGCTTACGTGCCCTTGGCAATGGTTGCACGTCGATTTTGCTGGCCCGATAAACGGAGTGACGTACCTCCTGGTGGTTGATGCACATTCAAAGTGGCCAGGAGTGTTTCCAATGTGGACCACCACCACTGAAGCAACCATTTCATGCCTACACGAACTGTTTTGCAGATTCGTATTTCCCAAGACTTTAGTGTCCGACAATGGCACTAAGTTCACTTCTGCAAATTTTCAGGAGTACCTGCAGCGAGTAGGAACCAGAAACGTTAGAACAGCTCCGTATCATCCCAGCAGCAATGTTCTGGCAGAACGTTTCATCCAGACGCTGAAAGGTGCACTTCGGAAGTCCAGCCGACCCACATCATCATCGGAGCTCGCAGACTTCCTCCTGTTGTACCGCAACACTCCGAAGCAACTACTGCAGAGGCACCCTCTCTTTTGCTGTTGGGGAGGCGCCTCAGGACTAGGCTAGACCTCATCAGGCCCTCCATTGAGGAGCGGGTCACCTGCAAACAGTTTCAGGGCACCAGTCGCCACAGGCATCGCACGACTACGTTCAACAAAGACTTCGTGCGTGTCCGCAATTTTTGCTGAGGACCAAGGTGGTTCACTGCTACCATTCTCGCCTGCACCGGTCTAGTGTGTTATCATGCTAGTGTTGTGATTCTCCGGGGTGTGTGAGTGGGTGTGCCTCCGTAACCACATCAAACGTGCTCCGGAGTGTAACACGGTGATCACAGCCACCGACTTCCACGACAAAGACCACGTCACAGCTGGCACTAGCGCTAGCTGCGCCACCAAGCCTGTGGAACAGCCGTCAACACCCAGAGAAGCCGCCGAACAGGGTCACCGCTACCCACTACATCAGCACGGACCTCCCGATCGCTACGGCACCTAATCCTACTACGGGACAGTAAACAAGTGTAGGGGAGATGATATGTCGCGTGCCTTGGCGACAAGGCATCACAGCTAGGCATGCGCCGTGGTAGCAGCGCAAACATTATCACCCTTGGTTGTGCTTAAAAGCGCCGGCATTCAAGTTGGCGCACGCTTTAATTCCTGTAACTTAGAGTCGGGCAGTTCGCCTGCCGCTGTTAAGTTGATGGCTAAATAAAGCCGTATTGTTTTCGCTCCGCCGTTGCACTGTTCTTCTGTCAGACACAACACCTTTGTTTTCCGACATTTTGCTCCTGCATGATGATTGGTTCAGCACTTTTGAGACTCCAGTCGCAGAGCTGAGTCAGCGAGTGACTTCACAAAATTGGTCCCTTTTCAACCAAAGCAGCAAGTTGTGACAAATATAGTCACATGACCACTGCAAATTGCTGATATAAATGCAGCCTTGGGCTAACAATGGCCAGCAGCACAGCCAGTGAAAATTTGAAGGCACCCATCTGCATAATTTCGCATACCACGATGGTGAAGATGATCATGCCTGTGGCCACATCCCTTTGAAGTGGGATGGGCACAAGCTAAACGAGTGAACAAAAAAGAAAAAAAGAAATCAATCCGTCTACTGCGTTTTTGGCACAACATCTGTCGCAGTCTTCACAGAGCTTTTCACAGATCTTAGTGCGACTAAACTAGGTGGAGGCTTGGGCTAGTTCATAAATCACATTCAACATAGAGTTTTCACAAAGACTATACTGCACAGCAGAGCAAAATCTTGCTCCATATTGCCGTCTGCCATTCTTTCTTTTAAGGTCTCGTCTTTGTAAGCACTGTATGTATAAGGTCATTATTGCTAGACACAACCCTGCTCCCTCTTGACTCACCAAGGACACATTCAGAGTGGCAAAGCTTCCGCTTGACTCTGAAGTACAGATGGCCATATTTGGATCCCTGCATATGCCAATGGCAGGCCACTTGTAAATGTTGTCAGGGCTCATGTAAAACTTGACATCACGCACTCCCTGGGCCCAGGCACATGAGCCCGCAAACCAGAAGAGTGTCATCAGTGTTGTCAGGCCCAGGTCCTGCACAGTAAAGACAGGAAATTCCCACATCCATGTCCACAAGCACTAACAGCACTGCCCTTACTGAAGTGTGCATAAAATTTTATCATGGTTGTGTTACAATTACTTAGAACTTTTGCTTTACTGTGCCAAGCACTGTGGCACATTCATTCATCTATTCATTTGATATTAGCATATAATTTTTATGTGTCATTGATATGTTAACCCTTTCAGGGTCAATTTTTTTCATCATATGCAACCGTCCAGGGTTGATTTTTTTTATTGCAGGTTTCAATTACTCTGAGGGACCTATTTCGAAAAAAATTTACCGTAATTTTTCTAGGGTGACGGTAAAATGAGAAAAAAATCTTTTGCGTGGTATATATGTACTGTTTATTCGTGAGTAACAACAATTAGAAAAGGAAATAAACTTATAAGAATTAAATATTTGATGCATTGTTATGCAGTAAGGCTTAGAAGATGCACACACGAAAATATTTCGCAAGTCTCAAATGTTCATGCTATTACACTAATATTTACGTTCATAATGTAATCAAACTGCGTAGGTGAGCGCATTCAAGAAAACTGTGTGGTTGTGTACCCATCAAAATAACAAAACGTGTGAAGAACTTCCCCTAATCTTCATCTTATCGCCAACTAGAGGCAATTAGTTTTCGCGAGTCTCCAAAAAAAAAAAGAAAAGGAAACGCATGCACGGCAGCATCCTTCCTATACGCACCTCTGTGAGCACTAAACAAGCGAGAAACAGGCGATTGCCCTTTGAGTGATTAGTAAGGAGATAGCCATCAGTTTTGCGAGTGCAAGAAGCTGAAACGGCCCGCAGAACAAAACCCAAACCGCTGCCCGCCCACACCAATGCGTGAGCAGTAATATATAGATGTGCCGGAACAAAAAAACTTTAAAACAAACCATGCAATGAAAACAGAGAGGGAGGCACGAGAAAAAAGTTCCCTGTATTCCCACATAGTGACAGCACATGCAAGAAAAGAAAAAGTTAGGAAATTGGCGCGCATTTTAAATGTACCGACGGCGCCGTAAATATACGGCATCGACCATTTTGGACTTGTTCGCGGCACCTATATTTACGTAACTGACATTCATTCAAGTGCAATGCACAGTTTTATAGGAGAGAGGGCCTATTCAGGCACTCGCCTTTTGTCCTCCTCCTGAGTGTGTAAATTGTCACATACTTGTATAAATTTTAATTTCAAATACAGGGACAGTTATGATTGCTAACAGACTGTCACACATCTGACGGCTCCCCGCTTTTTTTTTTTTTTTGCTGTCTCAAAGATAACAATCTGCAGTTAAACCTCTATATATATATAAGGCAGTAAAATTGGCGACTTGCTCTGTTATATTGAAATTCGATCTTTTTTGCAGATAATTAGAGGTGCCAATGGATTTTTCTTACATGGAAAGGACCGAAATATTTTCTGATAACTGGGCAAATCAGAAAAAGCACACTTAAATGAGAAAAAAAAACACAATTTTGTTGAATTTGAGAGCCAGCGACGATATCTTCATATTAGCGGTATGAAGCAAAGCTAATTGCGGCCGGGTTTTCGCGTCCACTCCACCTCAGCAGCTGATAGTGTTACCCTCAGTGTGATGACAGTATTATAAATAGTGCCAGCAGTGGGGAGCGAATGCTACGTCTGCCTATCACTTCATTGCATCTCCAAAACTCTAGACTGCACAACCTCCAGCATGAGACACGCAGGAAGAGAGCGCACAATGCAACACCACCTTGCTTCGCCCGGTCTTTGTATGTGCAGCAGATTACCTCTAGAAGAGGGTGAGCGAGCTGTGCATGCACTCGGACATGCACAAGCACGGCCGCACTAGGAAAGGAGGCACACGCCAACATGTCTCCAACTCGCTACTCTGAGCAAGCTCTCCCTTTCCCCTTGCTCAAGCGGGAAGATGGTGCTCATCAAGCCACCATAATTTTCGGCTCATCCTCACACACTTTCCCATGTACCTAAAGCACACAGCCCACGGTACGCAGTGTGTTGGGATCTTAGCACACTTGAACTTTATACAGAACATTACATTGCTCTGCTTCGGTGGTAGCTCTTAATAGTGCAGCGAACAATATCAGAGGTGTGTTTGCAAGCAGCTGCATGTAATTCAACCATTGGACAATCTGCATTCGCGGAAGTTTTTATTTACTGTCTTAGTGTGCCTTGGCAGTAGCAGTGCAGTTTTGTTATATTAAACTCGCATATAAACACAATTTGTCATACTGAGGTTCAAAATACATGGTGTTCTAGCGACAAGTTATAACACGTTAATACAGTAGACTTTGTTCATTCGTCTCAGGCTTATTTGATTTTTCGGTTAATTCGATCAGAACCGAATGCACCAGCCGATGCTCACAGATTTCTATGGGCCCGAAATTGTCCTTTGCCCAATAATTCGAACTTCACAAGTCAGCTTCACTTCGCCACACTACAGTCATGTTATGCAGTGACGCATACACAATTTAATTTGGTGAAGTTATAAGTTATAAAACGTTAATACAGTAGACTTTGTTAATTCGTCTCCGGATTGATGTTTCGGTTAATTCGATCGGAACCGAATGCACAGGCTGATGCTCACAGATTTCAATGGGCCTAAAGCTGTCCTTTGCCCAATAATTCGAACTTCACAAGTAAGCTTCACTTCGCCACATTACAATTATGTTATGCAGTGAAGCATACACAATTTATTTTGGTGAAGCTTATGAAGAATGGAAAGGGACCACTGTCACGGGACATAGTACAAGCATCTAGATGCCTTACACGCATACCAGCAGCCATTCAGCACTGTTTCTGATGTTGCTGTGGCGATTTGAGCCCTCATTTCACCTGTAATGCATGTGCCATATTGAGGCCATTAACGGGGCCTAGTATACGCTTCTTACATATACGCGCAATGCACCCAGGAGCGGAGAAAAACCATCCGAGTTTCGGGAAAGCTAGCTAAAATGGTGGCCGTAAAATAAGAAAAATTCAGAAAGTCGAGGGGACGTTTAAAGCCAGCGAACGAGTGGGGGTCTATCTAAAACTCTGAAGGCCTGCCAGTTGATGTACTGTGGCCGGAAAAAGCACACGTGCTTGTGTAAATGAACATCTGCTATGTCCCATAACAGTGGCCCTTTCCCCCCGCTTGGCATGCTTCACCAGATAACACACTGCGGCAAAGATAACTTTGAAGATAATACTACCATGCGAATCAACGAAGTGTCTCTGCGCTTTTTCTGCCTTTTGTTTAATTTGTGCTGCCAGATAATTCTACCAGTTTCGTCGTGCCCAAAAGGATCAAATTAACCAAAGTCAACTGTACTTCTTTATATAGAGAATTGCGTTGTATCGAGGTTTAATTGCATAAACGGCTCTTGCCTGAACAAAGCAATTGAATTAAAACGCTACAATTTATTTACAGCCGATCTGAATCAGACAGACCACCACTCGAAATAAAGCAGACAGGAGACTACCCTCAAAGAGCTAGTTGCGAGATGGCAGCATCAAACATCAGTAACACATACCATAAACATACAAGGCATAAAGGCACACGAGTGCTGCAGTAATTCTTATAGACCCTTTTCGTGGAGCAGTTTGCTCTAGAGTAACAAGATGGCACCTTTCAGTGGCACGCCACACATTGCCTCAGCAAAAGCGCACAAATACGAAACTTAACGCTTCTCCCCTGCTACTGCACAATCAGCTGTTCGAAATGCTACTAAATTTTTGCTAACACACTCTGCTCTGCTTATGCTGCAAAATGTGGAACCATAGAAGGAAAATGTGTGCAGTAGCTGGCTGCAATAATAGTGATTGACATATTAAGGAATGAAATGAATCTGTGTGACCAAGTCCATGGAATGCTGCTACATAGGGACTGCCTCGTGTTGCTAGCCTTTCGTGATGCATGGCGCTCCTTGAGGACAAAAAAATTCACTTATCTGCCAGCATTGTATTGCTAACTTCTAAAGAAAGGACTTCAACAATGGAGCATCTATCGGCAGGACTGAGTACCGCTCGTCACACAGGGATAAACAGAGTAGCGCCGCTTCCTGGCATACTAAGTTTCATGGACACACATCCACCCAAAGTCACACGCAAACTTAACCTCACTCTATTGCCAATGTATCAATAATAAGTGAATGGGCGCACTCTGGAATCAATGCATGGGTGACAGCAACTTAACCGACACGACACGAATGTTCGAAGCTGAACGTTTCATAACAGTCCACAGGGTAAGCGAGTGATTATCGATAATACATCATTGCTACAAGGTATTACAAAGTACAGGACACCTACGTTCCAAGCCCCTTGTGCGCAGCAAGAACAAATCTATTTCAAGTGAGTACACCCATGAGTGATTAGGCAGAAAATAATCAATGAAATAGTGACCACACCCAGAAACTTTCCGAGTCAGAGACATGACAAGCCGCTGCTTCAAAGTGTTAGTCAAATAAATAACGAATAGCAAAGCACACTGAATCTCATTTAATGAGAAAGTTTGGACAGCCTGGAATACACTTCCAGCCCTGCTTCTAGTACGGGCACCGTACGTGCTACTCGCACCATTTAGACAAGGTGCAATGAGCTCTGAAAGTGTTTGCATGTCTTCGTAAGTTATGGCCAAAGATAACTTATGGCCAGGAAGTTATTTCTCACTGCTCAACTCTATGAGTCAATCAGTTAACAGTTATCACATTCTTGGCTCTTGACTCACTAGGATGTGTTCAGAGCTGTTAATGACAGTGTCTGAATATACGGCAACAGTAGCAGAAACGTACTTGCTGCATTCCGGCAGGACGACCCATAAGCAGCAACATTTTCCTGCCACTGGATTAATAGGCCTTAGACCTAGTACCTTCTTACAGTGCTGCCAATTGAGGAGACCAATTAAAAGCAGATGATTCATTAACACATGCAAGTGCTGAAAAAAACTAGTGCCTCATTAGACTCTGCCAATATTCATAGCCGATTACAGTCATGTTGACCAACGTACAAGAGGAAAGTGAAGCTAGACCATGATTGCCCCGGTGGCTAAAACACTGGTCAGTGTGTTAAACTAACAATGTCATATTTTGATGCGAGAAGCTTTCTGTAAGCACAGTTTCACTAGTGCGGATGTGCATAAGCATACAGTACCATAAGCAACAGTACCTGCAGAACCACCATTTCTTACAAGCATTTAGGTAAGCCTCATGAATCAGGAGCAATCAATCATCCGCATGTCATAAACATACTGTATTTTGCACATTGTAAGTCTTACCTTTGTGTAAGTCACAGCCCCCCCCCTCCCCCCCCCCTCTTTTTGTGAGTTTTGGAGAAAAAATTGATATGTGGTATATATTTTGCGCTGTTACATAAGACATACCCCCTTTAACTTAGCTGGCATAATGAAACTATGCACGCATGTACATTCATCACGAAATTCCAAACTAACTTATTTCAGGGCACTTAATTTCTGTAAGCAAAACTTTTATGAACCACAAATTATAGGAGAAAAAAACCTTCAACAAACACTTTTCTTAGGAGCAGTGAACCAATGTTCATTGCACTTCATTCGAAGCCATCGAAGGCCTCATCCTCCGACACGCTGTCAAGAACTTCAGCAGCCACTACGGTCAGCAGCATCGCTGGGTACGCAGTCGCCGACCTCTGAATAGCATTTACGTAACATTGCAGGCACATCGCTGGAATTTCCTCCGCAGCGCGGCATGCTCTAGATGAAAACATGAATGATCGCAACATGCCCGAGCCATCCTGAACACAAACTTGCAAAACGTGAAATGGCGACCGAAAGCCAGAAGCACTACGACTTCTCGCACAGGCAACCAGTGATGATGATAACCAAGTGCTGCTTTTTGTAACAGGTACATTTAGGGCACCACAACATAATGGTAAAATATTGTGGCACCCTATAGGTTTTTATTGCATCAGCTCCGTGGGTTTAACTTTTCATGTAAGAAAAATTAAACTATAACAGCGAATTACAGTGCGATCTCCGATCACAAAGGCATCTATATCATGGAAGCCATGTTGGTTGCACTCATGCTGCTACTCTTTTGCTGCCACTCTACCTACACGGCAAGCCCTAAGAGCGAACATATGTACCAATGGGCGCTCCACTGTTAATACAAGATTTGATTTCTGTCACAATGTGCATGGTTTCTGGTAATGTAAAGAAGAAAAAGAACTCATATATTGGTTGTGCCGGCACACATGGTTTTATGCATATATGTGTCACACCATTGCACAAAACGTGCCAACAAGACTTTTGGGGAAAAACTGCGACTTATACATTGGAAAACAAGGTAATATGTGCTTGTGAGTTGCATGTTATTCATGCGACTTTCAGTCAACGCATGTGATTTACAGCACATCCACAGAGTAACAAATAAAAGTTAATGAAGGGGGTTTTTTGATGGCAGTCCAACAGACCTACCTGCACCCCCCTCACGCTGTTCCTCCCTTCTTTCTGCTCTGTCCACATTTCTGTGCTGTGCTACGATGTCTGATTCTAAGCAGCAGCTGCCATGGTGCTCTGGCAGCACTGCTGTTAGAACCTATATGCCTGAAAGGATGCACAGGACACACAGACCCCCATTCTCCCACTCATAACTGCTGTTGAAGTAAAAGAAAGAAAAAAATATAACCAGAAGTCTGAGGACCTTATGCCAGAAACATGCAAAAATGATGTAAAAGCCATAAAGACAACAGCCTGGAGTATATTGAGGTTATACTGTACTGAGGTTGTAATGGGCAACCCTACAGAAACGGTTTTGTGAGGCCATGGAAAAACAAAATGTAACGGCTTAACGGCTGGAAAAATGTGACAATGAGGAAGGTCCCAAATCGCCACAGCAACGTCATTAACAGCTCTGAGTGGCTGCCAGTACACTTATTAGACATGTCGGTGCACATACTGTAACCAGGGATGGAGCATGTGTGCTTGTATGTTTAAGGGGCAGATACTATATTCCATGGCCACCTTCCATGCTTAATGTGCTTCATCTCATAACACAGCAGTAATGTGGCGAAGCTGACATTAGGTAACCGGCGAAAACTAATATCGCACCGGAACACACTTATCGGGACTGACGACCACATGCTTCTGGCATTTCAGGGCGGGGCCACATGCGAAGCATGGCAGGCTTAACTGCAAGTATCATCTTCATAGCAACGTAAGAGAGTGAACTAGCTTCTGCACCGGTAAATTTAGGTGACCATCATGTTCAAATGCAATGAAACATGCCGGAACATTACAGAATGGCGGCATATCAAATGGGAGCATAGTACATAGAAGTCAATTGGCTTTAAATTGGGACAGCAAAAACATGACATAGTATCAAGAAAAATGCAACAGCAAGAAACATTAACGCGGTTTCACTTAACAGGATCGCTAGTTTTAACATTGTCATGGGTGCACTATTTCTTTCATAAGAGAAATCCAATGACGCATTTAAATGATATCCAGTAGTGAAAGCTTTCCTGTTCTTGTATTGCATATAAATAGATATATTCCCATGATATTTAACACCAAGTGCTCATCATCCTCAGACTTACCAAAATGGGGACAGTCTGGTTCTCTGCATACATCTTGCTGGAGAATAGATAAATGCCAAGGATGCCCACACAGTACAGGAACGACAGCACGCCTGTGGCAACAAAGAACTCTGCATTGCTGGCAAAGTTGAAGGGAAGTTCAATGCTCTGGAGGGTGCTGTCATCAGGCGTGATAGGGCAGGAACGGGGCACTTGGAAGGGGAAGTAGGACATCCTGCATTCAAAGACATCACCAATTCATTGAAACATGTTGCCTGTGGGATGTGCTGCAACATATAAAAAGGAAACAGTGGTAAGTAAGCCTGCCAACTGATTACACCACACTGTCGAGAACATATAAGCTACATATTAATCTGTGCGCACCTTTCACACGTGTACATTCAATGGCCAGTTCGCCAATGACCATCAAAGTCAACAGGAATATATATTTTTTTTATTTCAAAGAAGGCTTGCCATATGGCCTAATGTTTTATATGTATTACACATGTGCTTTAAGGGCTGTGTTGTAGATTAACCTAAGGAGTGTATTATGGCATCTGTTGCCATGTGCCCAGCAATCACAGCTATAGTCGCAGCACTGTAACTAATGCCACTTTGCAGGAGACGGGAACACTGCAAGAGTCCACTGAAACATCAGTGGCATCCATCCACACAGTTATTTGCAATTTTCATTGAGTTCCACTAGATCATGATCAGTGCCTTTGGCAATTGGCTGAATTGTGATAAAAGAAATTAGGTCCCAATCAGGCTCAATTATGATTAAAAGTGCCCCACGCAACACAGGTATTGGTCTCCCAAAGAGACAAGTCTTGGGAGGCAGTCACACTATGTGAAAGGCTAATGGATACATCTGGCAACAGTCAGTTGGCCTTCAGTTTTTGTCAATAAAGTGTACACTGACATGAGAACTCTCGTCTTCAACGAGGTCAAGCCACTGGGTGGAGAGAATAATGGATGGCTAGTGTAGGAGAGTGCACAACATTAAGCTATCCTCACATGTGGCCATTCTTTCATCTTTCTACATCCCATACTGCTGCTTAAAAGCCATTCGAATGCCACACCTACAGCACTTTCACCAAAAAACATGCAGTGCATGAGTGCCTACAACCTGCTATAATTTTGGAGGTATGGTATGAAGAACTTTATTTAGGTCCTGAGGGATCAGTCTGGGACTGATGCGGGCCACTCCCACGTCGGTACAGAGAGGCCGAGCCCCTCTGCTATCACACGGGCCCTCTGGACAGCCCTGAGCTGGTCCGCCAGCACTTCACTGTGCAGCATTCGCTGCCACCACTGTTCACCTCGAGAACCATCACCGGCCAACGCCAAGCAGCGCCACAGCATGTGTTGTAAATCGAGCAAACCCCCACACTTACTACAATAGACTGAAACCCCGCAGTCCGGATTAATTTTATTCATGATGACAGGGTTAGGGTACGTCCGTGTCTGCAGAAGCCTTAATGTAACCGCCTGCGGCCTATTTAATTTAGGATGTGGCAACGGGAATGCCCTGCGCCCTAAGTAATAGTGCTTGGTGATTTCGTTGTAGGTTAACAGTTGGTCCCTGTACTCAGGAGCGGGAGATCCAGCCCCTTCAGGGAGTACACGGCACACTAATCCTCGTGCCTCCCTGTGCGCCACCTCGTTGAGGTTACGCGGGGCTCCCTCCACTGTCCCCATGTGCGCCGGGAACCAAGTAACGGTATGCGAAGTGATATCCCTACCCTGCAGCAGTCTGTTAGCCGGTTCCGCAACAAGTCCTCTCGAGAAGGCTGTAATCGCAGATCGCGAGTCGCTAAACACCAAAACTCTTCTAGAATCAATTAGTGCTAGAGCAATAGCCACCTGTTCAGCAACCCCCGGATCTTTGGTATAAATGGAAGCAGCATTTCTAACGCTCCCTTTGCCATCTACTACCACCACCGAATAAGCATTTTTACCATTAATCCATGCGGCGTCAACAAACGCAGACTCCTCCTCCTGATCCTTTGCCTCTCGTAACAAAGCCCTAGCTCTCGCGACCCGCCTCCCTACATTGTGCACGGGGTGCACATTCCGCGGAAATGGACGAACCATGATATTTGCCCTAAGGTTCACGTTCAACTCGTGTAGGGGCGCCCTATCGTGCGACACAGCCACCGATTCTTCAATTGACTCTAATATATACCTACCCGGTGGTGTACCTAGCAACCGCTCCCTCTGTGCGGAACGTTGAGCCTCAGCAATTTCATCTAAAGTATTATGTAAACCCAGTCGTAACAACATATCGTTTGACGTAGTTATAGGCAGACCAAGCGCAGCCTTGATGGCTTTTCTGATTAATGCATCCAATTTATTTTTCTCCCCCCTATTCCAATTTAGCATAGCTGCCACATATGAGAAATGACACATAATAAATGCGTGAACTAAGCGCATTGCACCTTCTTCTCCTAAACCCCTATGCCTATTAGAGATCCTTCTTATAAGTCTTATGGCCTCCTCCGTTTTCTTGGTAATACGCTGAATGGTTCTAATGTTCGATCCGTTCGCTTCAAGTACAAAACCCAGGACCCTGATTGCTTCAACTTTGGGTATCACCGACCCTTCCCTAGTAATAATTCTAATGCAAGGCTCAACGTCCGGTACCCAACCCCTCGGCCTACGACCTAGCTTCTTAGATTTGAAGATCAACAACTCCGACTTTTTAGAGGAGTACTTGAGCCCCATGAGACCCAGATACTCCTCCGTAAGCGTTACCACCTGCTGTAGCCTAGCCTCAAGCTCTCCATCACTACCACCGACACTCCATATAGTAATGTCATCCGCGTAGATAGAATAGCCAATATCCTGGACAGTGTCCAGTCTATTAGCCAACTTCGACATCGCCAGATTGAATAACATAGGCGAGAGTACGGATCCCTGCGGAGTACCACAGCAACCCAATTTAACGACTTCCGATGTTATCTCCACAAACCTGAGACATGTCTTTCTATCCGTAAGGAAAGCCTTGACAAAATTGAAAAGCCGCTGCCCCAAATTCAAGTCCGATAGCACCCGTATAATGAAAGAATGTCGGATTTTATCGAAAGCTTTTTCCACATCAAGTCCAATTAGTGCCTTAGTATCCCTTGTTCGCCGGTCAAGGATCTGATGCTTAATCCTGATCATAGCATCCTGAGTCGAGAGGCCGGGCCGAAATCCTATCATCGAGTGCGAAAAGACCCCATTGCCCTCAACATAACGCGTTAGCCTATTTAAAATGGCATGCTCAGCGACTTTTCCCAAACACGACGTCAGGGAAATGGGTCTGAGATTTTCAAGCCCTATGGCCTTCCCCGGTTTGGGTATCAGAACAGTAGTTGCCAGTTTCCACTCTTCCGGGAAAGAGCCTTCCTTCCATAGGCAATTGATCTGCCGCGTAAGGAACTCAATTGACCCATCGTCTAAATTCCGCAGCATTTTATTCGTAATGCCATCCGGCCCTGATGCCGATCGACCATTAAGATTCTGCAGCGCCATCCTTATATCACTTTCAGTAAATTCCGCGTCCATAGCTGCATTTTCGTCTCCACTATATTCCAAAACCACATCAGGTGTATCGTGCCAGGTCTCCAACGGAAGGTATCTCTGAGCCAAATCCTTTAGCAACTCCTGCTCCGTGGAGTCCCGACACGCCTGATGGACCAGCTTACCTATCACAGTCCTCTGATTAGACTTAGTGTTTGTCTCATCTAGTAAATGTCTGAGCAAACTCCAGGCGCCTCCCCTCTTAATGCGACCATCAATAGAATTGCACACTTCATCCCATTGCTGCTTGCACAGTACCCGACAATGGTCTTCAATTTCCTGATTAACCACTGCTATACGCTTTCTAAGCCTTCTATTTAATCTCTGACCCTTCCATCTCGCTAACATCGACTGCTTTGCTTCCAACAAATGTGCCAGGCGACTATCCATGTGTTCCGTGTCAATATCAGTCTTAACCTCTTTAGTGGACGCCTCAACGTCACTTTTAAGCTGACTAGTCCACTGTTCCAAGGTCAACTCATTTCCCTCATCATCGATTCTCTGCGCTCTTCTTTTCCTAAATGCATCCCAGTCAACCATCCTGAATGTGCGCTCCTTTTTATTAGCCACTACCAAAGTAATCATAAGTATGTAATGATCGCTACCAAAATCTATATTAGAATTGGACCAGGACGAATCCACCACCCCCCGAACAAAAGTGAGATCAGGTGTCAAATCTCTACATGTCGACGTGCCACATCTGGTGGGATATGAGGGGTCTGTAATCAGAGTTAAATTCAAGTCTAGTGCCTGCTGCCATAGTCTCTCCCCCTTAATAGTGCTATAAGCATACTTCCACACATGATATGGTGCATTGAAGTCCCCTCCAATAAGCAACGGTGCATCCTTAGCCAGATTGGTTGCCTTGGTCAAGAGAGATTTGAAACTCTGCTTCGTGTCCCGGGGGCTGCTGTACAGGTTTAGCAGGTAAACGCTCCTCTGACATGACCTTTGCCGACCTAAGATTACTTCCACCATAATATATTCAATCTTGCAATCTGCCATGTGAAGATCATGTCTAATATACGCCAACCTCCTATTAATGAGAGTAGCGAGTCCTCTGCCCTGTTCATTATCCTTAACTTCCGTTTTGAAATTCGTTAAGGTCACGTTAGACGTCAGTGTTTCCTGTAACATGATAACTTGAGGCTTGACACCATGCGTTCTAATAAACTACTGCAGAGACGCCTTCTTATGATTGAACCCCCTACAATTCCACTGCCAAATACTAAATGAACTATTTAATAGAGCCATCTTGACCACGGAAATTTGGTGAACTAGTTTTGAGCTCAAGTCCACTCGGCGACTTACCCTGCTGGGCTAGCGGCCGAGTGCACTCCCGCTCCATAACAGGGACCACTGTCTCGTTTAGATATATTTCAATTTTGCCTAATCTCTGATCCGTGATACTTTCCTGTTCTTCTATCCGCTCCAGTCTACTAATGATCTGATTTACACTTTCTTGCAATGTCGCCATCATTGCTTTAAGCTCGGAACCGACTTTGCCCTGAATCCTTACGGTCGAGGATAAGGCCCTCTTTTTCGGAGCAGGCGTCTCTTCGTCCGCCATGTTCTGTTCCGCGACCTCCACAGACCTGGGTACCTCAACCGAGTCATCATGTTTCCTAGTCTGTCTTAAGCTATCGCTGTTACCGGAAGGTAAGCCGTTCCTAAGTTCAGATATCTCTTTGATAAGCCCATCAATGGCTGCTTTTAAACTACGATTCTCTCTCTCCAATTGCGCAATCCTATCCCTATCCTTATTACCATCCACATGCTCCTGGCGCTGCTCGCGCGCTCGGCCGGCGCTGATGCCACCCTTGACCTTGTCAGCCCAGGTGGTCTGGCTCCCAGCTGCGCCGCCGCCGCCACCAGCTGCAGGAAAGCGCACCCGCGCCTCCATAGAAACGGATCGGCTCCTGGTCGTACGAGTCCCAGAAGATGGCCGCTGCCTCGACCTGGAGCGGCTCCTAGAGCGCGAGCGTCCCTTAGAGCGTTGGCGGGCGCTCACCAGCTGCACCATCTCGGCTGCCTCCTGTTCCGCCGTTAGCTCCGCCCTGGCTCTCTCCTGTCGTCGAACACGCACGACGTAGGGAAGCTGGTATCGTTGTCTACATTGTTTATCCGCGGTCAGGTGTCGTCCGCCACAAAGCTTGCAACAAGGCACACAGTTGTGATCCTCTTCAGGGTTCCGAGCCCCGCATCCTCGGCATTCAAAACAATCGGGCGCTGGGCAGACATCCGCCCGATGTCCAAGCTTGCCACACACATAACATACGTCCAACTGCTTTCGATACAGGAAGCACCGTACCAGAGTTGGCCCATATCTGACGAAATTGGGCACCTTTAACCCGTCGAAAACAATGATGACGGATCCTGTGTTTTTGATTCGTTTGACCGCCATAGCCAGCGGATTGCGATCGTTAACAATGTTCCGCTCAAGTGTCGCAGGGCCGTCCATAATGTCTACATTGCGAATGACCCCCTTACACGTAGTGTGTGGGGCCGTCTCGTACGCACTGACTTCAAAAACCTTGTCTGCCACTCTGATTGACTTGAGTCTCACATATCGTTCAGCGTTGCTCCTTTCTGGCGTACTAGCCACCAAGATATTTTGCATAAAGTTCGGGCAAATAACATCTTCCCGAACCTGTTCAATACCAAGGCCTGCCGCCTCTACGATTGCCTTGCCCACCGCTGTAGAGCTAACTTTCTCCAAATTCAGTCCACCCCGTGGGCGAATGACTATTTTGATGTGTTCTTGTGGCATCGGTGGCATGCGCGACGCCTTCACAATGCGATTCTTGATTGCCGAGCCTCCGCGCCGTTCACCTGCGCCCCGTCGTTCAGGCATCTCACTTTGCGAACCGCCATCACCCAATCCATGCCTCGTCGTAGTTCTAGATTTTCGGTTGGACACTGTCCGCCATCCCAGGTCTTCAGTAAAGTTCTCCGCCGGGAGCATGTCCCCTTCAACGTGCATTGCTGCCATGCCGCGCTAGGTCTACCAGACGCTAGCTCTCGGCCAGCGTGGCATGAGCACAAAAGTTCCAATGAAGTCCAAAAAAGGGGTGGCCCACCTCAAAATCAGGTATCCGCTGAATCTTCTCTTCTTCACTGATCCGATGATATCAAATTTACACCACTAGGTGACCAAAAAAGGCTCGGAAGCTTCGAAAAAGACGGACTCATAAAAGCCCACAAACCGCCTTCGAACTTCGTCGTCGTCTCATCAATTTTGGAGGTGTCTACTGGCTTTCTCACTTGCTATACCTCATCTGAAGCAAGCAAGCACTATCACAGCCTGAATGAAGTGATTTTTTGTGCCACCATCCTCTTCAATCCCTCAACCAAATGGACAGCTGCCAACCTCGCAGGCAAATTAGTAGTGTGGAAGTATGAAGAATGAGTACTACAGTGGGCAGAGCAACACAAATGCATCTTATGTCGTTAACAAAGGCCTGCCATATTGTCAACATTGGCTCACCTGAATGGATATCCATACTGGACACTGACTTTGAACGGGGTCGCTGCTCCTTCACAAGTCACCGAGAAAATTGACGTGGTCCCAAAGCCAGATGTGGTTGCAAAAGCAAATATGGAAAATACCTGCACAGTCATGGTCTAGTCAAGCTCATTGCTCACTACCACCCTTGCCTTGAACATGAATTACAAAAACTAGACAACCACTTAAAATTGTTAAAAGAAAGTTTGTTGGAATCACTGAAAGTGTCAAGTGCAATCAAACTTTGTTATAACAAAGTTGCATGCGATGCAAAAATACCTTCTTTACATGCAATATTTGTTATAAGCATCATACTGATATTGGCAAACAAGAAATTGTCGAGAATTTCAGGTTGAAGTCATTTAAATTCTGGAATTTTATGTGCCATAACCACTATCTTATTATGAGACACACTGTAGAGGCAAACTCCGGGTTAATTTTGACCACCTGGTGTTTATTAATGTGCACCTAAATTTAAGTACACAAGCGTTTTTTGCATTTCACCCCCATCGAGATGCAGCCATCATTACAGGGATCGAGCCCATGAGCTCAACTGCTCACTTCCCATTATATAGAAACCTAACATCTGACTTTTACTTTCAAGTTTACTACAATTGTATTCAATTGCAATTGCACAATTGGCATCAGCATCCAAGTCACAACCCATGCGTTCACACATTTGGCAATAAATAACTATTTGCTAGAGGGAAGCTGCTGCTAATGTCAACATTCCTTGATTTACAATAAATTACATGAAAGTGTACGATGGACATGTCACCTGCTTACGCTAGTGTCATTACAAGCTGTTCAAATGGTTTGTCTTGTTGCATGTGAACTACATGCACTGTTCTACCTTTTACCTAAACATGCACAAAGTCCAAACAGCATTATATAATGAGGACAAATATTACAGCATAATGTGTACCCTCTTCAGATACTGCATGCACATTTGCTCACACGAAACTACAGCATGAAAAGCAAGAGCACTGAAGAAAATTATAATTAAAACATGCACCTTTAAATGCTACTGATTGAATCCCTGCTGCAAGTTTCAACAATATGCATTAAGTGCTTCAGTAAAACGAATTAAAAGGTAGATGACCGCGTGTTTGCTTTCGGTGTCACTATGTCGTGATGCAGTAGGTTCGCTTTCATTGTTTTTTGTTATGTTTAGCATTGGGCATATATTTCAAGTTGCTGGATAGGTTGTTTCCAAGTATACTAGAAGTGAAATAGTTGAAGTTCTCATGTCTGATGCTGCTGTAGAGAGTTCTTGCATGAAGTCTGCATTCAGTAAGCTTCATGAAACGCAATGAGGAATTCAAAATTCTTAGTCCATTTTGCAGCTGTACACTTTTAATGATTCTGAGGATGCAAGAAATATGGTGAAACTAAGTTTTCAATGGACAGAATGGCGCCTGAAGGGGATAAGAGGACTCAAACGCTTCTGTTATTATGAAGATGTCACCGTTCAATGCAATTCAATGCAAAAGTTCTCCGGCATACTTATAAGCTACCACTTTTTGCAATAAACTGCCAAAACATACACAAGACAAGAAATTTACATTATGAAGTAGAACTGTGCTTTAATTTATCAAAAGTAACAAATCCAACAACATGGTTTGTGCACTATTTTCACAATATCAACTAATCAATTAAATCAATCAAACATCCACTACCGAAAATATAATGAAGTTTAGATTATACTTACAAACTGCAGGACTCTGATGAATCCTCTGGGTTCTTTTAGGACTCTGAAATTAAGGTCCATCGCTGGCCTAGGCGGGGCAAAGGAAAAGCAATTAAAGGTAACTGCCGCATCAAAAACAATAGGCGGAAACCACTTCGCAATAGAGCGCACGCAAACCGCGTGCATTCGCCCGTTACTGCTCTTGAGCGAGTTCAGTAGAGGGAAAAAAAACGAAAAAATGCCGCGCTTCAGTTTTCGCAGACTTCTATCACACAAACCTGGTGCAGTCGAGCAAAGTGGCAGATCACGCCGAAATAGAACAGTTCACCTCACCGACCACAAATCGATATAGCTTCCGTAGCGGAATAAAAACATCGCCCACGCAATCTGGAAGCGGTCACGTCCTCGAGGCCGCGAAACACCGATGAAAACAACCCCGTACCGTGATTTCAGCGCAGCTGCTAGAGCAGCAGACCGCAACTCCCTGCGGCTTTCCACTACACGCCAAACCGCAACTTTTCCACAGCAAGCGCGCGTTCGGTTCGCTCTACCGAGCCTCGGGCAAAGCGCCGCTCCCAACGAGCGAAAGTTGCGTCACTGCCGAGAGAACTCAGCGCCTAAATATTGCTGTTTACAAAACGTCGTAGTAAACACTGGCGTCACGCACGTGACACGCTAATTAGCTACATTCCTCAGCGGCAAATTGACCACCCGACAATTTCAACAGCGCTGCTACATCGCCTTTGGAAGACCGCGGACGGGAGATACATATCGATCTTCGGTGTCTAAATGCGGACCGACACATTCCGCAAAAGACTGTTCCCAAGGTGCAAAACACGACCCAATTAGGCTCAGTTTGCAGCAAACGCTTTGCACATGACATGCGCGCTCAGAGAGGTCGAATCTAGAGAATACCTGAAACAATCAACCTGGAAACTCTGATGCCCGCTGATCGCCTGCCGCGCCGAGTCTGACCGCACCAGCCGCTGCTACCTTGCGTCTCCTCTCGCTCCTCCACGGGCCCTGTGCGCGAATGGGCGGAGGAAAAAACGAATCAGAACGCTGTCGCTCTCAATCTTCCTTTCACTAGGTCTAAAACGACTGTTGTGTAGCGTCCGCAATGAGTGCAGGGTCGCGTAACGTTTACCTGTCAAAGTAGCAGGCGCGCCCGACAACCAGTCCGACTCTGCGTGTTTCCGTCCCGTGTTTTTCTGGTGCTCAGCTTATGCGGAATCCATAAGCTCCGCTGATATCGGCTCCGCCCCACGCAGACCAACGCCTGCCTTGCTCTTTGAACCAGTTTTAAAGCGTTTGTGGAGTTGTGGCTACAAGCCGTCAGAGAGCGCTTAGTGACGTGTACGCTCATGTTAAAGACCTTTAGCTTTAACAATACTGGTTCGTTATAAAAACTTATTATTATTATTATATTATTGCTACATAAAATGTTTGCTTTCGAGGCTCCAGAATAAATTAAAATGGTACAACTAACGTTTTGAAAGATACGGTATGCAGTGCTCTCTTCAAGCTACAACCGCTACAGCCACCAGCCTTAACTATCTTTCACAAAATTAGAGTTTAAATTGTGTCCTTGTGTCACAAAATAAATAAGTAATAAAAATTTGAAGCAATGGTATTAATTATTTATTAAATGATTGGTCGTTTAATTAAGAAACAAGTTGCTCTGAAGGGAGCGCTGGAGAGTTCACTACCACGTCATTGCACGTGTTCTCCCCCTCTTCAGCAACATGGCAGCATTGAGGTGTGTTGTCGCCGCGTTCCTCTTGGGTTTTATTGAGTTCAGCTATGGTAAGTTATATCTTCCTACTGTTGATCTTCTTCTTTGACTACGCAACACTATTGCGCCTAGCGATTCAGCCGGCAGGAAGCCCCAGGTTGCTTATTTTGCCAAGTGAAAATTGTTCGAGTCGCCGTGTAGCATTTCGAGAGAAGCATCCGCACAGTGTCATCGCGTACCCTTTGCGCACTCGCTTACATAGCAGTCTGTCAAACTTTTTCAATGAAAGTGGTGACGAAATCGCTCTTGGCACCGTACTGTAACGTTTCTGGTAATTTTTTTTTTTTCGGTACAAACGCTGAACCGATCCAGCCGCTTTCGGTTCGTGAAGTTGATCCTCCATGCTGTCTAGGCAAATGCAAAACCTCTAGGCAAATGCAAAACCGTCGCATGGGGAAGCTGCGCCGTTTCAGCGTCTGTTCCGAGCAACAAAAAGCACTGTCAAATGCTGGCGGACTCTTTGGCGCAATAACACATGTGCAGAAGCTCCGCCCCGCATAGCTTTCCCTTCACAGCCACAGAAAGTTGTCCGTGAGTATATAGTCGTTTAATTCTTATCGCAGCCCTAGTGGCTGGCATCAGCGAAACTCAAACGAGTCCCAAAGTTTAGCACACGACGATTGATATTACAATATTTCATAAACTATTTGTAATGTGTCTCGCAGGTAAGGTCTGCGAAAACCCTGAGGTGACGCCGAAGGTTTACACCACCACAGACGGACTTGTGATTGCAAACATCGCATTCATCGCTGAATTCCACCTAAGGTGCCGCGAAAACGTACAGGTAACGAAAAGGGTCAGCATGACTCATCGTTGGATGATCATGTCACAGATGTTGTAAATAATGCGCCGACTATAACTGGTACAGGGTCGTCCTTTTTGAAAGGGAACACGCGAGCGCGTGGCCTGTGCTCTGCGGCGGCTGCGTAGAGCGCCGGTCAGTGGCAGCAAGAGGAAGCACGTCCGCTTTTGGCGTCATCTATTGACGGTCAGAATGACTAGGCATGGCCGATTGGAAGCCCCTACTGGACTCCCTTACCCGTATTACTGAGGCGCAAGGAGCGGGGCCTGCAGCTAGCAAATCGCGCTCGCGCTGCGGGCCCCGCTCCTTGCGCAGCAGTAATACGGGGAAGGGTGTCCAGTAGGCGCTTCCAATCGGCCATGCGTAGTCATTCTGACCGTCAATAGATGACGCCAAAAGCGGACGTGCTTCCTCTTGCTGCCACTGACCGGCGCTCTATGCAGCCGCCGCAGAGCACAGGCCACGCGCTCGCGTGTTCCCTTTCAAAAAGGACGACCCTGTACCTATTCACAATGCGGCACCGTGTCCTGTAGTAGACTTATACATAAAACCTTATCCTTCAGTATCGACTATTGCTTCTTTACATAGGGTGCTATGTCATTTACTGACATGAAGGAGTTACACTTCAATGAAAGAGTTATTTGTGATATTGCCATGTTATGATGTGAACATGCCAAAATTATTTTTCAGCACTTGTCAACATTCAAATGCCACAGTTCTATTAAATTATTTTGTCAAATTACTATGAAACGGCTATAAAGTGGATTTTTTATTCAGTAAACATATTTGAAGTTTCTCCTACTTTATTCTGAACTCTTGAAATGGGTTCATCAGAATGTTAACTTATAACCTTCAGTTTTTGCTAAACCATGCAACCTCATGCAATGTGCAATCAGCCGCTATTTATTTTAATTATGCTGAGTGTACCGTTCCTTCGTAGACGCATTGACTTCATATTGAGACACTATCCTTGCGTCATTGTCGCATGTGTTTCAGTGCATGTGAGTTTGACAGAGAAGCCCAGTGTAGGCAGCATTTGCCTTTGTTGAGCTTTTCCACAGGCTTTTATTTGGCTCCCTGTAGCATCATATTGATGTTCAATTAGTGTTTGATTAGGCCTCTTGCTTGCACAGGAGCTTCTCATGCTCCCAGTCTTGGTAGGCGGTTTTGGTGGTGGACATAGCGTCCTGTATAAAATTTGTGCTCACTTCATATCATATGTCTTTGCAATTTCTATAATGTTCAACAACACACATAAAGATTAATTGTCAAGTTCAATAGATTGGTTGGAGCTAGTACTTTTGTGTTCATTGCTATTTCAGAATGTTTACTTCTTGAACACCGCACTTTATTTTGTACACTACAAATGTGACTTGCTTTCCATGGCCTGTTAGTGTAATACATTTCCCTTTGCTGGATTTCAGAATGTCCCATTGTATGCGGATGTAAAAGGCAAAATTGTTCCAGTGGTGAAGTCTACTGAAACCAACGATTACCAAGTAAGCTGGACAGAAGAACTGAGCAAGGCCCAGTCCGGCGACTACCTGATCAGGGTGTATGATGAGGAAGGCTATGGAGCCCTCCGAAAGGTACGTGAGAGGAATGCCATTGATTTCTAATTTAGGCATTACCGAGTCATGACCTGCAGCTTACTGCTATCCTTGAAAGGAAAAGTGTACAACCATTGCATTTTACCAGTACTAACATATGGGACAGAAACTTGTAGGTTAAAAAGGCTTTGAAATACTTTTATACCAAATCATAGAATGATATCACTATTAAATTGCACTTACTCATGAATCTCCTTCCACAAAAATGTTTCTAATCCTTCAAGCACAAGTGAAGTTAGGTGTAATTATCTAGCCGATAAACGGCTTTCTATGTCCTTCCATTTCCACTAGCCTGCTGGAAGCTACACAGTGGAAGCCGCATGGGAGCAATGCCCCACTGGCGCTGCCCAGTGGTTGCACACGAGACTGCTCATGTTGACATCTCATGGCAGTGGCGGTATCTACGCTACACTTTTCGTCTTGCAGGCTTCTTGTAGCAGATGCAGCTATGCAAAACTTTCGTTTTTAGAATGGCATTGCGAATATAAAATGGATTTTCTGTCTCCTGACAGATTGGCAACATTTTTTTACTATGTTCAAAATATGTTCCAGGACCCCTTTAACAAAGAAGCTTGAGAAGGAGCTAAGAAATGCACAAAAGGCAATGGAACAATAAATTATAGGCTTAACCTTAAGAGATAGGAAGACTGTGGTGCAGATTAGATAGCAAGCACGGGTAACCGATAATCTAGTTGACATGTAAGAGGAATAAATGGAGCTGAGCATGCTATTTAATGCATAGAGCAGATAACTGATGGTCTGTTAGAGTTACGATGTTGGTGCTAAGGGAAGGGAGGAAGCACAGTCGAGGATGGCAGAGAACTAGATGGTGTGATGAAATCTGGAAATTTGCTGGCCTAAGATAAGGTCAGCTGGCACAGGACTGGTAATTTGAGATTGATGGGAGAGGCCTTCATGCTACAGTGGGCATTATATAGGCTGATGATGAGTGCAGCTCCCAGGAGTGACTGCATAATTTTTCACTTCTAGGCCCAGCGCACAGGGGAAAGTACCCAGGGTGTGACTCCTCTCTTCACCATCAATGTGAACCATCCGGTGAGTACTCGCCTAGGTCGCAGCCTAGCCTGTACTGTGTAGTCCAGTACGATGACTTGGTGATCATGAGCAGACTGGTTCACTTGTTGGCTGCCTCAACCACATTCAGATGGAATGCACAAACACCCGTGTACAGTCGAACTTGCCTGTAGCAGATGTCACTGCTTTAGAGCATGCATTTATAAGTGGACTGTCAGGAGAATGCATAACTGCACTTAGCACAAAACAAGCGTTTACGTGCCCACCATTCTGGCTCGCCTGCATGGCCAAAGTTAACCCGGAGCCCTCCGCTACTGTGTACATTGTAACCCACTGTGCACTTTTAAAGAAATTGAAAGACGAGTCAGTTATAAAAGTTTTGTTTCACAGACTTATAATAGACTGCCCTTAGCCCACTATTTACACATGTTTGAGCTGTCTGAAAATGGTGGTGCTACCATCCTAGGCAATACGGCCATTACCATATAGACTCATTTAAGGACCACACTCAACTTGGCAGCCTGAAATTTTGAAGAAACAAATTTCCGTAAGAAGCAATTGCGTTCAGTGCCCTGATACCATGTGCATGCATCGGATAATTTTCGCACACTGCGTACATCATCGTGCCACTACTAGATGGCGAGAACAGCACATTGATCCCTGATGCAGTGGTACATTCGGGGTATGCAGTAGTTTTCAGCTGCACCAGCACCATTTTGACCAAAGGATTTGGTCCCGTGCAAGGGCCGTACCTCATCAAAATTGTGAAAAAAAAAGTATAACCGTTGCAAGGGTCTATACGGTATGTAACTGAAGCCTCCTGCAGCGAATAACCCACTTGGACAAGCATCAAGCCTGGTTGTTTATTTCTTGCGTTTCTGATTCACGTATTTTAACAGAATGCATTGTTTGCAACAATGTATATCCTGGAAAAGAAAAAAAGCAGTAGTCTGTTGCCAGTGGCGGCTAGCAATATTTTACCTACTTTTGCTAAATGGAACCTGTGGCATTGTAGCACACTACTACGTGCCGCAACAGTCCGGTCACAAAAGACTATGACGACACACCCAGCATGCTGACAGTGTGGGAGAGTGGAATCAGCGGAATCAGGCTTCCACCTGATTGAGCGGGATCAGCTAAAATATAATTTGTGGACACCAGGCACCAGCGTCTGTCTGGTTTTTCTTCTCCCACAAATTGGTATCTCCAGACTTCGAGTCATCCCTCTCAGCTTCGGATGCCTCAGCCACTTCGCTGGACCTACCGCCGCAAGGAGCTTGAGCCGTGCTGTCTTTGCAGTCCGCTTTCTATCCAGTCAGCCATGGCTTCAGATTCTCCCTATCAAGTACTGCCATCAGCGCCACAACTCCGTGATCCCGAGGTCTCTGCTCTCATGCTCCTGGAGTTTTGGTCGTTGAATTTCAAACTTTGGTTCATTACCATCGAATCCTTGTGCCGTCGCCATCGCCTCAGTTCGCAGTTGACCATGTTTGACCTCATTGTTGGAGCACTTTCACCTAATAATGCTGCGACTGTTCGCGATGTTCTCAGTAAGCTCCCCACCCGTCGACCACCCATATGACCACCTTAAGGCGATGCTCATCCAGCGCACTACTGAAACAGAGCAGCATCAATTACAGCAACTTCTTACATTCGAGGAACTGCACAAAAAGTTCCCGAAGAAGTGTGCTGTCAGTTGAAGGAGCCAAGTCTCCAGCCAAGGCTTGGATACAACTCAATTCTACCGCAGGTGTGCATAATCCTGACCACGTCTTCATTCTCGGTGTTGGAATTTCTGGCCGAGTTGGCCGACAAGATTATGGATATCGGTTTTCCCTCCGCATCCACAGTTCATCGTCCTCCTCACCCTCCGTCCCACACACACCCGCTGGTGACAGGTATGCATGTCTTCTCGAAGCTAACGAGGAGCTCACACGGCATGTAGCCCAACTGGCAGCTGAGGTTGCTGCCATCCGAACACGCTGGCCGCGTTCTTTGTCAAGACCTCGCCTTACCAGCCCCAATCACTCTGAATGCCATTCTCCTTGTCCCGTTACACTTTGCTGGTACCACCGTCGCTATGGCTCTGACGCAAACCAGTGCCGCTAGCCCTGCTCCTACGTGGGAAACCATTGGGTCGAACACTGACAGCGACCGCTGTTCCCGGCCCCACATCCAGTTGCCTTTTCCACATCGCCAACCGCGTTGCTGACCACGTCACCAAACAGTCCACTATCTCATCAACACTTCCACCGAGATTTGCGTCCTTCCCCCTACATTGGCTGAGCGTCGTCATCCTCCCGACTGGCCTCCTCTCACCGTGGTCAATGGATCAACGATTCGGACCTACGGACAAATGTCGGTGACTCTTGACAATCGGCCTCAGACATACCTTTCACTGGATCTTTGTCATCGTGGCCGTATGCCAGCCCATCATTGGAGCCAACTTTCTTTTGCACTACAAGCTCATCATCGACGTGCGGCACCACCGAATCTTGGACTCCGAGATTAGCTTAACCGTCCAAGGAGTTTCCTGTCATGCTCCACCACTTCGGCTTCTCCAGGTGCACATGGACGTTCCCGACGCTTGGTCAGCCGTCCTTGCCGAGTTTACAGATGTCTTCCGACCATCCTCCTTCCTTTCTGTCTTCAGTTGATCACAGCGTGACGCATCATATTGTCATGAGTGGCCCTCTCGTGTTTGCTTGGGCTCGTCGCCTCGCAGCAAATTGTCTAGCTGTCACCAAAGAGGAGTTCGAATACGTGCTTGACCTTGGCTTCATTCGTCCTTCCTCCAGTCCTTCGGCTTTGCCACTCCATATGGTGCCCAAAAAGATCGGTGACTGGCACCCCTGCGGCAAATATCATGCTCTCAACAAAGGCACTTTCCCGCACCGGTACTCCACACCTCACATTCAGGACTTTATGTTGGCACTTTATGAAAGCCTAACACCAGATTCCTGTGGAACCCTCAGATACCGCCATTATAACACCCTTCGGCCTGTTCTTATATCTTCGCGTAGCTCTTGGTCTTCATAATGCGCCCCATACCTTTCAGCATTTCATTGACCAGGTATTTCATGGCTTGACATGCTGCTTTGCCTATCTTGATGACATCCTTGTCTATAGCACCACTGCCAAAGTTCACAAGCTAGATCTATATCAAGTGCTTGCATGACTCTGCAAGTTTGGTCTTGTCGTTAACGGTCGAAAGAGCGAGTTCAACATTACAGAGTTGGATTTCCTGGGCCATCGCGTCAACGCACCTGGAATTCGTCCACTCCCGACCCGCGTCACAGCCATCTGTGAGTTTCCTCAGCCATCGACCACCAGGCAACTGCGCGAATTTCTTGGTCTCGCCAACTATGACTGCCGCTTCATTTCTTGTTGTGCCAATATACTGCAGCCTCTACATGACCTTCTCTAGGGCCTCAAGATACTGAATACTTCCATGGCCTGGAATGACACCGCCGACCGCGCATTTAGAGGCATTAGAGAAGCCGTTGCCAGCGCGGCGCTCCTCGTCCACCCCAAATGCGATGCCCCACCATCTGTCGTGGTTGACGCAATGAAAGCCCATCGCCTTCTTTTCCAAAAAGCTTGCGCCCCCTGAGCACCACTACTGCACGTTTGGCCGAGAGCTGCTCGCCATCTATTTGGCTGTGAAGCACTTTCGACATTTTCTCGGGGACGCTTTTTCCATATCCTTAACATCCATAAACCACCGACTTCCGCCCTAGCATCCAGAAGCACACCTCCTACACGCCCCTAAAATCGTATAGCTGGGCCACATTTCTGAATTCACCAGCGACATTCGTCATGTCAGCGGAAAATCTAACGTCATTGCCAATGCGGTTTCTCATGCCGCCATCCATGCAGCGGACCACAGCTGTGGCTACCGCCCAGTGTTGACGCCAAGCTCCAGCTGCTTCACACGAACGGTACCTCTAGTGTTTGAAGATATCTTGCTTCCTCACTGCACCCGCCATGGTTGCTCACTGGCTATGGTGTTAGGCTGCTGAGCACGGGGTCACGGGATCGAATCCCGGCCACGCCGCCGCATTTTGATGGGGGCGAAATGCGAAAACACCCGTGTACTTAGGTTTAGGTGCACGTTAAAGAACTCCAGGTGTTCGAAATTTCCGGAGTTCTCCACTAAGAAAGTGGTTTTGGCACGTTAAACCCCATAATTTTATATTTTAATTTTTGCTTCCTCACTGCGGCATGCCCTTCACTTAAGATACGTCGACCGGACATCCTTGTCCTTACGTGCCTCGCCCATTCCGCCAGGCGGTCTTTGATGCCCGCCATTCTTTGGCTCATCCTGGCATTAGCACAACACAGCGACTCGTCACTTCTCATTATGTGTGGCCCAGTATCAATGTAGACATTTGTGACTGGTCATGCATGTGCTTCAACTTCCAGCAGTGTAAAGTGCATTGCCACACTGCGACTCCTCTGTATGTCGATATTGTTGGCCCCTTTCCTCCCTGCGGGAACCATCACTACCTGTTAAACTGCGTAGACAGGTTCACCAGATGGCCCGAAGCAATGCCCCTCCTGGACATAACGGCAAGGTTGATAGCTTGAGCACTCATCACACTCTGGATTAGCCGCTACAGCATCCCTTCCACCATTATGACTGACCGTGGTCGTCAATTCAAATCAACATTGTTCGCCACTTTATTTCGGCTACTTGGTGTCAATCGTATCAAGACTACCTCTTATCATCCAATATCCAATGAGATCATCGAATGTTTTCACTGCCAACTGAAGGCTTCACTCATGGCTTCGACTTTTCCTTCATCATGGATCGAGCGCTTTCCGTTCGTTATGCTTGACATCTGCACCGCCCTTTGCCGTGGCTCTTCCACCAGTGCCGCTGAGCTTACGTTTGGCACCACTCTATGACTCCCTGGCAAATTCTTCAACAACTCGCCCACCGTACTTGCTGTTGTTTACGACTATGCCTACCATCTACGCGGTGCTATGCATACACCGGCTTTACTCATGCACAGCATTTGTGATTACACCAGCTGCACAGTAGGCAATGGTGCGATTCTAGTCAGGCCCCACCGTTCGGCACTGCTGCGAGTAGCAGTCTTGTCGAAACAGCAGCTTTAGTGGTGAGCCACGCACACTTGAAGCTAAAGAACCACTGCTGCATACCGGCAGATGTTAGTGATAGATTATAAGACCCTTATTCTGGGCTTTTCACTTCAGCATAGTGAAATCTATAATGTGCATTAGGCCCTAGGCAATGCTCCAAGCATGAACGCTGACATGTATGCAGCAATCTCTATGGAAACTACGCTTAGGCAATCGCCACCTCTCCCATCACATTTTATTATTGTAACAACACGCTGGCTGGCATTCCTGGTGCTTCATGCCTGCTGTGCCATCCAGGTTTGTTCATTAGATTCATGCACTCCAACTGAAACTTTGCTTCTGTCAGTAAACAGAAAACGCTTTCTTCTTTTCTGCTACTGATTTTAGCACCCGGCTGCACATGAAGTGAATTTGCCCATGAAGTGAATTTGCCCATTTTGAACCGCCACTAGAAGCAGAATTAAAGAGATTCTTTAACATTATTCATTGTTCCCCAATTGTGCTACCTGGCAAACTACAGCTACCAGCATGCGCCACAGCAGCAGCAGCATACCACTACTTGTGGCGAGATTGGTTCATTGGACTTTCTGGGCTGTTATGAGCAGATAAGTACTAATCAGTAAGGCCTCTAATAAGGAGTGGCTGCTTCAAGAATAATGTCATGCAAGCAATTGCCCACTTGCAAATTCTGGCAGTCTCTGTCCTGTTTCATGAAAAACCAAGATTTATAACTGGGATCATTATACGGTTAAACCTCGATATAACAAACTTCAGTATAGCAAAATTATTGATATAATGAAGTATTTTAACTTTTCATAATATCTAGTCCACAAAACATGTCATTAGAACCTCAATATGTATAACGAAGTGTGTTTGTATATGGTTTAAAAATAACGAAATTTCGCTTCCACAGCAATGTCGAGACAAATGGAAACTTCTGTGGGCGCAGATGGTCAAATAATTGAATTACAAGCGGCTGCTTGCGATCGCACCTATCAGATCGCGCACGGCGCCACAAGAGCGACTGCCGCAGTGAAGCCACATCATGTTCGGTATAAAGTCCAAGTGCGATGAGATCCCATCACGCCCCGTGCACTTCATGCTTTAGGTGCGAGTGAAAGTTTGCGAGAGTGACAAAGAAAGATGGTGGCCTCAAGCATGAGTGCTGCCTCCCTGCATGAGCAAAGGGAAAGAGGGGGAGGGGAGCGAGCTCGTGGTAACGTGATAAGCACGCAGGAGGGGCAGGGAGGTGGGGGGGGGGGGGGGGGTAGTTGGTGTGCGTCGCGATTTTTGGCGCGCGTCTCGGCCGTGGCCGTGCATGGCTGTCAGCACGGCTGATCACATACACAGCCACGCACCCTGCTTTTGAGGTCATCTGCTGCATGTGAAAAGAGTGGGCATGCCGAGGCCGCATGGCATCATGTAAGCTCTCTTCCTGCGCGTTTAGTATTGAAGGTTGTGTAATCTCGAGTTTCGGTGACCGGTTGGAGTAAAAGGCAGACAAAGCATTCGCTCACTGCTGCGAGTGATGTTCAAGATAGCGTTCCATTGCAGGCGATGCTATCAGCTGCAGGGTGGAGTACATGCAAAAGCATGGCTGGCTTCGCTTAATTCATACCACCTATGTGAAAATATCGTTGACATGGCATGAAAGCGTATCATTCATCGCCAACTCCTAAATTCATTAAAATGATTGCTTTTTTCTCATTCAGATTTGCTTTCTTTTTTCGATTGACCAATAATTTGGAAAGTTATGCGGCCCCTTTTCGTGTAAGAAAATCGATCAGCGACTTTACTTATTTGCATAAAAGGTCGAATTCCTATACAGCGAAATTTCGTTACAACCAATCGATTTGCAGATTTTAGCTATTTCATTATATCGAGGTTTAACTGTATATAAATGCACTCAGCTTTATTTTTCAGTAATCATATTTAACTAGGAGATCACCTTTATGTTGTCCCTTGTAGCCAACCACGCAGCTTGAGTTAAGAAACTACGTCAGTCATGTTTACCACATAGCTCCACAATGGTGGACATTGCCAGCAAGTTCTGCTGCGTTTGGCATGCTTGCTAGTTTAGTTTCCGCCCACAGATCAAAAATCATAAAAGTGGCCTAAAAATATTTGTTGCACACTTCTGATGCACCAGAAAACTCCAGTTATGCAAATTACTGTTCTTTCATCTTTGTTACCCATATGTTTGTGTGTCACAACTAGAACTCCATCAATCCTTCTGCAAGGGGTGGACTTTTGTATTCACACTCAAGCAGTGCCCCTTATGCTTCTAATAACCCTGCGGGTGTGGTAATCTTTAGGTGACGAGAAAGGTACGCCTTTCTTAAGGTATTTGAGAATTTAGGTTTTTCTTTGGATTGTTTTTGAACAATGACATTTTATAACAGGCTGGTTTTCTCCAAGCTATGTTTCTGTTGCTCACTAATTCTTGGTTACATATATTAGCATCTTAAATATAGGAATTTCTGTGCCATCACTAGACCTTTTACACGTTCAAACGTATTATAGGCACTAGAATACTTAACATCAGAAAGCAAGACATTTGGAATGCACTATAATGTCAAAACTGTGTTTGCTGGTGTGGGATAGTATGGAGCAATTATGTGGATACAAATTCCAGTATTTGCACTCGATGCACGCACTGAGCCAGGTGGTGTAACCATGTGCGCTTTCATACAGTGTCAGTTGTTCCTTATATGATGAATACTTGAATTGCCCAAATGCAATGCAAGCCACTTATGCAAGGAAACACTTTGCATTATAGTAGTCAGAACCATGCAACGAATATAACACAATATTATTTTTACCCTTTCACTCTTTAGTGAAGTGCGGTGAGCTCAAATGCCATACAAATGAGCTCAGCAGGAAAGCTAACATCTATTTGGCAAGGAGTGCCAGTTTACAAACATACATCATATAAGGGTTAAGAAATTGCAGTGAGCAGTCATGTGTCAAAACTGTGCTGGCAAGCCAACGTCTGGTTGCTGGAAAGTGCATCTGTACAGCAAAATCTCATTCATACAGTGTTATTACATACAATTTCCCGGTGCCAATGCTCGCGATCGAGTGTACAGAAAACGACCTAGTGCAGTTACTCTTCTTTTCTGTCGGTTCATACGTTCCAAGAAACCACAATGTTTTGGCACCATCATTTAGTAAGTTGCCAAGCTGTGATTGTATGATGCATTTACCAGTTACTACATCCCACGCTTAAAAAAAAAAAAAGAGTGCGAGGCATGCACTATTAAGAACAGTAGCTGCCCACCACAGCAGCTTCCCCACAATACTCACCTGCCCGTATCACGTGAAAACACCGGTGCACACTTTTTCCCCATTTCAGTACCAGCAAATCTCCTCCCGGGTTGTCACGTGCCGCATTCACAGTTGTTGCTGCCAACTCTGTTGCGCTAAGCATCTTCACCTATCTTTTTCACTGTGCATGGGGTGTATTTCTGTGGAAAGTGTACCACACACTTATAATAAACGATAATCCAAACGCGCCACCGTTCCCTGCTACAGGCAGCGCGAGGTGAGTGTAATGTTTCGGTCTGGCGGCATATTAGGCAGTATTCGAGCATCACACCCACAAGCTCGATTTTATTTCGGTCTCCCATTGCCATCTTAAAACATATGTAATAGGAAAATGACAAGGTGCATCTCGGGTTGGTCAGGCTCCACCAGCTTGACATGCGTCGGCATGTTGTGCTGCAACGATTTAGCATCAAGTGGATATGTCAAAAGCTCCTGCAAAAATGCCCCGCTCAAAGCAGCTCCAGAAGCCAGGCTGAATTCAAGGAGCGCAAGCATAAAGCTTGCCAAAGCCGCAAAAATGGGCCCCACCATCTTGCGCTGCAATGATTCACGTAAAGCTTTGTGTTACATAATTTCAACCACGGTTGAGTCTGTCAGATTTTTTTAGTGACTTCGTGTCATACTTTTTCCTGGTTACATCTTTCTTTTTTTTTCATATTTCTTCTTTCAAGACATATGAGCAAGGTTCTACTGTAAACATCAGCCACGAAGCTCTCAAAAACAAAAAAAAGAAAAGACAATTGAACAAGCCAGTCCAGTCATTACACCAAGTATGGTTTGGCTCAGTGGAGCACAATCAGCTAGCCTGCAATGTCTTTGCATGCCGCAACACACTGCCACTTAGCCACATCATGCTCCCTCTGCTTTATAATTCAAGGGACACTAAAGAGAGAAATGATTTCTTCTGCATCAGTAGATTACCTTTCTACGACACCAAAAGCGCAACAATGAAAGATGGATGGCGACGCCTCCTTGAAGTTCCCTCTCGTGGTCACTGTGACGTCAAGAATTTTGATGGCATCTTCTAGGGCCTACTTAAGTATATAGCGGTACAGATTGACTACATTGTGTTCTGAAAGAACGAAATATTAGAGATGGCAAGTTTCGGGAGTCTTTACTCAGCCAACATGGCCCAAATGCAAAAACAAACTTTGGAATCCATGACGTCGCACTGATGTACTGGGGTCGGGGTTTCAGCGCGAAATTCAAATACTGATACTTCTACCTTCATTTTCTCATCTAATAATCAAACTATTATTTTGAAATGACTGCCTGCAGAGTTCTCAAACAATGCTTTATTAGTGTAAACTGACTTATTGTTTTCTTTTATTGTCCCTTCGTGCGAGTGTACACTTAAAGGGGCCCTGAACCACTTTTTATTGACGTTGAGAAATACAGTTGAATATAAATTAGACTGTTTCAGAAATACTGTGCCGCAGGACATTCTTCGGTGCATTCAGCAGAAGCTGAGTTATTGGCAATAAAACAGCGTTTGTCATGCTTCCGCACCTTCTTCAATGCTTTGCACTGCGAAGGCTACAGCAAAGCTCGGTGTGCCCACAATGCTCCGCCTACTGAACATCCCCGTGACACACAGTTTCCAACTTTATTTGGGAGGTTCACATAGACGCCACTATTTCTGATTTTGGCGCCTACGACGCACCAAACGTAGTTGTCCTTAGCAAGCCGCAGTGCACTCAGCCAGTGGACTTGTCATGGCACCCCGTGGTGGCCGTGCTCTATGTACGCTGCATAGCAGACAGCAGCTACATGCAACTGCAGCAGTTGCTTTGTGCATGACAGGGCCAGAGTGTGGACTCGCATGCTTCTGTCTGGCTGTGCTACGTGGTGCAGACCAGCCTTATCCTGCACTAGCTTGACCGACAGATAGTAGCCACATCCACCTTGCTCATATTGAAGCGCTATGAATAGCTCGATCATTACGAAGCGGAGTCTGCAAAGACATCTAACTAGGAGCTGGAAAGAGTGCGTGTGGTTTGACTAAGTTTCATGTGGTTCAAGGCTAATTGAGTGTTCAAAACTAGTCGAAATTGATGCGACACAACGTCTACGACATCAATAAGCAGGGTAGCCAATGTTTAATTCCTGTGGTGGCCGCGGCCGAGCGTGCACCAATGATAGTTGGCTTCTTCCTGAATGCGTAATTATTATTGAAGTTCGAAAGCAGATTTTCAGTTACCTCAGCCTGTTTATTAAACTGAATCAACAAATATACACAGTAACAGTAGGAAGAAGTTCACTGATCCAAACACCCTTCTCGATTGATGTCAGCTATTGGCCAAGAGCAGCTGCGTATGGTAATCTGCTATATTATGAAATAAACCGTCCATAAAAGAGTGAGGATCAGGCTTAAGTTGAAAAGAAAGTGTTTGAAAAAAGAAAAGTGACTTCACATTCCACTTGCAAGCTCCACATCATGCCCAACTGCAACATTTGGCTGAGATGTTCACAGTAGCACATGATATCCACAGGCTGTGTTCTTTAATAAGCTCGAGGGGTGGTTCAGGGCCCCTTTAAACAGCTGGAGCAAATCTTAAGCTTGTTAGGTACGTAATGTGCAGTTTCATTGGCACTGAAAAGTCGTACGCCTTTTTTTTTCTTTTATCCAGGGTACCTACCGTGGTCAATGGGTCCCGAGTGAATTTGTGGCCGTGATGGCTGCTGCCCTGCTGTGGTACTTTGCCTACAGTGCAAAGGCAAAGCTTCAGTCATAGACCCTATGTGCATACATTCATGTTTCATCCTGTCTGTCTCCCTCTTTTTCTTACTTTTTTTTTTACAAAAAAAGAATAAAGGGAACCAGTGGTGCCTAACATGCCTTTTTGTAATGAAGCCTTGTATTCTTGTTTCAATGGGGTAAAATGCGAAAACACTTGTGTACATAGATTTGTGTGCATATTAAAAAACACTAGATGGTAAAAATTGATCCGGGCCCACCACTATGGCGTTGGTTAGAACATTGCAATTTCAAGACACTAAACCCCAGAATTTCTTTTTTTCTCCAAAGACTTATGCTGCACAAAAGAAAAAAAAGCGCAAAACTGCATTTCACTTGTTGCGTACAAGCACTTCTTCCATGTATGGATACACTTGCCGCTCTTTCACCACGTTTTGACCTACACATACCTCTTATTTTTCACGAATTGTCCTGAACTGATGTTTTATCACAATTTGTGTATTCTTCTGCCTCTGCAGATTTTGTGTCTCCTGTCAGATTGCTTCCATCACACATGCTCTGCTTCGTAGTTTCGCGGGCTCCCCAACCACTGTCAATCTGGCCTGTCATGTTTGCGTGCTAGTCTTCGCAGCTTGTCATGCAGATTACTTGCATAGTTCCTATTCTGTGGTCTACCTCACTCGTACGCAGTGCATTGGCAGTGTGTTCTTCTAAGGCTCCCACTGCATCCTATGCCCTCTAGGTCATCTGCAGCAGCCGATCCGCCCTTCCCAACTCCAATTTGAGATTTCACTGAAGAATGGAAGGGCTGCCCACTCTTCCTGCTTTTAATGTGTTAGCATTGCTAACTTAATGCACCTTCTGGGGGCTATCTAGTATCTGTCTATGTATATTTTCATCTACGCATGTTTGTATCTAACCGTTTTTCTGCCTACCTGGGTCACTCAGTAGTCCGTTGTCAAATGGGCAGCACATTGGGCTGCTGTGCTGAGGGCACAGGGTCGAAAACCAACCATCAGACCTACTTAGGGTCACTGAGTATGTGGCAATATGTACACAGTCGTCCACTTACAATTTGAACACGGCTCCGGGCGGCCGACGCTCCGTGGAGCGCCGCTCGTGGGTGCCGGGGTAACTAACGCACCGGCGCACTGGCAGCCACAGGCGTGGCCTCAGTCGCATCGTCTGCTACAGCGCGCCAGCGTGTGTGGACGACCGTGTGCATACGTGCCACTCTTCAGCAAACATCTTTCACGGCAACATGGATCACTAGAGATGCAGGAATGGTTCACACCGCATTTTGAAGAAACTCTTTGGCGCCGACTTGGAGCACTGAATATGTGCCACTAGGTCTGTGCTGGTCTTCAATGAACCTCTTTGATGCCAGCTTGAGTCGCTCGGTATTTGCCGACAGGTGTGCGCTGCTTTACAATGACAAGAAATATCCCTTAAGTTTCTTCGATGCTGAGCAAAATCGAACTCGCGTCAGAAGGGTTCCTCAAGGAGTGCAACCCGACACATTTGCAGGCTCCACCACAATTGCACTGGCTATGCGCCACTTTTCAATGAACAGCTTTCAGGCCAAAGTCTTAGAAAGCTGCGCCATGAACACACCCTGTACGTGCTGTTAATCAATAAACCTCTTGCCAATTTGGGTCACTGAGTGTGCAGCAAGCGAGAGAACAATACTCGGCATTTTCAGGCACTGGCATGCCACGCTTCTGGTCTCGGATACTACATGCGGACTTCTCGGCAGTGCCACTGAATTGGGCAGCGCATCCTCAAAAAAAAGCACAAGAGTCGGATTTCTGTACGACGTGCTTCTCAGCGTTGGCCTGCATTGGTGTGCCATGAATTTTGGATGCCACATGCAGGCTTGGTGGCGGTGCTAGACGACACTAAGTGTTTTTAGAGAAGTGCAAAAGAGGTGTCCCCCTGCAGTACACGCCTCACATATAACTCGTTTCGACGTTGACAATATGTTGTGTCGCTATACTGATTTATCACCACTGATGCTGGTGTAGGATGAAAGCGCCACCTCAGTATTCCTACTGAGCCTTCTTGAATTATGAATTGAATTGAGATCTAATGTGGAAGAGAAACCACCCTCAAGCAAAAGATCAGAACACTGCAGCAGTACTTAGCATGGTGAAAGGAACAAAGGTATCTGCTGGTACCGTATTTTTCAGCGTATAGCCCGCCCTGCACATAACGTGCACCCCCGTTTACAATAGCCCAGGAGAAAAGCAACCAAAATCTGGGCGTATAACCTGCGAAAATAACAGCATGCAACCACGCTCAACTCTTTGCAAAAACAGTTTCCATTCGCGGAAGCATGACTCGCCCACGTCGTATCTTCGACTAGCAGCTCTCCTCCTCCTCTCCCTTTTTGGCAATGCTGGTAAAGCTGGATTCACGCAACGGACATGATAACAGACTAATCTGTCGCCTGACATCTGTGGTGCAAGTCGGATCACTTCGCAGCTAGCATTCACGTGACAGCGGATTACAGCACAGTTGGAGCCGCACAAGCACCGGCTTTGGTGCAAATGCCACTCAGCCGAAAATCCCAATGTTGATTTAGCTCTCTTTTGTATCGCTAAGCGCTTTGCGCAGACCGAGGGAGCACCGCAGGAATGGAGTTTAGCGGCTCTGCGTGCAATTTTCGCCTACTAAACACAAAATGGTTAAAAATTACAAAAACTCAATTATGGGGTTTTACGTGCCAAAACCACTTTCTGATTATGAGGCACGCCGTAGTGGGGGACTCCAGAAATTTCGACCACCTGGGGTTCTTTAGCGTGCACGTAAATCTAAGTACACAGGTGTTTTCGCATTTCGCCCCCATCGAAATGCGGCCGCCGAAGCCGGGATTCGATCCCGCGACCTCGTGCTCAGCAGCCGAACACCATAGCCACTGAGCAACCACGGTGGGTACACAAAATGGTAACCTGTAATTAGGAGAATGGGCGCCCATAAAGAAAGGGAGCTTCAACATGCAGGCGTGGAAAGAAGAGGGCAGGGTTCCCTACGAGATAACGAAATTTTAGTGGCGGAGAACCTTGCGTTGAGGTGTGGCTCCACGTTGAGCACAGCGCTGGGGAGAGGCTGGGGTACCCTAAGGAACATCGAGCTAGTAGCTGGGAGATTAAACTTTGAATGGCAGAGCACCTTGCCTGGAAATGTGACTTCACGGCAGCACCCTGCCGTGAAGCCGTATCTCAAAGCGGAATTCGACTAAAACCCGCACCCCGACTTTACTGTTGAACATATTAAATTTTTTCTGCAGGTTATAGGCACGGAAATACAGTACTTCCATTGGTCACGCTCATTATTTCTGCTGAACTGTGGCACTTCTCTCTTGACAAGAAACCTTTAGTCTCAGAACTGACACACACTCTGGTGGCGTCATTCGGCAGCCAATAATGACAATCACTAAACTCTTTAACCCCGAAATTAATTCCGGAAAAACGTACCAAATGTCCCAAATCTTTTTATGTAGTCATCTTGTGTTTCTGTGTCATTCTGAGTCTAAAAATATATTACTTGATTGGTTTCTGGTTAAAATTAATGCAAGAAGGCTGCTCGTGAGGGCAGCTTTCCTTCAATGCCGACCGTAATTCGCCTGTGGCAGTGGGAGTTGAACCAGTGTGGCTCGTCATTGCCAATATTGGTGCAACCTCCCATGACGAGTACAGCTGGAGATTGGGAGTTAAAGGGTTAAATCTACCCACTTGTGTGCTCTTAGCATTTCTGGCTCTGTATAAAATACTAGGACCATTGTCCATCTTATGCAGTGCAGTACACCCAATAAAACAGTTTCTTCCAATGCTTGCGCATATGCTGTTTAGTTGGACCTGCAGATCAGTGGCTCAGTGGTCTGTGAATGAAAAGTCTGAGAAGTCGGCCTTAGCTCAGTGGTGTTTCTAATGCTGACTTGACTGCTGTGAGCAAGGTGTCAGGTGCATAAACACGATCTTCTCAAAAGCTCACTTCATAATGGCTATTTTAACACTTCTTAATCCTGTTTTCGTTTCTTGAAAAACATTGCATTAAATGTAACGACCATACGAAGAAAGAGAAAAACACCACTGAAAGCCTTTTGTCTCCACCTTCGTGCTCATCTTATGCACTGTGTGTTTTGCATGATTCAGTAGTAACAAGCCATTAGCATTATTGCAATTAATTTCATTGTTTTCTTGATAATTTATGACAGTGAAACTAAAGAGAAATTGGCAAGCTTGTGAGGTCACTATTGTAACAGACTGGAGCAATGATCAAGGAAAACTAGAAATCAGCAGTTCAGTTGGGTGTGTGATTTGTCTCTCATCGGTATGCATGACCCAGGTTATGACAGTAGTGCTATAGCATGTCGTTGGCATATTGAGCAGCACACACAAGAAGTAAAAAATACTCTGCTTGTACGTGTCATTATCTTGAAGTGCGGTCAGCTGAAAGTCGAGACATTTTAACTACTAATGCATTTTGGTGGGACTGGCTTTATGGCACTGGATTTCTTACATGCTAACGACAAAAACAGAAACAATGTGGTAAGATTTAAATAAACTTTACTGACATTTGCAACAGCTTTTGAAACGACACATAAAATGCACATGCACTGTGTGATAACACAGAACTTTCATTGAATCTGGAACAAAGCAAAGTTAAATAAAACACTGGGGTATAGAGTGCATGTAGATTTCTAAGTGATCGGTACAGCTGAGAGGACTGAGTGGCGAATTTGCAGTATGCTAACACTGCAAGCACAAAACCCAAGTGTAGCTTTTTGTAAGCAGCAGTGGTGTACAGATTCGTTCACTCTTGTGAGAGACGCTCCTCTAGTATTCAAGACATCGCAACTTCAACATTTGTTCAAGTTTGCAGAAAAAGAGATAAGGGACCCAAGTGATGACTCTGGCAGATATCAATCAACCAAGTGAGAAATTTTCTCAGACCTTCATGTCAAATTTAAGCTTCCATCAGTGCTTGAACACTAGTGAGATGTTCTCCTTAAGATCGAACGATTCTATGCACATCTGGCGGGAACCGCATGCCTAACAGAGTCGAGGCATCCTGCAACGCCTTTCCTTCTGGTTACTTGCAGAAAGACTACTTTGGCCTCTTGCAAGACAAGGCTTGATGTTTAAATGACTTGCGACAGTCTGTCCAATATAATTTATCCGGTCCTTTCGCCTTATGCTTGTCTTAATTTTAACTAACCCTTTAGACTAAGTCATGCTGTCTCATCTGGCAGTGGTCAGGTTCAGTGACAAGATGAACACACATACATCACCAAGCATATTTTGTATTGCCTTCCTTACATCAATGACAATGTTCATGCATGGAGGTCGTAAGACCCAAAAATTGATCAATGATTTTCTGGCTTGGCCTGTCTCCAACTCAGGTTTTACACCTGCTGTGCAGATTCAGCAGTTGAACCAAGTTGCAGCAATCAATTACACAGATATTTTTAGTGGCCTTTGCCATTCTTAGAAGTTCCAGTATTAAGTATAAAGGAAATTTATGGTTGCTGCCACAACAGCACAGTGTGCCCTGGAGCTCTGCTGTAGAAGTTAACGGGAAAGGTTTTGTGTCTGTAGTTTTAATTTCAAGCTCTGCACTTGCCTCTGATTTGGTAACGATTCCCTCGGCAAGGAAAAGCAATGAAGACAGCCACAGTGATTTGAGCAGTGGAAAAGGATTGGCTGTTGGGTAAAGAAAGCATTGTGCACACAATTCTGTCTGTAAAAGTTAGTGATGATGGCCAGAGGTACAGCATGTGTGAAGGCTGCCATGGCATGTTTCATTTATGCTGTACGGCTCACACTTACTGTCCCTCATAGTTGAAGTCGTAGTTCAACTGCACAGAAGCCACAGCAAAATATGGCAAAATTATTTTTTTAATAATTACTCAAAACTATTTCAATAACTTTGTGACTGCAACCGCACGGCAATCATATGTCATTGTAGTGCACATCACTCACAAATTCGAAGTTTGCAGCAATGCCACAAAAGGTTTTGTCACACACATCCCTTGAGTATGGCATGTAGGTTCAAGCGCATCTGTTGTATTTCTCATTAAATTTTTGCCCTTTTTGGCTGATGACTATAGGTCTATATATACATTTAGGTCTGGTAACATTACTTTGGTTACACTCCTCACTGCATTGACATGCCATTGGCAGTCGGTATCACTAGCATAGAGGTGGTTAAAAGCCTGAATACCTTCATGAGCCGGAACAGCTGCAGCAATTCATATGCTTTATGAGTATTCTTTGACATTCCTTTTTTTTTTTAATGGATAAGTGCATATATTTTTATACTCTCTGCTGTCTTGTCAAACAGTTATGAGGGCAGTTTCAGCAGCTGATATTTAAAGAGATGGTTCACAAGAGAGAGTTGCAAATTTCTCTAACGCATTACTCAGCAAGTGAGCCACTTGTGCTATTGTATTTGCATGAATATATGAGGTTTGACTTGTTGATGCATCAGAAATAAAAATGCAATATTGTGATCATGACGCCACTCAACTCTGCATTAAGTAACCACAGCCCACAGCTTAGAACAGAAAGCGCATTAATACAGGCAGGTGGAAAATTAAGTGGCTGCAGCCTGTTTTTATTCACTGTCTCCACCAAGGCTCTTTTAGATCTTTTACAGCCTGTTGGCCGTGTAGCCTAACTATAAAAAGTCAAGAACTTGCCAATATTCCTTGGTGCTGCTGTTGCATGCTGTGTGGACAAGGCGATCATATTACAGAACACAAATGGTCTGAACTTGGCTTTCTTCAATAGCTCAAGTGATTGAGGTGGAGATCAATTCTTTTTAAAATGTTGTCACTTTATACTTTCAAGTTTCCTAGTGTTTCCTAGTGCGAGCAATAGCTTTAGACAAAAAAACACTAAAGAGAAAGATGTATTATATTCATGCAAATACGGTGCTTTGATTATGTTAATAACGACTCTTAGGAGTTGGTTGTAACCGCAGACAACTTGTGTATGAGACTAATACATCTGAGTATTCGTCAACTGATTGGACCTCGCTCCAGCATGTTGCACTGGGACGTGCACTTTTGGGGAGGAAACTTGAGAACACTCGTTCAGTTACATTTGTGTCGCAATGACATACAGCAAATTTAGGACAGCACAAGTATTTGGTCCCGTTGGGCCGTTGTTTGCACAGTGCAAGCCTTGATTCTCACAAGGTGCACACGCTGAAACAAGCTGCTTTTCTGTTCTGCAGTTTGTATCACATCACTTCACAGAAACAGCACGAATTACAGACATGGTGGTGAGGCATGGTGTGTATATTATGTCCTTTTGCTTCCAATTTGTATTGAGCCTCATGTGCACACCTTCAGCCATGAAAAATGCATGCACGGGTGACATTGCCCGTAAGGAATAGACCAGCATGAGTTATCAGCAGCTGAAAATGAGAGAACAGCCCAAAGCTGAAAGAAACCCCACACATTCAGTTGGTGATTGCATTGTTCTAACATTGTTCCTACCATTTTTAACCGTTCCCCACCAACACTAAACACAGTCCCTCAGCAGTACGCCTACAACTGTCTTTACAGATGATTTTCCACGCACACACACACACACACACACACATACACTGGTGACGTGCTTACAATGTTTGAAACATATTCATGGTGAGAGTATCAGATGTGCTGCACAGAGCAGCATACACTGTTTAATTCCTTCTAACAATAATGCTGACTTGCAGGCTTTTTGTCTTGCATTTTTTTCTCAAACACTGAATCCACTCTGGCGTCACAAACAAGACGTATAGTCTCAAGCACAACACTTAATCAGCGTGCGCTATGCTGCACACAATGTACAGCAATGACACGTCGTCACATCATAGACATTGCCGGACGGCAAGCATCTTATATGAGAGCTTGACGCACAGCATGTATTACAACATCTTTAGAACAATCTACCACTCTATTATACAAGCTCATCTTTGGAGGCAAGCCTCAGCAACGAAATATTGAGTGTGTTTCCATAACCAAGCAGCTACTGAGCAACCAGGCTCACAGAAACTCGGTTTGCTTGCAAGACACAAACACATTGGAATTTCAATGCACAAAGTTCACAAACAACTATACAATTACCCGCATGTATAAAGAAAGCCATAAGTACTTCCAAGATTTACAGCAGGCCAATACACTATAAACACATTATTTTGCTTGATGAGAAACGTGTGTGTCCTGCTGCACGGTGACTCCACATGCCATCTTTTTATCTATCCAAGGTGCATTCATGTGGAAATCAATACAACATATGGTTTTTCCAATGATTTCTACCTGCAGCTATCACAGCTGCAATGCTACTGTGCGAGCCAACAATGCCACACAGCAACAGAGTTTAACATGTTTTTTGTACACAAGGTTGCAAATAAGGTCCCCTATCATTGTGTAAGAACTGCCCCATTTTATTGCATTATTTTATGCTTTTTTTTTCATTTATTCCTATGTCTGTTATGAACTTTGTGTGCCATCCAGCTTGGCCATTTAGGTGTACTCTGACACCTGTTCAGAAAACGTCAACTGAGATGTACAACAGTCCATCTTTGTAAGATGTTTGACCAGTGAGGGCTACTAGGTGCCTTGACGAGAAAAGTACAGAATCATTATGTGGTAGCCCTCTGGCCTTTGAACTCTTTCCTTCTCAACTCTCCCATACTCCATCACAGTAAATCCCTTCAGCGCTGTCGTAGCTACCTACAAGGTACACTAAGGCTGTGTTCAGCTATGCCGTGATTGATTACTCGATCACCAAAGCATTTTATCTGTACATATTGTGCCCTTATAGGACATAAACAGGGCAGCTGCACACTATTCCGCGAGGCGTAAACCGCAGTTTAACCTATAAAAGCCTACTGCTGCTTCATGTCTCAAATGGAGTAACAAAAGAAAAATTTTTCCTTGTTTCATTCCTTGGAGTTGCACAATTCTTCACAGACACAATTTACAGTATACTTGTTAGTTCTTTAAATACCAGCCTATCTCAAACCCAAACTTAAACCTAACTTACTATATAAACAAACTAGGTGCGGCCCGCACTGGCGACGTCATTCCCACCTACTTCACCATGGATTTCCCCTAGTAAAATTTTCTTTCTCGCCTCACCCGCAAATTATAAGAAAAAATGACATTTCCTCTCACTCTTTTCGTTTTTTCTTTTTTCTTCTGTTTTTTGTGACCGCGGCTTGCTTTTGTACCTGTTTAAGCCTTGGGACACGTCGCCATGAAAACTCGACGTCAGCACAAGCGGGGCATTCAAATACACGTGCTTGGTTCCCAACTTTTAGCACGTAAGACCATCCAGTCTGAAAATGCAACATCGAAATCTGACCATCTTTGTAGGTAGGCACTGCAGGTGCCACGAGAAAGCACCATGCAGGCGAGAAAGGTAACACAGGAAGCGTCCGTGTATCTCACTGACTGGGTCTACGTGTAGCTTTCGCAGCGCAAAAGGAGACTAATGAGATAGAGTATAGGGGTCTAGAATACACGACCAACGTGTCGACATACCGCAGCTTCGACAGAGGTAAGCTCACACCCACGAAGCTGTCTTCAGACTTCTCTTCTACCACGTCCAAAACCACGCAGGTACTACCGGCAGATGCGAGATGTTAAGCCGTTTGTGCTCCTTGCGTACTCGCAGAGCGACTGCTCGATACGTTTAAGGGCTCTACCGAAACCGCAGTGCGAGGGGCGACTAGCGGTGTCAAGAAATCTATCGCGAACACCACCGATGGGCGCCAAGTCAGGCAACGGACTACACCGTTGAATAGCGATACACACCGCGTACTACGTGGGGACACGCAGCATACCGCTGCACGCGACTAACGGTGCCGCAGCGTACCGAAAAAGAGACGCCGTGCGACATCGCCTTCCCCCCCCCCCCCCCCCAACAGCCCGTTCGCTGGCGTGCCATGTTCGCGTGCAAGCGTTCTTGGCACGTGTCGGACATCCATCCATCCCCGCGCCTAAGATCGGTCGACGCCAGCCTTGAAGCGCAAAAACGTCCGCAAGGCAAGAAAGGCGAGTTATACAAGCAGAGCGCGCTGGGGGCACTCGGAGCAGAAAGAGACTACGTAGTCCGCGGCACGCGAGCATCACGAGACAGCCGAGAAAAAAAAAGAAAAAGACGACGAAGACTACTCGTTCGTTTAGAGGCGCGAACTCCCCGTGGCGTGCGCTGCCGCGCGGCGACGATTCGAAAATATTTGTATTTTCTTTATTTTTTATATTTATCCGCGGAGGCGCCGGTGAGATCTCGCAGCACCGAGCGAAGGGCAGGGCGGCCCAGCACGAACATTCTTGCTTCTAGGAGGACGCGAATGGCCAGCTAGCTAGCTCGCTTTCGACCGAAGATGGCGCGAGGGCGGGTTCGACGGAAAACGACTGCCATCACGCGCGCGTTCGCTTTTTGGGGGGGAGAGTAGTATTTCGCGCTCCATCGGGCTCGCCCGGCACTGGAGGAAGACGCCCGAGGACGCACTGCTGCGATTTCTCGAGGCATTCGCGCGAGGAGCCGCGGGAGGGCACGGCGCGGTCAAGAAGCTCGGCGGGCACGACGCGGCACGCTTTAACGACGCCGCCATATTCGCTTGTTAGCGCCCCCCCCCCCCCACGTCCCTTATCGAGTACGCGTATCTAGATGCGAGCGGAAACGTTCGGCGGGTTTTATGACCTCCGACGACGCGGTGCTAGAGGATGTCTCCAGGCAGGAATGATGATGAAGCGCTGAGTATTTGCGACCTGCGGAGTGAATTTGCCGCTACGAACAGCAAGGTGAAGCTGCGAAAGAGGCGCATGTGTCTACGCCTTCTTTCGCCGGTCGTCCACAACCATTTGTTTCTGTATAGTCGCAGAGCGCGTCTTCGCTACTATATACACGAAAAAAGAAGAAGAAAGTGGATGTCCGAAGAACTCGGATCAGGGCAAGAGAACTTTGACATAAGAAGCCATGGCGTTACGTCGGATGCCTCAAGAATGTCCTCTAGCGCGGCTGTCCGCACTTCGATAAATGTGGTTTACTGTTGTAAGTGAATACAGAAAAATAAAAGCAGCATTACATAGAGATGAAAATAACACTTCGAGAAAGCTCAAAGAAGCGCACTGCTTCCCGGGTATTAATTCGAAACCATATCACATAGTGTGCGCTTCGCTGACGTGGCTGGTCCACATACAAAATATTCAGAGATGTTTGGTGGGCAGTTTAAGGCGCGATTAATCGAGCATAGCTGACAGCGTCGTTGTGCTGTCAGTTGATCACGCATTTGCTCTTTAACGAAAAAAGAAGAAAATGTACGCAACGTGATGACAATGGGCCGCGGCACGGTACCGCGTAATGCGAAGCCAACTACTATTAGAGAGTTTTAGTTTAGGGGACGCAAGAGACTTGCGTACGCGAGAACTAGGGGCGACAGCACTGCGCATGCGCAGAACCGTCTGCGCATGCGCAGTACCGTCGCCCGTAGTTCTTGCGTACGCAAGCCGCTTGCGTCCCCTAACTAAAACTCTCTATTAAGTAATACGGTACAGTATATACACGGCGCTCTGTGAACCGCTAGCCCACAAGTTTAACAATCGGGTACAAGCGACCAACTGTTAAACGCGGCTGTCAGTTTAAATTAATCCGGGAATTGCATTTCCTTTGGCTAGACCTTATTGCCTGTCGCTGTGATCACGTGACCTTGCCTTTCCGTTCAATCACGGCGTGCTTCGGTCTTTTGGGAAATGGCGGCAGTGACGCGGTTGTTTCTTTTCCGCGTAGGTCATGAATTAGCCTTACGCACAGACACATTCATCGTCGCCTAGATGGCATTCCCGTATATATCAACTCTTTCTGGCGACGGCCAGCAGGGCAACCCCTGAGAACAAAGCATCGGCGCCGCTTCCATGAACAGAAAGTCCACGTTCACGTGACTCCCTTCTTTTGTTTTCAATCTGCCGCAGGCGCGCAAAACTGCTGCGCCTATAGCTAATCGCAGCTGCGTGGTCGTGCATGTACTCCATACACACGCTCAGCTGTTCACAGGTGACGCGGTCGTCCGCTGGGCGCCATTCAGAGGATGGTGCACCCGCAGCAGCAAGATTGCGGGTAGTCCGGCGCGTACGCTTTCTTCTCGTGGCCGAACACGCTGAAGGTGCCCACGTGCGAGCGCCACTCATAGTACACCGTCGACACCGGGATCACGCGCACCCGCTGCCTCTGCAAACAAACAAACAAACAAAAAAAGGACACGAATAATTGTGTAGAGAGTGAGTCTGCCTAACCACCAACCGCGCAGCAGCTTTGCAATCAGTGTGCGAACAGATAAAAGCACTTTTTTTAACTGTTCTGGATTAGTGCTCTCGAAAGTGATTACGCCGGTCTCGGCGGTAACACCGAGGCCTATGCGATGCAGCGTCCAGCAGACCTTATGAGGTGAATGAAGGAAACGTCACTCAAGCAAGTTGTATTTCCGTTCAACAAAAGTGCACTCAGAGTCGCAAGTTGCCCTTCGTGCGCTTTACTTTTAAATCCTGTTTGGCGTCCACTGTAATACGAATACGACGGCCCTTCACTATCGCAGCGCACAAAGCCTGACATAGAGCTCCCTTACTGCTGTCTCTACGCCTCAGGAAATCACTTGCGTCGAGGCTAGCACACAAGTAAAGCGGCATGTTTGAATGCCTACACTTCTTGTTTAAAAAAGAAATGTATCGTTATAACGCTCGGTATAGAAGCGCGAATAAATTTATTAATATCATTAATATTATTGTTGAGCATTCGTGCAGTCGTATCATCAACGTCAATCACCATCTCAATGTCTCAAAGCTGGCGGCATCCAAAGTGCCACCTCTAGCATTGCGCTCAGCTACATATACTATTCATCATGGGCTGTCGGACGTGTCATGACGTCGGGCTCACGGACCTTGCGCTGTCCAATAGGAATGTGTTTCGAAAGCCTCAGCTGCATGTGCATGAAAACAAAACTGCCTGCCTCTGTACAATTGTTCTTCAAATCTAACGTGGAAGAGGCCACGAGCACACGATAAGTAATCAGTCGTCTACAGCAGCGCCGCGTAAATGCAATGGTTGCCTTCTTGTCTTCCAAAAACCTGCCTGATGAACCCACTAATTTAGCGCCACCGAACTTCGATCGACGCGACATATTATGCCGACCAAGCAGCGTATACGTGGGCCGCGTATTCGTTCGGAAGATATACACTTCAAAATTCGCAGCGCGTACGAAAGCCGGGGCGAAAAGTTTTTAAATCGATCCGACTGTACGAGGGGCACAATTGCGCCATCGTGTAACCGTTGGTTTTGGGCAATAAAAAACAGGCCCGAAACGACGAAAAGGATAAAAGAACGAACAGTTCAGAGTCGCAGGGTTTGTTCAGGTGCTCCCATGCAGGATAATGAGCACTGCATGGAAGACAGGTCAGTCGGTGGGTGCTGGCATTCGTCACTCCCCCCCCCCCCCTCCCGTCCCTATATATACGTACCCGCTCTATACACGAGAGCACGTCAAAGGATTAAGCGAGAGCGACGAATGAGCCGCCGCGGAGGAGACGGTTGTGCCCAGGGCTTCAGAGCGCGCGCACTCTGACGAGATGGGGGAGAGTGAAGTCGGTCAATAAACGGTCGGTCGCTGCTAGTTAAAAGGGCCTCATCACTCACGGCACGTCTCGCGCCCACGCTCGATCACTGTTCGCAACCAGAGCCGCATCTTAGCGCATGTGTGCCCCGTATTTACCGTGGCAGCCTGCCATCGAAGAGGGCGGGCATGCAGCCCGCATGGGCGGACGTGCACGGCACATGCAAACGGTGGCGCGGCGACGGCGCAAAAAAGAAACGGAGAGCACGAACAAAGCGGCGCGTTTGTCCTACGCTTGCCACCTGTTCGCTCGTGTGTGAGCGGCCGTGCATGGTGCTTACAACGATTCGCGCTGCTTCACTTGCGCGCGTCTGCAGCGCGTGTGGCAACTCTCTCTAGAGTTTACACGCTAACATCCTCGCGACAAGTTGAGCCGCGGAGGGCATGCCTGGTTTAAAAAAAAAAAATTGTTTGGGAATACGTAGCGTTAGTCTAGATATTTGTAATAACCTCTCCAGGCCACCGGCACACCAACGGCGCGACGCGTCTTCGTCATACTATGGTCTCTAGTCACACGCCGCGTGCAGCCGGCCTAAAGAAAAAAAAAGCGCGTGGTGGATGACTCGCCCAAGCTAGGTGTCCGTGCGAAGAGGCGTCGACAGTTAAATATTTTAGTTGTGTCTTTTGTTTTCTGTGGCCAGCAGAGCCTGTGGGGCAAGCTGAACTCCGCCAGCCGCTCCACGCGTCAACTCGGGACCCTCTCATAAATGAAAACGGCGCGCCCGCGGTCTCTTGGTGGCGTTTCGTATCTTGCTGATTGCACTAGCACGGTCACTTGCGTTTAGCTGCATTTGCGGCGGCATCCGTCCCGCAAGAAAGGAGAAGCGATAGCGCATCTATATGACGTCATTTGACTATCACGTGTTCGCCATCGTATACACACCGTGAACTCGACTGTTCTGTTATCACAGCTGAAAACTGACAGCTAAACTCCGTATAGTTACGGGGAAGCGAGCCACGGTCTTATATATGCATGCGCACAACAGGTCGCCATTCCAAACCGTACAACATTTATACGGTGAGAAACTTGCATTAGTGAAGTCAGTATGGAAGGTGCACGGGCCAACGAGAGGGAAGAGAAAGGCAAGAAACACTGGAGTCCTTCCATGGAAGGACTCTGGTAAGATTGAGCAGAATAGTGAAAATTAAGATGCAAATGCACGCTTCTGCAAACACTATACACACACCCTCTTCAGGTGCTCATTGGTGAACAGTGTTCGACACTACCAGAGTCTGTATCAAATGACTCTGATGCCACTGAAGATCAGACAGACAGTATACCATACCATATATTTGGACTGCTCCAATGTCTACGACTCTCTATAGAAACATTATAATGCATTTATTATGTGTGGACGCTAGACGGTAAATCCATTTAAGGCCTTACACGTGTAATCGAGCACGTTCATACAATGGCTGTAGGTCACGTACAGGCAAGTGAGAAAATAAAGTGCACGAGAAAGCGAAGCTTTCTATAGAGTACCTATACTGTTGCGGCCTGTGGTAAACGTCTAAGGAATGCGCATCGCCATAGTGAGACTTAACACTACGCACCCACTTCATAGGGCACATTTTCATAGAAGGACACATGCACTGGCATGTTCCTACCAGTCAGCTAAATGCAAGAAACTGGCTGCGTACTCATCGCTCATTAGACTTACGAATACGACTTTCATTAGGAAGTTTACTCGTTAAATTGCCACTATACAGAAGCCAGGCAGCTTCTTTTGCAGTTGGTTGGTAAACCCCAGCTCTTGGCCATCTTCCAGAAATGCTACCAGTAAGGCCCGATCCCGAACTGTTTAGACTGTGCGCTCCCGCTTTCGGCGATCAATTTCATCTCTCCAGTCGCGCAGACAGTGAAACCGACGGTGCTCAACGGTCTGCTATAGAGGGTTCTCGATTCGTCGAGTCGTCGTGAAGAGCTTCTATACACACTTGCGGTCAACTAGACAGCTCACTAATTCACTCGCTCACTCCACTCGCTCAATCACTCATGTTATAACGACGTTCAACAATTATTTTTCGTGCGGAGGCGGCAACGTGCGGTGGTACGGTCGAGGCACAGGAGCAGCTCGGTAGAGCTGGAACAATTAGTGTCGGGTACATGTGTCGGATACAGCGAAAAATTTTTAAAAATGTGTATAGCGTGGAAATTTCGCGGGATACAGCGAAGGCGTTTGTAAAGTCCCAATTAGATTTCGAGCAGTGGCAAACCGGGATCCTCAGTGCTTCACAATGAGTGAGAACCCCTTTGCGTACACGTGTTTCGCTGTCTTTAATATATGACTTGCTCGGATTTGCATACGCCTGCAAAACCCTTTTTCTTCTATTCTTTTTTCACTCACTCACTCACTCACTCATTCACTCACTCACTCACTCACTCACTCACTCACTCACTCACTCACTCACTCACTCACTCACTCACTCACTCACTCACCGGTTCGCTCGCTCGTACGCACAAAACTTACCGGCTCCCCGGTTTCCAAAAACGCACGAGCATAATCGTCGCAGACGCGAGTAATTAGGCAGTCCGCCCACGGAGCGTGCTTGGCGCCGAATCCGACACGCGGCACGGGCTCCGCACGCCGTTTTTTTCATCCGCTTATACACGGAGGAGACACGGTATACGCGTCGCCGAAGGAAGACGCGTCGCGGTTGCGCGTTCGCTTCGTCGTTCGCGTGGCGAGCGTAGGCGCGTGCGAGCGCTGCCGGCACGCGTTTGCGCGTCACTTAAAGTTAAGTTCCGCGGCTGCATTGCTGCTGCTCGTGGCGGGGATCGCGCGTGGCGAAACAGGGTGTGTGTGTGTGCGTATATGCGGCCACGCTCGATTCGACACGCTTGCGTAGCCGCCGCGGACACAAGGACGCACCGTGATGTGCGCGCCGCGGCCGCCGGGCATGGTGCACGAGCGCCCGCGCAACACGCAACGCGTGCATAGGGAAAACTAAGGTTGGTAGGAGGGGGCCCGTGCTATAGGAGCAAGGTCTATATGGCAATAGCTTACTGGCGGCATCCACTTAGACCTATAACATTTCTGTAGGAAAGGCGCTTCTAGTAAGCTAATTTCGGTAATAATAATAGTAAAGAAAACGATATTGGCGAAAAAACAGTAATACAAGAGACATATGCCTGATTCTAAATAGTACCCATCGGGTTTCTCTCTTAGCTATTCGTTTTCCTTTTGTCTGTTCTTTTTTGGTGGTGGTACACGTTTAAAAGCAAAGCTTAGCTTTGGAAGAAGTTGAATCGGATTCGAATCACGAGACGGGGTCTAAAGTTTCAGAAAACTGCACAGAAACGCCGTAGTGGAATGCTCCGCATTAATTTTTTTTGTTTTACTACCGGATTAATTTTTGGTCATCCAACGTGCATTCGAAGCCCGGCACATGAGCGCTTTTCTTTCTTTCTTTCTTTCCTTCTTTCTTTCTTTCTTTTTCTCACACTCTGCCTTCATCAAAATGCCGCGGCCGGGAATCGTACCCGCGACCTCGTGGTCAGCAGCAAAACGCCCAAGCCACAGAGCCACTGCGGAGGGTTTCAGATACGTCGTTATTGAGGTAAGGAAGTGCGCTACGTCCAAATTAACTTTCACCACGGCGGGAAATTTATACCGCGGATACCTCAGTGCGTGTTCAAACAAACGTTCTGCGTATGCAGCCCCGTCGGAAAGCGACAGCCGTCGCCCGGAATCGAACCTCGTGGTTGGAAAGAGCGTGGCAGTGCCACCGAACCACAACGGCGATCAACGCACGCTTAAAGTGAATCGAATTGCTAAAAGTGCAACATTGGTCACTAATTGGCTCTAATTAGAAGTCCTTTTTCTTTGTTGCCGACTATGCCCAGCTATAGGCACTCTAGCAGAACTTTTTGTTGGGCTAGTTGGTGCATGTTACTGAAGTACTATAGCGCCAAACAGACGACACAAGAAGAGGCACGGACGAGCGCTTACTAACGACTGATCAGTTGTTAGTAAGCGCTCGTCCGTGTCTCTTCTTGTGTCGTCTGTTTGGCGCTATAGTACTTCCGTAATAGGCACTCTAATCGGCACGTGAAAAGTCTGCAGCGGGCCGCGTGAACGATACATTCCATGTCCATTGTTTCAAAACGGTCTACCGGAAAGCTTTCTCTTTATTGCGATATGGCTACTCGATGACGCCGTCGGCGTCGCCGTGTTGTTCCGCTATCAACGGCGCATGCGCGACCCGTGCGTGGAGGGTTAACTAGGTCTCGGAAGACGACGCGAGAGGCGCGCAGCGCATTTGACTGCAAAGACGACAAGGCCATGTTGACGCACCAACTCAATCGGATCTGCAGTGTAGCAAGAGCAGTGTTCCATTGTGCCTAGAATTAAAGTGTTATGACTTACACTGCAGGCACGAGCGTTGTGCACACTAAACAATAACGTTCCTGCACGGGCACACCACATTGTGGTGCACGCAGTTGGTCCGAGCGGTCCACAAAGTACACTCCAAGCTACAAAAAAAAAAACTCATTTTCCTTCGAAAGCATATTTAGCGCCAGCAAACAAGGACGAGGGAGACGACAACACAATGCGTCGTCTCCCTCGTCCTTGTTTGCTGGCGCTAAATATGCTTTCAATTTACCAACACGCCCAACAAATGGCAATGCCTCATTTTCCTTCGCTCTCATCTCGTGCGCCACTGGGGCGCGACGCCTTCAACGCCGCTGCAGGCGCTCCTCATCACGTCAGCGTTGTGTGATAGCGAGTGCTCGCAGTGATCGAGTGAGACTTATCGTTTCTTTTTTTTTTTTCTGTACGGGCTTACATGCGCACGACATAATAAATAGTTAAATAAATCCGTGCAGCTATTCTTCAGAAAGAAGCCGCGTGTGTTTCCTATTTATCGTCCATATAGTTAACTGATCACAATATATAAGCTGATGTATTAGTATTCCGGCAGCTCTAAGCAGTTTCTCTTGTGTAGAACCGTTTTCCCTGGACACAACCGCAGCAGACGGCGAGCTTCCACGATACAGACGTCGGGGCAGAGCACTTTGAGCATTTCACATGTATATCCAGGTCCTGGGCTTCAGGCCTACGTTACGGAACCTGTAAGGTGGTGAGACACAGCTTGAAGTATATCCCGGGATAAACTTCCTCCACTCGTGTTCGATTACGAGGAATGGAGCAGACACACAGGCGGATTAGAGCGCCTGCGTCTCGTTGGAAAAGGATACCTTGGCCTACGAAGACCAAGTGCCCGGGGGCCGGAAAAAAATGGAAGTAGGTGAAGTAGGTGAATTGGATCATTGAATTTCTTAGCAACCGCTCCCAATCTGTCATTATAAATAATCACCTATCCAACCCTGTGCCAGTAACATCAGGCGTCCCTCAAGGATCGGTTCTTGGCCCTGTATTATTTTTAATATATATTAATGACTTACCTTCACATGTGTCCTGTAATATCCGAATGTTCGCCGATGATTGTGTCATTTATCGAACTGTACGTAACACCTGCAATCAAACAGCCCTGCAGAAAGACCTCGCCAGCATACTAACATGGTGTGACGATTGCTTAATGAAACTTAATGTACAAAAATGTAAAGTTATGTCTTTCACTCGTAGCAGTAATCCCCTGGCATTTCCCTACCAAATTAGAAGCATGCCTCTCGAACTAGCAGATTCCTATAAATACCTAGGTGTCACTGTATGCAATGATCTGTCTTGGCATAGACATATTTCTAACATCATATCATCTGCTAATAAAACACTAGGTTTTTTAAAACGTAATCTCCGCCAGGCACCTCAAAACGTAAAACTGCTTGCCTACAAGTCCCTTGTTCGGGCAAAACTTGAATATGCATCTGCCATCTGGAGCCCGCACCAAACATATCTTATCACCTCACTTGAATCTGTTCAGAACCGCGCTACTATAGGTTCATTCACTCACAATATTCATATGATGTCAGTATTTCCGCACTTAAAACATAATCCGGACTAACACTACTATCTAATCGCCGACGCATTGCTAGTCTTGAGCTCTATCACAAGTTCTTTTTCAGTACCCTACGTCATGCGCCATAGATCGTTCCTGCGGCACGCATCTCTCACCGCACCAGTCATCCGCAGCAAGTCGCACGGCCACGTGCCCGAACCACTCATTTTTCAGCCTCGTTCATTCCTCGAGCAGCTAAAGACTGGAACGGCCTTGCTGCTGACATTGTTAGCATCACTTGCCTGTCTCAATTCCTACAGCATGTGATTGATCACCTTGAATATAACTAATGAAGTGTACCAAATGTGGAACTTATGTTAAACCCACCCCTTATGTAATACCCCTCCGGGGGTCTTTAAGGACAATAAACTGAACTAAATGATAGTGAGCGATTTTTGTTGGCAATGCTATTGCTACAGTGACCGCGACCCTGCAAATAGTGGAATTTGATGATGAAACGAATGACTTGTCAAGTCTACGAATCACTTCACAGATACCAATCGATTTTGTAACTTGCGTCTTCCTAAGGCGACGTCCGCCAATCGGTGATTATGCATTGTATAACGGCAGAATCTCGCAGACATCTGCCCCGGAAGAACGACAAGCAGGACCAATGTACGACCAACGTTGGTCAACATGGCCCTTAGATCGCACTACGTTGGCTCAACGTTCGGCTCCGTTTACACTGCTACTTGGCGGCGCGCCATTCGCTTTACACAAAACTTGCGAGAGCCGACTTATTGCAAATGCCAATGCCAAGCACGCGCAGATCGCGTAGTGATCAGCTGGCTTACCTGCATGAGGATCTTCTCCGACTTGAAAGCGGCCGCGTGCTTCTGCACCAGTTGCACGGAGGCCATGTTGACCGTCATGTCGGGAAAGTGGTTGATCGGCCAAATCTGTCGAGCAAGAGGCGCGCGCTTAACGACATCCTTGAGTAAAGCGCCAAATGCAAGCTTGTTCGTTTAACTCAACCATAACGATGCATTCCATTATGTTTTCGCCGTAATTGTGTAATAAAAATAATATTGTACATATGCGGAACTCGTATCGAAGGCAACCCGTCCGAAGGAATCAACATAAAACACGAAAAACATACGGAATTACTGGACTGCGCATGGAAACTTTTCAGGGCGAACACAGGATAAGAATTGCATAACTGGCGTATAGTTCTACAGCATCGTGATACTGCCTGACCGCCCTGAGTCAGTTACATATCCGAAATCGGGCGTGCTGGGTCCTGTATATGTCAAAATACGTCTTGCCTCCCCCTCCCCCAGGCTTTAGCGAATCGTAATTAGGGTACCATGCTATAAGGCATTTAGGTTACCTCAATGGCTACAATTTAGGCTTGTTCTGAAAGCTCAGTTCCCGCGTGCTATAGCGTAGGCTGTATACGTCATTCATAGGGAACTGCGATTTTAAATAAATTAAAATGGAACGTCAACATTTTCCGCTTTACCACTGACTAGCTACTAGTGAACGAAGGTAATCATTTCTTGGACGTTGACGCAATACGCTAACTGGTCGGTCAGAAGAAAATGAAAATTACGTCAGTGTGACCGCCTTGGGACCGCAACATAGCATAAACTGACAGAATTTTCTGTTCTTGTCTTACGTTTTTTTCTTTTACTACACGCACTGTTGGCTTTTCCTGCACTCTAATTTATATTACGAGTCACGTAGACGTAAAACCAGCTCTCGTTTAATAGCCGCGGCAGAAACCACAAGAAACAAGTAATGCAATCACTCTATACCAGAAGATTTGTCTTTCTTGCTGACTTTGCTGCATGTACTTCGTGCCACATCGTTTTGGTCACCGAACAGAAGAAATAAGGTATACATATACATATAGGCGCCGGAACATGCAGATAAACTCACCCTCGAGTTCTGCTCTTCGAAGACTAACTGGCCCGAGACAAACTTAATCTGGTCGTCCGGTACGAAGGAGTGCTCGACCACGTGGTCATCCGTCTTCGTCGACCTGCAGGATGTTGAACGGGCGCGTCCATTACGCGCGGAACCAGCGTGCCAACTTGTGCACTCTAGCTGATCGATTACGTGAAACTCGTAAGCGGCAACCTCACGGAAGAGCGCGTTTTCGACGTTTTCACAGCTTCGCTGCGCGTCGTCCAGCGTCGGCGCATCTATTTCACACCGCGCAGCATAAAACGGACGCTCCAAAAACGCTACGCGATGCCGAAAATACTTATCATAAACGCTCCATGCATGTGCCGCCCTGCGTACATCTAACGTAACGCTAAAAATTCTCGAAAGCTAGAACACACTATCAGTGCTACGAACTGGCAGCGCGTGGGAAGAGCGCGAATTGATTGGCTAAATGGTTCGACGTACTATAATGCAGCAGCGCAGGAAGGACAAAGTGCACAAGAACGTAAAACTGTGCTCGGGGCGTCAGTATAACGTTCCTGTGTCATTTGTCCATGTGCTGCTGCATTAGTATGGGAAGGGCGTTAAGTGTGCAGCGAAATACCACAGGTTATGAATTAATTAATTAACGTGTTAATTAATTAATTCATTTTTAGTCGTCGCCTGCTCGGATCGGCAGTAATCTCAATCCTCCCCACAAACACACCCAAAAGAAGAATTTTGATAAGCCCCACGGCGAGCACCGCTGAATCCTGAATCCAGCTCAGATTAATTTGGACACCTGGGGCTTTTTGGATGCTTTCGCACCACGCCTCCACCGGAATGCACGCGGCTGTCGCGGTCTGGAATCGAACCCGGGGCCTCGTGCTTAGCGAGCCTATGAAATATCTTGTTCGAGGACTTCGTCGGAAGCAATCAACGACCCCTGCGCCATGACGAATTTAGGTGCAGCGCGGCTGACGATGACGAAGTTGTAGTTGTTGCCTTCTAATTTGACCCTTATTTGTTCTCGTACGTCACGCACTAACTGGACCACATGTAGATCTCTGCGCCACCATCGATTACCCTGGAATTCAACTACGGTGGTATGTTTATATATGTCACCATATCGATCTGGGAAAAAGCGCAAAATTAACAACCGCAAGTACCCACTTTCCCGCAATGTCACTGTAAGAATTTCATGCCATTACAGATACAGGCGCTTGAACCTGCTCGCGGACTTCTGCCGCGTCACAAAGAAAGAAAGAAGCCGGCGCTTTTTTTTTTTTTTGAGACACATGAGCCGAACCATTCCTGACGGCAATCGGAGCACGCATCTGAAACGGCACGCTTACACTCTCCTACAGCTATACGATCAGGCTGCGAAGCTCGCGATTCCGAGTACAGATCATTCAGATCTCATTTCTCAGAAATACTGCCCATTTCTCCGTGGCAGCTCGCGCGGTTCTGCAGCGCACGAGGGAAACGCACGCCGCACTTCCAACGGTATACGCACAGCGTGCCGCCATTATACTTACCAAACCACGGTGAGCTTGATGTAGCACTTGATCTGGCCGGTACCGGAACAAGCGCGACACGGAGCCACGCCGTCGCCGTTGCATTTCCAACAACTGCGGGTGTGAGAACGAAAAGCTGCAAAACGATGCCCGCTAAAGACAATAAAACTCGGCACTTGCACATGCGTCACTACTTTGCACATGTTGATGCAGTCGGGATGTTAGCTTTTAAGACCGTTCGGCTGCTCTAGCGGCAGCGTTATCATAAAGGTGCGGGGATGGGGTATATACACAGCGGGCTGTCGGCCGATTTGCGCACGAAAACGTTAAAATTCGCGTGCATACAGTTATGGCCATACTTCCCTTTACCAGCTCCGTATATACACTGCAACGTTGGATAGGGTCCCGTATGGTGAAACGGCAACGAGAACCGCGATCACGCGTCTCGGATAAAGCCGAAAGGCTTTTCCAGCATGCACTGTTAATCCCTGCAAGATCCTTCCATTTAACCATTGTCTCCCGCGGTGAAATTATCGTTCCTGACAGAGCTGTTGCAGCTGTTTCACTATTAGTTGATGAGACCTGCAGTTTGTAAAAGTTAGGCTTCAGAAGAAGGCGTCAACATTTAGATACAGGGATAAAGATTAAGATATTGAAGAACACGCGAACCATATAAAACAGCGCGAAAATAAGACGATTTAAACTAAAGTGGGATTCAAGATTACAAGGGCTGAGCACCAGTTGCTCACGATGGGTAAATTCGTTTATCTTAAGCGTCAATTCAGAGCAAAATTACCGATCGCTATCAAAAGTGAAAAGTCCATCATCTTTGACAATTATCGTGACGTCATCTCCTTGCCGCATTAAAACCGGGAACTGTATCCATCAACTCCAATCAGCCGAGAGCAACAGTTGGAGCAGGAGGTGCACTCACCGCATCCGACCCATGCCGTGACATTGGAAACATCGATCGTTGTCGCCCGATAGACTTCGCTTCTGGCCATCGCCCTGACAGTAGCTGCAATGTTCCTAAGGGTTCAGAGATAACAAACTTCACGTTACTTTACGATTCGTAAATCGTAAAAACACTAGTTTGCAAGTTAGAAGAACGGGAAAGTGGGGTGTATGCAACGGCAAGAGACGGCCTCGAAGGCAAATAAGGTATTGCCTTAGTGCACGCTCACAAACTTGCGGGTGTCGCTAACCTTCACTACTGCAAACGTTGCTAGCGTATTCTCAAAGGAAAATGTTAGAAGACATTCACGGGAAGTTTTTCGAAAGCTTTTGCACAAAATCAAAGGTGAAGCAAAGTCCGTGTTCGTCTGCCTGCCTCTTTCAGAGCCCAGCTCTTAAGCGTCCGTTCCTGTGTTGAGCATCGGTGTAACCGAGCGAACGAGCAGAGCGAACGCGAAGCGCAACGGAGGATGAAAAGGTAAGATGGCGCGAGGAGGAAAGCGGAGGAGAAGGCTACAGGGAAAGCATGAGGCGGGAGGTGGAGGAGGAGGGTACGGCGAAAGCGTGAGAAGGAAAGCGTAGTGCCACTTCGCGGCGACCGTGGCTACGGGACCGCGCCAGAGCAGCGTGTGTCGTCTGTTCACTGATCCATGGCACGCGGCGAGCGCGTCCGACGTTAGAGAGAGATGCGCTCAAATTTCGCTTTAGGCAATAACGTAATCGTCGATGAATTTTTCTTTTTTTTTCGACGTGTACATGCCTGTTATTCCCACCTAGACGTATCATACATATGCGTCGCAGCAACCCTTCCCTGTTTATATAGGACGTTAATAACGTGCACGGAGGAGTATAATGATGTTTAGTGGTCTCCGGCACAGAAGTCCGGAAAACGTTTTTTCCCTGCCCTGATCAATTTTGATGATAAATTAAATTAAAAAATGAGGCTTTACGTGCCAAAGCCACGATGTGATTATGGGAGACGCCGTGGTAAAGGACCACCTGGGGTTCTTTAACGTGCACCTAAATCTAAGTACCCGCGGGTGTTTTCGCATCTCGTCCCCAGCTAAATGCGGCCACCGTGGCCGGGATTCGATCCCGTGACCTCGTGCTTAGCAGCCCAACACCATAGCCACTAAGCAACCACGGCGGGTGACTTTGATGTTACTCACAACTTATGGTACATTCAACTGGTCGCTTTCGAGCGCCTTTGCGGTGCGGTTTACATTCGCGTACATGGTCGAAATCGAGTGCTGAGAACACATTCTTCTGGTTGATTTAGAGCGCTCTGCTCCAGCTCAGAGCACTCGGAGGCGCTCTCATGTTCGCGCTGGGAGCGTGAGGCGCCGAGGGAGCACATATTGCAGGTTCGGCTGGGGCAAGCTTTCTCAGGCTCTAATCCCGGGAGGGCTACGTATCGCTGCGAACCGAGTAGGAAAAGCACGGTAAGAAACAGTCGAATGTACACCATTGTACATTAACTATACGGGTCTATGATATGGCTAATGCGCGTGCGCGCGCACTGCTCTAGCAGCACAGCGCCCGGAGGTACCTTGATGCCTTAGTCTTCCTCCACCACCATCTCCCACACACGATGCCACCGCTATATAATTTCTAAATGTGTCGGTTTCGCTACGCAAGCGTGCCACAGGAACCAAAAAAAAAAACTTATTTGCCTGGTTACTGCAGCGTGATCGCGATAGCGAGTGAAATGTGGCTTATTGATTGCCTATTCGATTGGTCATTTCAAAGCGTTAATTTTGGCAGCTCTATACGCAACTTTAGGATTGCATTATTTGAATGATGCAAGTCTGGTAGCTGTCATCTGGCTTTGTTATCGCCTCTGAAACCCGTACGCATGTACACAGGTCGCTCCAAAGCGTCCCGACACCTATACTCAGCTTCAGGATTGCGTTATGAGAATGGGCAGCTCTGGAAGCTATAATCTGGCTTCATTATCGCCATCGAAAAACGCGTCTGCTCGCAGTAACGAAGAGTTTAATGTCCTGCACGAGTTTCGCGAGTATCTTGAGCTTTCCTCGGCGCATGGCCTGATACTGCAACTTCAATGCATGCAACTAAAGTGTTGTTGAAGTTTCTGCAGGACACCAAGCTCGACGAGCAGCTCTAGCAAGGCAACTGTCCCATATACATAAGCACTCACCACTTCTCTTATTATCATCACCCATCCCAGTACTTTCACTCCCCTTCCCTCTTCCCCAGTGCAGAGTAGCAGACCAGAGCGCACTAGCTCAGGTCGACCTCCCTGTCTTTCCTGTCAATAAATTCCATTCTACATATATTGAACGACCAGTCCAATGGCGCTGCGAAGCAGTGCACAGCCGCGTGCAGTGAAGACAAGACGTGCACGAGGCACAAGGACTCACGTATCCGTTTCCGTTGCACGTGGCGCACCGCTTCCGTCCGACGCCGCCGCAGGTGTGGCAAGTCTTGACCGAGGCCGTGTGGGGCACTTCCACCGAGGTCGTCTGGCACTGGAACGGAGTCGGCGAGGGCACCGGCACCTCCCAGGGACCCGGCGCGGGGCCCGCCGACGGCCCGTCCACCGGACCCCCTGCATGCCGGACGGAACCACTCAGGCAGTCAATTGGCAGTCTCGCGATTCGTACTATATATCGCTTTCCTTTACTCGAATGGGTTACAACCCGAGTTGAGAAGCACCCAGATGTTGGCTAGAAACATTAAGGAGCAATGGCGACGTACGTTTCCAAGGTAAAAACTGTGGCGCCTCTTGAAGCTCGAGTAACTAACTTCCTGTACTGTAAGCCACGAGAACGAGTTATTCCAAAATATTTTTTTTTTCTTGGGCAAGTTGGATGATATACTGGAGGAAGCAATTGTAGCGCGAATAAAATGAAGAATAGTAAGATAAGGTTGTAGAATACAGGGTACGGAGACGACTCGCGCCGACTGGGTCCCAGCAAGCAGGATTTAGCTTCCCGAGCAGAGTTATGTAGGGAGTATTCGCACCACGTCGACTACGCCGTATTGTTGTCCTATTCCCAACTTCCACAGTGCTGCTGAGAGATAAGCTGATCGGGGCAGTATTAAGCTTCTCACCGTGCTCGCTCTACAACACAATGGCAGCCTCGATGACGTCACCGCATATACCCTATATATAAACGCAAGGCCGGCTTCCGTAGCCTAATCTAAATATCTCTATTACGAGATCGAGGCCTCGTCTGCGTGCATTCTTTGTCGAGCCGTTGCAGACGTCTTGACTCTTTTCGAGGTGCACGTATACAGTGCGTAAGTTCAAAGGCAAAACTTTGAAGCGTGCAGAGCAACCCAACTGACTGACCTGTGTACGGTTCGAAGCACCAGGCTGTCTGCCGCTTCTCAGTGAACGTCTCCAAGGTGTACTGGAAAGTGAATCATATTGTCACGCGACTGCAATGGGTATTCCCATATTTCCCACGCGATACCTCCCAAGACATTCGCGGTTTTGTTTAGAACGTTACAGCATTCGCTGCAGTGAAAGCGCTCGCAATGTTCTGCCATAACAGCGCTATACGCCAGAAGCGCCACAATTAACGCAATTGGGATTGAGAGAGCTAGTGCAAGCAGTGTGCAATGCGCAAGGTTCAAACGACGTCGCACGAGATCAATTCCTACTTGATCGGAGAACATAGGGGGTTTATTGCAATGACATGCCAATGCAGTGCCAAAGTTGGATTGCCAATGGAATGCTTCGGCAGTGCCTCGGAAGACAATTAGAATACTGTGCAAAGAGATTTGGACCAAGAGCACCATGCCGGTGAACAATAGGGTAAGGTCTAATGCAATTTCTTGGTGCACACCTTCCTGTTTTTTAAACACACTGTTAAATGGAACACGTGAGCGGTGGCGTAGCCAAAAATAAATTTTCTGGGGGGGGGGGGGGGGGGGGGGCACGCATTCGAGCGGAGATGGAAGGCCGAGGGAGGGTGGAGGGAGGGCTGGGCAGGCGGCATGCTAACACAGAAATTTCGTGGGGGGGGGGGGGGGGGGCAGGCACCTTCCCAGTGTGCACGCTAACCCCTGGCTACGCCACTGCACGTGATTGTATAGAGCGCGCTGGAATCTTTCAAGTGCGGAATCGTGCGGCTTCGCAATTGGCACAGACGCCTCTCTACACATCTAGGCCGCGAAATCAATTCTTGCTGAGCGCCTTGCTCACTTCAGCTGGAACCTGCAGCTGGAGTGCGTGCAAGCAAAGTGAGAGCCACTGATTGCAGTTTTTCATTGAAACAGTGCACCGGACTGCACTTCAAGAAGCTTAAAAAAAGCTATCCGCTGCTCTTCTTTCATTTATACACTGATTCACAGAGAAATACCAACACATTTCTCGAATACATTTGACATACGGCGGCGGCCGTTATATAGTGCCACTGAATAGCAGGTCGATTTCCCGGTTCTGGAAAGTGCAGAGGCGGATATATCGCCAGATGCTGCCCTGCTACGGGGCTCCCGTGCGTCAGGGAGAACAGACTCCTGCAGCTTCCTGCCGCCCAAGCGAATATGCGCGATAAATATATAAGCGATCGATCCCAGCGGCGCTGAGAGGCATGCTTCGGCGTGCCTGCTGTGACTCTCGCATTTCGAAGCCATATAACAAGCTGTCGGGACAGCGCGAGGCAAGCAGGGCCGGCGCCGTTTCCCTCGGAGCCCAATGTTCGCTCCCCGATCGACCGGTGAATCGACCATGGTGTCGTGTAGTGGTTGTACGCCTTATCGGTTCCGTTTGGAGCAATGTTCGCGGGCGTGCCTGCGTTTGTAATTTCGAACTACCGTACAAACGCGCGTAACTACCGCATGGTTATAGGGTGTCTTTTTTTTTAGCGTTTTACCATTGGTACGGCCTTGATACGAAAAATACCATTACGATGCCCGGCGCAATGCTTGAGTATCTATCTGCTATACGGCTAAGACAACGTTACCGAGCATCACATCGTTCTTTTCTGCGCGCAGAAACTTTCACTCTCTCAAGGGCGCTACCGTGTTTTGTGCGTTGCTAGCGCAGAAGATGGTAATATTGAGGGGTTGACTATTAAAAGCGCGAGCATATGTTACGTTGCCGCTATGCGCTGCGTCTAAAAAAGAAGTCCCTAGACATAGGCGATCGCATCATCCATCTGACAGCGCTGAACTTACAATGCGTACTTCTGACGATAGAGCCGTCTGCACTGAACGCGACGGCAACGCCGCCGCACCTTGGTGACGTCAGCGGCACTCACGTGGAAGGCGGACGTGTGGTCGATCTTGGTGATGGCCATGTCTCGCGCGCACGCCTTGCCGTAGCAGCAGTGCTTGGCCACGTGCTTGGTTAAGGCTTGCCGGGCCTCTTGCTCCGTCACCTGCGGAGTGCTGCGCCGCCACGTGAGCGCACGCGCGATTACTGTGTTGTTCCGGGCATGCAAGTAAGCTCCAAGAAACGTTTACGCCCTTTGGAGTGTATCCCTGTTAGCGTTTACACCCTTTGGATTGTATCATTGTTAGCGTTTAAACCCTTTGGGCTGTATCCCTGTTAACGTTTCCACCCTTTGGAGTGTATCCTTGTTCCGAAACCAATCGTCACCTGTCTGGAGTGTCTTTCGTGTCTTTAAAGCTGCACGCGCGCCCGGTCTTTTCAGGTCGAGTATAGTATATGCGCATTATCAACGTGACATAATATGTTTTACAGGAAAGTATATAGTAAGCGCACAGTTTCCAGAAAAGAAAACTCAAACGAGAACAGATGACGATAATTGTTTGGGGACAAGATACGCCTCGCGCAGGACGAAAACTTTCCTTATAGAGTGTGGCGAAGCAGAGAGCACGCACGACCAACCCCCAGGCTTGTATGATGCACTTACGCTACGTACAACCAGGGTCCCTCGTATAACCATCGCATGCACTAGCTATACACTAATGGTATATATTATATCCCGTATCGATATATCTCGGTGAGCTTGCAGCGTCCCGAAAACTCGCAGCCGTGTTACTTCTTTTAGAGCTATTTGATAGTGCATATCGATTTTGACAGTGGATTCGATATCATTCGAGAGGCGGAAGCCAACCGGCGACCCTTGACCAGGCCCGGCGAGCCGCTGTAACCAGTGGGGCCCTGGAGGAGGGGCTCCACCCACCATAACCAAACAGTCTCTATTACAATAAACGTTTACTCTCTCTCTCTCTCGAAACGCGCGCAACCAATATGCGGTGACATCGTGCACCGTGGACAGAGCGAGACAATTTGTTGAGACCTCGTCAAACTTGTAGACTGCAGACGTATAAGGCTCCGTACCATGGTAGCGGTGCTCGCTTAGGAGTATCCTCTTCTTTGGGCGTCGAGGGCGAGTACGGAGGTGGGACGTCCACTGCGGGGAGAGGGAGAAAAGCAGTCTGTTTAGAGTTGGTGTAGAGTTTTTTTCGTAACTGTATTTGCATCCTTCTGTTTTGCTGCAAAAAGGGTTTAGCCACTATACAGGAGGAGGAGGAGGAGGAGGAGGAGGAAGATGATGATGATGATGATGATGATGATGATGATGATGAGGAGGAGGAGGAGGAGGAGGAGGAGGAGGATGAGGAGGAGGAGGAGGAGGAGGAGGAGGAGGAGGAGGAGGAGGAGAGAAAGGGATAAGGCAGGGATGTTAACCAGAAATGCGTCAGCCAGAGTACAAAAGTAAGACCAAGCTTCCCTTTTTGTGAATTTCGCGCTTAAGCCCCAGAGACCACGACATGCATCATCGTGCCGTCGAAGATGTCACTGCATTTTCGTATATTCGGGCCGCTTCTTGCAAACCGAAAGGAGCTAGAATTTGGCAGGACGAGCCTCTGCTTTACATTCGAACGCAATGAACGTTTGCTCCGCTGGCAAATAAATTGCGCTGCTCCGAGCAGCGTAATTTGGCAGCGTAAGCTGTCAAAATCCATGACGTCACGCGGTGCTCGGGTGGGATACTCGTCGCATCGTTGGCACACCCGTCTTCCGCTTTCTCTTTCTCTCTCTAACCAAGCCCACAACGAATATTTGAATTTGGAAAGATTGGTTGCGCTTTCTAGCCGATCACAAGGAAGAAGACAGGACAGGCGCATGCAGTGCAGTGGTAATAGCCATGCAGTGGTAAAGCCATGCAGTGTTATAAAGCCATGCAGTGGTAATAAAACGCTTTGCCCATTATTTGTTGTATGGTGCCGAGGAGTCGCATAGTTTTGTTTGCGCTTATTAGACAGACAAAAAATTCATTCTTAGCTGCCTGCCATTCTCATTTATCAAACGCACACGTTTGCTATTTTTTGCCACTTGCAGCGCGGAATAACAATAATAAGCGTTTCCTTGATTTCGCACGAGGCGCCTGCCTTTTTGTCAAATCCAGTAGCCAATGCCCAAGCAGACGCTTAAAGTAATACTCGATCAAGAGAAAGTACTTTTTAAGCTATATTAGTAAATTACAATTCTGCAGTAGCAAAGCGGCTCCCACTTAGCGCGAAAGGAGCCTTTGTAAGCCAGATAAATGAAAAAAAAGAAATTGAAAATAAGAAAATAATAATATAAGATGCGACACTGAAAGACGGATGGCGGCTTCTTTTTACAACAAAGCAAACGATCAACCTGGCAAGTTTCGAGAACATTTCTTGCGCCAAAAATAGCGCGAACACAACAGAGCACTTTGAAATCCGTGACGTCACGCTGACGAGCAAGCGCTGACATGTCGGCGCGAAATTTAAAAGAATGAAAGTTGATTGATTCTTTTTTTTTGTTCAATCTAGAGATCAGCTTCTTGCCGCCGAATGAATGAAAATATAGTTGTGAAAAAATACTTTACCACCCTAAAGTGCGACCTATAGTGTCGTCTTCTTAGTGCCCCTGTAGTAATAAAGTTCGGGAAATATATAGCACGTTCGACCGGGTCCGTCCCCCCACAACCACAAGCGAGCAAAACGTCGCTCACCGAAGCCGAAGACGCACGGCTCGATCTGCACCACGACCGGCGGCTTGCGCTTGCCAAACTCGACGGGCTCGAAGAAGATGCTCGTCTGGGCCATATGTGTTTTTTTCGCCTCTCTTTTCGCGCCACTTTCGTCGCGGCTGCCGAACTATCCGACTCTGCGCGATACACTCGGTCGATCGCGAGAAAAAAAACGGACGCTTTTTCGCTTCATTTTCCTCCTCTTTTTCGTTTCCCCTTCTGTCTTTCTTTTTTTTTTTTTTTCCTTCCACCATCTCGAACGGCGAGGCCGCGGCGGCAAAATCGCGGCCCGAAGCAAGAGAGAGAGAGAGAGAGAGAGAGAGAGAGAGTGCGCCTTCAAACCAAGCGCGTCCGCGTCGGTCACGTGGTCACGTCGCGTAAACACAAACGAGAAGACGACAGACGAGCTCGAGCGGCGCGCTGTCACGGATGTGTGTGTGTATACTCGGAAGACACGCCGGGTTAATGAACAAATAAACAAGAATCAACTAGGGGGCGAATACTGGCTACACGTGCGGCGCCATTGTCCGGCGCGTAAGCACCTCATTGTTTCCCGGGCGCGGCGTGATTTCGATAACAAAGGCAACATTTCTCTTTTTCTTTTTCTATTCTCGTTTGAAGAAGCCGAGTCGCACTGATGCCATATACACCGGAAGCCATTATTAGCGCTGTCGTGGTGGAGGACGAGGTAATACGGTAAATTCGGGTATCCGTTTTCCTCTCTCCTAAAGGACCTTCTGCCGCTTGCTTTCTGTAAAGAGAAGTGGGTGATGTTTCCTTTCCTTTGCATTGTTCCGTGCAGTACAGCGCGACCCACGGCTCTGTCTCTTGTGATAAAGGTGACGCAGAACGCGTTGCAACCCGGTGACACTCCGCTATACCGGAGTCCTTTGAAATATTCGCCGTATCAGGCATAGTGCTTCAAAAAACCGGCGCAGTGACCCACTGCAGTGAACAGATTTTGGCATCATCAGTAGGTCACCCAGTGAACGTTAATGTGTGCACGCCCTCCCAGTCATTTCAGAGCGATCAACCCAGAGGCAAGATGGTTCATCATTACAGTAAAGCTTGACTGGGACCTCGTAAGTAGTTGAGTTACTCAAATTGTGCGGCGACTTTAGTTACGGAGTCATTGCAGTTACGAAAAAACAACAACATAATAATAAGCGCTCATCCTTGTGCGTGTATTTCGTATGGCTATGACAACGGCCCGACATAAACATGCCAATGTGGTTAACAATACGAAGACCAGGAAGACGACCAATCACGAAGCGGATTCTCAGGCGCTGACGAATTCACGACAAGCAGTGTCCCGAGCAGGGCGCAACTTCGGACTACAACTATTGTAGAGCAATGCGGGGCTTGTTAGAGGTCACGTGATTATCACGCGGACACACAGACACGGCGCTCTTGCAGATCAACACCGAGTGACACGCTGCCCGCACGACTTCGATGGCGGCTAGCTGCCGCAGACACTGCACGGAATTAAACGAGACGGCGCGCTGAGGGGCTTCGCACGCGATCTGTGACGCCTCGCAACGGAAGCCCACTTAAAGCGACACTATACCGGTGCTGAGGGAAGCCCTCGGGACACTTCATTATAGGCGTGGTGCGTCGTGACCTATACGCGCACGTTTACCGCGGCCTCCATTTCTTGTCGCACGTGGCTCTTGCGCGTGTAAGATGGAGAGCGACGACGTCACCCTCGTACCAAAAAGAAGCCTGGGCCATCCGGCACGCGCAGAGCGACGGTACCACCGTCCTTGTAGAGAGATCAGCGGAGACCGAGAGAAAAGTAAGGTTACCTCCTTTATTTCAGTAAAACGCACACACTCACACACACACACACGCCAGCGACTTTGGCAAGTATACGGTCACTCCAGGCGAATTTTGACCAGCTGGGCTTCTTTAACATGCACACAAGGCAGGCTATCGAATGCGGCCACCGCCAGAAACAAATTTTAAACGAATTTTTAATCTCTCTGTGAAACAAATTAAAAAATAACTTTTCATCTCTTTGTCCTTTTCAATGCTTCCTGATATAGAGTGGGAGGACAATTTACAACTGCACGTGCACAATATATCTTCGCTTGCGCAAAGCGGCCCTGACGCAGTGACCAGTGCGTTCAACTTGAAATCGTACGATTCGTACCGTAGTTCGTTCTCAGGTGACAGGTTTGAGTTTGTTTGTTTGTTTGTTTGTTTGTTTGTTTGTTTGTTTGTTTGTTTGTTTGTTTGTTTGTTTGTTTGTTTGTTTGTTTGTTTGTTTGTTTGTCGCTCTGTCGTACCGTTCCTAAAGAAAGGCGTGACAAGCGAACGAACACGATACGACCGATTCCTTAGCTCGTGACTGATGTTTACAGTAAAGGGCAAAAAAGAGAGAAAGCCTACCGGGAAAAGCCCTGGCTGCAGGTGCGAAGCGTCAAGCGTAAATACCTGCATGGAACGCGACACGAGCAGACCGCACACAGGTGCGAGCCGGGGGCGTATGTGGTGACGTAACGACGGTTCAACGGCTGCGGGGGCTGCAATACATACGCATCGCAGCTGCGCGTGGACGTTGGCGCGAACTTAATTTGCACAGCTGCGCATTAACTGCGCACAGCACGCCCGTAGCTTGAGCCCAGCCGTTGTCACACTTTATATTCTGGTAAAAGTAAAAGAAAAAAGAACTGACAGCTATACAGCCACGACGTAAAATGTTTTGTGTTTTTAACAGCAAAGGGCCAAGCTATTCATTTACTGCTCTGTTGCCGCAGTCTGTGGGTACTGGAGAAGCTGGGTACGCACGCGTGGTAGTCACGGGACGCTTACAGGTGGCGCAGTTGGTAAGAGTCCGTAGTGCTAAGTTGCGCCACACTTACTACCGAACGTAAAGTTATGCGTGTTGCGCACTAGCGGTCTTTCCATTAAGCATAGTTTCATGTAAGTTTCATAGGTTGACTTCAAAGACGTTTTCATCATTGCCGTTACAATGCTGCTCCTGTCCCGAGGCATCTTGTATGGTAATAAGAGACCGTTGCGTCACTCTTACAGCCACAGGTTACTATGGAATTTAACAAGAGTCAGAGGCTGTCCATTAACAGCACGAAGCTTTGCTGCTCGTTTTCACATGAGCTCATGCATATACGGGTATACACACACTAAGAAAGCCTCTTGCTATGAAACTTTCTGCGTAATTCCGTAGAAGACAGAGCCGTTAGCCAGCACATCTGTAGAAATATCGTATGTGGCTGTACACATAAGCCACTTCGTCACATATGTATTGTCTCCAGTGGCTCATGGGTTGGTGTGGAATTTTTGTAATTATTGGGTTTTACGTGCCAAAACCACGGTCTGATTATGAGGCACGCCGTAGTGGGAGACTCCGGAAATTTAGACGACCTGGGGTTCTTTAACGTGCACCTAAATCTAAGTACACAGGTGTTTTCGCATTTCGCCCCCATCGAAATACGGCCGCCGTGGCCGGGATTCGATCACGTGACCTCGTGCTTAGCAGCCCAACACCATAGGCACTAAGCAACCAGGGCGGGTCAAACTGCATTTGTTGTACAAGGTAGAATTAGGAAGGAACAGCGCCAACTAAGACGATCAAAATGATTCAGGAAGCCAATTACACCATAAACAACAACTACTAGGAAAGAGGTCAGCCGCGATGTCGGTTGGACGGCCAAATGCGACTGAAAATAAGCCACCGTATAATTCCGCTGTTGCCTGTACGATTTCCCCCTGTAGGTTCGGCTCCTCATTCCGGAAGTGTTCGCAGCTGCAATGCTGCGCGGCTGTGATATCCGTCACGCTAGAAGGGGAACCGTTACTTAGGTACTTTGGTTGTGTTTTCGACAGCGCATCACCGTGTCGATTCAAAAGCCTCACAATGTCAACGCTACGATCGCTGCCTAATATATGCGGATGTTACTTAAAAGTACGACTAACGCGCAATGCTAGGCCTTTTTTTGTCCTTTCAAAACTGGCTACATTTTTCGAAAGTTTGCCGTGCGGCGCAATACGTGTGAAGCGTGCATGTCATATGTACATGTATAATTTGTTGTGTTCGACGAAGAGAAACCGGTACCTACGGTGCGAACCATAGATCCACAAATGATAATAAGTTTTTTTCTTTTCCCCCTTTTTTTTTCTTTTGCAATGGATAGAGACGCGTCCGTTAGCATCTTCCGCTAAACTTGCCCGGCGTCCTTGGTGTTCTTTTGCTTCTTAACTATATTGGCAGCCCAATAACGTCAATGCACACGAACCAACTATAATAGAAACAAGCACGTTGCGTATACCGACGTACCGGCGTCGAAGGAGGCCTGCTCGTAGCCGTCCACTTTATCCATGAGCTCGAGCGGGGGCGCCGAAGGCTCTGGCTCGTCGTCCATCGCGAACGATGCGTGAGACCCTGCGAACAACGAGAACGGGCCGATGAGTGAGAAGACATTGAGGGCATCATCATACTCACCAGCGGGGCGGTAAGACACACACACACACACACACACACACACACACACACACACACACACACACGCACACACGCACACACACACACACACACACACACACACACACAGAGAGATCAGCGACAGCGGGCGACCATGTGTGCAATATAGGTATGCATTCAAGATAGAGCAAACACGACCACGGTTGAGTTCGGGTCATGATTGACTTCGTAAACATACAAAGTAAATAAAATCAATATATGTAAATAAAATAAAATAAGAAAAATATAAGCGCCCCTGATCGTACAACCCATACAATGCAAGTGCAACCATGCTCTGCGCGAAGGTACTCGCATTTGCGCTCGATGTGTCATCCAGATTGCCCAACTTGTCGGTAAATTCTACAGCCTTGGCGGTACGTGAACGAATGCCGACTTGATATCTGTGCGAAACTAGCTTTTGATGTGAAAGCGTCAAATGGCTCATCGAGCGAAAAAGCCGGCGTCTGTAGCAGCGAAACGGCACCTAAATTCTCATTGGCTGCAACGCTATACGTCACGAGTGCGCCTCGACGAAGTTCCCATTGGCTGCGACGCCACGGCAGGAGGAGCGCACTTCGACGGGGCACAGCGGGCGAAACGGAATACACGCTGCCGTGATAGCGCGCCAAGTGTGGCGTGAGGGGAAAGGGCATCGCCGCGACGCCACGTCACCCACGCTCTCGGAAGCATGTCTTTTCCGCGCGTTCCTTGTCCGCGCAAGCTCTCGCCTGCGTTCTAACTGCGCCTCGGTAAAGCCAAATCAAAACGTGCCAAGCGACTCCACGCGCTCGCTTGCCCGCGAGGAGTTCGTAACTCGAAGGACCACTCAGCGGCGTTCAATTATACTTTTTTTCTTTAGCGACTTACGCGTTTCTTTCATCGTCCAGTCATTCGTAGGGGCGACATGTTGAGCGAGATGCAAAAGTGTAAACTTCAGTGATAATGTGCCATGGTCCGATGGCAACGTTCTTGCGCCGCAAGAAATAGCGGGTATTAGCAAATGCCGTACCATATTGATTTCGTAGGTCATTTTCTAGGATACAGTTGCCAGTGTACCTCGATTGACCAAACCAGCGGAAGCGGCAAAAGAAACTTCATCGGTCGAAGTTGTCTAAGCGGTATTTTACCGTTGCCTTGCTGTCTGTCAAGTGCACTGACAGGATCGGAAGCGAAAACGTCAACGAACGCCTGTCACAGCAGGAGGAATCGTATCAAACGTTACATTAAACGAATTTAAACGCAAATCCGGAAGTAATCGATGTATATAATATGAGCCTATATATTTTAATGTCCAGTATGACTGCCAGGCGGACGAGTGAGGCCACCAAATTGACCAACTGAAAAGCGCGGCTTCTGAACTCCAACCGAAGCGAAACTTCTTCAATATTTGCGCGCACCTCAGCGGTAACATTTGTACGTGTAGCAACGGCAACAAGCAAGTATTATGTCTGCATTACGAGGGGCGCCATTTAGAATGTCGTGCGTCTAGATGCGTGGCTTGTCCGGTTGTCATCAGAGGCGACATTTACCAATCCGGTTCCGGCCGGAAGTGACCTCCCAGTTCAAGTCACATAAAAGGGAGAATAACAGGGCGCGTTTTACAGCCAATTTTATTTGTGTGCAACAGAATCGGTGTCGCCCTATCGCACTCGGAAGTTGGCGTTGCACGAACAACTTTCGAGCAATGAGACGCTAAATATCCTGTCCTCTTACTATAGGCATCGCCCCCTTCATAACGAAGAATCGCTGTGCAAAGTGACATCCCGTTTCCACTTCAACCCTGACAGTGGTAAAAATTATACATCTCGTGAAACCTCGTGACGTGCATGCGGAATGGCGTCCCCAGGCGCCATTCGATTAGTATGGTCATTCATTATTTGAGTCAGTAAGAGCGTGAGAGCGATCTATTTTGGTATGGCTCAGTTTGGCTTCAAGTCCAAAGCTACACGTGTTTTATGACAGACGCAGCTTTGGATAAATTTTGATTATGTGTGGTGGCTCTTCGCCCCCATCTCGATGCTACCGATGTGTCATGATATCGAATTCATTGTCAGCGCATAAGGACACAGCTGAGCCGCCGCAAAGGGTAGCTGCGTATGTATTGTCACGACCGTAGTCCGAACGTAGCTTTAGAGGACGAACAGAAAGCGAGATTCCAAGTGTTTTGACAAGACGTTCGATACGACAAAGACGATGGAAACTGAGACAGGTGGCGACAACGTGTTGTCCCTTTTAGAGCGCAGCTCTTAGGCGCCCGTTCCTGCGTTGAGTGCCGGTGTCCTCGGCGTAGCCGAGCGGTCGAACACAGCGAAGGATGAAACAGCGAGCGCGGAGCGCAGCGCGGGATGAAATACGGCGAGAGCGCGAGGAGAAAAGCGGAGGAGGAAGGCGCAGCGGAGCCATGGGGCGGAAAGAGCCGAAGAGGAGGGTACGGCGAAAGCGTGTGAAGGAAAACGTAGTGCCGCGCAAGACGGGCTCTGCGGCGACGACCGCTATACGAGATGGCGCCAGAGTGGCGCGCCGTCGTCTGTTCACCGATGACGCCATCGATAAGGTATGCGGCGAGCGCGTCCACCGATACCATATATGGAAACAAAGCGCTGCATGAGAGGAGGTCTGTCTGCGGCGGCTGCTGTGAATCGCGCCCACGCGGTGCATGTCGCCATCTCCCGATTAGCGAGGCAGTCGCGCCACACTTCGCTCCGTTCGCAACGTGCTGCACGAGGCAGATTGTCCGCGCCAGCTAACATATCGCTAAATGAAAACACGTATACAGCTGCGCTCCAATATCGCATTAGGGAGTGCCGTAATAGTCGGTAAATTTTTAACGCGCCCGTGTCGTTCGCTGTGGCATTCGACGTCTAACATATTGGTCTGCGCGCGTAGCCAGCTGCCCGCTCATGTGGCACCTTACTTGCAACGATTTTACCAACAGTTGACGCTTTGGGACCAACCGAGTAGCTTGTTTCTTGACAGAAATTTTACTTGCTACATTTACGTATCTTTGCTACATTTAAACAGAACAGCCGAATTAACTAACGTGAAATAAATGGAAGTCGACCTGTGCCTTCAGCGCTACAAGATCAGCGTTCCAGCCATGTCGCATAACGGTGCGGAATAGGGCGTGACCGCGAGGTAAATCTTTCCATCGCTCAAAACGGATGCGCATTCTTCAGCTGATTCTCCCGTGTATCACTACAGCTGTTTTCTTAGTAAAGAATGATTGATTGATCGATTGATTAATTAATCGATTGACTGAAAACGGAGTGGGTGCAACGCATTACCGTACGACTGATACGGAAACATGGCATGGCTAAACGTCTCTAGAGACGCCACGAGACGCTCTGGGCATTTTCTGCGTTTAACTCCCACCGAAAGTTGGGTGCCATGGACAAGAATAGATGCGTTACTTTAAAGACCACTCATCATCTGCTGTTTTAAGTTTCCAACATCTTTTTTTTTTCTTCGCTGTCAAGCATTCCACGTGACAGCTTACAAAAAGCAGTGAAAAAAGAAAGACGTTTGGTGACCCATACGGAAACGTAAACCGTCGCTGTAGTTCCGGCAGTAATAGTTACGCATTTTCTACACAAAACGGCCGTTATAAATGACACATTCGTTGTGCTAAGACAACTGCTAAAAGAAACGTTTTTCTTCTTTCTTTTTTTTTTTTTTACGATGCCAGGTGTGGTTCGGGCAGTTTCGCCGCTTATCTTGGCACGTCTGGAGATGTGCAGAAGCAAACGTGAACGTTAAACTGAAGCGTTTTTACCTCGTTTGTAAAAAGGTGTTACGCAAACTTAAACACACGTTCCCCCACGTGGTGAAGAGAGCGTACACCGAGACAGGATATATGGAAAGAGCACAGATGCATCTTTTGACGGAGGCAAGCAGGCACGTCTGTCGTGTTTGTGTATCACTTGTCTCATCGTCCGCGCTCGACCAGCTAAACAAAAGCCAACTAGCGCAACTTCAAAGGCACGTGAAGTTAAGGGGAGGCCCTTATACATCGGATTCATCTCCTATTTCCATATTCTAATGCATGTTAAACGCAGAAGTGCTGTAAACCTACAGAAAACCACAGAACCGCTTTGTATTATAGCTTACTGCACATGAGAGAAGGCGAATTTTACCGACAGGAAGCAGAAAGACAGAATCTCGTAGTCACAAAGTTTTAACAAAGTCACTGAAGAAAGGAGTTTGCAAATTCGTAACTTAACACCAAAAGCAGACACCGGAGTTACGAGAACTGTGTCTGTTACAGCATCTGAAGCGGACCAACTTTATACACGTATTGACAACGTGGAACTGTTGTGATGTTTACGAAGATGTTTGCGCAAATTCTACTCGCATTCAGTAGATTCCTGTTAAGAGTAACACAGGTTAGTCACATCTTCGGATATCACGAGCAACGTGCAAGTGCTTGGTTGGTTTCCCACTGACCCCATAACAACAATATCTTTTTAAAGAAAGAAAGATCAACATGAGCGGTCCATTTGGTTGCGCCGAACTTCCGTGGCCTTCACCACGCTTTGCCATACGACTCAGCGACGAGTCCGGAACGACCTCTCGTACAGGTAAAAGCAAATTGTGTTTCTGCGGACATAAACTATACGCCAGTGTCAACGACGACGTGAAAACAAGCAGGGCTGACACTACGGCTTCGACGCGCATTTGCAAGTTGGTAACGATGGTGAAGACTCTGCCGATGAATCGTAAACTTGATACTTTCTTTTTTTTTAATTTTGCGATTTTCAATAAATTTCCTTTAAAGAATGATGGCCTAAATTCGAAATCTACTTGATGCAGTCGGTAGACATTAGTTTCTTTTTTCCTTTATTTAAGCCTGATCAATATCGGTGCATAGCATTCCGAGCAATATGATTTTTGCGTTCCCACGTATTTAGTTATATAGGAGCAACCGAAGGTAAGCTTCCGTTAAGCACACGAGAGGCACAGAAGGGACGGAACCAAGTACCTAGTGGTGCAGCCAAATGTTCACCCGAAAGAAAGCATTTGCACTTTGAAATGGTTCTTCGAGAACCATGTCCGCTGCAAGCGACTGAAAAGCGCTGAAGATGTTTCTGTAGAAACTGCACGTAAATTGCCAAATGACGTCACAGTATGTAAGGGACACCTCAGACACCGCGTTTTCTAAACGCCGACCTCCCGTGTGTTTATCGCGCGCATCTTGTCCACGAACTGTGTCGTCAAATAAAAAAGTGAAGCAATACGACGACGTGCGGTGGGGACTTTTTATACGTTAAACGCTTTAATTCTACGAGCCAGCACTATCGAGTGCTGAGCTCAAGAGAAGCTTGGCATTCTCCCAGGCCCATTTCGCAGGTGTTTCAAAATGTGTCATTTACTCCTCCTCCTCGTTTTTTTCCCCTTCTTATTCTATACGTGCGACATGAAGCAACCGAGATACGCAGTACGCCGATCTCACCAATGCAATCAAGTGAAAACAGAACACAAAAAAGTGCCAGATATACGCGTGCACGCTGAGACGGACATTTATACAAGCGCTCTCGTGAGGTTCAAAACAACAGGGACCACGGGACAAGGCGCCCTATTCTATGCTTCCTTCTCTGCGTGACTATGCCTTCGTGTGGCCCTCGCAGTATGCCGCTAGGTAAACGGCAGCTAATGAACAAGCCCGGATGAAGGAGATTTCGGACGTTCTCGACGAATGCCGCGCAATAAAATCGAACGTCAGTTAAAGAAAAAAAAAAGGTGGGGGCGAGCAATAACGAAGAACACGGGGGACAAGCAGCATGCGGCAATGCTTCACCTTTGAAGCTGGCCCGTTTGTAGCTGGACGTTGAGGACGCCACGCTGAGCTCACGATTGAGCACACGCCGCGTGCAGGGCGGCGGACGCTTGCAGCTCGTTTTGGTACTCCGCATAGTTGATTGATGGGCACGATGTATCCCACAATATATATTACGCAGATTAAAGACTGCGGGCAGTTGTCTGTCTCCTCGCTCAGGACACAGCGAACCGAAACAACTTCTGACCGTATGGCGCACGCCGAACAGCTCACAGTAAGTTCTCGTATGCGACCACTCAAAGTCAAATCTGCTTTAAGATCGTCACCGGCTCTCCCGTCCTGTACGAATGTTCAACGAACGGCGAAGGTCGAGTTCCAAATTTTCGAGGTATGTAGAGGGAGACGTGCCTACACTGAAAAAAAAAAAACTTGTGAACAGAGACACGTCACAGATCCTGCGCTGAGGTCGCTCGTTCCAGATGGAACAGTGGGAAGACGCTCCAGGAAGAAAAAATTCAATGGTTCTCCGGGCCAAGACGACAAGCTGATTGCTGAATGTGGCAACGTAGAGCCTCAACCGGAATGAATCCACAATCTCTGTGCTCCTAGAGAGAGGAGATTCGGAAAGTCCTCCACAGAATTCTCAATCGTTCGGCCCTGGTTCCTGGTGCGACGCACGTTTGTCATCACGGCATCGCTTGCCAGCTCCCGCGAAAGACAAAGGACCCTCTTGATAGCGCGGCACACCCTCTGGCCCGTTTGAGCGTTCGCTATCGCTCCGTTCCCTGGGCGGTATTTATATCGTCAAGGTGCGTAGACGTCGCTCTAGCCTTGGCGACGAGAGACAAGGAACTACTCTTGATTGCCTGCGTCGCGCTGTGGTTCTTTGGACGATCCGTCTCAACCTTTGCGACGGCGTGAGAAGCGATTGGGTGAAGGGGAAGACGTCAATTTCACCGACTTAGACAAAAGAGCTCGCTGACTGTGTGCCGACGAGTTCTTGCGTTGTCTTTTTGTGCCTCTGCTACCGCGCTGTCACGACCTGGCGGCAGTCCTCTTGTACAAGAGCTGCTATTCCACAATGCGCTACAGAAGTGTTACTTCCGCAACACCAAACGATACATTGATATTCGCCAACAGAAGACGGTGTCAAAGTACTTGCAGACAGCAATGTTTGTCACTAGCATCACTTCACTCATGTCACGTGAATCAACGGCGGGTCATTCGAAGCTTCTCGCACTATCTCAGTGTACACTTGTTTCGAGTGATGCGTCGTGTACTTCTATAAGACACAGCAATCGTCACCTGATAATGAAGCGCGAGCACTCACTGTTACTTCGAGCACCCGTACTTTTGCACAATTCCAATCCAAAGACGTACACTCAGGTCATCCAGTTTTACAGTTGCGAATGACCAGCAGCGAGGCGCTCCTTGCCAGTCTCCACGTGACGACCAACACAAGTAGGTCTACGACACTGAACCGGCACGTCCTTTCACCGGCTTTACAAAGGGTAAAAGCTTGGGCAACAGTCTCTCCTCGCGTCTTCGAAGTGGCATCAGAAAGGAGCGATCACTATTCCTCGAAGTTCTGTGTACCGCTCCCTCGACGAGCTCGGACACTCGGACCGTTTGCCTTGTCAGCTTCTAAGGTACCGGATAGCCTCTGCAGTCACCATGCAACCTCTCAGAGAGTTGGTGACCGAACGCTAAAACTAAGACAAGGTCACGAAGACTCCTTCCTCTTACGCGCGTCTTCGAGGTGGCGGTGCCATGAGAAGGAATCACCGTTTCAATCACGTCGACACACCGCTTCAGCGACCAGTCCCAACGTCGTCTCCTGTGACTCGCGGACTCGGCGTCAACCGCTCGACGACTCGGCTTTCCAGCGAGTGGCGCACTGGAGGCACCCTCGTCGTCGGGCTCTTGAACGCCGTGTGTGGCGGCGGATGCGAAGAAGAAATATGTGGTGCTCTGTGGCAGCTGGGAATCGCTCGCTCGCTCGCCGACGGCAGTGCGAGGGAGACGTGGAGGAGGAGGAGGAGGAAGAGGGGGAGGGAAAGGAGACGGCGATGAACGAGAGCGCGTTTCGCGGTTACGCTGAACGCGAAGATAAAGAACAAAATGTAAAGGCCAATGGGCCCGCGGCAGTAAGTGAGTGAGGCAAAGAAAAATACATTTTTAGGGCCCGCGGGGGAGGGAGTCGGATTCTCTCGGAAACCGGGCCAACCGACGACTCCCGGAGACCTCACCGCACGCCGGCCTCGAGGGCTCGAGCTTATTTTTAGGAGGAACCCCTAGTCTCTTCCCTCCTTCTTATTCTGTCTTTCTCATCTTTTTGCTTGTGTGTCCCTATACTCGATTCTTCATAAGTGTTTCTTTTGCGGAAGTGTATTCGTAAATTTTGCTTCCCCAACGTTGTTATGTACTTAATTCCTGGTGATCTGCGGGTCAGCTACGTGCGTAGGTGTAGGCACAAGAGTCGCAGACTACGGACGTGCAGACGCCGAGGAATATACGCCAGCACCTTAGCTCATTCAAAGCGTTTTGTAAGGGAACAAAAATATAGCCGTATCGCCAGGTTCGGAGGACAGGAGGCAGATGTGCGGGGACATACAATATTGATGGCAGCGCCTTCCTTAGGGTATCTTTCCTTCTTTCTTCTTCGCTACTGCCTCGGGAAACGGCGGTGAGCGATGACGGCCGTCGTTCCTCGCTTAAGACAGGCCTTGCCGCGCTTGCCAACACTAGGTGCATGTCTGCGGGGACGCGGCGGCAATAGCCTCCTGCATACCCGTTTCCCAGGTCCCCTTCGCCCACCACATGCCGCCGCTATCTCGGGACGACGTTCAGCTGCCATATTTTTACATCATGTGTCCGCTGATGCAGCTATATAGAAAGCAGCAAGGCTTCTTGCATCTGGCCTTCGTCCTTCTTCCTGGTGAAAAGGAGGAGGCAGATCTAGCTTGCAAAGGCATGCCGAGAATTGCTGTGTGGGGGTAAACATTCCAGAGAGTTACATGTGGCGTAAACGCTATTAAGCGATAATGAAGAAGGCGACCAAACGGAGCAAAGGTGGAATGTTTGCAATGCATCAATGCCACTCTTACTGCATCAAGTGATTGCTGGCTGTTATTAGAAAGTACTGCTAAAAGTCACCGCTCGATGGGCAGATCAGCCTCTCTCAGAAACACTAATAGGAGGCGAAATCCCTTCCTTCTGAAAATCTAGCGTACCTGTGGGAAGACTCAGTAAGTCTTCCATGGTCGGCATGTACCGTTATCCTACACACACACACACACACATTACAACACTACCGCCTGTCGCTACCCCCGCCGCACAACGCTCTCAAGCGAGAGGAAGCCGTAGTATGGCGGTAACTACAAACACGTATCCACACTTGAGTCTTTACCATGTTTTACACCCTGCGCTACAGTATAGATGCCCACACTGCGCTGACTGAGCAACGCTTTACCACGTCGCATGGGCACACGCAAGCACACCAGAGCTCACAGCTATAACACATTCTACAACACGGCAATAGCAGGCAACCTTGCCCATCACCGACTCGGAGGACCGGCTGGAACTGGTCAACCGAGCGAGAAGGGCAAGTCGGCCTTTGGGCCTCCTGTTGGACTCCTAGACTGAGGGGACCACCCACTGCAGGGAGGAGGAACTAACCACGCTCGCTTCGTTCGCTTGCTGTTCTGGATAAAGTTGATTCTCTCTCCGCTCTACGTTTCAACCCTTCGGTCGCGTTGTCCGTGCATCAGTCCAGATGTACTATACCGGCTCGTGTGCGACTATTTGGCTGCATGTTTATGAGTGAGTGCAGTGGCGCTGGCAGACGTTAATAATAATAATAATAATATTTGGGGTTTTACGTGCCAAAACCACTTTTTGATTATGAGGCACGCCGTAGTGGAGGACTCCGGAAATTTTGACCACCTGGGGTTCTTTAACGTGCACCTAAATCTAAGCACACGGGTGTTTTCGCATTTCGCCCCCATCGAAATGCGGCCGCCGTGGCCGGGATTCGATCCCGCGACCTCGTGCTCAGCAGCCCAACACCATAGCCACTGAGCAACCACGGCGGGTCTGGCAGACGTTGACGCCCTTCCTGTGGACAAGCGCGGTGTTGTGGTTTAGCATCTCGTCGACAGCCAAATGAGTGTGCGCATCTGAGCGTGTGTAGCCTGCTTCGTGTCGAAAACACGCCTGTTACGCAGTTGTTGGCCGCACGAAAACAGTGACCGCGCAAACACCTCTCTCTCTCTCTCTCTCTCTCTCTCTCTCTCTCTCTCTCTCTCTCTCTCTCTCTAAATAACTTCGCTTCCTTCACTCCTTACCGAGTGCGCGCCGACAGCAAACAGAATTCAATCGTCGCTCACGTTGCAGGAGTTCCGTTTACCTGGAAGCCTGCTTTGTGCGTTCATTTTTGAAACCGCGGCGAGGTGAAAGACGAGAAACCGAGTGCTTCCTCTCCGCTGGAAAACTCCCCGTCATTTTCTGACATCCCGAGCTACAATTTCAAAACGACGCAGTAGGCTGTGTAGTAATACTATGCAGAAGGGTTGCAATCCGGGCCAGTTTGTACATACTTGAAGGAAAAACCAGTCAAAAAACACAAAGGACAAGAGGAGAGGTTCACACCACAACGACTGGTGTGACTGGTTCACACCAGTCATTGTGGTGTGAACCAGTCCTTGCGTCAAAAAAGAAAAAGAAAGAAAGAACTCGAGATTTAGCCAACAATTCACTTTCTCCCAGCGCGAGTGGTCAGGGCCCCATGCCAGAGACACTTCCGGTGCAGAATAATCCGGCCTGTCTTCTTGGAATCAACTACACAAGCGCCGGAAACTCGCCGGAATCACGAAAGCACTTTTGCTGAATCTACTATACAGGATGATGATCATTTTTTAATCTTACTGAATTTTTAAAAATCGCCTGTGGCACATAGCATAATTCGTGTCGTTGAGCTGTATTACTTGAGGAGGCGGATAGTACTAGCACGAGAAATCGGAACACATATTCAACTAATCAGCGAAAGTAACTAAGTAATTCCTAATTAATTACTTTAAGGCACATATCGCAATTTGCGAATTGTAGATGGTGAGTTCGCAAACATTCTTACTTTTGTACGTCAATTAAAGCATAAAAGATAGTTTCGTCAAAAATGTAAATAGACCAACAGTTCATTTTTACGGCGAGTTCGACGGCGCATATCACATAGCGTGCAAGATATGTCAGAGAGAGAGAGAGAGAAAGAGAAATGGCTGCGTGTGTGCGCGCGTGAACGCGTGCTTATATATGAGGAAGACGCGTAACTGCGACCGCACTGCCGCCTCCATGCCTTGCGCTTTCGTAAATGTCAGCCGCTGCGACGCGCACCGAAATGCGACCATCAAGTTAATACATACGTATAGAAAAACAAGCTTTATCTAACTCATCCTTGAAACGCCTTTTCTTTTTTTCCTTCGTGGTTCCTGCCAAAAAGTAGAGTGATTCATTTACGGCCGGCCTTCAAAACGACCCCAGAACGGCGCCCGGAACCTCCACGCACTTAACGGCGAAGTCATTAGTCATCGCTACGCCTCCCTGCCTCCCCATTTTCTGTTCCGCTAATTAAACGAAAAATCGGAGTTTCCTCTTCGCCACCAATCCCCATCTGCCTTCGCTTCTTTCCTCCTCGTCTGAACGACTCCCCGCTTTCAGCCAATCAGGAAAAGCCACCTATAACCGCATACCGGCTCATCGCGCAGAGATTCCCTGCGGCTGCGTATAGAAGACGGTAATGGAGAGAGAGAGAGAGAGAGAGAGGGGAGGGAGAGCGAGAGAGGGAGGGAGGGAAGGAGGGAGGGGGAGAGAGAGGGGGGACCACAGTGCCGTAGGCTTCGGCCGCGGGGTTTTTAAGCCTGGGCGCGCCACCGTTTATTTTGACAACCGGGCGGGCCCGGGTCCGCGCGCTCGAGGTACATCCAAATCGAGGGGAACGGCCGCCGCGTGCATGCTCGCGCGAGTGTGCGCCGTGACTAATCGTCGCAAGGCCCCCTCTCTCTCACGCGCGCGTAGTTTACGGTAGCTGCGCCATGCGCCGCAGCACCGGGAGGAAAGGGTTGCACTGCCGGCCCGCCGCGCAGTCCGTCTTGGCGTATACCGTTTCCGGCAGCCGGCCGAGCCACTCGGGCCGCGGTTTACAACTGGAGCACGGCTTGTACCGCGTCCTCCGACGCCGGTTTGAGCGGCTGGTTACTATACGCACGTTATAGAACACGCATGCTTCGTTGCACGAGGGCTTTCTCCAGGAAGGCGAACGCGCACCGTATGCGGAGCGGTTCGTTGACTATACCGGCGGTTCGGGCGTTAGTCAACGCAGCGTTTGTTTTGCGGAACGCGCTTTAAGTGTATAACGTAAACGTTACTATTACTGAAGAGCCGTGTATACCTGTCGGCGAACGTGAGCTGTTGTTGGGCTGGTCGTGCTTGTTGGTAACTTATGCACCGCGCGCAGGCGTATTTTCGAAACCGGAAGCAAACCAACGCCGTGCTGATACAGACTTCTTAAAGCGAAGCCTTTTTTTTTTTTTGCCTCTTCCTTCGACTTTTCCACTGCTTCTGCTGTCTGCGCAGACGAACTGCAGTAGTGCACGCAACGTAACGTTTAATACCAACTCACCACTCTCGTATTAGACTAAACGTCGAATGAATTAAACGTTCGCCGTCAACATCACCGTTAATTACAGTCAATCAAAGCAAAAATCACAGAAAGCTTCGCTTACATCGATTTCCACAGTGCGTAGGATATGCATAATTTTCTTTTTAAAGATTCCGCTTTTCTTGCCGGACTTACGATGACATGTGGGCACGGCAAAGACAATAGTAGCCTGAGACGTTGTCTCGTGAGAGAGAGAGAGAGAGAGAGAGCCCTTTAATGATAGGTTGTCTCGTGCCTTCAAATGCTTGCGCAGTACTAAACACAGCCTAAACCTTCCTCGCTCTTTACTCATCGGCGCCTTCACTTTGGTGACTACACCACCAGTGTATGTTTCTCGTGGGCATGCAACCTAGTTACATGAAGTCCTTGTTTTACAAGGCCACCCGTTGGCTCTGATTCTATGTAAGTCGAGCAGACCCGCCTACTAGTAATGTTATTCCTCGGCAGCTATCGGGAAGCATCTAAATAATCCACACACTTCTTGCAAATTTATGACACCCTTTTAAGTGGTCACTAACGTTCACGTATAAGATTATGTCGCTCCTCCCAATGTGCACGGTTGCATAGGGAGAACGCAAGATACAGCCAAAGCCAGTAAGAATTCAACAAGATTCAATAAAGGATTGATTGGCTAATTGATTGTGATGAGGATGCTACTGCTGCTACTTCTGATGATGATGATGATGATGATGATGATGCTAAGTAGGAGGAGGAGGAGGAGGAGGAGGAGGAGGAGGAGGAGGAGGAGGAGGAGGAGGACTACCACCCTTGAGGAAGCACGACCCAGTACCGATTAGAGTAGTTGACCAAGTTCACGGACTTCGCAGTTAGCACATAGCAGAATGCTAGAGTTTGAGTAGTACAGCAAATTCAACAAAGGTTACTGAAGGAGCCGATTTCAGTAAGGCTCGTTGCATTTAAAATTATAGCAGTACTTTTTTTTTCTATGCTTTAGGTATATTTCAGAATTTCTACACTTCACGTGTAGTTCAGCGTAACATTAAAGTTTCCTCGTATTTACGTGCTTTGTTCAGGGGAAATGTTTAGAAAAGAAATAACTGCTACGGCAAGAAGTGTTTCCAAGATCCCTAAAAAGGAGTAAAGGCAGTCCGAACAAGTTTGTGGCACACGCTAAAAAATACCAGACGGCGAAAATCAATCCAAGCACCTCCAACGCGACCGAATTATACAGGCCACGAGATATACTTCTTCGTGGCTTGCGTCACATCCCCACTTATCGTCCTCGAAAGAAAGAAATCGTTGCATGGAAACGCTTCAGTTCAGGAAGACGGGTATAACACGCGTTTCAAAAGGCCTGTCGCGAATGACTCAGACTCCACGTGACACCGCAGTTAAAACGTTCCTATTTATCTTCAACGTCGCGCGCGCGAAAGAAAAAAGGAAAGAAAACAAGTTCAGAACAAAGCGAAACGAATGCAAACCAGCAGGAGCCTTAAAAAAACTGCAGTTGGCCCGTTGTCGGTGCGTTTGTTTTGGCAGCCGTTTTCTCGCGCTCGCTTTGTTGCTCAATGGGCCACGGGGGCGGACGCCAGCCGAGACCGTTAAATCGTGGGAGAACGCCGGTAGCTGTCGAAGCAACGGAAAGAAACTCTGCTTTTAGCTCCGACCAAAAGACAACACCCGAGAACAAAAGGGATGCGTCTGCGCGGTCGTACGTTTGCATGTTTCCATTTGGGCAAGCCTCGAGAATCGGGCCAAACGTTTTTACACCGAATTTCGCCGCCACAAGCCCCCCAACCCCCTTGTTTTTTTTTTTTTTTTTTTTTTTTTTAAGGTTAGCTGTATGGTTATGGCTTGCTGTGCATGCTGACGTATATACATACTTGCGATTATCGGCAGTAACAAAAAAAAAAGAAAATAGCAACCTCTCAATACAAGAGTGTAATGGTTATGAGCCGCAACTGGCGAATATTTCATGACAAGCTTTTCTCTCGCTTTTTCTTTCCCTTCTTTTTTCGCTTTCTTTTCTTTTTTAAGGACACTCTCTCTTGGCGAATTACCCCATCTTTTCCATATAGGGTATGTGTGTTTCTACCCTCTTTCGCGTGCCGATAGTGCAGCCTAAATATGTGGGCCGATCCCGAAGGTTGTGCAATCTGGCGTGCGACACTCCTCCTAGTACCCTCACGCGAAAGGTCACGTGATAAAGTGTCGTGCGCAGTGACTACGCCTTCAGCACGCGGAGAATTAAGCGCTGCATCCCGAAATTTCAGTACGTCGGCGGGTGGGTGGGTGGGTGGAGGGAGGATGGAATGACACTGGTGCCCGTTCACTTTTTGCTCACCTTCACATTGCCATGCCGCGCCCCAAGAAATGACTGATCGAAGTGGACTTCGAAGAGCGGAAGAAGAAACACGCATAGACTGCCAGGCACCGCAATGCGTCGAAGAAAGATGCTGAAGCACCCAAGGATGGGGAAGCTCGACTCCGGAAGGTATTTCTCTATTCCAAAATAATTTATATTGTTTATAAACCCCACTTCACACACAACTTGCTCAGGAAGAGATTGTCTTTAATCGACGTCAACTAGAGGTTAAATCGCTTTTCAACTCTCCCCCCCCCCCTTCTTTATTTCTAAATTAAACTGCGAAGCTCGTCAGTAAGCGACGAACTTGACTTTATTCGTAACGTACGTTGAAAGTGCGTCAGTTTTTATGTGATGTTGCGCCTGATGTTGCGAAGACTTGAAAATGAAGCAAAAATCAAGATTCACTCCTGCGGCAGTTCTAACTGCTGCAGCACTTCCTTCGTTTACAAGTCCGTTCCCTCGTGCAAGGTGACCATGATACAGTGATGGCCCGAGCGAGCTGATAGTAAAGCAAGTGTGACAGCTATGTCAGCAAAGTCAGCGCTTCGCGCTCAAGCTCAGCGCGAATTCAGCCAAACTAAGCTACGTAAGGTGATTAGGTAACATAATTAGATAAACTGAATTGAAGATAGTTAGATAGACTGATCATCAGATAAACCGAATTGAAGATAATTAGAAGAATGAAAAGTATTTCAATTACGTTATTCAAGGTTATTACTCGAAATGTTATACAAAACTTCGCATACCGAGACCAGGTTTAATACATTCGTTAAAAATAGTGCCATGTTATTCTTACATTTTAGGACGGGAAGTCGTTCATTAGTACTGCGTAAAGTAAAAACAACACCGTATTATCTATAAAAATGTTTCATCGGCCAGCCCCGGAGAAAGGTTCGCACTCATAACAGCCATGCTCCTTTTTGGAAGACGAATCAGGAATGCTTACAGTAAATTATGATCGGAAGCAAAGTTGATCTGCATTGACAAAAGCATATTTAAGTACAGCGCTTTAACAGGAGAAAGTGCTCACAAAAGATGGAAAACACTGTTCGGAGATGTGACTTTTGGCCTAATTTTCTTGTTCCCGCACATATCCGCTGAGCTTTCTTTCCCAGTGGATTGCTAAACATAGCAACAGCACCCAGAACTCACCAATGTCATCAACAACAAAAAAATACACAAAGTAATTCCGGATTACCCCGCTTAGCTCGCCGTAAAGCGTTTTGGGGTCGCGTAGACAGCACCGATGCCTGGCAGCCTGTAAAAACTTTAGCACCCTGCATAGTTTGCGGACGTCTTCTCAGCAATACACACAAGCTGTGCGTGAAGCACGCTTTACAGAAAAAAAAACGCCCGATCGAAATTGTTGTAAAACTTTTTTTTTTTCCGGCATTTCACGCATGCGAACATATTACACAGGAGAACGAAAAATGTAATCAAAAGCTTACAACGCCTGAGGAGCTCTAAAGAAGATACGCATGAAGTTTTAAAATTACATCTCTTCTCTTGCGGCGCCGGCATTCATTCATTTCTACACATACCCTCCTTATCTCTTCCTCATCCCTATCTTAGCCTCCTCTAAACATGCTCTTCTCCTATTCACAGTCTAATCGCCGCAGCATCAAAACTCATCCGCCTCCACAAAGAAACTGTTCGCTTTAAAATGGCACAGCTGGTGACCTTTCTGAAGTTTGTAAAAGTAAGGCAACCTCGAGGCAATAATACCTCCGACAAAAGGTACCCTTGAACCTCAGCGCAGTTTAGAATGGTGATTACAGTTATTTACATAACAGACGATCGTAAATAAACAGGAAGCCCGCAGGCAGCCCGCATGCAAATAACCAGCTTGAAAAAATGTTAACCGGAAAGACTTGACAGAGCAGCGCACACAATGCCTATTGTGCCGATGTAAATTGTACGCGCAAATTCGGGTTCCTTTGTGTGCGCTTTTACCACAAATACAAACGTGCGTTACACTACGTAAACAACAGCGAGGACGCAGTATAGCAAAAAAAGGCGGAGGACGTAACGGAAGTGGAAGCCGGCGAATCTGCCATTCTGTTCAAGGGCAGATTCTATTTACAATTGTTCAAGCTTTGCAGATGTGCAACGTTTACATCGCTGCTCGTGTTTATGTCTAATAAATCAGCACTGACCTAGGTTACTCAACAACTCTAGCGAACGGAGGAGTTGTGCCTTTGGGCAGCGTAGGTCGTTCATAAAACGGCTATTCAAACATCACTTTTGAAGACAAAGCGCCAACAAGCAAGGGACGAAGTGAAAGCAGACAAAGACCGGCGCTGTAAGACGACATATGTATAGTCTTTCTTTTTCTTCAAATAAGTGACAGTTGCGCGCACCGCCGGTACAAGCTCGTCTGCTTCACTTTCCTGTTGGCGCTTTGTTTTCAAGAATGTATACCAGCTTGTCCAGGTTTGGGTTCTTTTATGAACAGCACCGGCAGCACCGACGTGCACCATACACGAAATTGAGACCGAGACAGAAAATTTTAGCTGGCCGGGCCGGTGGTGCCACCTGGTGATGGGTAGTTTAACTAGAGAGGATCGCCAGTCCGGTTAGCTTTGGGAGCCCTCGGCAAAACCACAAATGAGGTAGAGCAGGGTGACATGAGTTGGGCCTTTTTTGAAGTCAGAGAAGCGCAGAGAAAAATTAGTTTTCGATAAAGACTCAGGAACGTGGGTCAAAATAAATGGGCGGCTAAAGTGCACATTTGAGTATCTGTACCTGAAATGCGTTGAGAGGAGGAGCTCAAGAAAGTGTGCAATGAAGTACAGGGTAATAGAAAGTGAAAGAGACAACCATGAGTCATCAGAAAGAAAGTGAGAGAAGCAGAGACAGCAAACTCAATGCGGAGAATGGAAACAGAACAAGACCATGCAGATTTGCAAGAATGAGAAGAAATTAGAAGGGAAAAAGATCTGTACGATAACACAAAGGGCAGTGCGTTGCTATTGAGGCTCGAGCTGGTTGCCTAAGCACAATAACATGCCGAAGTAAATATTCGCAACTAGATGAAGCATGCGTATGCTGCAACGAAAATCTGGGAACTACTCAGCCCATTCTAATGGAATGCGAAGAGATTTACCTAGTTAGACCCGTAGGTAACGTGCACCTTCCAGAAGCTTTTGAAATTAAAGTTGACGGAATTATCACCCGGTCAGCAGTCGAGATAACTAAGGGATGTCTAAAGTATTGGTGAAAAAAAAAGCAGGGAAGATATTTATACGACCGGATCCGTTGCAGGCATAGGTAGCGGTACAAGGTAGATAGAGAAGATATGAGGAAGAGAAAGAAGATTATGGGGATGTATACAAAAGTGCTAGAAAGAAAAGCATGTGCAGCCTACCTGATTAGTTCAAGCAGGCAAGGTGACTATTTGTCACCGCCCCGTTTCTGAGGAGATGCCAATAAATCATCATCATCATAGTTATCATCATCAGGACACAGAACTATTACTGCAGAGCAAAAAAAAAACATTCTATTTACATGCTGGTGTAATACTTCTGCAGTGACATAATCGTTAACATGCAGCCTTTATCTATATTTTTATTCGACAAGAACATTTATGTTACAGGAAACATGTCTAACGTGTCTAACATGTCTAATGTTGCCATTCTGAGCTTAAAAATCGGGGATCATGTCGGGGTTGGTCCGTGGTATTGAGAGCCCACGATAAAACAAGTGAGGCAGTGCAGCCTAACGTGGGTTGAGACTATATACACTTTGAAATCAGGTAACCACAGAGCAAAATTAGTTTTGAAAAAAGACTCGGGAACACGGACAAAAAAGAAAAAGATGCCCGGCTAAAGTGCATAAATATCTGTGCATAAAGCATAAAGTGCAGTGCATAAAGCGCAGATACGGAATGAAGGGATAGGTCAAGAACGTTGACAACCAAGTAAAGGGTACATTGAAAGTGCAAATAGACAACTCAGAATCATAAAAAATAAAGTGAAAAAACAGAGACGGTAATTTGGATGCAAAAGACGGAAACAAAAAGAGTCGACGAAGATTTACAAATGCGGCAAGAAAGAAATCAGGTGCGAAAACTAGTACGATAACGCAAGTGGCAGTGACTTGCTATCTGAGGCCCGAGCTCGCTGTGCGAAGACCAAAGCATACCGAAGCAAACATTCGCAAGATGATAATGCATGTGTCTGCTGCAGCAAAAGTCCGAAAACGACTCAGCGCACACCATAATGGAATGCCGAGTCATTCACCTAGCAGGAACCGTAGGGGACGTCTGCCTTCCAGAAGCGCTGGCATTCAAAGCGGATGGAAACAATTAAGGACTTGACCGGCAGTCGAGATAAGCAAGACACGTGTAATGTATCGCTGGAAAAAAATAAAGAAGGCACGAAAGAGATCGATAGAGCTGGGGTCGTTACAGGCACAGGTAACAGTACAATACATAGTATGCACCTGACGTCACATCCGCTGCTGTCGTCTGCTTTCGCTACGTTCCTCCATTTTGGGGTACCTTATCAACAGGCGCGCGCATAGGCCTATAGGTTGCCCAACATGGCGCTGCCGTAAACCGGAAGTCGCGGAGTGTGTGTGTATATATATATATATATATATATATATATATATATATATATATATATATATATATATATATATATATATATATATATATATATATATAGTAAAGCCTGGTTAGCTCAAGCAGGCTAGGTGAGTCTTTGTCTTCGCCTAGTTTCGGAGAGATCGAATGCCAATAAACATCGTGTGCGCGCGTGCGCAATCATTCTGCCCAATGTTATGGCCGGATCAGAATATATACCGGCAAAAGTGCGCGAGGACGACATCAGAACCGTTTGTAAATCTGGGAAAATAAGAGCAGAAATTCGATGTTGCTGACAGTCTCGCGAGAGCTTCGAAGCGATGTGAAAAACCACAGCAGTGAACCTATTTCGTGAACGTCCTAGTGCATCAGCGGCCTAATGATTCGCCTACAGGCGACGCGTTATGCGTCAATCACGTTCGGCCCTGCGCGCGCGACGCTGCCTGACTTACGTAATTACTTTGCTACTGTGTACGTCATCGAGGCAATTAGCGGTGACTAAACTTAGCGGCCCACGGGCTTCAGATGTACGCGAACGCAATCCCTTATAAAGCAGATATCGCTCCTGGAAAGAAAGAAAGAAAGAGAGAAAGAAAGAAAGAAAGAAAGAAAGAAAGAAAGAAAGAAAGAAAGAAAGAAAGAAAGAAAGAAAGAAAGAAAGAAAGAAAGAAAGAAAGAAAGAAAGAAAGATCGTCTTCTTGAGAGCCACAAGTGAATCCGAGAGAACCCAGCTACCTACAACTGGCGCTCAACGTGGGGCCCGAACTCACGACCCTGAGATTAACGAGTCTGATATACTTCTGATCGAGCTAGCACGGCTCACCTGTCAGGATATATAAATAGAAAATTCCAACACGCATGCACACAATGCTATAATAAAGCAAAGGATAGAAACATCACCGACATGACATGACATGACAAGAACTTTATTTGAGTCCTGAGGGACTGAGACCTCGGGGAGCCAAACCGAAGGCTCCCGAAGATCAAGTCGGTGGCTCCGCCCACGATGGAACCGGGAGATCAAGTCCCGCGGCAATGTCGTGGGCCCTCTGGACAGCCTGGAGTTGAATGTTGAGATTGCTGCTCTTCAGAGAGTCCTGCCATTGTTCTTTCGTGATGGGTGGAGAGGCGTTAAGGGCTGGGCACAGCCAGAGCATGTGGTCAAAGGAGCATGAGTCATGACCACATTTGGGGCACGACTGTGAGTGCATCACCGTTTTTTTTTTTTTAATAAGACGAAGAACAACCAGCACAAGTTTTAAAAAAAATGAAATTATGCCACGTTACGACCTAAAACCACAAGCTGATTACGAGGCAGGCCGTAGAGTGGCTCCGGATTAATTTTGACCACTTGGAGTTCTTTAACGTGCACACCCAATGCACTTTTTTTATATAAGTGTTCTTTTAATTTGACGAAAATAGCGGTAGAAATAAGAGGGGGGGGGGGGGCGAAGATCGCATTAGCAGCGGTGGCTTCAATGAACCACCGCCGAGTTCTATTGGTGTTGACATCGCTCAGACAATTTTTTCATGCTTTTTTTTTTGTGTGTCTTAGGCGTACTCGTTGGTGACTGCTCATTGCGACAGCGGTCAGCGTTACTAATTACCCAAGTGACGGTCAACGCAAAGCAGCAGCCAACGAAAAGAAGAAAAGAGTGATGTTCCTTTCAAAATTCGCAGACATGCAGTTCTTCGCAGCGCCTCCTCGCCCCCCTTTCCCTCCCCTCCATCCCAGCGCACACAACCGTCTGCCGCACTGCGGTTCCTTTTGTGTCTTCTGTACGAAAAAGATTAAAGCGGACTCTAAGCGTCGGGCTTAAACACCGAGCTCTTTATCGGACGCGCTAATGACTCTTGCGTCACCCTGTGCCGACGTCGGGTCGCTAGACGCTGCCTTTATAAACTATTATTTACTTTATTTTTCTTGCAGCCGTTCTGTTAGAAAAGCCCCGTCATCGCCGCAGTGGACGGCGCATTAAATGTGATGTAGGGTTCGGAATGCTAGTAGAATATTTCCAGAATATTTCGTGAACACCGTAGTTGGCGCAAACGCTGAAGTCGTCTGGGCATATACGATTCACCATAACTTGAGCTTTTACCAGGTTCCCGTGTTTTTTTTTCTATTTTTTTTTTTGACGGTAGACAGACGTGGATATAACTTCACGCATACACACTACCACTGAACGAGAACAGCGCATAAAACACTTTTGATTGATTGATTGATTGATTGATTGATTGATTGATTGATTGATTGATTGATTGATTGATTGATTGATTGATTGATTGATTGATTGATTGATTGATTGATTGATTGATTGATTGATTGATAACGTATCTCGTAACGCGGTCAACGTTGGATCAGTCGCGCACGTGAAAGTCATGCGGCCACATCCGGAACCATGATCCTCTAATTCTGCCAGAATACATAAGTGCGATGTTTCACTGAAACGCCAACCTTCAAGGGGCCGCGCACGGAGATTAACGAAAACATGAAGTAACACTTGCGGCAGAACGCACACCAAAATGGCGGCTATACGGCCATGGGCAGCTCACCGTTGCTCTGCTGCTGTTGCTGCTGGCAGAGGGCGGCCTTGTCATTCTGCAGCTGCTGCCGGCCGCCGGGCGTGTTGGAGACGGGCGTCAGCGGGGGCGGTGGCGACGACGGCACCAGGCCGGGCGTCCACGGGGGGGCCGATGGTTCAAGCGGCGGCATCACGTACAGGACGCCCCTGCGTGCGTGTATGCGGTACGAGTGCGCTACAGACACGAGCACCGCGGATATGCATGTGAGCTACTACTGCTCGGCAACATCGCACACTTATCCGCTCGTACCATGTTGGCGAGTGGCCACGACTACAGGAACGCCGTTTGCTGCTACTCCGGTAGCAAGCCCATGCAGTGCCTCTGACAACACGATCTATAGACCTTGTATGTGACCGGGAAAATGAAACGCGGTTTCATGACTGGTTCATGATTCAAGAACTCCGGTGTGACCATGGCGGGGAAAACGCGCGGCACCTCAAAGATGCGCGCCGACGCTGCCTTCCTGCACATACTGCGGGAACCGTGACACTGTATAGTGTCTATACTGGAGCTGCAAGTGTGGTGGTTCAATCAGCATGAGAATTATGGGTAATACATGGATTCGCCTAAACGTCGTTTTTTTTTTCTTTGGGGGGGGGGGGGGGGGCTTCAGACGGCTTTGTGACTTTGTAAATTGATCATTTAAAGAAATATTGCGTCATAAGAGCAACGATTCGCAATCGATATGCATGTGCGCAGACTTTATGGCTTGCTGTAATAGAAAACTATTGTTGCTTGGAAATTTAAATGAAGGAAAAATAAAAAATAAAAATAAAGCGTATCACGAATAACGCCAAGTAACCCGCCGTGGTTGCTCAGTGGCTATGGTGTTGGACTGCTGAGCACGAGGTCGCGGGATCGAATCCCGACCACGGCGGCCACATTTCGATGGGGGCGAAATGCGAAAACACGTACCCGTGTACTTAGATTTAGGTGCACGTTAAAGAACCCCAGGTGGTCGAAATTTCCGGAGTCCTCCACTACGGCGTGCTTCATAATCAGAAAGTGGTTTTGGCACGTAGAACCCCATAATTTAATTTAAATTTAATAACGCCAAGTAAACGTACGAAGGCACGAAGATTAGACAAATCCGTGCACTGCGTCCATCATTTCCTGGTTAGCTTAACTATCTCAGCGCCGGAGCTCGCCCTAGTAATTTTAGTGGAAAACTAATCCATAGAAAATGTAAGGTCTGCTTATTTCAGCAGCGACGTCACGCGGCAATGCCCCGATGACGTCAGATTCAGAGTGCGTAGGGCTCTTTCTGTTATCTATGAGGCATCGTTCCAGCGTCAAAGTCGCTGCAGATCATTCAGAGCCGCAATCGCAGGAGTGGTGGTTCCGAGCCCGCACCGGGCGCTGTCCCATCCGGGAGATTTTTTTTTCTTTAAATTTCCTCCTAACTTTCTATCATCGCTAGAAGCCGCTTCCGTGTCATACGAGTTAAATTGGAGTCCCCGAAAGGCTTTTTTTTTTTTTTCACTGTAAAGAATCGATCGCGGCTTCAGTGGAAACCAGCGGAGATTGAAAACAAAGAAACACTACAACTATAAATTGAAGTTGTGCAAGTTTTCACGCTGAGGCAAGAAAAGGAACGCTTGTGACAGGGAAAACAAGGAGCAGAAAGAGAAAACACGAAAAGGACGTAAAACGGCGCGTCTATCAATACTGAAGCTGCAGACTTCAACAGAGCTTCCCAAGACAAAAGAGGAAAGCTAAATGAAGGCGGACTATACAAGTCATCAAGTATTCGGCATGAATAAAGACGCGCGAGGTGCGGCGCGCGCATTGTGTGTCTAACCAGCATTTTTTTTTTTAAACAAAAGCTTTACTGGCCGCGAACTTGCGATTTCGCCGTGGCCGTGCTCCGAGGAGGCACATGACGTCACACCGCGTTCCTCGTCGTTGCGTTCGCCTTCGCTCGCTTCGCCAGCTGCGTCGCATGCCTGATAGCATGTCGGAGGATCGAAAAGGAGAGCTCGCGTGCGCCGCAACCACAGTATGGACGGCGACAATTCTGATAAGCGGGAGGAGGCTTGGAATCGACATCGGAACGAGATGAAGAGGAAGCGAATCGCCCAGGAAACAGACGAACAGCGCACCGAACGACTGGCTAAACGCCACAAAATAGCTAGACAACCAGACTAACCTGGACTTGCAATCAAGATTAAACAAGGCTAACCATGCTATGCCTTAGCTTTCGCTACGTATATCCTGGCATAGCTGAGCTAAGCCACTGCCATTTTTTTTTTTCTCACAACAGCATGCACATGTGTATCGCTCCAGCACTGAACCTAACTACGTATAATTATGCAGACAACGACGATAACGAGTCACAGCGCGCATCCAGCAGCCTGATTATAGACATCGTTAAATGTATTTCCCCTGCCAATAATCGACGACATCGGACAAGGTGACAGTGACACGTTTGTGCCACTAAGCTATAGCCCCGCGGGCGGAAAAGCTTCTCAGCATTACAAATCAATCCACTAAGTGTGCTAACTCTCTCGTCCAACCGAAAACTGAGTTCACACAGGACCGCCTAACAAGCCTTTCGCGGTCCTCTTGTTCACCGCACTATGCACTTCGCGGCAGCGTTAGAATGCACTGGCGAGTACACGGCTGTCCAACTCAAAGAAAATTTGTATAGATGCGCCAGCCACATACGTTTAGTCGTTTCCCTGATGTCACGGTGAAGGCAAAGTTCTTTCGATGGCGGTGTCTCCCGGAATTTCGAAACAATGTTTTGGAGCTCGAAGGCACTGAAGGAGCACGCGATGCTGATTTATGGATAGAACTTGCGCTGAATATACTTCGGTTACCGCGAAGTACATTACCTCAGGACTAGACGCACTGTCTTCGGAATATCACCGGCGTCTTGCATTATCAAGCTGGTGTCTCCATTCCCGAAACTTCTAACCTTACACCGCCTAACCTAATCAAACCTATAGACTAACCGTCTTTTACCGGCAGGTAACTCAGACGGAAGTAAAAGCGACCATACCGTGTGGCGACTTCTGGCAATGCAGAACCACACAATTGTAATGGTACGCCGGAGGGCTAAGCCTCAAAATGCCGTTATCAAGGGCAAGGCTCGAGACAGCCACGTGCAGATACTTAACCAACAATGAGAAACGTGCCCGACCCTATGTCTTTCTTGACGACCGCACGCTCCGATTTGAGAATCAATAGGGTCCAGGGTCTGTTTCCCTGGGGGAAAAAAGGGGGGGGGGGGGGGGGCCTGCGGCGACGGGGGGATGGCGACGGTGTTGCAACCATCGTTTACACTGCAGAGTGGATAGGTAAAAAGAGCTTTGCTTTAACAGTCGACCTATCACCGCGGTATTAAGGAAAACGTAGTTTTGAAGTTACGCTATACGTCAGCCTAAACTAAATATGTGTCGTTTTTTAAGTGTGCACGAACCGCGGTCAGGAATAAGACTGAAATTCTCCTTCACGTATTTTCGAACCTTTGTACATGGGTATACATACACTATACTGAAGCGCCGGGCGTCCGCCTTCGTGAGAAGAAGGACGGCCCCACACCGACAAGGTCACTTCGCGGACTCTGCGCGCACATAATGGAGCCAAATGACCGAGCGAGGCGCGGAGTCAATGACAGCGCCCGGAGGCGCATACACACTCCGAGCGAGGATAAAGGAAAGTAGCCGACGAGCCGAGCGTGGTCTCGTTGCTGCTTCGCTAGCACGGCTCGCCGGCCTCAACAAATGTGACAATCGTTCCGCGCTCCTCTTGGCCGACAGCGGCTGACGAGTAATGTTATGGGCTTACCTTCCAAGGAGGTGCCTCGGGCAAGTTTCTCGGGTTTTAAAGCCACGCCAGAGGGAGATAGCAGCTGCGAGTCGCACAGTGAATGACAAACGCGCGTCCGCCACCGAGTAAAACTCGCAACTAACATGGAGCGTGTTTCGTGCGTCATTCTGGCGTGATGTCTCTCGGCTTCCCAGCCTATCTGTAGAGTCGGCTCAACGTCTATTCTTCTCGCATTACGCTGACTGAGTGAATCGTCAGCGGGTTTCCTGGGGACTTGGATTCAATGGTAATCGGCTCGCCGGCATCAACGCAGAGTTGACCCTCAGCAATGACACAAGCGAAGTCATCGTATAGACAGACACTGAGGCACTTCGCATTACGTGCAACGCTAGAGGGAACTGCTGCACAGAACCAAATAACTACCGCTGCGCAGATCCCATCAGAACGATCTGAAGGCTATATTCAAACTAATATTCACTATCCAAGAAGGTCGCGCGAGCTGTCCAGGCTGCGACTGCTGTTGTTCTTTCTCTGCATTACAACATCTTGCGTCTCAATGAGAAGAAACAATCGTTTGGGGTAGTCGGTCTTGAATAATTATTAACACGAGCAAGCAAAAACAAATATGAATGAAACGCCAGCCAACGTTGCTGTTCGCCTCCTTTCCTACGTCCTTTCGTTGAGCTCATCATCATCATCAACCTGGCTACGCCCACTGCAGGGCAAAGGCCTCTCTCATACTTCTCCAACTACCCCGGTCATGTGCTAATTGTGGCCATGTTGTCCCTGCAAACTTCTTAATCTCATCCGTCCACCCAACTTTCTGCCGCCCCCTGCTACGCTTCCCTTCTCTTGGAATCCAGTCCGTAACCCTTAATGACCACCGGTTATCTTCCCTCCTCATTACATGCCCTGCCCATGCCCTGCCCATGCCCATTGCTTTTTCTTGATTTCCGCTAAGATGTCATCAACTCGCGTTTGTTCCCTCACCCAATCCCTTAACGTTACACCCATCATTCTTCTTTCCATAGGTCGTTGCGTCGTCCTCAATTTAAGTAGAACTCTTTTCGTAAGCCTCCATGTTTCTGCCCCGTAGGTGAGTACTGGTAAGACACAGCTTTTATACACTTTTCTCTTGAGGGATAATGGCAACTTGCTATTCAAGATCTGAGAATGCCTGCCAAATTCGTTGAGCTAATTCGCCTTAATGAGTAGCTTCTCGAGTAACCTAGACTACGACGAGTACACCGTTTCGGAGTCGGCAGATCACGTGTCTCCTGCATGGTGTCGGTAATCGCGACGGCAAAAGTAAATGGCTGTCTCATTCGGTATAGGTTGAACAACAGGCCACGTTCAGAAGCTGCCATTTCTGGTCGGTGGCCGGAACACCGCACTTCGCCAAGCGATACAGGTCTTTGCGAACGGTTTCTCGCGCAAGTGTTTCACCACCCTCGGCACTACAACTTCCCGTGCAAGAACAAGAATATGAAAGAGGGGTATACAAAGAACTGTAACGAGAGTAGTACAGCCTTTTTTCAAAAGTGCAGACGTTATTGCTACCGCGATAGTCGAACCACAGAAAACGCACGCTAGATCTGCACCTTAAAGGCTCAACCAGACGTACGCGTTCCAATGCGTCCGCACACGCCGCGCTGACTCGACGTCGCGCCGCGCCCGACGGAGGAAGAGGGCGCTGTTGTGCCATTACCACCAGCCCGGATTCCGAATCTGCAAGATGCAGAATTTATCCTGCGAGCGCCCTAATTCTCCCTTGACAAGTCATGATGCTGAGCCGTCAGGCAGCGGTGTCCTGCGGAGAAGCATCGGCGGGCAACATGTCCGAACGTGCAACCGAGTGCCAGACAGCCCGGCGCCGCACTTCCTTTTGCCTGGAGGTCACCGCGCGCGCGAACTTTGAACCGGGTGGCCAGCGCGGTCGCTGGTTGGACCTCTCGGACGACCGTCGAGTGCTGGCTTTGTATTGGGCCGTTTGAGTGACAATGGTTCCTCGGGAATTATAAGGTCGGACGCGGCCGCCTCGAAAACCGGATCCGCCGACCCACCGGGAGCAGAGTGCCGCTCTCGACTGGGGTGAGATGTGTCACGCGTTTTCGCCGGACGTCGCCGTGCGGGAACAGTCGCGTTTGCTGTGAGCTCTCGGCCCCAGTGCCGATCCGATCCTGTCCTGTATAATGACCTGTATATAGTGTATAAAATCCCTTTCGTTATTCTCACCGACGCCTGACTCGGAGTCTGCGCTACCAACGCTCTGTCACGAAACGGGTGACGAGCGCTACGGGACCACCACAAAGCCGTAATAGTGGTGCAGCGGTGCAAATCCGTAACAGCGCGCACCCAAACGATGCACGAGTTGCCGCGCGTCTCGTCGCGGCGGCGCAGTGTTGCTAGCTTGCCATGTTCAAAGCAGTCTAGCCTTCGCTTAACGGCCACGTTAAGCAATGTGTTACATATTGCAAGAAAACACAATAATTTTAGCTAAAAATTTGTTTTTATATTGCAGAAACATATTTTACGACTCCTTGTGGGTCATTCAGCTCAACTGCGACCCAATATGAGTATTGTGAGCCCGGCGAAACCTGGAGCAGCATCGGCATGGCATCACTCGTGTGCTACGCGCCTCGCATGTTGTACGGTGTGTCAGACCTTGAACTGCGCTGCAAGCTTTCAACCTTTGTGCTAAATGTTGAATGATGAGACCGTTGTCCAGAAAAAAGAGAGTGTTGCTTGTCACGAAAATGATGACGTTGCTGCTAATGCGACGTCGGTACCACCAGTACCAATGGTTGGCGACGTTGCACTTCGGCGATCAAAGTTTCATTGTTAATGCAGCCGTCACGGCTGAAGATTTCCGCACCTGCCATATAGAACGTCGATCTCAACGTGCACAGCCAACAAGGAGGTGCTGAAGCAGCTTGCCCGGGCTTGCCTGAACTATGGCATACCTGAACGTCGCGCGAAGAGTCGTTCCGGAAGTGACATTGGCTCGCCGTGGTCATGTGAGGTGCGTCATGCTACTGACGCGAGCGGCAGCTTCCGGCGCGGGCGCAAAAATCCTAGCGATTGTAGGTCAGGCCGCCGCGCGCCGACACGCGAAACTGCCTCCGCGCCTGACGCCGTACGCGCCCAGGCGTGGTGCGGCGCGTGCGGGCGCATTGGAACGCGTACGTCTGGTTGAGCCTTAAGAAAGAAAGGTGTGCTGGGAACTGTTCTTGCGGGAGTCACCGCTTGACCCTAATTTAACCCCGTCTTTTACATGTTTTTTTTTCCTGCGGTGTACGCTCACTTTCCCGGCACAGCATATTTACCCTTTTTACACCCAAGTGAAGCGAATGTACTGCACAGGGGGGCTACAAGCTCTCGAAATTGAGATAAACGCGGGTGTCAAGCAGTTGCTCTAATACAAAGGAATCATCAGCCCTACGATCTGTTTTTACGGTGAAGAAGTTCAGAAACCCAGCCGTCCCGATAGCGCTCCAACGGGTCCCTTACAAAAAATGACCCCCCACCCCCACCCCCACCCCACACACAAAAAAAAAATTCAATATAACAATAAAACACACATTTGCTGACTCTGCACAATAGCGTTCTTATTTCTTACGACTAAATCCCCGTAGGGGAAAGGGCACCTGCAGGTGTCCCACTGCACAAGCCTAAATACGTTTCACGGAAAGTGCGCGTATATATTGTACCCCAAGTCCAGCAGCAAAAACAAAAATCGCACAAGGACACTACAATAAGAGCGGTGTCCCGTTTCATGCACAAGGATACTATATTAGCTACCACGCAGAAAGCAACACAAAGTAGGCAAATGCCAAGAATGGTGTGTGCTCTACAGTGCAGTATGCTTCAAAGTGTATGCCACAGTAACGCGAAGTCACTCAATATACTGAAATAAGACACAGATACGAAAGAGACAACGGCGAGCGCTCGCAACCTTCTTCGAAACGATTCCCTAGCGTTCTTGCGCTACAGCACACAACCACCTATATGGCGCTAATGCTCAGCTATCGACGGTAGGAAATCTCCACGGAACAAAATTCCCCCGCCTCCGTCGAGCGCGCCACATGCACATGTATACAGCTCGCAAGCCCGTGAGTCAGTGGTGTACTATACATGCACCTATTTCTGCTGACAAAGTGTATACATAGTAAAGTGGTTCCCGCTTTGAGGCCACGACGGGACTCACCGCATCGGAGCGTGAATGCGCAAAGGTATACGTGCTTCAGGAACGCGCCTCTTCGCGTATACACCCAGGCGCGCGCCTGGAGCTGGCCGTGTTTACAACCGCCGCCACCGTAAACACAAGCACACGCACGCAGGCCGCACGCACGCACACTGTCGTGACTCAGGCGAGCTCCAGGAAGACGTGGCCAGTTAGCCTTCTCCCCGTTTACCTCGTGCGACTGAGAAAGTGCTTGGACCGGCGCCTGCAGGGATCGACGCGTGGGAGACGATGCTGTTCGTTACATAGCCGGTTCTCTGTGCCCCTCGCACAGACTCGTGTACGCACGTATACGTGTGTATACACTCGGGACGGAATGTTCGGCGCGCTTTTGATCGCGCCGCAAGCGGCGGCCAAGAACTGCCGCCTTGCGTCCGGGCGTAAATAAGGGTCTTGCTTCTCCGCCACCAACCACCGCAGCTCGAATTTCAAACGCAGAACGTTCGTGCTTTGCACCGCATCGTTACATAGATCTCTCTTACTTAAGAACGTCTGCATGCTTTCGGTCTTCTTCTTCTTCCGTCTGTCTGTCCGTACGTCGGTTCGTTTAAAATTAGAAGCACTCGGGTACTCGTACTTTGATCTTCCGTAACATATATACGACCGTCCACCTGTGCTTCGCAATGCACGGGCCTCGTTTCATTACCACATTTTCTCCTTGCAGGCAAAGTCTCATTCGGTTGTATACTGTATTGGGGGCGAGGACTTACGGAGTCGCCATCTGTCGGAAGCGCCTCCCTTGCGTAGTGTGAGGGATCACGCGGCGCGCTCTTCATAGGTTTCGCTTACGGCACTCAATAAAAACACCACGCGGCAGCCCTCCTGGACATTTGTGTAAGTGCTCTCAAATCGAGGGAAGTTTTTGACTGTCGATATAGTATTATTGGGCACACTGAAAGCACAGAATCGTTTACAGACGCTATCTCTTGACCGAATACGTATACAGTGAACGCCACTACGCGCGGTCGCCACGATGGAGTCTCCCGAACCGGCTTCTTGCGTGAAAGGTAGGCAAACGCTGAGAGTAAACTGTGTAGAATATGTTCTTATAGCGGGCTGTCTGTATAACCAAATGGAGCATAACGGAATGAAGCCTCAATGCAGCGATCGCACGGGTTCGCAGCGACCGAATGCGCGTCTGTATGCATGTCCGCGCACGATGTTTCGCTTTCGCTGTGAGCGCGTTTTCGCACCGTGCCGTGAGCTTTAGGCCATGGCATATGAGCATTTGACAGTACAATAGCAACAATTGTTGCATGGACGCTATCAGAACTGTTCAAAAATAATTTCGTTATATTGAGTTCGACGCCTACGGCGACTGTGATGTGCCGTGGCGACGATTACATATTTTTTTGTCTTCTAAATTCTTGGACATTTCAATATTATTTCTCAAGTTGCGTCGCACTGTATGCTTATCGGTCTTCTCAGCGTGCGATTTCCCTCTGCTTATTTTTCGTAATCCAGTGCATTAATTCATAACACGTACAACCATGACCATATGGCATGCCTTTATTTAATGTGCGTCTTACCGCTCCCCTTCCGTTCCAGTGAACTTGCCAGTATCTATCGTCAACAAGTTCATAGACCAAACCGTCATGACATTAGCCGGGCAGCGGGCGCGGGCGAGCGTCTCAGTGAGCGTTTTCTGCTACTCGCCGAATATCGCAGTCCCGGCGCTGTAGCAGAAATCTTCCTCGCGTCTGTGCTTGCTGCATACCCGAGTTGTAGACGATGGCTGCCTGCCGGTTCTCAGTTTCGCGAACCAAGCTTCACGCAGCTCATTGTCCTGCGGCTACGTGTGAATAAGGCTGACACCGGGCTCCGTTGCGTACTTCCGGTACTGCGGCACCGAGCCTACCATGCTGCACGCCTCCAAAGGCAGCCAACACCTATTATAGTACTTTCAAATTTTGTCAAGCAGACACCCAAGGCGGCAAAGCCCCACCACTTTATCAGAACCACAGCGCAGGTGGTACTTTAAACTTTCGTTTTCAGCTCGCTTCGGCGCTTCCGAAGCAGCCGACGCGGCCGCTGTGGCCACGTGATCCCTCATGTCACGTCACGCCGACGGTGGCGCCCGCTTTTCCAGTGGTGGAGCTCGCCCTCAATACGCTAGAAACCGTAGGTACGAGAACGAAATTAAACCATGGTCCCGGTCCCTTGGTACTGAATCGCGTCGTCCGCACACCACGTAGCAAAGAAAGCGTGACTGTGAAGAGGGAGAGGCGCAATTTTCTGCAACCCTTTAAAGGGAGCAAGTCTCGGCGCCTTCCACGTAAAACAAGCGGCACGAAGGAATGCACTCCCGTGCAGATTAACGAAAAAGAAAAAAGCGGCCTCTCGTGTGCCCACCAAAGCCCCGTGAAGCGATGACTTGCACAATAGGGTTGCTGCTTTTCAGCCCTGACAAAGGAGCGCTACTTCGGTTTTCTTCCCATGAAAATGGGCTGTGCACATTCAATACACAAACAGACTCTTGTTTCCGAACAATTAATAGTGTCTATTAGGGGCAACTTACACTAAATTAAGCAACCGTTTTAGGCACCTAAATCCCGCATTCTTAGTGCCTAAAAGTCCGGTATCTACTAATGACAATGTGGCGAAAAAATAAAAAGAAGTATATCGACAGAAAACATGATCCCAGAGCCCTCTTCAAGGGTATCTTGCTTAACATAAACAACTAAACTTCTAAACAGCCTTAACTCTGCGAAGCCTCAGAGAAAACTGGTAAAGTTGCTCCTACAACATGCGTTCTGTATCCTTGTGCATTCTTTAGGCGTACAGAACGTTCGTGCATTTGCAGGAAGAAAAAATAGTTAGATGGACATATACGCGCGGAAACGTCATACCGGGACGGCTGTCATTTCTTTCGGCCCTACATGGAAAACGGTGCCGATATGGTAGCGTCCGACGTAACCGTATAGGCCGAATGAATACGACATCTGCTGTGGGCTATTCCGAGACTCGAAAGTGACGCGTATTCCTGTCGTCGTCGAGCCAGCTATCGCTGTCTCAGGTGAAACACTCGATGCTTTCCTTTAAGAGGCCCTTCATTAGGCTGCGCAGCTTGTCCTCGCACGAATTTCCTATTACCCGCCGTGGTTGCTCAGTGGCTATGGTGTTAGGCTGCTGAGCACGAGGTTGCGGGATCGAATCCCGGCCACGGCGGCCGCATTTCGATGGAGGCGAAATGCGAAAACACCTGTGTACTTAGATTTAGGTGCACGTTAAAGAACCCCAGGTGGTCGAAATTTCCGGAGTCCTCCAGTACGGCGTGCCTCATAATCAGAAAGTGGTTTTGGCACGTAAAACCCCATAATTTTTTTGAATTTCCTATCGATGTCTCTGCGATGAAACTCGTAACACTACTGCACGCGCGCGATGGATATGTACGTTCGATATAAATCAGATTTTTATGGTTATATATAAGTATTAGCCAAGCTCCTAGTCGAATTACTATATAACGCAGCTTAGTGTAGCGCCGGTTTACACACACTATACAAATAGCTGCGCTCTTCTCGGCTTGGTGCACCCGGTCAGTAGCGTCAAGCGGCTTCCCAGCGCGGCTACTCGACGTGTTACCCCTCCTGCCTCACCCTCTTTTCTTTCCCCTGCCACTCCCATTTTTTCAAGCACACTTTGTAGTGAATGTGAAATAATTTAAAAGGGCAACGCTCTTACTTTCGTAATTTTTGAATCTTATTCTGGAATATATATATATATATATATATATATATATATATATATATATATATATATATATATATATATATATATATATATATATATATATATATATATATATATATATATATATATATATATATATATATATATATATATATATATATATATATATTCAATATTATATATATTAATACAATATGGTGGCAGTTTGACATATGTCACAGTTTGTAATCGTTCTAGAAATTGCGCCGTTTGACACTGCAAGCTCTGAGCCCACAGTTAGCAGCGAAAATATTATGCATTAAAAGGACATAAAATGAACAATGCGCTGCACGATACAAACACTTATTACAAAGTATAATAATATTCCTTATAACCGGAAACAATTACTTTTCATAAATGACCAGGAAAAAAAAACTATTGAGCGAACACTCTGAAAGGACCTCAGTACTTCTCGGGTGCATTTACCGTATAAAGAATAAATTAAGTCGAACATTATGCCAAAGTATTGTGCGGACTTTACATCAGCGACCAATTTTTCTTCGACCTGCAGAGGAGCCATACATTTATTTGTACGTATATCTGCTCCAACGCTGGAATCCTACATCGTTGCCTACATGGTTGCCTGCGGGTCATTAAACTTGGCCGGATTTACAGTAAAGTTGTTTCCATCCATCATTAATCTGTCCGCAATTCATTCACTGAGCCTGACATTTTGCGATTATGTTTATTTGTCTTGAATTTATTTATTTATTTATTTATTTATTTATTTACTTATTTATTTATTTATTTATTCATTTATTTGTGCACGACGGGTGACTTACCTATCGCATTATCGCATTTCCGGTCGCTCTCGAAAGCTATTATGTGTAATACAGGCCCGGCTGTCTTTCTTTCCCTTTATTGTATTCTTCTGAGAAAGGTCGCCGATGGCGAGGTAGCCAAATCAGGCTGTCACAGCGGATGGGACAGCGTGGCTTGTAAACAACAGACTTCCCGAACTTGCGTACAGACACCTAGGCGATGGCGGAGGGAGATCGTTGCTCAACCAAACAACACGGATGTCCGCAGGCAGCGACAAATATGTCAGCGGTCGCAGGACTCCGTCGCCATCCGAGGGCCGCTTATTAATTCTTGAGGACAAAAGACAATGATGGCGCGGTGCGCTCTCGCGCACGGCGAATTACGCGCACAAAGATTTAAGCGAAAGAAAGAAGAAGAAAACAGAGGCTCCCTTCGTTTAAAACCGCGGAGCCAGCCCGGCCCGAGCTTCGTTATCCTCACGCAATGTAGGAAACGGGGTCACGGTCCGCCCGTGCGCTGGACCGGCCCCCGCAGCGCGCGCAGAACAGCGCACCGCAGCGCGCCGGGATGGTCGCCAGTAGTACACACACACGCACACAAACTCGCGCGCGTCGACGTCCTCCGAAGGAAGAAAACACGACACCCCGGCAGCGGGTGCGCCGACACCGGCGCGGCAGATTCATTATCGATCTCGTGACGTTCGAAGAGGAGCGCGCGCTGCCCCAACGGAGAGAAGATCGAGCTTCCCCTTCACGACGGCCAATCATAACCCTCCCAGCGAGCAACGTACCCTGCGCCATGCTCGCTTGAGCCAAAGCAGATGGTGGTGGTAGCGGACGTGGTGCATTGACTCGGGGCGGCAGAGGGACAGGGGCGCTGCAGCGCTAGCTGGGTGGTAACGAGCTGCGGCGCGTCGGAATAAAGAGCGAACAATCATTGCTAAACAGAACGACCGATATTTCTCGTTCCTACGTTTTCGTTAACTGCGTGATAAACTGGAGCGATTTCTGCTTCAAAGCACGAATGGTGGCTCCGAAAAGGACTTTGGGCAGCGTTTTTGCGCATACACGTGACATATTACAGTTTCTAGTGACACGACCGTGGTTTCATCCCGTTCACTCTCGTTTAATTTCAAGCCGACAGAAAGCACCGAAACTATCGCAGGCTCCGTAAGCGAATCGATGTCGGAAGCAACACGCTCTACTACGTTCTGTCCTGTGCAAGCATCAAGACGCGCGCGCGCATCGCTCATGCTGCGGAGAGCTAATGTTGACATCACAGCGGTCGTCTCGGTAACGTGAATGCGCCGATGAAAACAGCCCGATTCGGATAGTTATCGTGACAGGCGCTGGTAGCCGCATTTATGAGCATGCGCGGCTGTGAAAGGGGGAAGAAACCAGCTCCTCGCAAACCAGTAAAACGTGTACAATGCTGTCCGCTACAGTCTGCTAGCGTGCGCACAGGCCAAACCGGCCGGCCTACATAGCAACAAACTGCACGCTGCCGAAGACTCCAGGCTCCAACTAACTTTCTTGCTGTTAAACGTGTGCATACCTACCGCAACAGCTTAAAGGCGCGTTAGCATAGCATGCATCAACCGAATCCACCGAGGATGCGCCAAGGAGCAATTGGGAATAAAAAGAAGAAACGCTGGCTCTCGGAGCGCGCGATATTTTGCGGCGAGAAGAAACACTAGTTCACAGAATAAACACTTTCGGATGAAGCCTACGGGAACGATCGTACAATGACGGTAGAAGCCGAAGCACGTCGCACGACAGCTTGCATTTCCAGAGCCGCGCGCGGGGTTCATACGCTCCCCCAGCGGCTCGCGAGTAGGTTCTAATGATGTCATCGACCTAACGCGGCAGTGTCTATATGCACGTCCGCATCGGCGACGCACGAAGGGGGGCTATCGGGACGTTCAATGCGCAAGCACTGGCCCTTTTAACGCCAGGCCAGTGAACAGCGAGAAGGTAACAGCTGCCCCACGACTCAGCGCGATACGCTCAGTGCCGAGAAGCCAGCGTACACGATCGTCCGCGGCGGCGGTCGTTCAAAAGAATGGAAGGTCTCGTTTACCCACCTGGCTACTGTGGCCATCTCCGCTTATCCGAGTGGTTCGAGGTCTTTTAAGCGAGACTTCTTGCTGACGGGCATGCTACCGACGCTTCCTCCCCCGTCGTGGAACACACAGTAATAATTTTACATTTTGAAATCGCGAGGAACAATCGAAACGTCGGACATCCTCGCGACGCGAGGGAAGGGGGGAACAGAAAAATATAAAGGGACCGCACGCGGCCTGACAAGTGAGGGCATCTGGTGTCGGCGCGAAGAACGATACCAGTCGTGCAAGTTTTTCGCCTCGGCTTCATCGTTTGCTTTGGCGGCTTTGGCGTCCGTTTGTCTGTTTTGAGTATTTGTCTGGCGCTGACAAAGATATGTTTTTTTATCAGCGACCCTTTCACCTCGAAAGAAAAGGCAACTCCCAATCCCCAAAAGACTTGCATTGTTCAGAAAGTGAACACGTGCCGAGGCCGCCGACGCCACGCGCCTGGTAAGTTTTAGAACTGCAACTTTACGTGGTAACGCGTTAAGCGCAGAACACTGTTATAGTTGACGTGCCTGTCCAGCTGTTTTATATGAAATTTAGCCCATTACATGTAAAGACAGCAACTTTATGAAGAAGTGGACGGGAAGGAAGGGGAAAAAAAAGCGGCATGTAACTGACACATCAAGTAAAAAGTTTGCATTTCTGCGAGGGATTCATCTGATCCTCCTTACTGCAGCTCCAGGCTTGAGCGAAAGACTGCGTATTCCTGAGTGGAATCACAACCCTAAGCCTCGGATGCGTCATGGCATCTTCGGCGAACTCTTGCCTCAGCTGCTCCGAAGAGCCGCCTTCACACATGTCCGCCGTGTACAACACGTGGAAGAGCTGCTTCGAGCTTAGAGGAAGGTTCAGCATGTCTTGTTGGACCGCGACGCCGCTTTCCACCACGTACTTCGAGAACACTGTCACAGCGGGCTCCATGGCGACGTTGTCGAGAAAGTCATACGTTGTGGTAACCACAGAGCGAATTTTCTCGTCGTGCAGGTTGTTCGAAGCGCTTCTGTACTGGGACTGGAGGCACGTGGTCGCACTCGTCAATGCTTCTGTGGGGTTCAGCATCGTGGGAGGTCCCGGGAGCGGATACGAGTTACGATGCAAGGAGGCGATCAAAGCCGTTAGGACACGGGTGGCAACGCGTGGTGTCTGAAACAGAAGCCCCGCGTCGGTGTCGGGGATGCTGAAGTTGAACAGAGCCACCGGGACGTAGACAGAGCGGGTCTCATAGTCAAAAGTCGGGTAGGTCGCAAAGATGGACCCTTTCCACTCAGGATAGGACTGAACACTCGTTCCCGCTATAGTAAGCAGTCTCCGCTCCGTGTTCTTCCTGACGAAATCCGAGTAGGCGCTCAGCAGCTCTGCGGTGTCATTGGGCGGTGCTGGAAGGAGAAGGTTGAATGCGTCTCCGTTGTCTTCCCTGACCCAGGATGGATAGAACACTTCGAGGTTAACGTCGGAAAGGATGTTTCTGGCCTTTATCTTGTCGGCGGTGTCCATCCAGGTGAAACTGCTCACCGCAAGAAGAGCGCTGCTCTTCAGGTCGTTCAGAAGCGCCGTGACTCTCTCGATGTTGAGCAACTTGTCGGTGGCCTTAAAGATCGCCCGCTGAAAAACGAATGGCATGGCGTCTTCTAGCATCCTCAGGCAAGTCTTCCAGCGCGGCCAGCCTAGTTTTTTGTGTCCAGTCAGTTGACGCATTCGCACGGACGCCAGCTCGACAAATTCTTCCCCGAACATGAGTGGGGAGATGTGAAGAACAGCCCTGAAACCCAGGTAATTTAGCAGATCGTGGTTTTGTGTCATGTGGATCAATGTCCTCAGTGCCTTCAGGTATCGCATGTTCTTTACAAGAAGCCTAGTCTTTTCGTTCACGATGATGATGTCGTCGAACAGCAAGCCTAGAAACTGTGCGTAAGATGGAAGGCTGTGAACGGTGGTCATTCTGGCTTCTTCCACGTAGTTCCTTTCGCCACGTGTGCTGGTGATTCCGGCGAGCTTCTCTGAAAACGCCAGAACTTTGTCCGCCTGGTTGAGGTACTTGTAAGGGCTAAACATCTTCATCGTACCTCGAACGACGTGCGAATACCAATTTGGCAAAAACACATCCTTGGTGCCGAAGAGGCCTATAGCAATATCCGGCTCGTCGATGGACACTACAAGCGATGTTTCATTCTCGGGATCTTTTTCGACCGACACTGCGACCAACGTCGGAAGTCCAAGGTGCCGGTAAAGAAGCACAACGGCTGTCCACAGGTCGGCTCTGCTAACGCTGTCGTTATGATAAGGCCACTTCTCCAGTCCGACGGTTGTCAGAAGCGACCGAAGGTGCGTCCATTGTTCTGCCTGTTTCTCGTTATCACTTTTGTTGATGTTATCATTCGTACAAAGGTCCATGAGCGTCTCTGCGTAGCCCAGCGGTGACGTTGAGTTTTCTGTGATGTCTTGCTTGTCAACAGCAGACTTGAATAGTTGGCTTTCGAGTTCTGACGATTCCAAAAGCAAATCTCTCAGTCTGTCCTCGACCTCTTCTGCGTACAGGGAATCTTGCGAGAACGCTCCTTTTTCCTGCGACCTCCACGAGGAGCAAACGAACTCGTAGAAATCTCCACAGGGTGACAAGGTCCAGTTCAATAACGACTTGAAGCGATCAGTCATGCCGCGACAGAAAGCCGTGCGGCATCGTGGAACTTTGACTATACGTTTCTCCGTCGCTTCCGTCTCCTCCTGAGTTGTGGTCCACTTGGGCTCTAGGTAGAAGACCTTGCCTTCTGACCTTGTGGAGGGGTCACTTGCCGTTGACACACCCGTAGGAAGGGGGCTTGGCTGTTCCTTAGGGGCGGCGGCCATCTTGCTTTCTTTCTCGCGTTGGACTGCGAACGGAGTGAAGTTGAAAAAAGACAAGTCCCTGTCCGAGAGCTTCCCGCTGACGACGTAGAAGGAGAACAAGCCTCCCGCCATCAGCGCAAGCACGAGCGTCGTGACAAAGAAAGCCGCGCGACAGCATTCACCGGGTCTGGCGGGTGGCTCACTCTTGGGCTTGGAGTCCTCGTCGGTGGCCATGGCTGCGCGACTCAGCAGCTCGAGCAGAGCTTTGTTCAACTTCTGCTGGGGAATGGACTCCAAGGTCGGGTAGTGGTGGTCCACGGCTGGAAAGGCGCTAATCAACGCCGGTCCGGGATAGAAGGGTGCTGGGCCCAAGAAGGCTGGCGTCGGAGGCGGCTTGAAGAAGGGCGGCAGCGCTTCACGCTGCGAGCCGGCGGTCCCCTTGGCGATGTCGGCTGGCGTCGGCGCGCGCACCGGAGGCTGGTCTCCCGGCGCGGTCGGGCAGGGCAGGAAGTAGCCCATGGGTAGATAGGTGGCCGGGCTGGGTCCTTCGTAACTTGGGCTCTGTTCCGGTGCGGGGAGCGATCGGCGCGAGGCTTGCGGTGGATTTGAGGAGCGTTTTTTGGGTTGTGGCGAACACTGGGGCGCCATCTTCGTGTCTCGCCCCCCGCGGCAACCGTCTTTCGGTGAGAGTCGTGCACGGCCCCCTTGCCCGCGGGCGCAGCCGGGCCTGGCGCTTCTTTCGGGGATTTTCTTCTTCTGGGCTGTGTTCCGCGCGACAACGAGCGCTTCTTTTTCCTCGAGTACATACAGGTGATACAATTGTCATGCCCTCGGTGTATAGGAAAGCACGTTTATATAGTACATTCATAGGAACAAGAAAATAACCGCACTCACTTGTTACTGCAGGCATGGTAACTGTAGCGTGCATGGGAGGAAGCAGCCATTTCATTGCGGCGACATTGGGCACGAAATGCGATCGAAGCTGCTCGACCACCACCCTCGTACCTGTACATTTTCAAATGAGCGTCCGTCTATTGGTAAAATAAATGTGCGCGATTCTCTCACGGTATCTTGATACAGTGTACTATCATGTGCCGTTGCATCGTTACTGCTCGTGCAACATGTTTTCTGGCGTCGCTCTTTTTTTTCCCCTTTTTTACCGGTGTCTGTTTTTCACGTTGATATCACTGTTACATATCAAGTTATTTCTCGGCGCAAGACGAGACTGCTGTACTTGAAATTTCTTGAACGTTGTAGGCGTGTCTGGTCGCGTCGCAAATCTTGTATAGATTCTCAGATGTGTGCGAGTACCAGCGATTGATGTGAAATTGAAAGAACTAAATTCTGGGGTTTTACGTGCCAAAATCGCGATTTGATTATGAGGCACGCCGTACTGTGGCACTCCGGATTAATTTTGACCAGCTATATAGTGTCCTTGAACGTGCGCCCAATTCACGATCCATTCACGAAGGTCCGTTCGCTCGCTGCTGCTGCCGTGCTTTCTCACTCCAGCATTTTGACAGCGAGTGTGCGCGGTCATCGAGCGAGATGTGCTCGTGTTTGTCTGTGCTCGCGTGACACCACCATGCTTGTTAATTTAGCTTGTAAGTGAATGTCTACTGGTTTTTACGGCCGATTAACATATCCTCACCTTTCTGTGTGTGTGTGTGTGTGTGTGTGTGTGTGTGTGTGTGTGTGTGTGTGTGTGTGTGTGTGTGTGTGTTTGTGTTCCTCTTAAATGGGCACAACTTCGCCGAATATATAGTTAGATTCTTGACTCACGTTTTGGCAGCGTTCCTTTCTTCACCGTTTCAGATTTTGTTACAGTATTGTTGCATATTTGAGCAAGTACAAAATGAGTAGCACGATAGGGCATCCCTAAGTTAAAAAACTGTTAGGGTGACATGCCGGTGAGGTATTGTGCATGTGACGGTATGTCCTACAGTTAGTAATCGAACAGTAGTTCGCCAGACTGCATTAATTGTCTACATTTCGAGACTCTTACTAATAAGGCATATTTTTTTCGCGGTTCAACTGAACAAACTAAATTGCGCCGTTCGGTATAGGCAATATATTTTTTAATCAGATTAGTAATCTTCTGCTCCTTTTAGGCCTTGGCATTTATGCTCGCCAATGGGTCGTTACCATTGCGAGAACCTTCAAGGCTACTGAGATCTGAATTCGGTGGTTACATGCCATCATTTACAGTTTATTGCCCAGTTCATAGTTGATTACTAAACCCCGGTTCTCGTATACTATTCAAATACCCAATGGAATTCATACTTGCCAATATATATCATCAAAATTTCAGTCAACAGCTTCATGCATTTTTGCAAAGTTTAATAGCTATGATGTTGCTTTGCTGTATACAGTAAAAGCTCGTTAATTCGAACCGCAAGGGCAAGCCGCTTCAGTTCGAATTAACGAAAGTTCGAACTAACGAAAGTGAAGGAGGGCAACAGTACACTGCGATTTGGAAGCAGTAGGGCATGTCAGAAATTTGGCGTGTCAGAAAGTGATGGCGTGTGCCGCGGGCACACGCCATCTTTAAGTCGAAGCTCTGGGTCCGACTGTGCCACACCACCGATGTCCACCGAAACGAACGTTAGCCGAGGCTTAACACCATCACAATGAATCGCGACGGCCGATACCTCCTAAGCAGAAAACAGAGATGCACAATCGATGAAGAGTGCCGAGACAAAGACGCTGAACATGTGAAGGTGGCGAAGGCCCTGATTCGTTAGTTCTTGATTGCAAGCGCAGCTGCGACGTACTTGATTCGCTGTGTTTTGGAGCTTGCCGTGCCATCTCCGCACAACATTAACAGCTGTACAAGATTTCCAAAGCCTCCGAGATTCGCAACGGGCAAGAAGTCTCGGAGGTTACGTAGAACGGAGAGGCGGCAGCCGCCGCTGCCTTCTGGCTGACCCCGCGTCGGTTAGATTTTTGTCCGATTTTGCCTTCTCTCGCCGTTCTCTCCGTTTCGGAGGCAATATTGCCTTGTGTGTAGGCAGGAGGCGCGTTTCTCTGGCCGTGTGCCAGGCGAGCGTAGTTCGAATTATCCGTGAGGGAACCTTCTCGCGTTCGAATTAACGGACTTTTTTATACATAGACTTCTATGGAGCTTGGCCGGACCAAATCGTACAGTTCGAATTATCCATAAATTCGAATTATTGAAGTTCGAATTAACGAGCTTTCACTGTATGTAGTTTTCTTTCATTGAATTACTATATATAGTAATCATGCTGGAATTAATGTTTTATGCTACAAATTATGTATTTTGTTCTCAACTATTTCATCACCTCTCCCCCTATATGCAATGCCCATTTAGGCCTTTAGCTATGCACATAAAATAAATAGTGGCAAGTTCTCTTCGAAACAGGGTCATTATATATAATGGAGCTATACACGGCAACGCGTTTTAGTGTCCCGTAAATCGTGGACGTTTTCGATGGGGTCGAAACGCAAGAAAGCTCGCGCACTTAGATTTAGGGATACGTTAAAGAACTCCATGCTGGTTTTCAAAATTAATGCGGATTAACCCACCACGACGTGCATCGTAACCATGTCGTGTTTTTGGCCATGTAAATCCCTCCTCCTCCTCCCCTACCGCCTAAAAATATTAAGGATTAAATAAAAACGTGGGTGGAGCACCTCAGCAGAGGCCTTCAGCTCTGCTATATCTAATGTTATTCAAGGTGGCCCAGTCACGAAACCGCTCAGCACACTTTTGACCTGTAAATACTCTGAGAGACAGATGTGCAGAGCAAAAATTTTACTTGACGCTTTCGGCCTGCACAGTCCCTGTTTAGCGGGACTGACGGAGGGTTAAGGGCCCCTCACGAGGCGCCTTTGCAAATTTCGGTTTTACACTGAAAGCTGTAAAACGCCATATAAAGAGCGTTTCACCGAAGTCATTTGTCACATCGGTTCTTTATTGGAGTACGCGGATAGAAGGAATTAACTGTCCTGTTAACTTGCCTCCAGGAAGCGAGCGCCGCTGCCAACGGATAGAGTTACAGTGTGGGCTCCCTTTAGGGTATAGGCTTCCTAGAGGGAGCCTCTATTTTAACATGAAGACGCTCTCTCCCTCTGCCTCGACATTGCGTTCCTTCCCTGCCTTCTCCCATACCGGAGCCGACGGTCGTCGAGCTCCGCCTCCTCTTTGGCGCAGCTCTAGGCGCCCGTTGCTGTGTTGAGCATCGGCGTGCCTCGGCGTCCCTCGTAAACTGGGAATAGGTTACGTAACTTACGAATAGAGTGTACTAGTACACTCTACTCGTAACCGAGCGAACGAGAACAGCGAAGGATGAAAGAGCGAACCCGGAGCGCAGTGGGTGATGCAAGACGGAATCGTCCGTGAATTTTTTTTCTTTTAACAGCGGAACTGTTTAAGCTTTTAGTTTCGCCGTGGAGCGTTCCCAGAAACCTGAACCCAGCTGTGCGCCGCCTCGCGTTGCCTAGCAACCACCTGCGAGAGTACCTAACCACGTAACCTCCTCGCACCCCACGAGCGTAGGGCGGAGTCGTGACGTCGCAGGCGAGTAAAAACTCAGAACAGCCGGCGCAGCGACATACTCCACAGAGGAAGTCATATCATGAGAAGCCAACAAACACTGACACCAAGGACAACATAGGGGAAAGTACTTGTGCTTACTAAATGAAATGTGGAAACGATAAGTTAATGGAAATTAAAGTGGATGAAAAAACGACTTGCCGCAGGTGGGAACCGAACCCACAACCTTCGCATTTCGCGTGCGACGCTCTACCAATTGAGCTAACGCGGCGCCATTTTCCCATCCACTTTCTTGGGTATTTATGTGTACTAGTAGAACCCTGGGAGTGTTAGCCAGCGCCACCACTCACAGACCTTGGCGGCGGACGTGGAACGTCCTTGTTGCCGCAGGCGTCACGAGAACGTGATCTTCTTGGGTGAAGGAAACTGGTCAATAAGCTCACATATGCTACCTGACGGCATCAATGTTGCCGGATTCGAGACCCTCGTTATGTAGTAAACGAGAAGAAAGGGGGTTAACCGAGGGGCCCGATTTTTATTAGTCATATCATGAGAAACCAACAAACACTGACACCAAGGACAACATAGGGGAAAGTACTTGTGCTTAATAAATGGAATGTAGAAACGATAAGTTAATGGAAATTAAACTGGATGAAAAAACAACTTGCCGCAGGTGGGAACCGAACCCACAATCTTCGCATTTCGCGTGTGGGAGAACAGCGCCGCGGTAGCTCAATTGGTAGAGCATCGCGCGCGAAATGCGAAGGTTGTGGGTTCGGTTCCCACCTGCCGTAAAAGGTGAAATAAAAATAGACTCATTTTAGAAGGACTGACTTTTAAAAGAAAAAGTATAATTTACATATAGACAGCAAAGTCGGTGGTATTAAAATGTAATTTTAATAATTCTTGTAATGCAATATATAACTCGCCGCGCGAGTTGTTTTTTGATCCACTTTCATTTCCATTAACTTATCGTTTCTTTACTTCATTTATTCAGCACAAGTAAATTCCCCTATGTTTTCCTTGGTGTCAGTGTTTGTTGGCTACTTGTGATATGACTAATAAAATCGGGCCCCTCGGTTAAACACCTTTCATCACGTCTATATATATATATATATATATATATATATATATATATATATATATATATATATATATATAAATATATGTATATATATATATATATATATATATATATATATGTATATATATATATATAGCGGACAGGCACTTTTTCATGCGGACACCCCCTGACACGCTTCGGCCTCCGCGGCCCCAGCCCACGTGCCGCCCTGCTTCCAGCTTTGATCCCCGCGTTAGCCTTCGGGGTGCCCTGGAGATCCTGCGCCGCCTGCTTTACTATAACCTCAGGCGCTCTCCTGAGGCATCCGTTTGCCGGTTACGTATGCCCTCCTGGAGCAGTACGTGCTTGTAAAGAATCCAATCTATCGTCGCGACGAAAAAAGTGACCCGCGACTTGTACAACACCAGTCAAAACATTGGCCCTTCAGACACAGCGATCACCAAACGGGGCGTCCGTGCCCACTGCCTCACCGCGCGGGCAGCCAGCGGTGAAGCGTAAACAAACTCGACCGCACTCCGCAATGCCTGGCATGTCTAGGGTACAAACGCATGCAACACGCGCTAAGAAACCTCCTCCGTAGTGCCTAGGCAGAGTCATACATTCAATGAGAAGTGGTTCTTGAAAAGTAAAGGTTCACGCTATATTCTGCAGCCCTTGTGGGAGCACGGCTCAGCGCCAACATGCAGGGGTGGGGGAGATAGTGGGAGCAAAGGAGATGGGAGAGTAAAGGATTAAAGTGTCGCCATGGCAGCGGCTGGGCAGACCGGCAGGGAGGGCTTGGGTCCAGCAGGAATGGTAATCTGGTGAAAGGCCAGGGGGCGGTGACCCAGCAGGAGCCAGATGGTTGGGGCAGGTCGAGTAGCCTAGAGTCTCACCGAGAGCCCTGATGAGTCGAGGTACTCGACGACATTTAGGAGGGCTGGTAGCTCGTGGCGACCCGGGAAGAGGATGTCTTTCTGCCGTGCAGAAGGAAGCCCAAGCGTTGGAACTCCTGCAGGGGGCGGCCGCGCTGCTGCAGGTAAGCAGGGCAGGCAAGCAGGAGGTGCTTCAGGGTCTCGGGCTCCCCACAGGAGGTGCAGGCTGGAGAGGCGATGATGCCGTGCCGGTGGCGGCGAGCACCCGTCCAAGAGCAGCCAATCCTCAGTCACAGCAGGAGGGAGGTCTCCCTGCGTGCGAGGCCGCGCTGCGGAAGTGGTCTAGGAGGGCGGCCTAAGGACATCCGATTGTCCGGATGGCAGGCCAGCAGATGACGTCGCAGCCTGTGGCTTGTGAAGTCACTGGCTGTCACTGCCAGGCTTGGCGGGACCACGCAGTGGTGGGCACGTTTTGCCAGTGCATCAGCTTCCTCGTTGTCCGATATCCCTACGTCGGCTGGAAGCCAGTGCAGGGACACCGAGCAGCCCGCCTCCTGGAGCGCCATCAGCCTAGTCGAGAGCAGGGCGACCCCAAGGCTGGCCCTTTCTGGCCTCTGCAGGCTGAGAAGTGTCGCCTTGTAGTCGCAGCAGATGGTCACTGGGGTCGCTGGCAGCTCCTCCGCGAGTAAGTCCACAGCCAGGTGGAGGCCTGCTACCTCTGCCGCTGTCGACGTCGCATGGTCGGGGAGAAAACACATGCCTGCTCTTCCGCAAGGCGGTCACCACGCAGGCCGCAGTCGACGAGCCCATGTCCGGCATCACCGAGCCGTCAACGTAGACCTGCAGGTGTCCTCCGTGGTCTTCATGCAGCAAAAGCTCCCCGATTTTCTCTCTCGCGCCCGCTCTTGCTCATGCCTGCGCACAAACGACTGGCAATCCCTCAAATGAAAGTCTCGTCTGGCTTCGTTTGTTTACAGTTGCGCTTCAGCGCCATTTTTTCTTAAGGAGCGTCTACGGAGTGGCAAGGAGCGCATGATGGCGCCGTTGCTGTTCCGTGTTGTTTTGGATTGCGAACGCCTTGAACTAAGTTTGACGCAAGTGCGACGTCGCTTCACGGTATTTTCTATCACCATAACCTGCTGCGGCATCGTATGCCAAAATATTTTCAGCAAAAACAGGAAGCTGTTCTCGATACCATCCCGTAAGCGCTACGGATTAATAAGAAAGACATGGATTCATCGAATTGGGAGGGATAACTTCAGACCAACATTCTCCACACGACTATACGAGGTAGTTGCGAGCCTCTCATAGTATAGTATATGTCAGGCTTGTGTAATTTGTTGCGGGCCGTAACGTAGTAGATATTGAACAGTTCACTGAGGAGGTTGCCATTTGTCTGCACGCTTTAACACGATTCCTACGCGACGTGTACTTTGCTTATTTAAGCAGCACGTGGTGGCATTTGGTGCGCTTAATCGTATTGTACGCCAGCAGGCTTGAATTCCCGGGCACGCTATAGGTTGCGCGCGAAAACGTGATTACGAAACCTTTAGGATTCAGCGCATTCCTTTTGATAAAATTTGAGGCTCGAGCGTGAAAACTCATCTTAGGAAAGCAAAGCTGCATTTTGTGCTTACTCACTAGCTTTATTCGCCTCTTTTGTTCGTGTTCGTCATTGGCGGTCGCTTGGTGGATTTGTAATACATGGAAAAATGTGCGTGCTCTCCCAAAACCACGTTCGTCGCCGAGCGACAGCATCATGTCTTTGAGATGTAAGTACGTGCTAATTAAAAAAATTATGGGGTTTTACGTGCCAAGACCACTTTCTGATTATGAGGCACGCCGTAGTGGAGGACTCCGGAAATTTCGACCACCTGGGGTTCTTTAACGTGCACCTAAAGCTAAGTACACGGGTGTTTTCGCATTTCGCCCCCATCGAAATGCGGCCGCCGCGGCCGGGATTCGATCCCGCGACCTCGTGCTCAGCAGCCTAACACCATCGCCACTGACGTGCTAATTCGTGTCAGCCTTAAAGTGTGTGTAGGTTAAGATGCTGCGGTAGAGCACTCGCAAAGAAAACGTGCGGTGGCTCGCTCGTCCAATTGCTGCATGGTTTAGACGTCGTTCGCTAATTTGTTTAGTCGTTTGCTTACTCGTTCGACCACTATGTCTCGGAGACACACGTAACGAGACAACAAATAATGCCTCAATATGAAAGAATACATCATCTCACTTGCAGCAATTTCGGCTGCGTGACAGCGCGGCAATTCTTTGCGCGGTCATCACTTCACTAAAGTCATATCTCGCAAATGTTATTTCGGAGCGAGCGCAACCGTCCTCAGTGCAGCTATTCAGTGCAACTCGGTTCGCGACAAGTACGTCACTTCGTGAACGGACGAGCTAACGCACGAAGAAATGTTATTCGTGATGAGTCACTAACCTGAAAAAAACAACGCACTTGTTTGAGCCTGAATGAAGCGCTGTTCCCGCATTCCCGCTTCGCGAATACTAAAAAAGCTGATTTCATTTTCTATATACGCAGAATCCCGACTCGATCATCGGCTGCGCATATTTCTGCGGACTTTGAGGCACGAGAATTTCAGCCCCTTCGCCCACCTCTGAGCCTTTGCGGTGCTTAGAAGATTGACAAGCACTCACGTTGGCGGCACTGTACAATCGCCCAATTTTTTAACCTGAACGCGCGAGCATCGACCGGCCAGTCGATAAGCGCCGTATAACGGAGTACAGCGGCGAAGTGTGCGAGAATACGCGCGTGCGCGCAATGCACAGTCCAATGCAGCTTCCCTCTGCCAGGCGTATTCTCGCACACTTCGCCGCTGTACTCCGTTATACGGCGCTTATCGACTGGCCGGTCGATGCTCGCGCGTTCAGGTTAAAAAATTGGGCGATTGTACCTTGTAATACACTTTAGAACCTTCCGAGCAGCGTGCGTTCGTGCCCTCGGTTGTCCTTTGTACGTCATAGCTGATACGCGCCGCCGCGAATTCACATGATAAGGACGGCGCGGATTGTTTAGGCTACTGAGGGTTCTCTGGAAGTCAGGATGTTGGCATTCGATCGTACATGTGTCATTTACAACCATTCGCAACACGATCTTGCGACACGCGCTTGACAAATGTTGCGTACCTAATTGTAGCGCGCACGATACATTCGGAGTCGTCATGGCACAGCGTGAGCGCTCGTTCAGGTACTTTTTCTTTAAATAACTATCAAAACAGAAAAAAAAGTTGTCGTCATGGAATTTGCGTTTAGAAAATATATGCTGTACACAGTGGCGTAGCAAGGGGTGCGGGGAGAGCGTGGGCCTCGGGTGCACGGGGCCAGGGGGTGGGATTCATGTACGTCCGAAGAGATCGGAAATTGTCGATATCCTCGCCTTCCTCGACTACACACGGGAGGGGGTGGGGGAGGGAGTGACAGAAGACCTATGGGCCCCGGGTGCCAGACGACCTAGCTACTCCACTAGCTGTACACGAAGTTACTCGGAGCTAGAAAGCCAACGCGAAAGCTCAAAGCGCACCGCCTTGCCATGCGTGCATTCACTCTGCGAAAGGTCGTCTGCTACGCTCGAGTGGTTTAGGCGGCGCCACCGTCGAGGAGGGAGCATGAAAGAGAGGAGAAACGAGGACAAGTGAAGGCGGAGGAGGAGAGTGTCGCTACTTTACAAAGTTTATGGGCATTAGCGCAAGCTCTTGGGCCAGTTGGTGCATGATGAACTTGAAAAAAGGGGGTACCAGCGAAACACAAAGGACGCGCACACAAGAAGAAGGCGTTAGACACGGACGAACGCTGGACTTTCAACTGGACTTTCCCTTTTTTCAAGGGTTTTACGGCGCGCGGTTGGCTCCTTTCCTGAGCGTACTATGCAAGGCCGCCACCACTGGCGCGTCCATCGACTTTATAAAAAAAGTTTACGCCCTTTGGGCTGTATTTTGTCCCCCAAAAGTACAATCGTCATCTGCCTTTCCCGCTTTTCCATTCTTTAACGCTGCGAGCCCGGTACTTCCTAGTCACGAACGGCTTGCACGTTATCAGCTTCACGCGGCATTCTCGAACGGAAAATAGCGAGCGAAGAGTTTTCAGGAGAGGAAACGCAAGCAAGGCAGATGCCGATCATTGTTTGGGGATATGATAAGGCCCAAAGGGTGCAAACTTTTTTTACACTGTACTGTCGTATCGCAAACGACAGGATGCATAATACCAGAGCGTGATAGCACCTGCTTTGTGGGTATGTTGACGCATGCTTTCTTAAGATGACCCCACGGACTGGGCTACATTAAAACCCCTAAATGATCTAGGTGGTAGTAGTGTTCCCCTGCGGGAGCATATACAGGAACACTAGGTGGTAGTAGAGTTACTGTATATGTAGCACATACAGTAACTCTAGGTGGTAGAGGTAATTGACGCCATCCATCAGGAGGGCGGGAAAGCAACTCCGCTTCCCTTGCACGGCCTCCTAGATCGACGCGCGCCCGCGCGCGCCGATCTATGAGGCCGTGTTTTTTCACCCCTCTCAACTCCTCTCCTTGCAACTCCCTCACTTTCGACTGTCTCCGTGCGCGCTCGCCTTCTCCAAAGAGAGGGCTTCTCTCCACGTGTCATTCCGACGTCTCGTACTCCCAGCCATTCCCGGCGGTCTTGGCATACCGGCATGCTGTTTCCCGGCCGGCACCACGGCTCCGCCTTCAGGCACCTTCTTACGTTCCTGGAGGACATGGGGCCACGGGGCTGCCGTGTAAATTGTGAACGCGCCGCATGGCTACCGCTGACAGTGGTACCTAACGGTACCGAGCTTTGCAATCGCCTCGACCTTCTCTCTTCTGTTTTTTCATTCGTTTTTATGTTCCCTTCCCCAAGGCGCTTAGTCGTGCCCCCTAAAGGGCTGCAGAAAATAGCGCATCTTCCTCTTCACAATCACACTCTCGCCGGGCCGGCGCCAGCTACATTAGTGTCACTGTATATGCTCCCGCAGGCACCGTTTATAAAGCTGTTATAAAGCTGCCCGCAGCTTTAACACGGTGCCAGTGGTGCCCGCAGGCGAACACTAAGCTAGATAAGCTTTAACACGTTATTTGATCCGTGCTCTCCTCAGCTTTTTCTCTTGTTCCATGTTTTATCCGCTTTATAGGCTTTATACGTCCTATAATATGCACTTTAATTATTCATCTAGGCGCAATTTATTGCGCATAAATAAAAAGGAATGAATTGCTAGTTGGGCACGCCATAAGCAGGAAGCTGGCGCTTTAATTGTAACACAGAGACAGATAAGGTCTGTCGTATCTCTTTGCAGTCCAATCAAAGTAAAAACATGCAAACGTTTATTTAACTTGATTACTACTTCTTGAAGTAGGTTGTATGTAAGCGCCCCCTTTGCTTCCATGTTTTGATTCTTACCTCTGGCGTCACGCATATCTCTATGTTGGGTAACTTCTCTCGTATTTTGAGGTGTTTTGCATCGCTTGCGTGCTGCGGAGGAAAGCAACAGTTGAAGGCACGAGGAGAGGTTTGCGAAGGACAGGAAGATTGCCGCAATGACGCGGCTGGGAGCGTAGCCTTCCCTATTTCTGGGTTGTTCTTCGGAAGCGCCACAAGTGCGTGAAACCGACGAGGAAAGACGATTGACGTTCCGTACTCTGACGGAAGCAAACAGCGCATTACTTCCGGTACCATCTAGCACCGTCTGCTCAGCTCAAGATGGAGACTGATGTTGCGTTGCTGTTGGGAATCATCGTTGTTCTCATTCTTCTCTTGTTGACGCTGCTCGCCTTTCTCGGTTACTCTGGCCTGTTCGCGCCGATAGACATTAAGGCCGAGAAGCCGCCCTTCAATGAGTTGAAGATAGCGTACAAGTTCTCTCGGGGCTCGTACAAAAATTCGGGCGCTCTATTCACCGAAGCCCACAGCATCGCACCCACCCTAAAATGCATCGGCGTCTACTACGACGACCCGAGCGAGGTAAGTCGGCGCCACCACAGGCTACTTCTGCGGTTATTCACCCGCGCCGGAAATTGCAGAACCAAAGATTGCTACGGCGCGCCCCGTTCACCCCGCTTTTGGTAGACGAAAGTTAGATTTAAACCGCACTGATCGCGCATTTGCGGTAGGAGCGAGACCAAACTTCGTTGCTTGTGTCGGATGCCAGTTTGTATAGCGTTTTGCCGGCCTTGTGATCCAAAGACCTCGTTATCAACGCACTTATCTGAGGCTTGTGAAGACTTGCTGTCGCCATTTATCTACTACGAGTTGAGTCATGCGCCGTTTATGGCGGAAGATGTGGCATTCCGAACCCTCACTGCACACTGCGGACACCATCTTCCACCTATTGGCGCCCGCTTTTTACCTTTCGCTTTCCTTTCACGGCGGCACTTCCTTAGACCCCCTGAGTGTTCGTTTACAGTGCGCCGTATTCGCATGGTTGCTCAGAAAAGCACTACTTTATTTAGCCGCTGGTGCGACAGACAATGCAAACGTTACATCATGCTAGCTGTCATCTCCTCCGCAGTAGCTCCACGTGGTGTCTGAAGCTATAAAGCGCGTTCAAGATGTTCAATGCCCAAGCGCTAGCATCGCTGAAGTTATGGCGCAGTGGGCGTTGCGCACTTAGCCGTATACAAGAGGCTTTGATTATAAAGTGTTGACGCTGATCTGTACCAGACAAAGTGAGACATGTGTGAGCAAGAATTTTATGATGAATGCCATGGCGTAATATGATTGAAAATTTATTGTCAGCTTTGGTAGGTGCATGGTTTGCCTATTTGATTCCTTGCTATTTCGCATAACCGTTCGAGCTACCGTTAAGGGAATTTTGTGCAATATCTCAAATGAGGCATATATCAAAATTGACTAGTGTCGTGAAGTTTTGTACAGTACAGAGAATGATCTCTTGGTCACAGGCTATAAAAGGAAAGCACACGTAAATAGGTTGTGAAGATAGTGGGATAAATAGTGGGAAAGATAACAGAAGACTCGCAAATAAATTTTTAACCAATGCCTTTCTTGTATTTAATTCAGTGTACTTTATTGTGTGCCGAAATGTTGCTCTGTCCCTGTCACGCTGTCGTGTGCCATTTCAATGTCTTATAGCTATGGACAGCTTACAAATACGTCTATGACTGCAACTTTGTAAATTTTTGTGTGTAGATCCTTTATTACGGACTACCCATGAGCTGTTTTCTATCACTTCTATTTCAGGGCCTCATTCGCTCGTCATAAACAGAAAAACTTGCAGCTAACACCCTGTTAACCCGGTATTCTTAATGCTCCTCTGTTTGCCTATGTGTTGCTCTTGTCCATAACTACTGAAGAACTGACTTATTACAATGAAGGTGTCTACACTACTATTACAAACGAGATTTTCGAAAGTGTTTTGCAAGTTTCCTCTTAATATATTTAAAGGCAACACAAATAGATTTTGTGTGTAAGAAGTACCTCTTTTTGTTAGAAGCTAAAACAGACAGTTGATGTGATGAAGAGAGTCCAATCTTGGTGAAATTACACAACATACACACTGACATATCTGTGTTTGTGACCATTTCAAATGTTCTTCCAGGTACTTTTTCAATATCCACTCTGAACAAGCACTGTGTGTTGTGTCAGAGGGTGGTCAGAACGCTGACCATGTTATGTTGCTCCAGCTCGTCTCAATCTTATACTTGTGGTTGCTCGCAGAGTGCATCAAATGACGGGTAATAATAGTTGTATATCTGCATATTCCTAAGAGGTTTCAGAAGTGTCTTACTTCATGTTTGTTGCTTATTATTTGCAATGTATACAATTAGCTATGTTTCCAACTCTATCTCATAAATTCAGGTAAAGAAAGCCCTGCCATATTTAACTATTGTTGATGTGACTGGGGATGGAATGGGAGTTCTGCTGCTGCACACTAGTCTGTGGTTTCAATTTCAAGCTGTAGCAGCCACGTTCTTATGAAAACAATAAAAAGAACACTCTTTTACCAAGCTATGGGTGCATGAATAAAAAGAACACTCTTTTACCAAGCTATGGGTGCATGTTAAAAGAAGCATAGGTGGTCAGAAATAATCTGAAAGCCTTCACTGTTACAGCTCCTGTAGCCTGTGTGTTGCGTTAGTTGGTTAAACACACTCAATTATTAAATTAATCAGGGTGAAAATCACTCGGAAGTACCCCTTCTTGCCACAACAGCTGCCTAGAAGTCTGTCAGTGACCTTCTGGAGCTTTGAACAGACGCATTGTGCTGTAAAAAAATGTGCTCCAAACATATGAAGCACCCTGTGCGATTTCTTGCGATCTCTTGCGAGGCCCAAAGGGTATACTGAAAGATGCTCCAACCATCTGTCACCTGCCAACTACAGTTGAAGACCTAATACATTGCGATATGGAATCGCAAGTTTCATGCTTTGTTTCGCTACTTACCTGGTGCCTGGCTGCTACAAAGTTGTTTTGCTAGCACATGACAGGAGGGGTGTATAGTGTGCTTCCTGTAAAGGTCATTGCTCAACACCTTCAGGTGGAAGTGCCGCGTCTGCGCTACCTTGTGGGTGTGGTGCTCAATGACACCGAACGGCCAGCCACGAAGGAGGTGAAGGAGCAACTGGAAGCTGAGGGCTTCAAGACTGCCAGCTTTCCAGCTGTGGATCATGCTGTCACCACTGTGTTCCCATTCCGTGGCTCTGTCTCCGTCATGATTGCCATGGCCCGAGTCTACCCAAAGCTCAGAGAGTACATCAAGGTATGCAGGGCATATGACATTACATTCACTTTAATGTCTTTACTGTCTTTAGCCGATTAATGTGATTACATAGGCCCATTATGGGAATACAGTAGAGTGTACTAGATAGGTGGAGTGGTTCCAGATGTAGAGCTGCTTTTTATGGAATCTTAGAGGCCCCACCATCCCCTTCACCTGGATGAACTGCCCTGTGTGGCAATGTCTTGTTGAAGAACCTACTGCAGCTGAAAGGATCGAATTTTGCAAATGTGCACTTCATTTTCCATGCTTGAATTTGACTAAAGGGCATCAAGACACACTAAACAATAGTAAGGCAACACCTTTCTTTCGCCAAATACCCTGCTCTCAGTTAGTATTGCGAACTCCGCATTGCTCATGCCAAGCACGGCCAAAGAGAGGCATTGCGTGCGACTCGTGTAGGCTGCTTGAACAGGTGCACCTGAAGATTCAACACTGCTTCATGGGTATTGTATTAGAACCGAGCACCAAATTCTCATTCAGTGCACATACCCCCTGACCTTCGGTGATGTGATATCATTCCTGAGTATGTATTTCTCCTGAAAGTGCAGCTTCTGATAGAGTACTGGTGTAAGTGTACGAAAACCTACTGTCATGGTAGCTTCTGTGGGTAGGTCAGTGCAGTGGAGATGTTGCTTCATGGACTCCGAGGAGCAAGAACTTGAACAGGTGCTTCACTATGCTGTATCCAATTCTGCTACACTATGTAAAACAGTAGTTCCTCAGCCTGGGTTTACTCATTCTTTACTAGTCACCAGACAAAATACCAACCTGTACACATCATGCAGACGGTACTGTTGAAATTTAGTCTCCTGAAAGCTATGCAGCGTGACCCAGTAATCACATTCCACGTCAATGTCTCTGGGAAAAAAAAAAATGTGGGGAAAGAATGGCAGAAACGATGCAAGAATGACAGCGCATTGAGCAGACAGCAGTGGCTCGTCCTGTGGGCTCGGCGCAGCCAAGAGGGGCAGCAGAAAGAACTGGAGCTTCAGGATAAGATGACGCAGCGCCATCACCATTCTTCAGCTTTTTGTTCTTCACTGTTGGCGCTTGCACAACTTCCTGTGGACTTACTCTTTCATTCTAATCCTCTAACTACACTGTGATTACATCGCCCCATTATGTAGTGATAACGTGTGCACTTCTTTTGGGATCTACCCAGCTTGCTGCTTGCAGGAGTGGCCATTCAAGGGAAGTTGTGCATCATTTATTTATTTATTTATTTATTTATTTATTTATTTATTTATTTATTTATTTAGTACATACTGCAGACCTTTCGGTCCAAGCAGAGGGGCAATAGAATGCATACAAACAAAAGAGAACAAATTAGGAACAAGCGAATACAAATTTATACAGTCTATAGTCACACTGTCTGTAAACTGTCGTTCCAGTCGTATATTGTTCTGGGAAAAAAAGAAAATTTTAACGTGTCAGTTTGAGCATAATAGGGTGTTGGTGAGTTCGGGTGATGCTGTCTTGTGTGCCGTGTTATTGCAGGCGTTATGTAAGTCGATGGTTTAATTTCAAGCCTATTGAGAAGAAGGGAAAGGAATTCAAGCCTTAGCAGCTTTCGGCGTGATTCAAGAGTGGGTATGAAATTTTCTGTCATAATGTTAGAGGGAAAGTCCAGTCTTGCGAATTTATTTAATATAAACCTAACTGCCTTTCTTTGTATTTTTTCCAGGCACGCAGTATTTCACTTAGTGTAAGGATCCCATGATATACATGCTTACTCTTTGGTCTAATAAATGTAAAATAGCACAGTAATTTCACATTAGGAGAGGCATTTTTCAGTTTGTGTCTTAGGAAACAGAGTTTGCGGAAAGCAGAACAAATATTTGAGGAAATGCAACCCAAAGCACGCCAATTTCTACAAACTAGTGAAATCACGTCTGTCTTACAAAAATCTGCTGTCACTGAATGTTTTATATGTTACACATTCAGTCACTGTTGTTTCAAACAAGCCTTAAGCACCTTTGCTGGTTCTTTTGTGGCAGGTGCTGGAGATTTCTGGCTGGGCTGCCTTGAATGGTGCTAGCTTAAATGTTTTCCTTCCAAAGCATTAGACAATTGCTGCTTGCAGCCCCTGTTTGTTAAACTTAAGCCACTATAATGTATCATTTGTCGAGTTAAGTATGTTTGAAGCTTTACGTGCTGATATGAAGCTGACAGACAAGAAAAGTGTGGGGAAAATAACCCTCTGTAAAATTATGGGACTAATGAAATATAATTGTATTTACGATAAATTTCATATTCTTACTAAAGGAGAAGGAAAATATTAGCAAAAGAATGGATAACTTTGCCACTATGGAGAGCCAAACCCGCAACTTTGATGGTAAGCTCTTACCGGCAGCAAGTCTTTTGCTTTTTTCGTCCCTTGGTTTAGTCTTAGCTGTCTTAGTTTAAAGGGGCCATGACACCAAATATTCGAGCTTGAACTTTGCATTGCATGTTAAACTGTATGTATTCCAGGTCAACCTGGCAACGTTGAATGCTGTAGAAGAGTTGTTTTAATTTTTTCAATGTCTCAGTTGAACCGCATAGCAGTCTGGTAACACTGAGTGGTAATGAAATGAATCAAAAGACCCAGAACCTAGTTCCTCAGGTAACAAAGGTTGATCTCAAAGGCTCTGCTTTTGTGTACGGAAAACAGCAGAAGTGATTACAGGAGCTGAAAAAATGTCATATCAGCCGTAAGTTGCTTTGTTTATTATGCATGCACATCTCGGGAATTTGCTGCTGCTTGTTGTCACACGAGTGAAGGAATTGTGGGCACAATGCAGCGGCAACAACCTTGCTGCGCCGTTGGGTGCCATAGCCTGCAAAGCAGAACGTCTGATGTGGTCTGGCAGTGTTTCAAGGCAGATGAAACAGTGGTGGCCCTTTAATTTCTCATTTCACACAGCCTCTTCGAAGTTATTCACAATCAAGTAGATATTAAACCAGATGATTATTTTGAGCTTCCTATGAACGCGTCAACGAGGCATCGTCATAGTATGTACATTCCTCCTCCACTCACCCGCAATGATTGCTTCAAGTTCAGTTTCTTTTCTAGGGCGATAAGAGACTGGAATTTGTTACCTGACTCTCTTGTAACCTCGATATCCTCAACTACCTTTTTGGAAAGTCTTAAAAGCACAAATTTTTGTAATAACACATACTGAATTACCCAATATGTATGCATTTACTTTTACATGTGCGACTCTTATTGTGTTTATGACGATGTGGTGCCAAATTGTGAATGTTTTCTTTATTACTTTCCCTTGTATGTTGTATTTCATACGTCTTTTCCATTCTAAGACAAGCTTTGCGAGTCAAAGCTTGTAGCTCGGTCGCATTCTATGTTTCTTTTTGTTGTTTTTATTCTCCACTCCTGTAATAGCCCAATGAGGGCTGACAGTATAAAAAAAAATGAATGAATGAATGAAAAAAAGAATTATTAGTAAATTGCACTTCTGCAGTTGTGAAATGGCTACTCTGACTGTGCAGGGACTTGGGAAGCCAGAAGAAACCCAAAAACAAAACATTGGTGATGCCACTGCATTGAAGCTTCTGCACCAGCACACCATGGTGTTTTGGATTTTTACATTGTCTACGTGGGTCTATACTCCGTTTCATACATAGCAGTCAATGCTGTGGTGGCTAGAGAGACTTTTTGCAGTGGCTTCCTTCGCACTTGGATATAGTTCTATGTTTTTTGACCGAAATTGTGCACAACTGTTTTTTATATAGGCTCAGTACTGAATGATACAAGTTTTAATCCTTATGAGACAAACACACTGTGGTATACGGCTGCTAATGCTTTGTTTTAGATCATCTTTATTTTTATTTTTGGGTTTTTTATTTGCAACCCGTCACAAGGAGCCTTACGGGCTTGCTCGCACGAGTGAATGCCGTTGGCGCACAGTGAAGCATGGACGGAACACACAGAGTGACAACTTTTCTTGACCAAACTTCCCGTGTAGTTTCTGCAGCATTGACTGCTATGTATGGAACGGAGTATAGTTAATTATTTTTCAGTGAAGGACTGCGCTGCCTTTCAACACAACCAGAGTCAACAAAGCAATTCTTTAAAGATTTCGAAATCTGTGATGTCGCTCTTGTAGCACTGACACTGTGAATTCAGTGCAAAATTCAGGAATGTGTCTCTTTAACCTACCATTCAATTGATTCATTTGCATTGATTTGAATTACAGGGGATGGTAGTATGGTGTGCCAGAACCAGTCATCAATGAAGCTATTAAAATAGAAAAGATTCCCATACTTATTTTATATTGACACATTTGTTCATGTAGTACTGTTGGTACTAATTTAATGTAACCAGCAGTGCAGTGGGATATGTTTTGTGTGTATATTTATTTATTTTTTCCTCACTCTGTCCTCATTTCTCTTTGACATAGTTTGCAGGCATAAGGACGGAAATTGCTGCAAAGGCTAGCCTTGTCTTTGAGCGAACTCTGTTCTCTCTTGTGAGGGGGGGGGGGGGGGGGCAGGATGAAAGCACCATAGCATGCGTCAAAAGCCATGTGATCCTAAGTCTGATGCCTGTAATGAAAGAATCAGTGTTTACACTTAGACTGATTATAACAATGTTTTAACACATTCACTGCGACATTCACTTTTTGAAGTCCCAATTCCTGTGGGTGACGCAGTGTGGGTCACTTGTCATATTTCTCTTGGTATGTCGTGACCCACATACGACTGCCTCAACATGCACAGAGATAGCGCCACAATGTGTCGAAAAAGAAGCAGCAATTTTTTTCTCCATCAATTTCTAGCGAGGACATTGCTAGTGCACTGCAGAAAAGCCCTGCACAGCCGCACAGTGGTCATAACTGCCATGACCCACCTGTGATCCACATCGCAGTGAACTTGTTAATGAAGAAAGCTGATAGTTTTCATTGTTTATGATTGAAACAGTGGCATTACTTCAAGAATTTCGATGTCACTTCACGTAAGAAGTCAGTAAACTTTCATGTCTACCATCAAGTTATAAATTCTGTGTGCTGTTAGCATGCTTTGTTAGCTTGCATAACTCTAGAAAAAAGTGCCACAAGTGTGCTTCTCGAGCTACCTGTTTTCTCTAAAAAAAAAAAAAGAGTGAAGATGTTAGAAACTGAGTAAATGAGGCTCACAGTACCCAGTTTTACTTATTGCTTCGTAATTGTTGCCACGCAGGAGAAACTGCTGTGTGCACGGCCTATGATGGAAATCTACGAGGGTGAGCGCGTGCTGTTTGTCTGCCCACTTGCAAAGCAAGACGAGTTCTACGTCGAGGAAGCGACTGAAGACCCCGAGGAGGGTGCTACTTCGGACCCTGGCACCACCACTGCCTCTGAAGAGGATCATGCCGAGGATGGGGAGGACGAGGACGAAGAGGAGGAAGAGCTGCCATCACCACCCACGAGCCAACCTGTGGCGAGCAATGGCAATGGTGGCAACGGAAACACTGAGGAAAGCGACCACGAGCGTGGCTCTCGCAGCAGCACCACATCTTCCTTCGAAGAGCTACGCCTCGAGACGGCATCCAACTAGGCGCTGCTCCTCTCCGGCCTCACCATGTCCTCCCCTCCCAATTATTCTTCCCCGGTGTTGCACGTGGGATGTACACAACATGCTCTTCCACAAGCGCACAATGCTGCCACCTCTCTCTCTCCTTCATCTCGGTGGTTAAACCTGGAGTTGTTGCTTTGAGGAGGTGTGCATGCAGTCATAGTTGTTTTGAAGGAGGGTTACCTGCTCTATTGGAGGAGCGTCAAAGGGACTCTGGAGCAGTGCAGAAGGTTGCCACAAACCATGCCTATTCGATAGTTGTCGCAACTATCTGAGCTTGCAGCGGCAGTCATTGGCTTAGATTACTGCAGGATCTGCTAATCAATATTCAGCAATTTTTTGTTACGTGCTGTCGGAATAACCACTGTCTGTCACACGATGGCTAGCATGCAAGTGTCGTGCAATGCTGTTCACCTCCATATTGCAAAGTGGAAATTTGAAAGTTCTTTCAGGCTAGTACTCCGTGGGAAAATGTGCAAGCTGCACATAGGACTGATGCCTAGTTTGTATGATCCGAGATACCTATGGACTGCACTTGTTTCTGTCCCTTCTGAAATTACTCGTACAGGGTTTTCTTCAGTAGACATCTAGTAGTCTGGCCCAGGCATGCATAGGATCCAAAATGAGTTAGTAGATCATTTAACAGTCTTTGCATCGCCAGTACAATGTTGTCCCTGCTCTTCCTATGTATATTGGGCATGGTGCCATCAGTCATTGGCACGTACATTTTGCAATGTGCAATTAGAGCGCTGCTATTGTCTCCAAAATGCTTACCATGGGATACCGGCTTTCAGTGGTAAGTGCACGAAGATTGTTTGATCGAAATTGGCAGCATGAAATGAATGTGTTGACAGTGGGCAAAAAGGATGTCAAAAGTAGGTCCCACGTCATTTCTGCTTTTCTTGAACCCGCATGCTAGCTTCTTCCCCCTTACAAGGTTAAGAGGTACATCCCTTGCTGGCACATCACATCTTGCTTCCAGAGAACCCTAAGGTGCCTCCAAACAGAATTCAACAATGAGCAAAAGCCTCGCAGCTAGAGAATTCTTCTGCAATGGGGACAGGGTGCTTCTGTTGATGGAATAAGACGAGCTTTTCATCTGTGGAATGCCCCATTTCTCGTGTTGCTGCGATATTGGAAAGCAAACAGAAAAAGGGAAGAAAATGCATCTGATAACTTCAGTTTGACTGTGTCAGTGTCCACCTCTACCTCCCTTAAACTCAGTGCTTTTTACTCAAGCTACTTCTGGATTCTCTACAGCACCAAGTTCACCCAGTTCAGGATTATTGGCCATAAATTTAATATAGACATCGCAGTGGATAAATTTACGTAGCTAGGAACCGACTGGGGCTGAACTTTCTAATTAATGTGGCACATTCAGTGCAACTTTACTCTCTAGTCCAGTCTCTTGAGGTAAACTGCAAAAGTGAATGAGTGGGCCCTGTGATCTGAGCCTCATTTTGCTTCAGTGGATGCCAACTTTTCAAAAGTATTTTCTTTTTTTTTTTTTCGCCCTTACTCGACTGTCTTGCTTGACGTTTTAAGGAAAGCATTGATGTTATGTTGTTGTGTCTTGTTCAGTTCCGCGTGCCTTGTCATCGAAGCAGTGTTGTGTGCTTGTTGTAGAAGCATGATTTTATGACTGGGCTGGCAAGCTATGCCCGCCTTGGTTGCTGTCACCGACCTGGTGCCCTCTTGCTTTCCACTTTGTTGGGCCTTCATTCATTGCTGTTCAAACGCACTTTAAAAATGGCCCCGAGTCTTCCTTCCAAGCTTTGTGCAGCTGCGCTGTCAAGAGTACTTTGACGTGACTGGCAGGTTCTGGTCAGTGCTGGAAGTACCAGCATGTCAAGCTGTAGCAAATCGCTACAGAAGCGGAAGACAAAAAGAAGCACTGAAATAAACTGGCAGCATGTTTTGTTTTGCTTTATTGGGAATTCGCAAGGTTTCTATGATGCTGTACGTGGTTTGTGTGACATTAAGCAGGGGCAGCAAGCATTTTGTGAGCTTATGTATACAGGATCTAGAATAGAGTATTCCTCAATGAAGGTGCGCTGATCAACACAGAACACAGATGCAATACAAGATACTGCGAATAGTAGTAGTTGCTGAATTTTTTTCTGCTCAAGAAATGCTTTCAGACAACACAAGGTTTTCCTAGTACAGTAAAACCTCGTTAATACATGGTGGGGAATGTGGATTGGGTACACACTAAACGACATACTAATTATTAATACCAGCAGTGGCAGACTGAGCAGATGTGGACTTGCTGGCAAAAAAGAAAATGTGTTCATTCTCACTCAAACACACATGCAGACAAGTTTTATTTGCAAGCAGGTAGCAGAACATCTGTTTTTCACTTGCTGCCGCAAGCCAGTTTCTCCATCAGGCCCCACTTCTCTATGAACGCTCTCATGACAGTCGATGCACTAGCCGTGCCAGATACGAAAGGGCCATCATCTGCATCGTCGCCGTGGATGACCACGTGGAAGCGCTAGAAGCAATGGAAGTAGGAAACGCATCATGGCTACCATGTTTTGAAATCACTTTTGGTGGCAACAGTAGTCCGTGCACCACAATTTCATTATCTATGGTTTGCGCACACGATATTGTGCCGATTCCACACTTGTACGCACTGAAAAATTTTACTGTTTGATGTGCGTTAAAGAGACTATGGCTTCAGAAGTCTGCCAACACACGAGGTTCAACGGCGACAGGGCAGAGAATTCATGACTATATTTAAACCATAATTACTTATTACAAAGGTACGTATTAACGAGGCTTTACTATATGTACATCTGCTGTTCTCATATAAGTTCTTGCTTGCATTGAGAGTCGAGAGGGCTTATGTGATTAACGAGTCGCATGCACACCGCCACTTTTCTGCCTTCTGTACACGAAGCTTGAACACAGATTAAGGCCTTCTTTTTTTTACTTTGTACAACAAATAAAAGGTTGTGGTAATGTTAAACATCGTAATTAAGAATTTGTTGCTGGAGCTACTTACACTTTTCTTGCCCTTTGTGCCACTTTCACCATTTTATGTGCACAGCGTGCTCCATATTAGGTGCTTGGCACAATGGTTACTTGATGAAAGTGCCGGAATTGCTGAATTGTTTTAAGGTGAGAGTGCTGTTTGTGTGTCCACGTTTTCTTTCGGAGGTAGTTGTACAATTCTCAGAGCTTCTATAATTAAAAGTTTTATCTGGCTATGTTATGCGAGGTAAAAAAAAAGTTTGCTTCCAGTCGCGTACTTTTTAGGTAATGGGTATCTCGAGTAACGTGGGCTTGCTTGCTTACCAGTTGCAAACACTTAGCAAGACCATTTGCAATTATTTCTCTTCTCACAGATTAGTTATTGCATCTCGTCATTGTTAGTTTTTAGTGCACCAAGATACATTGTCTTGAAGCGTCTGCAGGGTTCTTTTTTTTTCTGCAATTTATTTTTCAAAGGGAATTAAGTGGGGCTGGAATTTTGTTCGTCTTGTGTCTGCCACTAAAATGATTCTCTTTTGTTGTCAAGGGCTGAATCTGAGCTCTTGGTTTAGTGCACCCAACTGTTCTAGCTGCTAACATTTAACCATCCATTGTTTCTCAGCTTGTTGCTAAGACAAGCTACAAAAAAAATAACTTGCCTGTATTGGAAACTGCTTCACTTGTTCAGACAGCATTTTGCATACTTATCCCACTAACTTTTTCTTATTAACCGTACCCAGTTACTCCCTCCTGCAAAGTTTGTTGATGTTGAAAAATGTTTGTTGCCTCGAGTTGCACGCTGCCAAGGAGTGTAGTCTAGTGATTGTTTCCAAAAGGTTCAGAAGTTTAACTTGCTACATGTTCCCGTTTTGTACTTTTGGGGAGTTGATTGATGGTTTGAAAACCACTTGGAAGCAAAGTGGCATTTCACCTTGTGTCTCTGAAGTGTTGCAGCAGAGTTTTTGGAAGGTTTTCCTTCTATGTCATTTATTCTGGAATTTCGTTGCGTTTCATTCATAAAGCACCTCTTTCAATAAGTTGGTTGCATAGTTCCTACAAAAAGTGTTTTTGAGTGAAGCTCTCACTTGGATCAGTGCCAAGCTGCATTGCTTTGGGCCTCCTATAGACGTCACATTCGAGCTAATCTGGCATAACTATCGGAGCTACGTGACTTGGGCGAAAGGAGGAATGCTGCCACGGATACCTATCAGCTCTTGTACAACCAAGAGTATGGCATTAAATGTGAAACCTCATTTTTGTATACGAGGTAATCCAAGTCAAAAAGCAGGAAAGTGAGCGCCCTATGTGTAGTCATACATAGTGCCCAAGTAAGTTTTGAGCCACTGGCTAGTAATAGATAGCCTTTGCAGTAATGCCCAGATCAGCTCGAAATGTTGCATATGCATCTTACTAGAGTACTGCATTATGGTGCACATTTACATGCATGTGTCCTCTCAAGTACAGCGCTGCTCATTTCACAGCACGAGTCAGTAGGGTCTTGAAACCTGGCCAAATGAAACATGCTTACATATGCACAGCATGTAGCAGACCTTAATATTCTCTTCTTAATCTTCTTCGTCCTTCATTCGCGTAACAATATAACTGCACTCTTTTATGTTGCTGCAGTTTTAAAAACTCTAATAAGAGTAACTTAGAATGCACCCTTGAACTGTTGCATAAATTTCGGGCAACCTGTCCACTTGTTTTGCATTCGAGAACAGTGCTGAATAATGCTTAAGGTTTGTCTTTGCACTAGTTCTGTAAAGCACTACTTGGTACATAAGACATGAAGACTGTGGTGCACAAGAATGACAGAAAAGTTGTATAACAATAATTACTTTAATTGATCCTGTTTGACATGTGCGGATATGAGCGGACCCTATTAGGGGCCCCCATCAAGGCTCAAATGATGTTACCCGAAGAATAGTGGAGGCATTTACCATCACCTCCCCCCTCTTTTTTTTTAGTTCAAGATATAAATGCCAGTGTGAAAAGTGAAAAAAAGCTGTGCGGCTTCACATGTTCAGTAAAAGCCTGCTTTGGACATGCAGTTGCCTGACGCAGTCTGAAGCACACCATCCAAGCACCTCAATCTTGGCTGCGACTGTGCACTTGACAACAAACAGTTGAGATTGTACTGTGCGAGTTGCACTAAAGTCTTCTTGCATCTTGCATTACAAATAGTGTAGTTCCGAAGTGACGTCATCTGGACTGGCCTTGTTCCAGCAGCCCTTGATTTCCACACTTTAAAGAACATGCCCCCGAGGTCTCTGCTCTGGGTTATGTCTGTGTCACGGGCTTGAGCTTGGTGTGTAAAACGGTAATGCATGCCACGTGAAACCAGTAGCCAAAGAAGCGCTTCGACCAAGCAAGGAAACTGTTTCGTGTGCTTCCCTTCTTTTTGTACAATGTGTCTAGACAGACACTTTGATGCATTGTTCCTAACATTCTCATTTTCTTTTTTGCATTGAAATAAATCATGGCAGACTTCAGAGACGCGTGAGCTCCCTCAAAATGAAGGAAACTCAGCTGAATTGGCAAGCATATACACATTGGAGATTCGGTAGACTAGTAGACGTACTTGTAGTCGACAGGATTTGGTGAACTTACCCATGCTTCCTGCCATGGTGGCTCACTTAAAGAAAAAAAATTGGGCAAATCTCGCATACTGTAGGAACTGTAAAGTCGTTGAATGGAGGTATACACGAGGACAAAAGAAGGCACACTGGACACGCAAGCGCTGCTAACAACAAATCTTTAATTCCTTCGCCGAGGCAAACAAAACTACGTTCAGTGGACAATGTCGTAGATCACATGAATCTCGTTACAATAAAAAAAAGGGGGGGGGGGGAACCAAGCAAAGCACTCGAAAGAACTTGGAAAAGTCAAATGGTCGTGGCATGTGCAGAAAATTCAATTGTTTGTCAGCCAAGGTTGATGAAGTTTTACTGATGCATGCATCACCAAAATAGTTAATTTTCTTGGATTAATTTATTAGGCAAGTGACCTCACAGTTGTTTCTGCCTATGATAACACTCTTATTGTAAAGGGCTCTGCACCAACAACTCTGACAGTGTATTGCAAGAAAACCATCAGGTGTCGTTTTATAGCCTTATTGCTATGCTCACCAAGCTGTTTATTTATGCAACATCCTGTTTGCTCGTCGTAATATTGTTTACAGTACATTGGGATATGATAAATGACACACCTTTCGCACACAATTTTTTTTGTGTGCTTCTTTTGACAGCAGCCTTCAAATTCATTGTGGTATCTATTTTCTTTACACATTGCCCAGTTTACTAGATACTGAATAAACAACTTGAACATTGCCTCGTGCAGTTAGTTTCCTTAAGCTGGGACATATCTGCTGGATGTAGGGAATAACTGCTACATCTTAACGCAATAGCGTTAAGGGCCCCCGTGTCGCAGAAAATCCGCCTTCGGCATCCAGAGTCGGCCATCTTTTTGCAAAAAATCATTCTGAACCACACATACCCAACTGCTCTTCAATCACCAAAGTTGCTCATACATTGTCTTTCATACTTTGCAAAGATATACCTCGAAATTTTGAGAATGACAGCCCACAAACAAATGTCATAAAAAGAAACGCTGACAGTGCATACCTTTTATGTTATATCCACTCAAACTGAAATAAAAGTACGAAATAACAGGAGATCAGCCCATGCAAGAGGCTGTGTTTTTATCAGAAAGCTCGCCTTCATGCATAGCATTTGCCACCAGCATTTCCCAGTAAACATTACGGTTACATAAGCTGCAGTTGCCGGGAAGCATGAAGAGCAGTCTGGGAGCTTTGAATGTTATTGCAATCTACTCTTAAAGGCAAAGCTTATGCGTCCTCCAGATTTTAAGCTTCTGTGTCGCAAGCTTGTAGTAGGAGTCGTAGTGTGTCTAACACAAAAGGTTGCCCTGCTTTTGATAAGAAAAATGTAGCAGTTGGGATTCCCATCATCCACCATGTAGAAGCTGCACGAGGCAATGTTCAATTTGTTTCCTCAGCACCCACTAAACTGGGCAGTTTGTGTTAAATAACGGATCCCCTAAAGAATGTGAAGAGTGGGCGTCAAAGAAGGCACTTAAAAAAATAGTTGAGTGCAAAATTGAGTTGAGTGTACACCGTTGTCCTGTAGCAGTTATTGCAACGGTCAAATGGGACACTGCAAAAATAAACGGCTAAGAAAGCATAGCAATTGGGCTAAAAAAATTACTCCTGATGTTTCTTTTTTTTTTCCGCTACATTGCCAAAGATGTGGGTGAACCCCTTATCGATGAAACACTTATCATAGGCGGAAATAGATGTGAAGTCACTCACCTAATTGAAGCCCATAAAAATTAACTATTTCGTTGACATGTATCAATAAAGCTTCCCTAACTTGACATGCCACGACAGTTTAACTTTCCGAGTTCCTTTGGGCGATCTTATCATTCTTTTTTTCTTTTATTGCAAAGTGATTCATGTGATGTCCGACGTAATTCACTGAAGGTAGTTTTGTTTGGCTCAGGGAAGGAATTTAAGATCATTGTTGTTAATAGCATCTGTGCATTCAATGTGCCTTATTTTGTCCTCACGTTTTTCTGTGCTCTACCATCTTTAGTCGAGATGTACCAACAAGCTCAGATCACCAACCTTGTAGGAACCGGTTTAAATGAATCTTCCATTGGTTTTCTTGAGTGGGCATTTGTAAGGGGTTGTAGAGCACACAACCAAGTTGGACACATTTTAACCTGGAAACGCTTCACTCAAACGTGTGGCTAACGAACATGCAGATGCCATGCATGACGATATTGGAATGATGACAACAGCACAATGACGCAGTGATGACAATCAAATAAAAACAGTGCTGCGACAATGGCATGAGAGTGACAGCATGTTCGTGTTGCAGCTGACATATGCACTTCCTTGCATCATTCGCAATGCCGAACCACCTCTGTTTGCACTATATGCAATGATGGTTCACTCTATGTCCCATACTGGCCTATTCTGCAATTATGCAAGACTGCAGCCACCCGCAAAATGGGGGGAAGCAAGCAAAGAAAGCTTTGCTTTAAAGTGTGGTTTTCATTCTTTATCTGGGAGACAAATGGCAGTATTTTCAGGTGTTTAAGTGTATGATGGCTGCGTTTGTAGTAATGTGGACAAACAGGGAGGCGAGACAATGTACAGGCTTTCTGCCTCAACCACCTGCCCCTGCTATTGCGTAATGCACAGACTATAGTGAAAAAGGACAGTAGAGAGGACAACAGGACATGCACTAGGCTTTCAAGTGGTTCACACTGCACATGGCAAACACATACCAAGGAGGAGAGAGCAAACCTGCACTGCAGGCCTTAAAAGTTTACAGGACATAAGCTACACATTTGTGGTCTTTTAAGGCATGGTGCTTCTAATTTAATGGAACACTACCTAAGTCACAAAAAGCACAACACTCCAAAAAGTTGAATTCGAGGCTACGTGGGTTCAGGTTTGCCTTATTTTGTAATCCCATGTTCCATAAACCTTAGCGGTTGACCGTATGGAAATCCTCTAGGGCAAAGAGCGTGATATGACGACAAAGTGACTGGCATCTGCAGGCCTTACCACATGTGGCATCAGGATAAGGTCGGCAACTAAATGCTGCCACTTTTCACAATAAGACCTACTGGGAAATATTGAAGGGGCTGCCAAGGTCACCACCAGCTGAGATAATATGGCTGAACAGGTGGTGGGATGAATCACTGAAAGGACGAAATAAGGGTAATTGAAAACAAGGCAGCAATGAGTGATTGCATCAAACGCAAGTTTGGAAAGCTAAAGGGGGAGAGCTTGCATGATGATTCTTTTGAGAATGTATGAAGATAAAGTTCATGGGGGTGTGAAATCAAGGTAAACAATGGTTCATTGAAGCTCTGGAATGGAATTACTTAAGTATTGGAGTTCCTTACTTGCTACTATCTTGTCTTTCAATCTACATATTCAGATAAGCCAAAGCAATATTTTAAGTTGACCAATGACCAACATGCTATCATTGCCCGTCATCCTGTCCAGCTGTTCTTAACGTGGTGGTCAGACAAGAACAAACAAACACTTTGTGAAGGACCTTTCAGTGTGAGCAGTGTAAGCATAGATATTTGGTATTTTAGACACATGCAGTGTGTAGAACAAACTGATTTTGTATAGACACTTAACATGGCAAAGCTATGATGAGGCTATGGGAGACTCCACAATTGTGGTACCCAAATAACCTGGCTATGTAAGATTTTTAAATATGCACATTAGTCTAGTGCATACACACTTTCGCGTTCTTCCTCGTTGAAGTACTGCCGCTGCAGCTGAGAATAATTAAGCCCAAAACCCACACAATTGAAGGCAGAAAAAGAGAAACTTCCATGGTTCCTAGAAAGGTTAGCCTAGCAACAGGCTTCGCATGCCGTTCCAGGTTAGGTGGCGAGGGGTGAAAGTTAGAAACAAATTATGCAGAGTGTTTCATAAACAGTGTCAGGTGTACATCCCTCTTCCTCCAAAGCCGCTGGTATCTCTGCTCAAATTTTAATTTGCATGAAGTTTAGCTTAATACCACATTTTCGGGCCCTACTTGCTCCCCCCCCCCCCCCGTATACACTAGTTTTAACCACAATAAATCCAAAGTCAATGTCGTCTGCAGTGATGCCACTCAGAACTTCAAGAGCCTTAATTTGATGGAAGTTACAGCGAAAATGGACCTGTAGATGGATGGATTTTTGTTCGTTATGTTTATAACGTTAGAAGCAGCCACCATTTTTGGGACAAGGTGGTTTTTTTCCAAATAAGACTGTGTAGGCTTAAAGGGCTTTATTCTCAGTACAAAAAAGTAACACCGATCACGACTCGCCAGCTTCAGGATCTTAAATATTTCGCGTGTTGAGAAAGAGCATAGCTGACTTGTTGGTACTTGTTATTTTGCTGCAAGTTCTAGCTGATATTCCAGCAAGACAGGCAAATTTAATGTCGCTTTGAGCAAGTGTACTTCGCTGTTGTCATTCACAGGTGATCACATGGAAAAGTTTAGCGACACTTGCTGGAGTAATGCACTTTCCAGCGAGTGTGCGCATCAAAACTCGCTTCCCAGCATTGAAGTGCGTAGCCTAGGTAGTGGTGCTTCAAAAATAAAATATTCAATTTATGGTCGGCATTAATTGTGAAAACACTTTTTTTTAATGCAATTTCAAATGTTGTAAGCATCCTCATTTCATTTGCAATGAAAACTGCCAATGGAAGCCAGCAGGACTTGGCCACTATCAGCACTTTGTTTCCAAACACGTAGTGCATCACTAGCATGTTAGGTGCAATGCCATCTTGTCCCCACTTCTGACGGCTGATGATGATATCTTGCCATTGTTCTTTAAAGTAAATAATATATATCATGCATCGGCTGATTAATCACTGGCACTGTCATCAATTCCAAATGACACTTTCCTCATGCAGCAGTGCACTGCGAAGTAACACTTGCTCAGAGTGTCGGGTATTACATGGTCATCTACATTTTCTGCAGCTGTCTGCCTCTTGCATGCCTTCCTGTCCCTTGAATCTGCAGTCAATAGTCAAACATCGTGAAAGTGCTGAAGATACTGTTTTAAAGATCAAAGCAAGCCAACACATCGTTTTCTATGCTTAACAGCAAAAAAGGTGGTCCAACTGATATTAGAGGGGCTATGAACAACTTTTTATCTAAGTGGAAAAAGGCACTTAAAGTGAAAATAGGCTATTTCAGAAATACTTTGCTGCAGAAAGTACTTCAATGCACTTAGCAGAAGCAGAGTTATGGGCAATCAAACACGGCCTCCGCTGTGCTCCTGTTCCTTGTTTAATGCCTTGCGTTGTAAAGGCTACGGGGGAGTGGGGCGTGCCCACAATGCTCCGCCTTCTAAGTGTCACCGTGGCGTGCAGTTCAAATTTAATTTTGGATGTTAACATAGACTTCAGATTTTGGGGCCTACGATGCGCTAAACATAAGCCAAATGCGGTTGTCCTCAACGAGCTGCAGTACGCTTTCGTGGTGGCACAACATGGCAGCCGCGGTATCTACATTGCATAGCTGACTGCAGCTACCAATAGCAGCCACGTATGGGAATCTGCTTTATTAAGAAATAAAGCATCCAGAAGAGAGTGAGCAGCAGGCGTCTGTTTGAAAAGAGAGTGTTTGAGAAAAAGGTGACTTTGTGCTACGCTCGCTATCTCCACGCACTGCGTACGACAGCAAAACTTGACCGAGATGTTCAAAGCTGTGTATGCTACCCACGAACTACAGGATTTGTCTGTAAAGTAATGAGACTGGGTCTGGTAAAAATAATTTATTGATCCGATTGGTACATATTATCAAAACGTTTCAATGTAGTCCCCTTGGGCATTGATAGACTGCTGACAAAGTGATTCCCATGCTGCAGACTCCCTGGAAGTCAGTTGCTGCAAGCTCTTTCAGAGACTCTGTGACAGCGCATTGGATGGCGGGAACATCATCAAAACGGTGACCTTTCAGGTTTCTCTTCAGCTTTGGCAACACGAAAAAGTCTGCTGGGCTCATATCGGAACTGTACGGTGGCTGCGGCAAGGTTGCAACCCCTATCCGAGCCAGGTAGGCAGTCGCAACGAAGGCGGTGTGGACTGGAGCATTGTTGTGGTGTAGCTTACAGCGATAGGCAATCTCCAGTCGTATTCATTTGACAGCTCTGTGAAGGCGCTCAAGGACTTCTTTGTAGAACACGGTGTTGATGATTCGTCCCAAGGGTACAAATTCTTTATGGACCAATCCACGCTAGTCGAAAAAGACAAACATTGTCTTTACCTTGGATTTCAACATTCTCACTTTCTTGGGGCGCGGAGAGTTTGCCATGTGCCACTGCAAACTTTGGCATTTGGTTTCAGGGTCATACTGGAACACCCATGACTAGTTGTCTGTTATTACTCTGTCTAAAAAATCCCTTTCACTTTCTCACTTCACCAACATCTTACACGAAATGTCAACTCATCATTGTTTTTGTTCATCACTCAACACTTTTGGCACCAATTTCGAACAAAACTTTTACATGTTCAAATTTTCAGAAATAATTTTCTGAACCACTGGCTGGGAACCATTAGTTCTTGCAACTCCAGCATGTGGTAATTAAAATTTTTTATTCATTTTTTAGCACACTTTTGTTGGGTGGCATTGGTAATGGCAGCTTTTACCAAAACATCTTTTTTTTTTTTGCCATAAAAACCTGGGACCATCGAATCTTGCCAGGAATGTGATGTGCAGTTCTTGCCTTTTGTTTTCAAGATTTAGCTGCTTTGTCAAGTATTTTGAGAATGGTAGCCTTCATAGCCCTCGCTACCTCTGGCTTGAGTCTCGTAAACCTCTCTTGCACTTGTTCAAAGAACTTAAGGTCCAACAGACTTGCACAGTTCATGGTATAGGAACCCTTGTCATCTGCGCCAAAGCTGCTTCTCTTGGTTCTGAAAGTGCAAAAAGATTCAAATTACATACAAAAATCAATTAAGTTAGTCACTTTTCTATTACTGCATAACCAAGCATTCTAATACGGTCGAACCTCAATGTAGTGAATCATCCGATATAACATCGTAAATCTAAAATGCTTCTCACAGATATCAGTGTGTAGCAAATTATACGAGAATCATCAACAAGCTTACGACAATTACCAACTATAACAAAGTTACTTTTCTGTTCAATGCCACTTCGTTACAAGGTCTGACTCTTATTTTTTACTGCTTTTTGATTGTAGATGCCTTCATGCCATAAAAAAATCTATCTAATATCTTTGGCTTCATATGTCATGCAACCTTTGGTCTCTAATTTCAGTACTCTTTTCTGCAGCTGACGTAAAAACATGTTCATTTGGAGTAGGCACTTCAGTGCTGAAAACAACTATACAGTCAAATGCCTTTATAACGAAGTGCTTGGGACCTCTGAAATCGTTCATGACACAGGTCACTTTGTTGCAAAGGTCGCACATCACATACCTCGCAACAGAACTGGGCCAGAATTACTTTTTCATTTTAAAGGTCATTTCATTGCAGAGAGGCTCGACTGTAATTCCTTTTCATTTAGTTCCATCATTCTTACCTGTTAGTTTGATTCCATGAGATAAAAGCTAAAATCACTGGTATAGAACTTAGCTCTAGCTTAATTGTTTGATGATCTTGGTTAGTTCTTGGCACCAGTCCAGTTTCCATCCAGACAAAAAGTGCAACGCACACTTTACAGGTACTACAGAACTATCGGGCATGCGGACATATTGTTTTGAAATGCACTTGTGGTTTCTTTACAACTAAGGCTCACTTTTATTTTACTAGTGCCTGGTACTGTTGTATACTACTTGCAGCACGCATGAATGAAAAAAGTGTCTGCAGCAGACAATTCACCCCGTCTCCCATATAAATGCTGCAAATTGGCTAATGAAGAGCTGAGCTTGCCTAGGAGGTATACAAAATGTAGTCAAGTGCCTCTAGAACAAAATTACCTGTACAACGAAGGAATATTTCTGTCCCTGTTCTATTTTGATCTGTGCAATGGGAACCTTATCAGCAAAGTGACCTGTATAACGAATGATTTCAGAGGCCCTAAGCACCTTGCTATAAAAACTTTCAGTAGACTGCAGCTTTTTGAACATGACTAGAAACAAGTAAAACTCCCAAAGAGGATGTCAAGTTAAAAGCATCATGAGCAATGCCACTTTTACACTGTTGAACCATCATGCTGGGTCTACCTGTGCCATGTCCGCAGTACCTAGAACATGCGCTCCAGACTTCGCGTGGCGATTGCGTCCTCGGATGCCGCAGTGGCGGGTGGAACCGGATACGTGGGGCAGTGATCGTGTGCCAATAATAATTGGTTTACACGGAATGTGCATAAAGAAAATTCGACGACGAGTAACAGTGATGCATTGGGATAAGTTTCGGGAATCACTGATAGAAAGTATCCTCAGAGCCCTCAGAAATTCTTCCTGCTCTATAAGAACTACTCCAGAGTGACACCATTATAACCACAGTTGACGAGGAACAAGCTCAACCGGACCTCATTCTTTAGCAACTTTGGACAAAGCGATGTCAGGCAGAAGTGTATGTGTCAGGGAATCCCAATGTACCAGGTAGCTGTGCACGTGCTAACCATATAGCGGCGAAGGTACATCGGCACGAAAAGCAACTTTCTCGATGACGAGGGTACTAGAATCTTGGATGCGACATTGGAAACAGAGCACTCTGGCGTACGTTTCGGTCAATGGGACGTGGTCATAAGCAACCTGAGCCTGCAACAAACATTAGGTTAGCGATGCAGAGTATGCCACATGAATTTGCACAACATGCTGCTAGAGCATTTTTCCCAAAGTATGATCACATGTCACCTATAAACTGCCCCGAAATTGACGAGACTAACCCAACTGCCAAATCTGAAATATCCAGCCCTTTGAGCATGGCTGAACTAATAGCAGCAATTGAAACTTTAAAGAAACGAACAACACCTGGTCCCCGTGGTATTCCTTGTGAGGTTGTCCAGGACATGGAAGGAACAGCACTTGATGCACTTCTTCAGGCTATTAGTAAAGTATGTGAGATGTAATGTTCCATCTGATTGGAAGCATTCAGTTGTTGTCTTGATTCTGAATCCAGAAAAAGTCACCAAATAACCTGCAGGCATTACGCCCAATTTCACTAATTCAAACTGTCTGCAAGCTCACTGAACAGATGCTGGCCACACGTGTTTCCTGGAGCTTGACAGTCATGATAAATATCTTCCTGCTCAAATTGGGTTTCATTCTTGCTTGGGAACTGAAGACAGACGATGTTTTAAAAGTTTCACCACACAGTCACGCTGTATGCACGGTTGTAGCAACAGACATAATGAAAGCTTATGACAATACAGTAGAGGCCGTGAAATCATTATTGCCAACCATCGAACTGGGACTTCCACCGTGGGTCATGAGATTTATCTACTGATTTCTTCAGAATCGCACTTTTGTAATTAGAGTAGATGGAAGGCAAGGGTGCTTCTTATTGAACGAAACCCCACAAGGTTCCGCTTTGGCACCTCTTCTCTTCAACATTGCTCTAATACGTCTAGCCTGTCAACTACACCAGATTCCAGACGTGAAGCTGTTAATCTATATGGATGATGTCACTTTGTAGTCTTCAAATAAAGATGTCTCTAGACAAACTCCACAGCTTCAAGAAGCCCTTGATGTTCTGCACAACTACGCTCGGCAATTGGGATTGGACATTTTCGCCCAAAAATCAAGCTATGTCGTGGTGGCCAACAAGGCAGGATACAAAAGGATCATGCAACACCCTTTTACATTTGGACTTGGTGCAGTGACAATCTCTGAGGCTTCTGAGGTCCGCATACTGGGTCTCGATATGCACACTGGCTCCGTAAAATTAGAGAGTTCGACAAAAACAGGTAATCTTATTCGTCACATTGGAGCAAAGGCAGCTGGAGCTCGTACTGACGTAGCTCGACAAGTGGTATTGTGCAGTCTTGCAGCAACAAATTTTATATCAGGCACAATTTCAATGGCGGACTTTGGTACAGTTGGCACAGTTGGAGACAATTAACCACGATGCTATGCGCAACCAATCACAGCACTACCCCACATCACTCCGATACCAACCTTACAGGAACATGCCCAGCTCAACACAAATGCAGAGCTTATTTTGCAACATGAAAAAGTCTGTGAAATCAAAAAGAACTTGTTCCGGCTGTCGCTGCATTGCATGCTCATTTTCACTGCGGCTCTTGGATTGACAATCAGCCCTATCCAATGACTCCCTGGGAATTCACCAGCATCACAACTAATAAGCCAATGAAGTTACGATGCAGCAATACAACAGGTATTATTGACGAACACAATATCATTGATGCATCATGTGGTAACACCTGCAAACTCTATACAGATGCTGCTATTTTACCGGATGACGGGACGACATCATTCCTCAGTACTATGCATAATTTCATCAGTGGCCACTGGCATTATTTATCTTCGGCAGCCAGTGCTCTAGTAATGGAACTTCAAGCTATCCATGGAAGCTGTGCAAGATGCTGCATCTAAGCTGCCTACAATTTAGTGGCTATTTAAGAAATCAACAAGGTTTACAAGGCAATGGAAATCTGCGAGACGATACAAACTATGAATAGCGAAACAGCTACTTGTGCCAAGGTACACTGGATTGAAAGCCATGCTGCGAACCCTCACAACATTGCTGCGGACCAGCAGGCACACTGCCCTTCTAATCCAGATCTTCCATTTATTCCCCTCCTACCCCAACTCCTAAACTCACTCCGAGCCCGCAAAATTTTCTCTGGCCGGACACGTGCGCTCTTATCCCACCGTGTGGCTGCTCCCTCCCCCTTCACCTTACTGGGGCAGAGGAAGCTGTGCGTAGGAGGCTTCGGGCCAGGGGGCTGTGATCTCAACATGGAACTGGTCACACTTACCACCGGGTGCTATGTGTCCAGAATGCTCAGCCCCAGCGATGGAGGCAGATGCATACCACTTAATATGAGCACGTCCAACCTTACAATCGGAACGCTCGCATCTCCTACTGCAAGCCGGCCTCCGCTACAGTGTCATAACCAACTATGACTGCTGGATACATGACAACAACAGATTTCACAAAACACTGCTTCAATTCATACACAACACAGGCCTCACAGCCTGTGTTGCCTCACAACATTTCATCTTATTGCATGGTGTTGTTGCATGAACATATAAATGCTGCTCAAGCTATCAATACCGTTTCGGCTCTTTTTTGTCTTTGATTGCTGGTGCTACAGCGTACACAGACGTAGACACATGAATGAGATGTGCATGTTTGGCACAAAGTTCCAACACCTTTAGAACATTGTACCATTTGCTTTTGCACAATGACATGCTCTGCACTATAAGCTAAAGGACAAGGAGAAGCTAAAACAGTGCCAGTAGATTACTAAGCCCTGACAGCATATTGACACGAGTACTGTGCATCACCACTACGGGTACACACTACTACTTGACAATATTACGCCTTCAAAAAACAAATACAAGAAATTAGAAAACAGCCTCATTAAATAGTATATCTCAGCTTAAGAACATTTGTGTGCTTTTTTTGTCTAGTGTTACCTATGCCATTATGCAGTTTCACATATTTTCTGGTGTGAACAAATACATTGCATGTGTTATTCAAGTGCAAGATTGGAGCGCAGTGCTCGGCTGAAGCAATAACTGTGCGCAAAATGACTCAGTATTACATACCTAGCATTAGTGCAGTTCAGCGATGCTGCTGAAGGTCTGTAGCTGTCATCGAGCAGCGCTAAATTGTTGACCTCCGCTTCTTCTGTCTGATCAGCATCCCCAAATAATTTCCTCTGCACTGGTGTTGACGAGGATTGAGCCTGAAGTCCCCACAGCGAAGCAGAAGCATCAGCGGATCGTTCAGGTGTTGCTGGAGGCAGGGATAACTCACAGCTGTCGGTCTGCACACCTGTTGAGGACAGGAGTCGAACACCAAAGTTCACCTGTGTGGCTGCAGTAATGTAGTGCGATATCACACAGAAAGCAACTGTCGTATATCATAACTCAGGTGCTCTTTGAAACACATACCCATTTACTTTCCTCATGTCTGAGCAGTTCTTACTTAATTTCATCTCGTCTCCTCCCATTACGTTTCTTTTTTTTTTTACCCTGGTGTAGGGATGACGGTGTGTCTAGGACTGGGTGACCTCTCTATCTACCCACTTCTCCTTATCGCCTAAACAGTAATTCGCATGACATATGTCATGTACCCACATCATTTTTTAAGCAACAGGTTGCTTTGGCTTATCCCCCCCCCCCTCCCCTTACTTTAGCGTTCCTCAGTTTCTGGCCAGTTTTTTTGTAGGAAAAGTTAATGCCAACAATAGCTGACACTGACATTGAGGGCCCCAATGGCAGCACAATACATAACACCAGGGCGAGAACATTTCCAAACAAATTATCGCTGTATTTTTCATGGCATGTTTTTCAGAGCAATGCATGAGTCACACATCTTGCAAACATATTACTACTTGAACAAAGAGAAGCACATAATTACACATAATGAATTGTGGCGTTACATAGATGATGTTGCAGTCTTACAAATGCATTCGTGAAAGTACCAGTGCAATGGCTTATAGACCCTTTTCATGTTTACAAACAGAGTTCCCAGAAGACTTCCGGTTAAGCCCTCAGTAGCGGCATATGTCACAATAGCCTATAAACTTATAGGACCCTCCAGCTGGCACCAGTTTTGCTGCAGAGTTCGAACGTTTGACAGGTGAATTGTAGTGTTAAGTGTAACAAAAAAAGCCCCTACATGAGCTTGATGTTCAGCGCACGTTCCTTATATCTGAAAACACCAAGAATATGTGCCTGGAGTATACTATGCGACAAAATACTTCTTTTTTTCTTGGCTAACTGGACTGTCGAAAATGGCTGACCGGAAGTTCCCTGGGGTCATGAATGCACTGCTGCGCCATCGCGGATGCAAAAGGTCTATATACAGGGTGATAATTTTTCATTCTTATGGAAATTTAAAAAATACTCTCTCACAGATAACATAATTTTAGTCCTCAATCTGGATTTTTCAGAGGCGATCATTACTTGCACAAGAAATAGAAGTACAGATTCAACTAAATAATAAATGTCCACTGATTGTCTTTTCAATTCATTGCTTTACGGCACATATAGCAATTTACAAATTGTAGGCTAGTGTATGAGCAGTGCGTTTCCACTTGGAATGAATTTGCAGACTTACTCCAGTTTGGAAATATGTGCCATCAAACTTGCCATACTGTTTCTAACAAAACACTCCTTTATGGATTAAACTACAAAAGTAACTGGAATGTCCATGTATTCTAATGCACGCTATGGAAAATTTATCCAAACTGGTGCTATCCTGGAAAGGCATTTCAAGTGGATACAGGCATTTTAAGTGGATAGGTGCCTCGCAAGGTTATTGGCTACAATTAGTTTATTGCAATATATGTCATAATGTAATCAATATGGAAGTAAATAAGTGGATGTTTGTTTCAATTTCTCGTGTTCTTTGAATAATCCAGCTCAAGAACTACAATTTTAGGTGCAACAGGCTATCGTTAACCATTTTATAAAACTAAAATATCACCCTCAATAACCCTTGTGTGCTGACAAAGTATGCCACCTCTGTTCTGTGTAACAAAAAAAGTGACTTAGTACATATGATCGGTACATATTCCAGCTCGGATGTATATCTAAAGCATACAGATCTGTTAATGGACTAGTGAAATATATTTAAGCGTTCTTTGATTAGCTTTAGTTTCTTTTAATTGAGCCACTTGGTAAGAGCCAGTACATGTGTGCCGATTATCAGTCAAGCTTCTAGAATTGGCATGTTCCACTATGATTACTACATAAAACTCGTCAAATAAAACTACATCAAACCACCTTTGTATAGCATCAAATAGGCATTACCAATAAAGAAACTTAGCTTGAAATTGATTTGAGCATGTGCATTTCATGTACGTTAACAGGGCTGAATACCCAGAAGAAAAACGAACTGAAGAAAGCATGGAAATTTAATGAATGCTATTGCGAGTTTGAGTCACATTTTGAGGCAGCAACACGTATTGCTACAAAATATAAGTGCACACATGTACATACATAATATGTGCCTAGATATGAAGCTAAATTCGACAGGAGTGCCTGTCTGGTTGGGAAATTGATTAGGACTTGAGACTGACTCCAACCAATTAATCATATCATCTTATCATATCACTAGACCATCAGATCATATGTACCGATTTGGTTTAAAAAAAATTAAGAATTATGGGGTTTTACGTGCCAAAACCACTTTCTAATCATGAGGCACACCGTAGTGGAGGACTCCGGAAATTTCGACCACCTGGGGTTCTTTAACGTGCACCTAAATCTAAGCACACGGGTGTTTTCGCATTTCGCCCCCATCGAAATGCGGCCGCCGTGGCCAGGATTCGAATCCCGCGACCGATTTCGTTGGAGTCAGTCTCAAGTCCTAGTGCCTAGATATGTATGCGGCCCAACAAAGCATTGTATGCAGAAGGACACTTCCAAAGGTATCGACTCAACGTTAGTTCTATTGGAATTTTTCTATAGATGAGATATATATATTTCAACATGAAAGTCCACCCATTGCAGCAGTGTGGCAGCCCATGCTCACCAGAGCTGTGGTGCCGTGGTGTCTGGGTAGCAGCTGTGCGCAGGATTGCGAGGGTTTGCGTGCCAGCCTCGGATGCCGAAGGAAGGCTGCACTCGTCCTGTATCGTCTGGGTGCTGACTGCGCACCGCAGTGGTGCTCGGCTACGTGTGCACCTCTCGCCCTGCAATGATATCGACACCACTAAAATTGGTCATTGCATTCAGATATGACGTCGTGACACTTAGTGTTTGTGATGCTTCAGGAGCACTGCTCCATAGCGCAGGCACAGGGTACAAGTAAAAAATATAGGTGCATGAAGTGCATGCAGTGTTCTTCCACTTATCACTGAATTATAGAGACATTGCTGCAGTTCCTGCACAATATACCGAGGTACAAGTTTTTTTTTTTTAAATCCTTTTTATTCCCATATGCTTTGTGGCAAATTCTAACAACAAAGAAAATCACTTCCTTAATCACGTGCACTAATTTCAGCGCATGAGCATGCCATTGGTAGCTTGCATTCGTTGCGGTAACAAAAGTGACGGTACTTCAAGTGCAGTGCACGGTGGTACAGTTTAGTACTGGTCCAATCGACATAGTTCCTGCTGCCTGATTAAATGCAATAAAAAATATTGGCAGTGGTTTAGCTCTGGTTAAACCTGGTTGAATTGCGAAAGTTAGCCTTTTGGCTATTCAGTTTGGCGGAGGCAAACCTGGTGGCATAGGAGCTAGGGTACTTATAACCATTAGACACACTGTACAAAGGAATCTTCTGTTCTCTAAGACTAGAGTTACAAGTATTGCACACCTTGGCAGTTTCTATATTCACTTCAGTCCAATCTGGGAAGGCTTCATGAAGAGTCACATACATGTTTTCACTCACCGTTTGCAAATCCCGCTTATGCCACAGTCGATTACATACACAACACACACTTCCAAACGAGTTCTCGGTGAAGCGGCGACGGAATTCGCGTGTAGCTGATGCAAACTGAGCCACTCGTTCGATGTTGTCACTTATTTGCACAGGTTCTTCAGTAGAAACACACACATTTTTCCTCCTCCGCTTTTCAAGCCGTTCGGCCCGTTGTTCTTCTGTTTCCTGGGCACGTCGTCGTCTCTGAATTTCATTCCGTCTAGCACGATAACACTCCCCTTCTAAAGTGGCTCGCTTAGCTGCTTCGGCTTCTCGTCGTTTTCGCAATCGTTCTGCTCGTTGTTCCTCTGTTTCCTGGGCACGCCGCAACCTCTTTCTCTCATTCTTCCTAGCTTGCTTAGCTTTCGCCTTAGAATTTAACTGTTCCGAAGCAGTGGAGCAACTAGATTCAGATATAGACTCTTCGTCGGTAACTTTCATGGCGAGACTGATCGACCAACGCGTAGCGCACCGCTGTATATTCCAGTGAAGCCGACTCGGGGGCCACAGCACACGCGACGACCGGCTCCATTCTAGCTGCGGTGGGGAGTAAGCTGACGTCACGCGTCGTCATAGCAACGGAGAGAGCTAGCTGACGTCACACCACCTGCTGAGCGCAGCGCCGGCTCTGCAGGGGGGAGGGAGGGGGGCCACGGCATACGCGACGAGCGGTTAGACCTGGCGTATTGTTTTCGCAATAAAAAAAGCTACGCGCACGACACGGCTGGTAGGGCAGTAGCAAAAGTTACTCGTTTAGCTCATTCACTAAACAGAAGAAATCGGTGGTATTTGAAGAACGTTGCAGGCGATACAGTTTCATTTTGTGCGAATCCATATAGCTTAATTTACTGGTGCCTGATTTAACAAATGAGACAAAAACACACTGTGCGCACGAGGCAACCGATACTGCAAAGTAAGTGGTACCCGACCAACACATTCACTACTAAAGTGGGCATTAAATTGAGCGTGAAAATGCAGCACTTACCGCCCTGTTTGGAACGAAGAGCGTTGGTAGTGCACCCGGGCGCAGCAAAGGCCTCAACACAGTGCTCATTTCGTGTTGCACCCGCGGGTCGTGGATATAATCCTCCGGCGCGAAGTGGCGACTACAAACGCGCGCATACTTCTGCGTTGCAGGACGGCCAATGCATTGCAACCAGGCAAGGCGCTGCGCTTCATGTACAGGCAGCCTATGGAGAAAGGGCCCTGGCCGATCACTGGGCTTGCAACCGATAACAGAGCATCGACTATGTTTCGACATTTTTACGGGCACGAGACTAACGGTATGATAAGTCGGTGCCACATGAACACTGAAGTAGACGCGAGGGGACGAAAGCATAGAGAAAGATTTCTCTATGATGAAAGAGCCTGATCACGCGCTGGAACGCGGTAAAAAACGGCATAGTTTCGATACCTGCCCACGTGACTGCACGACCGTGGGAACAAGCAGACGAAACGGAAGTACACTCGCCCGCAAAATATTCTTCTTCTTCGTGATTTGGGAGAGGGAAAGTACGCACACGTACACACACGGAATATTGCGGGGTGCGCGAGCGCGTGGCGAAACGACCCTCCTACCCCTAGAGTTACTGTATGGGCGTCTTGCGCTGGAGTTTGAGGTATAGTAGCGGCGCCTGGTGGCGGCGCGGGAAACGACATCTGGGTCGTACCAGCTTGGGTCGTATTGAGCCCTGGCTGTGGCGAAGCACGTTTCTCGGTCGAGTTTTGCGTCGATTCGCACTTTTTTCTGCCCTGTTGCGAGTGCGAAAAAGCTCGTCACTTCTCGTAGACCATGTCGACCACGCTGCGAGCTCGCCGCAGCCTATAGTTTAACGATAACGGGCTCTCCGTGTGCCGTGGGACGTAATGCTGGGAGCAGACGGAATCGGTGACGCCGATCCGGAAAGACCTAGCCCAGCCTCGAGAAGGCGTCACCGTCATTACTTCTGCGTCGTGGGCTGCCATGAGCAAGAAGGCCTGAATCCCAACATCAGATTCTACCGTTTTCCTTCAAGGCCTCACGAAGTGGAGCGTCGGGCACGCTGCATAGCTGCAGTTCGTCGCGCTGAGTAAGCGAAACTTCGCGCCATGCTGACTGTTTCGCCTGTCTTGAAGCTTGCTTGATTATCTGCGTTCTAAATTTCGGTCTTTTGCACCTACAGTCCCGACAGCACACCGACATAGCAGCAGGCATGGCTGGTAATTCACGATTCGAGACCCGGCCACAGCGACAATTAACCATTCGACCGATGCGAAGTGGTTATGTGACCAGGTGTGTGCAAATGACCACAAATGGCCGGGCTGATTCGGTGACGATTCACTACCCCACTACGAGCAGCACAGGTTAGAGAGTTAAATGTGCTCATACTTGACCTCAAGTCAGCATGTTGAGGCAGCGCAGCAAGGTAGTATTGATTACAGCAGATCGATGTTCGAGCGCTGTCATTAAAAGCTACGTCAAGCGAGCAGCTACGAGCTCGCGCTGCAGCGCGATTCGCACGGACGTGCGAGCTCATATGCATTGCATCAGTTATTAGCAGTTACTAAAAGGGACAGATGGCCGCTACGACAACGCAGGCATAACTACTTGTTTAGCGGCATGCAGTCAACAAATATTGCAGGAGGCCCGCCGTTTCGCGGCATGTCGAAAGACCGCTGCCTTCGCGGCGCGTACGATCGTGTGCTCGAGCAGTTCCGTACACATGATGTCTGCTTATCGCTGCTGTGGATTCATTTATATCAAGCATTTCCTCGCGTTTGTGCGCCTGAATCTAGCAACGTGCAAACCTAACCTGAAGTTCCACTTCGTACGCGACTCGCTTCACTTGCGATTGACACCGCGCTAAAACTTCGCCGCTTAATTCTTGAACGGCATACAGGTATTCGGCACTGCATAATTTCTTGCCTTTACGCAGCGTGCCACCCCTGAAAAAATCTTCGGCACCGGATATTTGCTGCAGGCCGTGATACAACAGAACCGAAAGTGGCGGGTCCATATTGTAAACGTGCTTTCCGAAGCAGACGACGGAGCTTGGTACGACCCATTTTAGGACAGAGGGCGCTTTTTAGCACCTTTTTCGCAGCGCCCCCTGGGCAATGCAAGAGCCCCATATGCTACCACAGGACGAGCACATCGAAAATGGATTTCACCGCTGTTTCTGCGCACGCGCGAGGAGCAGTAGCTGCGAGAGAGAAATGTGGGGACTTTTGGTGCTCAAGATTTCTCGTCGTTTAGGTACTACGGGGAAGAAAACCGTTTGCTCCGTTTGTCCCTAGCCGAGCTTGCTGCACAGAATCGACAGAATGCGTGGCCGGCAAGGCGGAAAAAGCCGCGTACGAGGTGAGTTTGTTTCTATTTTGTTGCGACGGTAGCATATTAAATTTTATAGTCGCAAGGGGATACGTTTGGAAGTGAGGTGTCTTGAAAGCATATTTAGCGCCAGCAAACAAGGACGGAAGGGAGACGACAACACATTGCGCTTGTGTTGTGTTCTAGTCTCCCTTCCGTCCTTGTTTGCTGGCGCTAAATATGCTTTCAATTTACCAACACGCTCAACAAATGGCAATGAGGTGTCTTCTCGGATGACTTTAGTGGCAAAGCATTACGTCGTGCCGATGCATTGTTCATTAGTGTCGTTGATCAAGGTCAGCATACCACTCACTTCAGGGGCGCGGGAACGGAAACAGTTTATGAATTAACTGCCGTGCCGATGCATTAGTTCTTAATGTAACTGAGAATACAGCACACTTGGAGGTTCGTGGGAATGTAAATCTTGTACTCTGTATGTGTAAGTATACAACTAGCGTCGTCATGCAATCTGAGCCGTAGATCGTTGTGAGAGCTGTATAGCCACACTGGCAAAACACTACGCCCTGCGGATGAATACGGAAGAAATGTATGCAAAAGAAAAGTGGTCGTCATGCAATTTCATAGCAGTAGACCTTTGTGAAAGCTGTGCAGTAACACTGATATTGGCTAGTTAATAATCCCGGCTGTTACGATGTCTAGCTCATATACGGGGCGCTCTATGTGGGCGAAACAAGGGCTCAGATCACTACAACCGCATGCGAAATAGCTCTGAATGCCTGCCAGTACACTTGTTCGGCGTCTCTGTGGTCAGCCAGTAACAAACGCATTGCACGAAACAGTGAGACTTTGTTTAATCCGCAATGCTTATGTGGTGAACAGGAGAGCAAAAGGTGAAAACAATGTTTTCATACAAGGCAAGTTATCCATGTAGTGGAATTGCATTTATCGTTGGTGTAGTGTTGATGCACTTTCTGAAGTCCAACCTTTAATGCAACTTAGTTTTCGTTGGTGCAAGTGCTTCTACTGGAAACATCCAAAATATGATTTAACAAATCAGGTTGCTGTCTTGTAGTTGTAGAAATTTTCCTCTGGTCATAAGTCTTTTCTGAATCTGGAAGAGCTGGCTGATTGCACATTTCATCTCGAGATAGCTCGCACACTTCCAGCAGCACAGGTTAGCACACTTTGTTGAGTGCAGATGAGCACTGCAAATTCAATCATTTTGATGAGGCACCGATCTAATGCCACTCACTCTTGCCACAGCACTTTTTCAACTTGTACTGTACTTGTTTCTTCCACCTTCCATTTGCAGCACCAGGGCTAAGGCACAACAGCAATAACATTTCTAGCAGAAAATTCTTGCTTCTTGGCATCTGAGCTCCCCATTCATTTGCTACTTTCTTCAAATTTTTCTTTTCATTTGATGCTCTTGCCTTCACACACAGTCAGGCTTCTCCTTCATGCGTTTCTTTAATACTCCTTCTGTCTGCTTCTTGCTCGACATACCGTGCATGCCTTCAGTCATGTCCAATTGATCGATGCAGTCTTGTCCTTTTGTCTCTCTCCTCCAGAACCTGCAACTTTCGACAACCTAGCATTATTTTGCTTCTTTTTGTGATAGTGCCTGGCTATCTGTTGCTGATGCCACACATTCACTTTGCAATGGTTTATTAGACCACATACATAAATTAGTAGCTGTACAAAACCTTGACTCTCCAGCACTTCCACAAAATTCATGCAGAAGTGGAAACAAAGATTACACTTAATTCCTCACCACACATTACTATGTCTGCATCAAAGCTTGATATTACCAACATGTGTGCAGTGTCGTTGCCCGTGCTTCCTGGACAGGAAAGCCAGTTGCTCCAGTTCACAAGGCTAGAACAACTGCGAAGTGATTGAGCTATCTGCTTGTGCTGCATTTTGTTGCGACAAGCTGTACAAGGTCTTGGCTTGTGCTGCAGAAACCGCATCTTTTTGCATGCTGCATTCCTTTGTGATGCATTGAACGTGTCTGCTTCCATTTCCCCTGCTATTTTTACAGCGAAGCTGTATATGGCTAGGTTCTGACCACGACCAATAGTGCATACATCGACAGGGTGTGTAGAAAAAAGTTGCGTCGACAAAATTGAATCCACAGTAGCCTGCTGTGCGCCAGCAGTGCTCAGTGGCTCTGGAGTGGATGGCAGAATAATAAAACGTCATTGTGTACCCACCAATGTCTATGCCTCGTTTTCTTGTGAAGTCGACATCGCTCTAGCGACATTATCAGCAGTTTTACTTTGGTCTAGTCCATACTAGTCCATAATAGTCCATACTAGACCATACGCGTCTAGTCCATACTGAAGAAGAACGATGTGCATGTTAAGAGCACAGGTGTGAGCAACAGCGTGAAGGCAACGGGCAGCTGCTATAGCCAGACCCGTCTTGTCTGCAGATCCGTAATGTCGGATAGCTGCTCTGTGACTGATGAAGAACAGCGTGCCCGTGAGGATCACCTTTGCAAACAGAAGCGGGAGTGGGCACGAAAGCATCGGCGACCAATTGCAGTATATCACAGTGACCACAAAGCAATGGTTACCATGGTGACAAAGTAAATAGAATATCAAAGATAACGAAGTTGTGTGTATGTTTCTTTATTTAATCAATATAGCAATTAACCATATATAACTCAATATACTTGTCAACAAGTACAGCTTCAGCCGGTCTTCCATCTTCACATAGTGGAAGGGCTCTGAATTGTATTTTTTTTATCATTTGTCATCAAACTTGTGCATTTTCTTTTTGTAATGCTACAGCCTGTTTCGTGCCATCACTGTTTTCTCTGCTTTCGCCTATTCTGCAGCAGTTGCTGCCATTGTCTCTTGCCTAGGTGTTGGTCCACATGACATGCTAGAGATGCCATAGACAGTTTAATCACAGGGTGTTCAATGTAAGAGAAGGTCAAAATTACTGGTGTTTTTCATTTTTAAGCAGGCTTTTTTGAACTTTTATGTGATAAAACTCGCTTTGTTGATAAACAAGTGATTATCTTTGACAAGTTGTTTCCAATGACAACATTTTTTATGCGTCGAAAGTTCACACATTTGCCAACAAGGTGCACACACGACTCAAAGAACTTTGAAACTTTATAGGTCTTGCTTCATGCTTTGTCACTTGGTTTGACATTTTATTGCCATTTTTGATCTCATTAACCTGGCAGCTGTGCGGGAATACCGAACTTGCTACTTAGTACTCAGCACGAAACAATGCTTTAAGACCACTGTGTTGTCCACTTGCCTCACCATGCCACTGTGTGGTTTTGATCAGAATTTTCCATCATAAGTACACTGTTACAAAATTGCACATGACAAGTATGTTACCCTATATGCAAGCAATGCACTGTTTAAAGCCGAGCTAAATACTTCACCAAAAGAACTGGTTTCACCTCCAGTCCACTCTCTTTAGTCTGTTGTCTAAACATCCTGCCAAATACTGCCATTGCTATTGTGTCGCACCGCAAATGTTCATTGTCAGTAAACCTTAATTGTTCTGTATGCTAGTGCAAGCAATATGCCTGAAAATGTGCTATGGTGGTGTCCTGTCCTCTTAAAGATGACCAATTTTCCTGGAAACCATAGTAGCCAGAAGAATGGCGTTTAAAATGTGCATCACCAAGGTCCTGCAGAAGAGCAGAGCTCAGTGTTCGAGCCTTGACATCACTCCATAGAATACCTGCATATCATTTGTGCTCAATTAGCCTTGCTGCAAGACTTTTTCCAAGAGCAAGGCCTAGAATGTTGGTCAATTTTTGATGCTCTGACCTAGTTTGATGCGATTTTCTGTGACATTTTTCTCTATTCCTTTCTTGATTATTTTGGATAGTGGCCTTCTTAGGAGCTATTGCTTCATTAGATGTTTCCTAGGAAGGAAAATCTTGGATGCCTTTATACCACACTAGTGCGCATCATCTGTATGGAAACAGAGCGCTGCATGAGCAGAGGTCTGTCTGCGGCAGCTGCTGTGAATTGCGCCCACGCATCACCCATGTGCTGCTCTCGTGGTCTTCCAATTAGCAACGCAGTCGCGCCACACTTCGCTTTGTTTGTGAAGTGCCACACGAGACAGATTGTCCATGCTAGCCAATATATTGCAAAATGGAAACATGTATAGAGCTGCACTCAAATTTCGCATTAGGCAGTTGACGAAATATATTGTAAAAATAACAATTATATAAATACCATGCAATGAAACCAGTCAATATGTACTGAACCAAACTTGTCACCTAATTGCACTGCAGGGAACCCCTGATCATTTTAAGTTACACCAAAGGCTTGTCATATTTAAATAGTCTCTTGTGCACGCAGTGCATGAATGGGATATCATTGAAAAATATGTGAATGCCCTAAGGGAGTGTAATCAGGACTGGCACTTCTTTCACTTTAACTGTCAGTTTCCTATATGTTGCTTCGCTATAGGGAGGTTATGCTCTAATAGAAACAGTTGGAAGACGGTTCTGTGCACCATTGTCACTTGCATCTATATTTTGTTTTGCACTGTGCATTCGTTTCAGACCCATCAACTAGCCCAAATTAATTTACATATCTCATAAAAGCAAGTGCACTGCAGTTGGAGCTTTGGAAATAGGCCTGTGTTTAAAACAGATTCGAGTGGTCGACACATGAAGTGGGCTCATTCATGTGAGTACCCATGTCAGTGCTGTATTGTCTTTTTTTGAAGAGGATTGATCGATTGTTCCTGCTTTAGATAAATGTCTAGTGATCTAGAGAGCATAGTTTAAAAGGCTGATGAAAAAGGGAACACTTTTGGATTTTGCGTGCTAACTACTATCTTGTCAGCTGCTACAGTTTTTGTAAATATTCAGTAAATATATTTGGTGCATCTCTTTTCCTCTGTAACACTTTCATGGAGGTTGCGGACGCTTCCAGACGCAAGACTGATTTATGCAGCAGGCACTCAAGGCGAGAATGCTTTGGCTACGTTGCCATCTGCGTCCACAGTCATCCTGGCACAACCGCCATGGTATGTTGGCCACAGAAACATCACGTGGGTTGACAATATGTGTAGGCTGCTGTGAACACAGTTGGTAGGTGGGCTTTGCTTGCCTTGTGTGGTTTAGATTCCAGCTTATGATCTTGAAAATCTCGCCTTGTGCTTCTACTGAAGCATTACAAGCAATGGTGTCTGTCCTTTGGCATCATTATCTAAAACTTTTCACCTGTGTTGTCATCTGTTTACAGCAATGTTTCTCTAACTTATCTTATGTTCAAGTGCCATTGTAAGTTCATTCTGGTTCACACATTTGACCCATCGTGTCATGTCTCGGCACAAGATGTTACGGAACCTGTATCTGTGAAAATAGAGGGTTTTCACACCATTTTCTCCTCTAACACAGGATACTGATGATGTTTAGAGCATCAGCAAATGTCGATAGCGTCTTGTTTCTGCGGAGAAATCGGCAAGGAAATGCTCTGTCCTGACAGACGCGTGTACCGTGATGAGGCCGATAACACCTGTGTGAATCAGGCCTTCGTGAGGAACATAGTTGTCACTTTACCTTTAGCTATGTCAAGTTGTCACTTTAACTCTGGCTATGTCAAGAATTGCTGGATAAAACACACTTCTCTCTTTCAGAAAGAGATAATTGAAATGTTTTGGAGGTTGTCCTAATTTCCTGCCTCTGGCTTAAGCAGGTGTGCAAGATGCAAGCATTAGGTCCATAGAATTGACTGCACCATTTGAAGGTGCACTACTGTAAATGTTTGGTTTGCCTGCAAGACTGAAACATGCTTTGTTAAGAGTCTTATGGCTTTGGTAAATATTACGTCTCAATGTCCAGAAATACGTCTCAAGATGTTGAACTTTAAAGGGGTACTTACATGATATTGTTGCAGGAAGAAAGCAGGCCCACGAGTGTAAAATAATCTACATTTACAACTGATGTTAATGGCGTTCAGGCAACTGCCAGACTTCGTCTTCATCTAGTCTAATCCAACTTCTTCCTTCCCTTCACCGTAACGTCACCCTCCCGGTGGGGTAGCTCTGTCCCGGTGCAAGTAATAGAGCATCACTTAATGGGGGGACATAGGGCTTCAGCCTGGCGACGTGAACAACATCGCTGGTGACGTTGGAAGGCATTGAAGGCTGGCCGACGGGGGCGATCTTGTATGTCACGTTGGAAAGTTGGCGTAAGATCTGGTACGGACCAGAATAACGGCAAAGTAGTTTTTCCGACAAGCCGACGCAACGTGAAGGCGTCCAGAGAAGGACAAGGGAACCAGGTGAAAAATGAGAGTCTCGGTGCTGAAGGTCGTAGCGTCGCTTTTGAGAAGCTTGCGAGACTGTGAGGCGATAATGGGCTACTTCTCGGGCCTGGGCGGCTAAGTCAATAGCATCGCGAGCGTAACCAGTGCTGGGTGATTGTACTGCGGAAGGTCGCAATATATCAAAGGGCAAGGTGGGGTCGCGGCCATACAACAGGTAAAATGGTGAAAATCCGGCAGTGTCGTGATGGGACGAGTTGTATGCAAAAGTGATGTATGGTAAAGCGACGTCCCAGTCGCGGTGATCGTCGGAAACGTACATGGCCAGCATTTCAGTTAGCTTGCGGTTGAGTCGCTTGGTGAGGCCGTTCGTTTGAGGGTGGTACGCGGTAGCACTCTGGTGTTCTGTAGAACAGGAGCGGAGCAGATCGTTGACGACCTTCAATAGAAAGTAGCAGCCGCGATCCGTCAGCAACTGGTGAGGGGCGCCGTGGTGCAGGATGACGTCGTTTAGTAAGAAGTCGGCAACATCTGTAGCACAGCTGGTTGGTAGCGCTCGTGCGATGGCATATCTCGTGGCATAATCGTTGCTACAGCAATCCATTTGTTTCCTTTGATGGAAATTGGAAAGGGGCCAAGGAGGTCTAGGCCCACCCAGTAGAAGGGCTCTGTAGGGATATCAATTGGTTGCAGCAAACCAGTGGGAGGCATAGCAGGCATCTTTCAGCGCTGACACAGTTCGCAAGAAGCGACATAACGGCGCACAGAGCAATAAATGCCGGGCCAGAAGGAGCGTCGTGAAGTTCCTGGAGCAAGGTGAGTCGAAGGTGCTTGGGAACGACTAGGAGGAGCTCCGGGCCGTCTGGACGAACGCTGCGACGGTATAAAGTTCCATTGCGCAAGGTGAACATCCGAAGGGACGGCTCATTGGGCGAGGAGCTTAGGCGTTCCATAAGTGTTCGAAGAACAGGATCTTTCCGCTGCTCGTTGCCAATATGGAGGAAGCCGGAGAGGGATAGTACACTGATGTCCGAGTCTGCATCAGTATCGTCCGGTTGATTTGCCATTGTGGCGGCAAGTAGATGACGTCTGCTGCGAAGTTCCGTGATTGTACCCAGCACCTCCACCAAAATGTTGCAGGAAGAAAGCAGGCCCACAAGTGTAAAATAATGTATGTTTACAACTGATGTTAATGGCATTCAGGCAACTGCCAGACTTCGTCTTCATCTAGTCTAATCCAACTTCTTCCTTCCCTTCACCGTAACAATATTTTTGACTATTCATTTCTTGTGTTAAATCAAGGTCCTAGACTTCTAAACTCTAGAAAAAATTGTGACAAGCTTCAGAGCGCAGTTAGTAATTTACTAACTTTTCTACAGCCAATTTCAGTGTCGTTTCTTTTTATAAAGTGGAACCTCGATACGATTCTGCTTAATACATTTTTCGAAATGTTGTTTTTTTTCTTTTCCCGAAAATCCGATTTGGTTGGATAATATGTTGGATGATACGATTTTCTTATGATACACTTTACTTTCCAGTTCCTGTGAAGATCGTATCAACGAGGTTCTACTGTATTTCAGTTTTTAATTTATTTCTCATTAACCCTTTATTGACATTTGTTGCCTGCAGGCAACATACCAGAAGTATGTTTGTCTTGCCTAGTTTCATTGTTCAGTACCAAGATTCTGGCTAGGTGTCTTTGGCCAACACTGAATGAGAGGCAGCAACTGTCATTTGTTAGTTTAGAGCAGGAATACTCGACGAGGAAGAAGTTTGGCATGTGACTTAGTTTTCTGAAAGTAAGGTCAGAGGATACAGGCCGATGCAAGATATCCAACTGCGGTGGTGTCACACATCTGAAGTAAAGCAAAAGAAATGTACACCTATGCTTCATATGTGATGAGAGCTGTCTATACAAATTGAAAACAAAGCCTCAGGTGGCTTGGGGTGAAGCCCACTTCCAGATTCCTGCCTGGGGCTATTGTATTAAATAATTACCCCTTCATATCAGTAAAATCATAAAACTTCCCACATATTTATTCATGAGGTGGAAATGTGCACATCAGCTGCTGTGAAATATAACCTCACTGAGCATTCGACCTCACTCAACCTCAAATTTGTCCATGAGGTTGCCATTGCCATAGCTAAAAAATTTTAACAGCCAACCAATCTTGCATCACTTTGGGAGGTTGAGATCAGCTTAGGTTGACTTCATTACGTCAGCCGTGTGAACCTTGTGAGGTTGGCCATCTTTGCATGGAAGTCTAATTCTATGGCCCCCTGTAGAATCCTGGGGTGCTATAACATAAAATGATTCGAAACTTTTCTATTCCAATTCTGCAATCAGCCCACCACGATTGGTCAAAACTTTTTCAGGCCACTCCAAACTTCACCCGTCTGTCATGCGACGTCACGAAAACCGTGATGGCTCTCCATCTGATACACATGTACACACTGATAATGAATGATTAAACCACACAAAAGAAAAATAATTATTCCTGATTCAACGCCTTTTCACCATTAGCCCTCTGCTATTGGTTCAATGTTATTGGGCGACACCCACCTTGCCTGTCTGTCACGCGACCTCACAAAACAGCAAAAACTCACTGCATCAAAGTGACGTGTACGCGAAAAAAAATGCATTAATATGCCGAACAAAACTGAAAATTTTTCTGAATAGCCAGAGACTACCCCGTTCTGAAAGGAATAATATGGCTGCCCGCCGATCGCTCAGGCCCTCGCTACTCGCACCTGCCGGTCAGCATGTATTTATTTGCACATGATAAACCTTTTTGCATGACAGTAAAACGTTATCGAGCCCTTGCGGCATGTATACAGCATCACTCTGCCAACTCTTCCTTGCCGAGGATCCGTTTTAGCGGCATTCTTATCCTTCTGTTGCAAGCTGCCGTGATTTTCGACCAGCCACCGCAAGCTAAGTAAGGTGAAGCGGACCAATCGGAGAAGCCAGCACCACCCTCTTCATGCGGTTATCTATTTTCACTGTGCTGGCTCAGCCCCATCGAAACCCTCTCCACTAGACCGTACTCCTTGCCTCTTGTCAGCCAATTAGATAAGAAAAACCGCTGAGTGTAGGCAATGTTATTGGTTTTGAAAGTGAACAAAGGTGACCTCCTATAAACGAGGAGAGTGTCTGATTGGGTTCAGACCACGCTGCAGGTCACCGCCCAATGCTTGCACCGGTGGTTACGTAAATTTGATGTCAGGAGATTGGAATCAAAACAGTTTGAAATCATTTTATGTTATAGCACCCCTGAATGTGCTTTACTTTAGGTGCGTTCGATTCGCCTGCACCGCCTGAACGAGTTCACAAGTTGCACCCAGCCATTTGTTCCAGTGGCGCCCGCTGAACCACTCCGTTCGTTTCAAAAGGTGCAGGGCTGGTTCATGATTTTGCTGCACCTACTCCGCTGTCGGTGCCGATTTGGTACAGGCATACAGGTGCGACGCAGCAGTGCAGCAGAAAATCCAGCACATGGGCGCAAGCGCCATTAAAAGCCCGCTTACGCACGTCTGATGTGTCTACAAGTGTGGTTTGTAGTTAGGCCCACAAGCTGATACTTGTAGTTCACGATCTTTCAAATGTACGCACTCTATGCACATTAATTGGGCATAACATAACACCTGCACCGCATCTGCACCTTGCCATTCGTTTTGAGTGTTGCGCTGTGCCTGCACTGCAGAAACAAGCTGCACAATTTCTGAACTTCTTGTGAACCTCCGTTAACTGGTTCACAGTTGTGCAGATGAATTGAACAGACCTTTTAAGTGCTTCCACATGAAGTTCTTATTTGCCCTTACGTTGCTTGGTGGCCTGATGGCTGCTTTGATTCAATTGATTCAAATGCTAGATTCAACATTGAAAAAAATTCAAGGATATGAATGCTCATGAAGGCCAAAATTCAGTGACATACAAATGCATTAATTCTGCACATAAACTAAATATTGTCAAATTTCCTTCTTCCTAGCTGCATTCAGTTAAGCATGCTACTAAGTTGGAATTGCTGGAAAAGTGTAAAAAAAAGGCAATTCTCTTTTATAGTGTAGACTGATAACTGGCCTTACGGCCAGAATTGACGTGCTTACCTTGAGGAGGATGCTTTAGTTCAGTGCCAACTCTAATCTCTTTATTCAAATACATGTAAAATGCAGAAATGCTTTTGAGACAACTACTCGAATAATTTCAATGAAATTTGTTGCATTTGAGAGAAAAAGTTAAATTTTAGTCATTCTAGGCTGCATAATCTTGATTTAGGACCTTCAATATTTAGGAAAAATTGCTGAGAGTCAGTAAGCTTAAAAAATATAAGCACAAAGTTTACAATGTCATAGCTTTTGTATCAAGTTGCAAACTTCATACGGACGTCCTTTTAATTTCACAATTTTCAAATTTTCCTGCCACAAAACATTGCCCCCTAAAACAGTGGCTACATTTCAGCGGTTTTTTTTTTTGTAAACAGAACCAACCTTATCGAATTCTGTTGCTGGCTTCAGAGAAAAACTATTTCTCTTTTCCCATGTATTCAGATAGGAGCTCCCGAGATAAAACTGCCTCCAAGTCAGGTAAACCATTGTATTAAAGGACATAAGGAGGAGGAGGAGAAGAAAAAACATTTATTACAGAAAAGAAAGGAAAAGCAGGTGTCCTTCTGCTTGTGTGGGAGGCGCCCTTAGTCCAGGACTCCTGCGGCTCTTGCTGTCTCCCGGGCTCGCCACACCTGGTGTAACAAGAATTGTGTTCTCATCTGAATTACTGGAGTATACTTTTTCCTTTGTCATAGGTGGAAAAGTAATCAGCAACGTTCGCACACCTACACTGTCCTTATTGGTATGTAGTGTGACTAAATTCTGCTTCTGCATTAGTTGTGTTGATAGCATGCTTGTTCCAAATTCTTATTTGTTCCTTTTGCTACTTTTCATTTTGTTCACAGAACTTTCCAAAAGGGGAACGTATCCAACAAAATAAAGCACTAATTTACTTTCATGCTGAAGATTCATAACTCTTACATATTGATGTGGTTTTTACCTGGTGATCTTCACTGCACTAAAGAGTTATGAGATAGGTACTAGGGTATCCCAGCAACATCATGAGCAAGCAACACCATCTTCTCTCATCTCTTAGAGAAAAAGAAAATTCTTTATAACTTTACTTCACTCTGCAAAATGCTTAAAGCATAAAAATATCACTCGTTTTTTTATTTTTACATATTATATTACACAAGTGCATATTAAACAATGAACAGTACTCCTCATTGTCTTCTCCCATCCAGTCATCCCTGGCCCAAGACTATGCAACTGCCAGGTCAGCAAGCCAAATTAAAGAAAGTGTACCACACATGAAGTAGGACGCTGAAAAACTTAGATAAATTGTGTTGTAGTTTAACGTAACCCCCCTCCTCCTCCTACATGACAAAAACTTGTTTGCATGTCAAGGTAGCATCAGAAAATACTAAATTTCTTTTCTGATTGAAATTAAAGCTGGAAAGTGTTCTATCAAGTGCAGAGGGCACAAGAGCATTAGCAAATAGCGTAGCTTTCAAGATTTTTCACACAGTGCCTATAGGTTGCCTTGATGCAGCCTCCAATCTCCCTTGTACTGAAACATGCACACACATTATACCTCCATTGATACCGAAGTCCCACTCAAAAGTCTCTGGCCACCGCAAATCATCCTGCATATACCGCTGACAAGGTGTACATCTTTGGAGAATTTATTTCTGATTCAAACATCTGATGGGCCAGAAAACTATAAATTTCGATATGTCACCAATAACCAAAACACAAATTAATATTCCTGCTTGCAGGGACACAAACTGATTGCTGTTACTGAACAGCGCTCCGTGGCATTCAAGTGAAGAATGATCTTGATCGTCACTTATATGAATAATCATTCGGTTGTATGGCTGGGATTCCTAGGTCATGTGAATTGCAGTGGAGCTGCTTAGTGTAGTGACTGACTTGGGGCTGCTCAATATTTTTTTTTTTTATGCCACTCTAATGTCCGCCAAATAAAAGAAAATGTTTCTTTCTACATTGTGTCTTATCGTTGCTTTGCAATTTGCAAGCACAGTACAGCAAAAAGGGGCCTTGCCTTACATTGGTTCTATTTGAAATAGGCAATAACTATTTATTTCGGCATACATGCTGCAGTTTGTGCTCTGCAGGTCTCCAAGCATGAGTGCCTGCTTCCGAGAAGACGACAGCTGTAAGAAACAAATGACTCTGTGTCACACAACTACAAAAACATGAAATTGCCTGCTTTATGATAAATACAAAAAAATGGCAACTCGGGCAGACTGGCAGAGCAGTCATCAATAATAAAACAAGACATTGCACAGTTTATTTGCCTGAGAATTGAGGTCTGCACATCAAGCTTAGCAATTCTCTGCAGCTTGCTCGCCTTATACAATGAGCCCACATTGTTAGCTCAACATATCCGTTTGATGGATTTCACAGTCCTCTTTACCACTCTGCCTGTCCCTTACTTCACCAAATATGTTGTTGCTGTGAACACCACTGAAATTACAGTGGAATCTCATTGATAAGTGTCCAGACAATGGTAGCTGTCATTCGTTTTAACATCTAATTCAACAAACCAGTTGGGCAAGGGCCTAAAAACCAGCAATTTGGAACCATCAAGTTACAGTGCACAGGGCTGGGCAAACACTTTGAAATTGGGTTCTAACAGCACAGAAGGTTAGCACTACCCGCCATGGTTGCTCAGTGGCTATGGTGTTAAGCTGCTGAGCACAAGGTAGCGGGATCGAATCCCGGCCACGGCGGCCGCATTTCGATGGGGCCGAAATGCGAAAACACCCGTGTACTTTGATTTAGGTGCACGTTAAAGAACCCCAAGTTTCCAAAGTCCTCCACTACGGCATGCCTCATAATCAGAAAGTGGTTTTGGCACGTAAAACCCCACAATTTAATTTAATTTTAAGGTTTGCACTACCTTTCCAAATGCAGGCACATTTAGATGAACAATCACATTTAAGGTGGAGCTTATGTGCTGCTGATCTATGGTGTAAAAACACACATTTTGCTTTAAGTTGGCCTTGTTAATCAAAGAAATATATGTGCCATAGAATCTTGACTGTGGGTAATATTAGTGATAGCCACATTAGACAACTGCACCCATCCTACTGGAGAGCTTCTTTGCATTCTCATGGGAGGAACTTTTGAAGTTCAACCATGTTATAGTTCTGTACAGCGAGGGCAATTTCGTCTCAAGGCCAATGAACCAGGAACGCAAAACATTTCTCTATGGAGTGAACAGCGTGCCCTACTTTTTTAAACTTACTAAGCTGATTGAGCATATTTTTTCTGTCCATATCGCCAACAGCAATCTGCCAGTATCCAGAACGAAGATCAATAGAAGAGAAATAGCTGGAATTGTGGAGGCAGTGAAGGGCATCGTCTATATTTGGGAGCGGGTAGACGTCCTTCTTAGTAATTTTGTTCAGATGACGGTAGTCCACACAGAAGCGCCACGTGCCGTACTTCTTAACCAAAATGACAGGTGACGCCCAGGGACTCGAAGAAAGCTTAATGATGTTTTTATCTAGCATTTTATTCACTTCACTTAGAATTACTCGGCGTTCCGATGCAAAAACTTGATATGGTCATCGGTGAATAGGCGTAGCATCGCCAGTAGAAATCCAATGCTGGACCGCGAGCGTCTGGCCTAAAGGGCGATCGTTTGAAGTAAAAGATATCTCGGTAGGACGATAATACTTTGCAAAGGCTGTCAGCCTGCGCAGAGAACAGGTCCACCGCAACCATTTTCTTTATGTTGGCATCGATGCCCGAGGCTGGTGCGAGGGGCATGCTAAGCTCAGAAGAACCATCGCTTGATAAAGCTGCTACATGATGGTCGCCGAGACAATCAACGTTGACGAGGCAAATACCTTGCAATAGGATTTGCTTTCCCAATCCAAAGTTAAAGATAGGCATGCGAGTATGGTTAGCAGTAACAGTCAGAATGCTGTGAGGCACGGTGACGTCATACTGTAGTGGAATGTTGGGCAGGCGAGTGACGAGGTACTCGCCATCAGGAACAGGTGGACAACACAACAGTTCAGTATAGGCTGTTGACTTCGATGGCAGGCGAATAAAGCAGGTGGGGCGTAAGCGGCACTGGGGTGCGTTAGAAGGTTCTATGAGAATCGGCACCTCAAGGCAAAGGGTACTGGCAGAGCAGTCAATAAGAGCAGAATGCGCAGAGAGAAAATCGAGTTCGAGAATTAGGTCATGGGGCAGTGAGCAATCACGGTGAAAAGGACAGGAGTGTGATGGCCGGCAACGCTGACACATGCCGTACATATGCTGATGATAGGCACAGTACCGCCATCCGCAACGCGACCAACGCGTGCTGACGCTGGGGTGAAGTGCTTTTTCAGTCGTCTTCGGAAGGCAGCACTTATAATATAATAGAAAGATGTGCTCCTGCATCGATGAGTGCAATGACAGATGTAATGGTTGGAGTCGGGCATGAAATAGATGGTAGCTGGCCCATGCGGTCATCAAACTTACCCACGCTGAGGACGTTATTGAAGGGAGAGACTTGTTCTCATCAAGAACGAGGAATCTGGGATTTATTTACAGTATCTGCATGAGAATGTTACACTTCATCAGTCTACAAGACTGAAAAAGGAATGCACCCTGAAGAGCTGCCAACAGCTCCTTAAATACACTGTCCTCCCGAAATCCCTAGGTGACGGAACACAGCAGTTCACCGCCCACCAATTCGGAGCGTCCAAAGTCATCATAACCAACCCGCCTTTGAGGGGCAGGGTTTACGCACACACTTCTGCACAGGTTGCACTGACCACACCGAGGTGAGAGGGTTTTCGCAGACACTGTGCTTGACCCGAGCAGGCGCCTCTTTATCCCAGAGTTGACCCTGCAGTCAGTGGCCGCCGCATCTGTCTGTTGACTGACGCGCGAGACGGGTTCAAAGCTGCATGAGACGGCACCACAAAATATCTTCCAGGAGCTCCCCTGCTCCAAGCAGACCTTCACGGTGTACACGCTAACAATACTTGCTCCGCCCACTGTGTCTAGCCATCTCGGCGCCCTTCCGTTGGGGACGCGGCGCATCGTCCTCCTTACAAAACCAGTCGCCGCCACAGCCATGGTGGCGCCGATGGGCTGGGGACTGATGTCTGGTGGTCCTTTCAAAGCTAGTCGTCACAGCAGACCTGGTGGCGCCTTTCCGTCAGTCCCTTCCTCAAAGATCGCCAGCCCCCGCTGGTCGAACGTAACACAGGATACCTGTCAATGCCAAGAAAGTTTTGGTTCGTAGGTAACATGAGCAGAGAATTTGAGGGCAGGGTCGACAACACAGCTTCACCTCCAGAAGCTGTAGTGCCTAGTTTTTTGGCTGCATCCAGGAGGCGATAGGCGGCGAGGAGAAGTGACGGGCCTGGGGCGAACGAGACTGATGGCGTTGAGGTGAGGGCGAGTGGCTGTAGCGAAGGTTCGGAGGTGGAGCATCAGTGGCAGTGGGTTCTAGACGGGTGGCATAGGGAACAGTAGGTCCAAAGGTGCAGGAATAAGCGCAGGTGTATGTCTGAGGAGGTGTATGTCCATTGGTTGCGGCAGTGACGAGCGACGTGGTCGATGCGACAGCAGTGGAAGCAGATCAGCTTGTCATCAGGGGTACGCCATTTGGACGGGTTGCGATATGTGGCAGAAAAGGAGTGCCAGGGACGAGGAGGGCCGCTAGAGAACGGGGGAACGCTGGGTTGAGTCGTTAAACACACAGAGTTCAGACCCACGTTCTCAAATTCCTGTCTGACGACGGCCTGAATCCTGGCAATTGTGGGTGCTGGCGGGTCGAGAGGTGTCGCGGAGAAGGCTGGCCAACAGGTGGCCTCGAGCTGGCGGCGAACAATACGGGTTAGGTCATCACAGGTGGTCGTCTGATGTGGTCGACCCTCACATGTCGACTTAGCAGCAGTGTTGGGTAGCTGCGTGATGTGGTGTGTGACACGGCAGCTCTTAGCTTATTCAAGGCGACGGCATTCATTTATCATGGCGCTGATAGGAAAGACGTTGCCGAAAACAAAAAATTGAAAGCATCGTCGGCGATGCCTTTTAGCCACCTTTTCTGCTGCAGGCATAGTATCGTGGGCTTTGTGGCAAAGAGCCAAGACGTCTAGGATGTATCGAATGTATGGCTCTGTAGATGTCGGGACACAAGGCGCAAGAGCCTTTCTCGTGGCAAACTTGCGCCTGAAGGGGTCACTGAACAGTTCTCGTAGCTTTACTTTGAAACTGTCCCAGCTAATTATCTCGTCATGTGTTTGGAGTCACACACGTGGGGTGCCACCGAGATAAAAGATTACATTAGCAAGCATAATTGTTGGATTCCACCTGTTATTAGCACTGGCGCATTCATAGAGCTTGAGCCATTCATCAACGTCCTGTCCCTCCAGGCCACAGAAGAGACCAGGGTCACGATGTTGGGCAACCATGACGATAAGAGCAGTCGGACAAGCTGAAGCCGTTACAGATGCGGTCTCGTCACCGGGAGGTATGGTGACAAGCTCGATATGCCGACCACTTCGGAGTGCCGTGACGAGGACGGGGATCGCTAACCTCCACCAGAATGTTGCACAGACACAGACGAAATACAGAGATGAAAGAGGCTATTTACATGCTATTTACACTGGAGCCAGACAGCCAGGCCGACACTCGCTCACGCCATGAGCCCAGACACACTTCATCTCTTCCTCGCAGCGGCTCGTCTCTTGAGCCTCTCTCGATGAGATCGTAATAATACGAATGTCTGTACTACATAGTGTGGTGTGTAGTGCATGGCATGGTACGGTAGATGGAGAGAGACAAGAAAGAATGTGCACGCAGAGGCGAATTCTGTACTGGATGGAAGACAACGTTGAAGAGCGTCCAGCACGTGAGCACGCAGCACTAGAAGAAAAGAATAAAAGGAAAAGGCATCCAATCAGAAGAAAACACGGAGCTTCCAGGGGCCAATCAGGAAATAACAAATCGAACAGAGCGGCAGAAAAGCGAGGTGCGCTGGCAGAAGAAGGGAGAGTTCCAGGAAGCGACGCCAAGAGAACGTCGGCCACCGGACCGGGAGTTCAAGACCGGCCGGCAGGTTCCGGACCCGAGCCACCAGGACTTCAACCAACCGGGACCTCCTGCCAACCCGTTCCTGGGCTTCGCCACTCTACCCGATCATGAACTGCTGCTCGAAACCGGCGAGTTTCTGCGCTCATGGGCAGAACGAGAGCAGTTGGGCTATGGGCCTGAGTTCTACGCCCAGCTGCCTGACCAGAACGCCACCACCATCTGCCGCCGCCTGCCTTTCCTCTTCAAACTGGAGCCACTACACTCTGGCCGCCTATTCATCTACCGATCCCATCGACATTGCGGTGACACATTACATTTTTTTCTGTTTTCCAAATCTCCTTCACTAATGAGAAATTTCGCAGCATCCCCCCTTCAAGTATTTATTGAAGAAAACCTTCAATCAAGAATTCATTCATGCTGATGTAATTATGCAATGAATTACAGAACTTCATTCAACTTCCTTGAACAATGAATAAAGAAATTAAATGGAAACCGTTAGTCAGTTGGACTACACCTTAACGTGCAACATAATTGGTGGATGTATATCCATAATTTATTTCCTTCCATGTCCAGTTAATGTCCAGTCCAGTTAATTTCATTGATCTCAGAAATTTTCTAATTTTTGTTTGTGCTTGCATTACTATGACCACAGCTAAAGTAATGCAAGGCGGCAAATTATTCACTGCTGCCAAAAACCTAAATTTTTTTTTTTTGCCACTTGTCAGCAGCATCGCAAGTGGAAAACTGCTTAGCAAGATATGTATCTAGCAAATACATATGCAGTTGGCATCTTCATAACAACAGAGAGGTGGATCATGCTACACTGAGGCTCAAGGGCTAACTGGACAAACCTAGCTGAGCTAGACAAGGGTGGACCAGTGCATGGCACTGGCTCGGATCAGACCAGGGAAAAGTGTCCATGCAGTGCTCTACTTTTATGCAATGTTTTCAAGTACTGAAAATTCATCCTTAAAAATTTCTTGGTCATGCAAGCATACTATGCTCTTCTATGTCCATCACAGTTGCGTCTCATTTTCACAACTACCTAAGCTTTATAGCTCAATATAGCTGTAAAAATAAGGTATACTGAAGCATACACTAATGTTTTGTTTGTGTGTTCCTGTCGTATGTTGAAAGGCAACATTTTGGTTGCAAGGCGACTTTCAGTTGTTTTGCCTCGGTACCATGACAATGACGTATTGTTAAAAATTCATTCAACAAGAGAGATAGCAGTTGATGCCACAACGTCACGCTTACCTTTTAAGTAGCCGGAACACATTTTTACACAAAATGAATTCGCCCAAGGCGCACGATCACCAGGTCACTACAGATGTTGGTAATTAAAGCACTATTTATTTCACACAACTGTGGCACCTTCCTTGCAACTGTTGCATCATCCTTTCCTTAAATTCATTTCTTTTTCACACGGAAGGGGTGGTTTGCATAAAATTAAAATATCCTGATGCACAAAAATACGGAGCAGTAAAGAAAGGTAAAGCGGCAGATGAGCAATATTCTCGCTCCAACGTAGTGACAAATGAGCTGCTGCAAATGCTTCTTAACAGTCATGCTTTAACGGTGCGAGTGGTGCCTGCACTATGTTTAGAAAACATTTACGATGCACTACCGATGTTTTGCTTCGTTTAACATGCGAAAGGTAAACAGCGCGACTCTGCTGTTATACTCTGCGTTGTCGCAAACTAGTGAAAGGCGTCAAAACGCATATACAACGCGGAAATGGATAAAGTAAGGCTATCAAAAGCTCACTTTAAATGCAAATCGGAGCGTCGAACCTACGCGTCTTGTTGGAAAGACGAAGCGAGTGCTCTTCAAAACGCAATAAACAATGGCCACATATCGATTTATCAATAAAGACCGTTATAAAACGCTTCTGTGTACTGGCGGTGCAAAAAATAGAAACCGTTTGAAGAATTTAAACCATTAAAACTGGGACTGAATCCTTCAATGACACGGACGTCCTGCAACAAACCAATGGAATAACTTCCGAGCACGGAAAACAAGATTAACGCTTACAAAAAAAAAATGGTTTTGCTAGTTTCTGTTTCGGTTTCTGATGCATGAAGCGCCACCTGCTTCCTGCAAAAAGTGCCATGGCAGCTTCCTGTTTACTTTTCGAAGTTGGCGTAACTAACGCAGCTGAGTCTCGAAGCTTTCGTGTGCCGTTAAGCATAACGCAATGTCATTAAATAGATGCTGTGTGTATTTGTGGAGCCTCTAGAAAGTCCTGCATCGATACGTGTGTGTCTTTGTACACGCGCCATCTCTGGAGGTAAGCAAACCCCTCAGCCAGCTTGCGCCGACCTTCGTTGCAAGGGCAATATTTGTAATTTAACTACATGCTTTATCGGTATACAACTGCCACTTTCTTATTGGCCTGATGAAAAGTGGTATTGAAACCACTACATGGGTAATACCGTAATCTTAATCTCTACCGTAATCTACCGCAATCTTAACCTGCGTTTTCGTTTCCTTCAGTTCTAGTTCGATTTCAAAACAAGATCCCATTTGTTGGTACTCATCGTTCATTATATGCTTAGCATGTTGGCCTCGCCCGATTTGTCCAGAATAATATATATATCATCGCCTTATAACAGACACGTCGGTATCGGAGAAACTCGCAGGTGGGTGTGCCGTTTTCACTGCCTAAAGTACGCATGAACGACGTAGATAATGACATCTAGTGATTCATAAATAACTTGGAGTAAAGAAATGCTGTGTTGCTGCGAAATTTTAGTAAAAACAAAGCAAAGATACGCCTGAAATGTTTTTCAGTGAAATATTTGTGCACATATTTGGGGACGTCTTCTGAAACGTTCCACTTCGGCGATAGTTTGCCTAGGCAACAATTTCGCCTTCAGGCGCGCGCTGAGATGATAAGATTGCATAACAAAATACAAATTGCATAGCAAAATACAGCGGTGACTACCAGCTGATGCTTTTTGCGGGAATTACAATATATGTAGCAATCAAAATGCAAGAAAAAGTAGCAACAGAAAAAAACAAATTAAACACCTGTGAGTTTACTCAACCATGCACTTGTGCATATATATGCGCTCACAGGTAGTTCTAGCTTTCTTTTATTATGTCCGTGTTTTGCTGCACTACCCAGATACCATTCCATGATGACCGACCAACAAGCCCATATTGCCACCCTTGTCGATTTCATTTCTAGTACAACAGGCTTTTTTCAATATGTTCCTCGGGATTCCGGGCATACTGTTGCCCTCATTGCCATGGCTGCCAGCAGCATGTGTGTCCTAAGGTTCTGTATTCATAACAAGCAGCTTTTACAGGATATAAAATCGTTGTTTACTGGTTGCGCACTATTCGGATGTCGGTCATGGAAAAAGAATTTTGAAGATTGTATGTGCTAAACAACTTCAGCAGGCGTGTCTCCACAGAGATTACCTCAGCGTGCAGATGTTTGATCAGTATGAGCCGTGCGTCGCAAGGAACCTTCTGTGGAGGCACCTGCACTTAGCTGATCAGGTCACCAAGTTTCTTTGGCAACCTCAAATAAGACTACTACGGGCTCATGTGAACAAGGATTGACAGAAAGCAACAAGTGATGTCTATGTTTCTGAAGGTTTCATCCTACCCAACAGTGTGTGCAAAGTTCTTGGCCTCGGTCCAAAATTTGCCCAAGCTACCAGCTGGACTAAACCGGAACTTCCCTGTCCGTCATAAGTAAAGTGTCCAGAAGAGCCCCGTAAGAAGATGGTGTGAGGATGAACTCGGAAGGTTTAGATGCCCCGTTGTGATGCAAGCCCCAACCTTCCAAGTTACCTGTAAAATGTGTAGTCTTACCTGAAGAGCAATTCATTGTGTGTCATACCAGCTGACAAAGAGCGTGGTTTCGCAGTTTTTTCCTTTAAATGTTTCTTGGAGAAAGCCAGTCAAGCAATTTCTGCAGTGTTCAATGAGCGTAAGGATGTATCACTTATGAAAGTAGCAGCGAAACCAAGTGAAATTTACAGAAAGTTGAATCTCGATAAACTAAGCAAAAGTTCAAAGATGTAATTTTTAGTAAGTGCACAAAGAGGATGTTCCTTTTCGGGTCATAATTTCCGAAAGGGGTACCTGGCAGAAGCAAGCTGCCCCGTACCTGGTTTCAAAGCTGAACGTTAAAGAGATTGATGACCAGTTTCTTGTAAAAGGTTCTAACGAATCCTTGATTTTGTTAGGTTTCACGGCAAAAAGGGCTTCAAGGCCTTCTCAGCTAAGGTCAAAGAATTATATTATTCTATCCTGCTCAATGACCTTATTCAATGTGTCGAGGATTGTATTGACAAATATGGCGCCGTAAGGTTTTCACAGGAAGCAGGTTGTTTCAGTAGAAGGGTATTTAGAATTATGGTGTTTTTACATGTCGCCAACCTTTGCACAGTGGAACAATAGGCTGCATCTGCAGAAGAAAGGCATTTGCATAGGGTTGTGTCTGGCTCCCGTCTTTAGCAACCTATATTTAGCACAATTAGATAGACACATATATGACCACCTCACGGGACTAACAGTTTTTCAGCGGGCTTTTAGACTGGTCAACAATTTTTTTCGTGTTTCTGGATTTCCCTAGTAATAGTTTTCTAGAAAAATGTCCCGATGTCTAAGATTTTTTGCAAGTGTTTGAGACCTCTTGAAGTGACTTTTGAAGTGCAATACGTTTCAGTTTCTTGACTTTCAGTTCATCTCTACTGATACTAGTAGGACTTGCTGGGCTTACAGTCCATGAGCTAAGAAACCCAATTTCATTCAGCCCATTTGAATTTGGTGAAGAGGGGCATAACTAATAGAGATGTCTTTCTGCCCACTGCTGCGCATGTGGATGTAGGCCGAAATTCAAAAGTTTTATTGTTGCAAAACACGGGGACCATGTTACACGTGAGATAATCAAAGCGGGAGAAATTCTACGTTTAAAGGATAGTTGCATAAGCACCCCTCTATCGCTCTCACTGACAAGGAGATCAGTTACCTCGGGCTATCACCACGTTGAATTTTGTGTGGCTTTGTCGTGGCGTTCTAAGCATGGCTGGTGGGCTATTGTGTGACTGTATAAATAGCGATGCTTTATGAAAAGAAAAGAAACAGTTGGAAGTTCAGCGCTTGGTTCTCTCTTCTATTCCTTCTGGTGGCTTTGCGCTGTTAACCTGACTTTGAAGCATAATTTATCAACAAGCCCAATCTTACACCCTTCATAACTAACATGTGTTTCAAAAACGTCCTAATGAAAACCACTTTCCAGCAATCGGCTGCAAGTCTTAAGGAGGCTGGTTACCCTAACCACGTGTTGGTGTCGGTGGCAGAAAGGCTGCTCAAACAGGAACTTTCGAGACGATGCCTCCATGCAAATGCAAGAGCTAGCAGCCTTGACCAGGTGAAAACTGCTGTGATTCCGTATATACACCAGATATCACATAGCCTGAAAAAGATAGGACGCCAAGGTAATGTGCGGGTGTTTTTTCAGCTCCAAATAAGCTAAGCACCTTGTGTAAAACCACTAACCCAATAAGGACAAATAAGCCGGTTTGTGGTAGCATTGCAAAGATGAGTTCGTCGGATGCGCTGTAGGAGTGTTCTATCATATTCCACTGTTATGCGGTAGATGCTACATAGGCCAAACCAGAAGATGCATTAATGAACACTTAAGAGAGCACAGAAATATAGTGTATCAGGTGACGATTTTCTTGCTTTGCATTGCAATACATGTCCATGTCGCCCTCTTCTAAATGACACCGCTATTATATACAGGGATAAGCGCAAGTGTGTAAGATTAATAGTAGAAACTGGGCAAATCCTATCGGCCGCTAACCAATGTATCAGCAAACTATCACTATCATTGTCCGTGAGAAAGTTAGATTATTTGCGCATGCCATGAAAGTTGACTGCATTTGCAATGGGTCATTTAGGTTTCTTGGTGTTTTCTTGTTGTACCGGTTTTAGACAGTGTGGCTCTACTCAGCCATATATACAGTCGACTTCCATTAATTTGATCATCTTTCTGGGATTTTACTTGCCAAAACCAGTTCTGATTATGAGGCATGCCCGTTAATTCGATCCTCACGGGACCATTGAGACTGGTCGAATTAAACAAAAGGCATAAAAAAACATTGAAACATGCCATTGCTTCACTTTGTAGTATTTGCCTTTAAAATTAACTTTGGCTGCGTTTCAGTTTAGCGCTACACCTGCAACCATCAACAGCTACCAACTCGCCCAGTTTACTATTTTTCTTAATGTTAGCTTCACTGCAATACAGCCATGTTATGCATAGAACCATACCAAGCAGGGAAAGGTACCATTGTTGCAAGACAGCGCGTGTTCCCTAATTTACATACATGCACATGTGCAGTCTCCAGTCACAGTATGAGCACCAAGATGCCTAATAGGTGTATGGGCAGGCCTTCAGAGTTTGATATATTCACACTCTTTTGTTCGCTTTTAACATCTCCTCGGCTTAACGCAGTTTTTTCAACTTACTGCCTTCCTTTTGCTAGCTTTCCCAAAACACGATTGTTTTCCACTTCTCTGTGCACGGCACATTTACTTAAAGAAGACGTACTAGGCCTCATTAACGGTCTCATATAGGAGACATGTATGGAAGGTGAAAAAAGGACTCAAATCACCACTGAAACGTAAGAAACAGCTCTGAATGGCTGCCACTATGCTTATTAGGTGGCTAGGTTCTCCTACTGTGACAGGAAACTGCATGCCTGTATAATCAAGGAACACGTGCGATGTCCTGTGACAGTGGCCCTTTTCCATTCTCGGTATGCTTCACCACAGTAAGTTGCATATGCTTCAGTGCATAACACGGCTGTATTTGGGCGAATCTGACCAGTGAGGTTCGAACTATCCGACGAAGGCCAATTTTGAGATTGAAATAACAGAAATGTATTTCATTAAATAAAAAACAATCATCAGCAAACAACTTTATTTAAAAGGGGTGACTGTCTACTTCTATATCATTAATACATATTAAAAATGACAAGAGGCCAAGCATGCTGCTTTGAGGAACACTGGAAGTAACTGGCACTTCATGGGAAGGGCAATCGCTTATGCTGACAAATTGTTTGTGCTTAGTTAAGTATGCAGAGATTCAGCCAATTAAGTATGGCAGAAGATTTGCCATTTAGAGCTTCTCAATTAGAGTGTCAAACAAGCTCAAATGCTTTTCTGTCTGCAATACAGGAATATGACATCAATCTGGCCAGGTTTATCAAGAATGCTAGCAAATGCTTGCATGTATAAACCCATGATCCAACTTCCAATAAATCGTTGAAAGTACCACTTGTGTGTGTCTCTTCTCTCGTCTGTCTTGTCTATGGTTTCTGCGCTAAGCACTAAAAAAATGTTGTACCAACAATGTTAAAAGTCCACCCTTGCAATGTAAAGTTTTTTTTTTCAAGAATACTCCACACTTCTCTGAAATGTGAACATATTTGTTATTCAATATTCAATAGGTCAGTTTCGTCAAATATCCATATTTAATTCTATCCAGAAATATCAGAATATGAAAACACCTACTACATATAGGCCTTGAGTGGAGCAGTATGGCCTTAAATTCGTGTAACCAATGCTACTTACAGGGAACAAGAGGTGAGTCTGGGGTTTTATGTGCAAAAACAACGACATGATTATGAAACACACCATAGTGGGGGATTAATTTTGACCACCTGGAATTCTTCAATGTGTACTCAATGCATGCTAAACAGGTGTTCTTGCATTTCTTCCCCGTGGAAATGCAGCTGCTGCAGTCGGAATTTGATTCTGCACCCTTGGGATTAGCAGCACACAATGCCAAAGGCATTATGGGGGGTTTTGAAACTCAAGAGGTGGAAAAGAAACCGCAGCAAGCTTTAGAAGAGATGTTTTTTAGATTGTTTGACACATGTAATGCCAGTCACAACCAGGCCTCTGGTCAACTGATAAGTTTGTAAATGAAAGTGACTGAAAGGTGATAGTGTCTGCCGCGCCAAGATGACATCAGGAACATGTTCACATTGTCCAAATGATAATTTTTACAGCCTCAATTGAGAAAAATCCGTTGGCTGCCTAAAGGCGAGACATCCTTACTGCGCGACTAGAAATTACTAAGCAAAGCAAAAAAGTACCTGCTGTATATGTCCGCTCAGGAACTGCAGTTCCCTTTGAGAATGGTCACCACATGCACCCGACTTTCTCCCTAAAGATCCCAGTATGTGTAATTATTGACAGAAAGGAAGATTTGATAACTTCTAATTGCGTGTTCTCCAATTGAATACAAGTCAAATGGTCAACAGCTATTTGATTTACATTTGACATTTTGAACATTCGCACAGCACAAATATGTACTCCAGCCATACTCGAGAAGAATACTGTAAGGTCGCTCTGATTGTTCGTGTTCTTAAGTGTTACGAATCGGCCGTGTGCTTTGTGCATAGAGAGGGGGTTCACTTCCCCCCCCATGTCAGCGGGGCGACAGTTGCTGTGTTATGTGGGGTCACAGGCACTGCGCGGTGTTGGGTGACGCGTCGCGGCAGGCGCCAGGAGGGCGAGTGCCGGTTCCGTGAAGTCGGTATTGTGCGCACGGTGTTGGCAGTCCGCCGACGGTCACACAGACCAGCCTTGAAAGGGACCGCTGTACAAGGTATTGTGGGTCTGGCGCCCGAGTGCCTGACTAATTGGAGGCGCCGCCGAGGCTAAGAAGGGCTTAGCAACTCTGACCCCGTGCCGCATGCAGTGAGCATGGACCTAATCTTCTACGCGTCCGGAACGCAATCGCCAGCCTTTTTGTTGGGTGCGACTGCCTATGTGGTGTCGAAGGCCAGCTTACAGCGCACGCTGTAGGAATGTGGTGCACACGTAAAGAGTGCATTCGGACGACGGCGTCTTGGAAACACGCTCTCGGAGAACTTTGTCTTGTAGACAATAAGTTTGAAGGACAAGGAGGGCCATCCGTCTCCCACACGGCCAAACTTTGAGTACAGCGGCATTACGTGGTGTCGATGCCCCTGCTTCCGAGACATTTGCGGCCTAGACGCCGTTGGGATTTGAGGCGGTCTAGCAATAACTTGTTCGGGCCTGGCGTGTTTTGCTGAGCCCGTGAGCCCGTCACTAACTACGGAGAAATGAGAGGGCAACGGAGTTTTAGGGAAGAAGGAAAAGAGCTTTGTTTTCCAATATGTTTATTTTTAAGAGTAAGCCCATCTCTGTGGGTTGTGGGTTAACAAACGGTTGACTCTGATTGGCAACTGAACCTGTGGGACGGGCCAACGGCCCTACCGACTTTTTTTCTTTGTATATTTGGGCTATAAAAATCGGGACGACATGCTGTCCCTCAGACTGGGCTGAAATCAGGATTGCTGATAGATCAGTGAGCCTCCGTACTATGTACGTTAAAACGAGTCTGGGCTCTAACAGTCATTGAGACAGTAGAAAAGTGAGACTTTGTTTCTCAATTGTTCAAATTTGTAATGTATTTGTTTTACCTGCCATGTATATAGAAAAGTTTACGTATAAATATTTCTTGTACATCTGATATCATCGTTTCCTGCCTGCGTTTGATCAACAACTGCCGATCATCATCCGAGAAGCTTCAAGTGCCAACGGTGAAGCGAGGACGGAGAACGAACGAAACTTTACTAATACCATCAGTGCAGATAGTGAAACACCTGACGAGTAGGGAAAAAAAAGCTTCGTTTTCAGGGCTCTGAAATTATTTTGAGTTTTGTGCAAGTGCAGTAGCGTACCTACTGTAGATCATCAAGGGTTCAGCATTAATATATCTGCTCTTACCAACACTAACAATACGAGATATTCCTCTAACAATTCTTTCCTTCCTCAAATAAACACTAAATTAAACCACCCCATATTAAAGCCTGCCGCACAACATTAACATTCAAGAGAGCTATGAAGAAATATTTACTATCGACAGTACTGGCTACAGACTCATTACTATGAACATATATTATATACAAATTTATTTTACCACTTTCAGTGCTTCTGTATTTGCCTAATGTATCGCTTTTATTCTCTATATCCCATTGTCTTTATTCTTTCCTTCCTTATATTTAGAAATTTTAAGCTTTTTGTCACACAGTATATATTTCACTTGTACTTTGCATATTGTAAGCACATTTTTGTTTCTAATTATCTCGTACATTAACCTTGTGTTCTTTGATATGTGTCATCCCTATGTTTCCATAACGTGCCAATTACTACATTTTTATTTATTCATACACAGCATCTATTTCATTTGCTTGTATTTGTAAGCACCTTCCTTGTATTTGATTACTCACTTCATTAACTTCATGTATTCTGATGTGTATCACTGCTATGTTGCCATAATGTATTAATTACTATATTGTTAAACTACTAATAGGTCCCACTGACAGTTTTTGTAACTCCGGGACCTCCTTCTGTACTAATGATGAATGATGAAATAAAATTTAGGTATTCTGCATCAATTGTGTAATTATTAGGTATTAAACATCACCATTGCTAGATGTCATAGCGGCACCACTCCCCAGGTTTTGAGCCACCTCTAGTAGAACGAACAAGTGATCTTTTTTCATGAAGTGGATTGGCTTCCCACTTGACATCATTAAGAATGCACAAAGCAAGCTTCCTCATTTAGCTTATTTTTAGTAGGATATGAAGGCATAGTAATTGATGTACCTGTAAAAGTAAACACACTAATGTAAGACATGTAGATGTTTCTTGAGTCCGATGGTAGACTTGCCTGAGATAGCAGATTGTCTGCCACTGTTATCTACACACATACTATCGACTAAAAAAGTTTACGGACCACGGGATCTCAGAAAACGCTAAATATCCGAGCAGCCTTTAAAAGTACCCAGTAAAACCGAACATCACAATGTTCGCATATACTAGTAGAGGCTGGAAATGGGAATACCAGGCTTCGTTTTGAGGCTGCGGAGATATTCAGCTTTTTGTGAGATCCCTTCATTCGTTAACTTTTTGGGTCGATAGTACATTTGTATGTGTGTGGTAGGGAAGGTATGAATTAGAGAGTTTCTCCAAAAAAGCGGGGCTTTGCTATAGATGTGCCAGGCTGTAGATGTGCAGGCAAAGAGTGAAAAAGAATGCAATGTTTAATAATAGCACAGTGACGACAGCAAGCAAAGCAAAGCAGCAGAGAGGTACACGTAGTTACCCGCCGTGGTTGCTCAGTGGCTATGGTGTTAGGCTGCTGAGCACGAGGTCGCGGGATCGAATCCCGGCCACGGCGGCCGCTTTTCGATGGGGGCGAAATGCGAAAACACCCGTGTACTTAGGTTTAGGTGCACGTTAAAGAACCCCAGGTGGTCAAAATTTCCGGAGTCCCCCACTACGGCGTGCCTCATAATCAGAAAGTGGTTTTGGCACGTAAAACCCCAAATATTATTATTATTAGGTACATGTAGTGGCAAAAACTTGCACTGTACCTATTGCACTTATATTCTTGTACTGCAGGTGAGTGCAGAGAGTAAGTTACCGCGACTGCACACTGTACAAAACATAAGCGCTCTATGTAAACTTCGTTTTGAGGCCATCATCACCACAATAACAAAAAAAAAGCTGCATCTCTAAGTCATACGGGAACACACTAGGTTCAAGTAAACTGCAAGTAGCCAACACTACTGTCACTGTACGATGTCGTGTCCAATGAGGCAGGACATAGCCAAGGCCACATAGAATAAAAGTGACATTGGAGAGAAAAGGCTTTAGAGGAGGGTAATTTTTAACCACTTGCAGCTCTTTATATAGCATGGTGACATGAAGCTTTTTTTGAGTAACCATTCGAGGAGAGATACTGTGTACGTGTAGGTAACACACCAATAAAATAGTTTCAGGGACCCTTTGGGTGATGAGGTTAACATTTAGTCTTTTTTTCTTGATGCACCCACAAGGTTCTGTTACATATGTACAGTTTTTCCGTGAACAATTTTTTTTTCCTTATCAATTTGTGTTGTACCTGTTTTTTCACCAACAAACTTCCAGTTGTGAATAGGTGCTCGTGTGTGTTCCTTAATTTCCTTGTATGATTTGGTTCTGTTTTCTTTAACTTCAGTCTTTCCTCAGCGGCAATGCTGATGTCATTGTTATTGATTTCTAGTGCTTTAAGCTAATATGGCCAGTCCTACACAATAGACAAAGAGTGAAAGAAATGCACAAGATATGCATGCTGGGATGTGAAGTGATTGCTTACGATGGGGCAGGGTGGACATCTTAGGGATTGATGGCTGGAACAATGTAATAATTATTTTCTTTTTCACTTTTTCTCATTGGTCTCAGCAGCATTCTGCTTACATTATCATCAGCAGGTCTACCAGTAAATGATAAGCAAATTCTGACATTATACCAGCTAATAACTGCCTTGCTCAAGATGGACAACTGAGCTATTTCATGATAGGAGTGTTTGAAAACTTGCATCAATACTGACTGAACGAAATGCTATTTTGCTTCAGCTACCTAGAAAGAACTAGCATTAGTGGGGTTGATCTCTTGATATGTCTTATGGTAAATGAATGGAGGTGCATTTGCCCATTTAGAATGAGAATAGTGGAAATTAATGGGACATTGAAAAGACACTTCAACATTCCGATGGTTGTTACAATTATGAAGGGCATGACAGTTCCCGTAGCATTACTGTTCTGCTTACCATTTAAAGGTTACCAGCTTACTGCTGTGGTTTGGACATTAAACTCTACATTCGACCTCACATTGGGCATTCTTGTTGCACCTGCCTTGAACCCCACCCTTTCCATGCATATGAGGTGTGTTGAAAAAGAAACCGAACTTTTGCTATAACAGCTTTGCTGCTTATGGTACAACATCTTAAGTGCTGTCCCCTTCAAAATAGTCCCCTCTACTGGCAATGCACTCTTCCCATCTTTTCTTCCATTTTTGGAAAGCCTCCTGGAATGCAATTTCTGGAATGGCATGCAGGTCTCTTCTTGCATTGTCCTGAATCTCCTCTACGATTTGGAAAGGGTCTAGGTCCGGAGAATATGGTGGGTGGGGCACAAAAGAAGTGTGGTGTTTCGCTAAGTAGCTGCGGACAAGGAGCGACATGTGAGCCAGGGCCTTGTCATGATGCAACATTCAAGCCTGATTTTCCCACAATTCAGGCCTCTTACTGCACACAGAATCTCTCAAACATGCTAGGGTTCCCTGGCAAACTTTGTTTACCACCTAACCATGTGGCACAAATTCCTGATGGGCAATGCCTTTGCAGTAAAAAAACACAACCAACATCACCTTCATTTTTGACCGACTCATGCGTGCTTTTTTTGGACGAGGAGAACCTTTGGCCACCCACTGCGACGACTGCACTTTCATTTCAACATTGTAGGCATAAACCCATGTCTCATCGGCTGTTATGATGTTCTTAAGAAAGTTTTCATCGTCAGTGGCAGTGGCAAGCATTTCCTGGCTGATTTCAACACGGGTCTGCTTCTGTGCACCAGACAACAAACGTGGCACAAATTTTTCACTGACACGACGCATCCCTAGTTTGTCACTCAAAATTTCATGACATGATCCTACGCTGATACCCACTTCATCAGCGACTTCTCAAACAGTCAAACAACGATTTCCACAAATCACAGTTCGAACTCTCTCAATGTGGTCATCATCTGTGGATGTGGAAGGTTGTCCAGGCTTGGGATCGTCACCGACTAACATTCTTCCCTCTTCAAAACGCTTGAACCAACCATAGCACTGCGTGCGACTCGCATAGTCCTCCCCGTATGCTTGGCTAAGCAACTGAAAAGTCTCTGTGAAAGTTTTCCCAAGTTTGTAGCAGAACTTCACACACACACACACACTGTTCTTCCAATTTCTTCATTGTCACTTTGGCACAAATCCGAAGAGCAGCTTGTTCATGTGCTCACTTCAGCGGCTGTAGCTCGCCAACTACGGTCAGAGCGAAACACGGCAATGGCAGTTTGTTGTCTAAACCTGCCACTACATGCGCTCAGTAGCCGCAGCGCGCTCCCTCTGCTGATTGGCACACTATTTCAAAAGTTCGGTTTCTTTTTGAACCCACCTCGTATATATTACTGCACACACACACACACAAAAAAAAAAAAAAAAAACTTGAGTCATAAGTGAGCACTGTGCCTGTCCCCTTTTCCAATCAGTTGACACTGTTTTCGTTCTAAATACCTTCTAGGAACTAGGCCCTCAAGAAACTGTCTTGCAAGTGCCCTATATTATCTGTGTTGTACAGTTCAGTTTGTCAGTCAACCTAAATTTAGCATTGTTTATAAATTCTGCTTAAGTGCTTCAAGATTTTATGTATTCTGTACACTTCTACAGGTCAACACCACCACATATTTCATGTAGGTAAAAGTTACTATGCAGAAAATGCTCGTTTTATTTGAAGACCAAGCAGCTTAAGTGATAATGCATGTCCTGGCTAGGTAAAGTTAATGAAAAGTGACCAAACATATTTTTCAAAGAAAGGCTATGTATATGTACTACAGGCAATACAAACCTTTATTTGCATGCCGCTGCTATAGGTCCCATGACCAGTGTGACTTGCTTTCTGTAAGCAGTACAGGCTGTACAGAGCTGTCAAGTCAGCTAGTCTTTAGCCTATCTAGCTTGCTTTCCTGGTGCTTTCATGTATACAAACCAGAAGGCCGCCTTCTACAGTATTATGATGAAGATTATAAACGGTTGCCTGACACTGTGCCTTGCAATGTTCACAGGCATTCGGCTTACCAGGAGACATCATTTGTGTTGGCAACAGTAGGTGAGAGGTAAATAAAAAATAAAGTACACATTAATTTAAAAGCCTTCATCTTCACTACATTGTGCAACATGAGGATGCCTTTCCAAAGGAATGTAGCCAGTGCCATCTGCAAGCACATTGCTCACCAGCTGGAGTGGCTTCATTTCGACATTGGTGACACGCAAAGACATCGTTGTGCTTGAAGTGAGGTGCATGTAAAGCACCACAATCCAATAAAACTGCTCATATTTTATACATGTACTGCGTTTTTGCTCCCACTTTGATGTTGACATGATGAGCCTGAATGCCATCAGCCATCCCATACAAAAACTGTCCCAACTTTCATTCAAATGACTCAACCTAACTGTGATAGGCTAGCAATTTTCTTGTTTGGATATGCTGTTCAGTTTGTGCATGTTATAGTGCAGGCATACCACCAATTGAGTTAAGCATTGTGAAAATCAAGTACACTACATTGCCTACTTAAGCACATGAACATTTAAGCAACAAAATCTTTCTCTGCTCATGCAGTGACCTACAGCTACAAAGGAAGACACAAAGACAGTGCGCACGGGTAGGTAATATCAAGCTTTGATGCAGACATAGTAAGCTGTGGTGAGGAATGAAGTGTAATCTGTGTTTCCACTTCTGCATGAATTTTGTGGAAGTCCTGGAGAGTCAAGGTTTTGTACAGCTACTAATTTATGTATGTGGTCTAATAAACCATTGCAAAGTGAATGTGTGGCATCAGCAACAGATAGCCAGGCACTATCACAAAAAGAAGCAAAATAATGCTAGGTTGTCGAAAGTTGCAGGTTCTGGAGGAGAGAGACAAAAGGACAAGACCGCATCGATTAATTGGACATGACTGAAGGCATGCACGGTATGTCGAGCAAGAAGCAGACAGAAGGAATATTAAAGAAACGCATGAAGGAGAAGCCTGACAGTGTGTGAAGGCAAGAGCATCAAATGAAAAGAAAAATTTGAAGAAAGTAGCAAATGAATGGGGAGCTCAGATGCCAAGGAGCAAGAATTTTCTGCTAGAAATGTTATTGCTGTTGTGCCTTAGCCCTGGTGCTGCAAATGGAAGGTGGAAGAAACAAGTACAGTACAAGTTGAAAAAGTGCTGTGGCAAGAGTGAGCGGCATTAGATCGGTGCCTCATCAAAATGATTGAATTTGCAGTGCTCATCTGCACTCAACAGTGTGTGCTAACCTGTGCTGCTGGAAGTGTGCGAGCTATCTCGAGATGAAATGTGCAATCAGCCAGCTCTTCCGGATTCAGAAAAGACTTATGACCAGAGGAAAATTTCTACAACTACAAGACAGCAACCTGATTTGTTAAATCATATTTTGGATGTTTCCAGTAGAAGCACTTGCACCAACGAAAACTAAGTTGCATTAAAGGTTGGACTTCAGAAAGTGCATCAACACTACACCAACGATCAATGCAATTCCACTCCATGGATAACTTGCCTTGTATGAAAACATTGTTTTCACCTTTTGCTCTCCTGTTCGCCACATAAGCATTGCGGATTAAACAAAGTCTCACTGTTTCGTGCAATGCGTTTGTTACTGGCTGACCACAGAGACGCCGAACAAGTGTACTGGCAGGCATTCAGAGCTATTTCGCATGCGGTTGTAGTGATCTGAGCCCTTGTTTCGCCCACATAGAGCGCCCCGTATATGAGCTAGACATCGTAACAGCCGGGATTATTAACTAGCCAATATCAGTGTTACTGCACAGCTTTCACAAAGGTCTACTGCTATGAAATTGCATGACGACCACTTTTCTTTTGCATACATTTCTTCCGTATTCATCCGCAGGGCGTAGTGTTTTGCCAGTGTGGCTATACAGCTCTCACAACGATCTACGGCTCAGATTGCATGACGACGGTAGTTTTATACTTACAGAGTACAAGATTTACATTCCCACGAACCTCCAAGTGTGCTGTATTCTCAGTTACATTAAGAACTAATGCATCGGCACGGCAGTTAATTCATAAACTGTTTCCGTTCCCGCGATTCCCCTGAAGTGAGTGGTATGCTGACCTTGATCAACGACACTAATGAACAATGCATCGGCACGACGTAATGCTTTGCCACTAAAGTCATCCGAGAAGACACCTCACTTCCAAACGTATCCCCTTGCGACTATAAAATTTAATATGCTACCGTCGCAACAAAATAGAAACAAACTCACCTCGGACGCGGCTTCTTCCGCCTTGCCGGCCACGCATCCTGTCGATTCTGTGCTGCAAGCTCGGCTAGGGACAAACGGAGCAAACGGTTTTCTTCCCCGTAGTACCTAAACGACGAGAAATCTTGAGCACCAAAAGTCCCCACATTTCTCTCTCGCAGCTACTGCTTCTCGCGCGTGCGCAGAAACAGCAGTGAAATCCATTTTCGATGTGCTCGTTACCACAGGCACCTGCGGTAGCATATACAGTAACTCTACCTACCCCGCTAGCGGGAAACCCCTGGTGTCGAGACCGACGCCAGGAGAAGCGTGCATGCTTCCACGCTTCCTCCTTGCGCGCCAGCGATATCCGAATGCAGCCACGAGCTACCCCTCTTGGCGCTGTAGGTGTTCTGTGGCGCTGTGGCGGCTTCGACGGGCATAACTATGTGAAGCGTGTTTAGAAGCCTGAGCTTGCACGCGCCGATGCGGCCGCGTTTTGTCGAGTCACGAGCGCTGACGCATAGGGCCCGGTGGTGAACACAAGTCTTTTTTTTTTTTTTTTCTGCGCTGCACCTTTTCGTTGCCAATCCTCATTGTTTCTTTCCTTTTTACGAACGGGACATTCTTCCGCAGAAGAGCGTGGCAGAAAAGGCGGGCAAGACGAAAATGAACTCTTGATTTCCGTTGTATAAACGAAGTTTTGCCCGTCGAAGCCACCACAGCGCCAAACGCAAGAGGGGCACCTCGCGGCTGCATTCGGATATCGCCGGCGCGCAAGGAGGAACCGCGGAAACATGCACGCTTGCAGTCTAGCTCAGAGGGACGCGCATGCGTGCAGGCGTTGGTCTCGACACCAGGGATTCCCCGCTAGCAGGGGAGGAGGGTCCTTCCGCCACGCGCTCGCGCACCCCGCAATATATTGTGGGCGAGTGTACATCGCTCTTGCTTCGATCGTTGCGAAGTAAAACAAAAAAAAAAAAACGCGGACATTCAGTTTGTGGGTGTTATTATATCTCTAAACCTCAATTCTCGAAATCACGTGCCACCACGAGCTACGCCACACCGCGGACACGATTACGTAGGCGCAGGAACCCGACTACGTCACCGTCCCTCTCGGATTGAAATTTCAGGCCATATTTCGCGGCGCGTAGCGATGTAATCCTTTACAAACACGATCGTTGGCGCGCATTGTATGCTCTGCGCTTGTCAGCTCAATATGGCCAGACCTGGTGAGGAGCCCTAATGGGCTAGTCTTTATCGCAATAAAGAAAGTTGATAAAAAAAATCTTTGAACATACAGCGTGCATACTGTTGTGCTGAAATCAATATACAGTGATAATAATTAACAATGACGCTTAAAGGGGCACTAAATAAAGCCTTCTGATTAAGTCGCTAATGCTTGTTAGACATCATCTGAAGTTTCGCTTTACTGAGAAGCTAAGTGGAAGGCATTAATTGCCAGAAGGTTTTTGTTGTCATTTTATTTGTTCAGATTAGTATTCCTACCTTAGATGCTTTGGAGATGGTGCCTCAACTTTTGAGCTTCCTGCCAGCTGTTCTTGAATTGTTTCACCAAGGGCCAACCTTCAGAAAAAAAGAAGTGTTTCACAGTGTTCCATAAAGCAGACGAGCACCAGATATATGTGACGGTTCTCTCGCCTTAGTTTGTTGCTGTGATACAAGCACTAACCAATGCACTTAAACTAATCAAGCAGGGTCTTTTAGTTTCTGACACCCAACTACGATCCTGACACTAGCAAAGTCTACAAGATTTATCAGAGTGAGCTATAAACTTAAATCAATCTTAATGTCAAAAAGCTGCAACTTGGCTAGATGCAAAATACACCACAGACTTCGGACTAATTTCTTTGTGGTATCTTATGCACAAAAAGACGCACGAAGAGGAAGCACCTATTGATATGGATCTGGTTCAACCACCTTGGGTTCTACAAGATATATTAAATCACAACAACGGGCATATTTCTCTGTGGTGGTGCCCTTGGACAGAGAAAGACTAAGTCTCTCGAGCAGCAGCAGCAATAAAGCAGACTGGCTTTTACTCTGACAAGGGTTCACATACTATGAACCTTGCCTCTACAACAGTAGTGACCTGAAATGGCTGAACACAACACTTCTAACAAAGAACTCGCTTCTGCCACATAATCTCCACCAACCGTTCAAGCGAGCAATGCTCACCTTGCCTCTTTATGGGCACAACATCCCAAAGTCTGGCCTGTGCAAGCTGAAGGATTGTTCCTCGTATATCACATATCACCTGTAAACATGCCTGCTTTGCCCATATCCAGTCTTCGTTCCCTAGTGACACTGCGCTGGAAGCGTACCACATCTTTTCCAATCCACCCACGACAGACTGGTATGAGACACTGAAAACGATGTTCCTCAAGCAAACCCTGCTGTCCGAATGTAAGCATCTGCAAGAGCTTATTTTCATGGAGGAACTCGGTGACCGCTGACCTACACAACTCTGTCACATGCAAGCCTGTTTAGAAGATTGACCAGCAGCTCCTGCGAGAGCTTTTCCTGCAGCAAGTACCAGCGTCCATGAAAAATGATGCTGGCCCTGGCATCAGACGTATCTCTGTCCGCTTTGGCTGCCCATGCTCTACATCTGTCATCTCTACATGTGCACTCCAGAACCATCAAAATGTGGCTTCCGTAGCTAGGAATTGAACCCGCAACCTTGAGCTAAGTAGGTGAATGCCATGGTGACCGAGCCACTGTGGTAAGTGACATAAAATGCAACATGCAGCAGTGTATATAGTACTGGAGCACACAAAACATTTTATCGCATTACACCTCTTTCTCATTTAGTAAAATGTGTGCTATAATAAAGCTAAGGTACACCACTGCAGCTTGTCTATGCTATGCAACTACTCCTACAAAGCATGAACAAATGATACCTTCGTTTTCCACAGGGTGTGCAGCCCAATGTGGGCAGCTGCTTGGCATGTGGTAGGGATGTCGCACGTGCTTGCCTTGGACTCTCTTTGCTGCCAGAAAAAGAATGGAAGTCCAGAAGCTGAACATTTTCACTCTCTACTTTCCTACACTGCTCATACTCAGTGCTTGAAGAAGCAGAAGAGAAATTCCTTGCACGGGGTGACTGACCGGTATGTCTTTATTTCCGTGAGATACTATGACTATGACATGCCAAAGCGGAAGAATACAGAATTATTCTGACCACCTAGTGTCTTCTACTACAACTTAAATTTCACCACAGGAGCATTTTTACAATGTGCATCTTCCATAATGCGGCCACTATATTGCAGGGACTGAACCTGCAACATCACACATAGCAGCAGGATTTTGAAGCTGCTGAGCTACCTTGGCACTTATGCTTTGAAACAGATATAAAAAGTCAAGGGGAAAAAAAAAACTGCAATCAAAGGTGTTGTATGAAAATATGAAAAGACGGTGAGAATGTTTAATTATGACAAAACTGGGAGACGTATTGTGCAAACCAGTATGCCACTAAAATATAGAGGGATGTCATTGTGTGCATATGCAGAAGGAAAGTCAGAGCAACATAGTCATTAAATTCAATAGTTGTCAGCAAAGGGACGTGTTTCTTGTGAAGGCTAATAAGCAGCGCATCACAAATGGATGCGTAGGCACGAGGGAAGCGACAGGTGAAGCTTATAGTGCTTGGATTTGAAAGGGGCACCAACAGGCCTGTTGATAAAAACCTGATTTTTGTCAATGAGCATTTGTGTGCAAGCCTGGAGTGAATGCTGTGCACAGCCATCACCAGAAAACACCAGTACAAGTGGCAGTTTGTTTGGACGCGGAATGGCAGAATCTTCGCATGAAAATTGGATGATGCTGACGCCATTTCGATTACATGTGAGGATGACCTTGCTGCAATAGCCTAGAGATAAAATGGAAATAACTGCTACTAAGGGCTCCCAAGATAAAATGCATCACCAGGAATATGTAGAGCTTAGCAATGTAAAGGTGTGTGACCAGCACAAGCAAAATGGTGGCACAGTATTTCACTTGAATGGATGTTCCCTATCTAACAAGTATAAAAATTTTGCCTTGCTGCTTAGCGAATTTACTTTTAAATTCAATATAATCGTGATAACCGAGACATGAGGTAATGCCAGACCTAGATGGCTACATCTACTACTTGCTAAAGCAAACTAACCGACGAGGCAGGGGAGCAGCTATTTATGTTCTAAGCATGCACACTTGTGCCATCGTTACTGAATTCACAGTGCTAACATCTGATTATGAAGCACTTAGTCTATGCTGTGGCAACACCATTTTTACGGTAAGTTAACACCCTCCTTCAGGAAACGCGATAAATTTTTGCAATATAATTGATTGCCTTTTGGAACATGCTTTAGAAGCAGAGACTAATTTTTGGTGATGACTTCAACATTAACATTTGCCCAGAAAACAAAAGTGCTGTGGAACTGCCAAATAGATTGACCATCTTTGGCTTTTGCAATGTCATTACAACACCCACGCGAGCATCGGTAACTAGTTCATCTATTTTGGATCTTTTTGTTACCAATGCTGAGATAGTTGTAACTGCTGCTGGCACAATTAGCTGTGATATCAGTGACCATTCTCCCATATTCATGGCATATCTAAATTTTGTACGGTATTTATAGATGTTCAGTACCACTTTCAAGGCAGGCAAATGCAGGGGTTACAGGTGGTGAACCTTAGGAGACCCTTAGTTACAACTACATGAAGCTAACACAATGAACCTGGAGAAAGCATAGGGAAAATTATTTGTTTAACTGAAATTCAGAAGAAAAAAAAAGAAAAACGAAATGAAAGTGGACAAAAAAGTAACTTTCCCTAGGTTGGAGCCTAACTCGCATTTTCCACATTACATGTGCAGTGCTTTAACAGAAGACCCTTGGTAGTTTGAGTGCATAATTAAAGTACAGTGGTTAAAATTTCATCAGGAACATAAATACCATGAGGTGAAAAAAATTTAGGAGGTGACAAACAGCTGAGAAACAGTGCACTGTGCTGCTAGAATCCCAATCCCTGTGCTTGAATCCCAATCTCGTGAAAGACTATATTCTCTGCACCTTGCTGATCCATATACAAAAAATATAGCAGGAATGTCAAACCTGTAACAGTAACTTTTGTGGAAAATTGCAAAAGACTTAGGCATAAAATGCTCCTACATTAAAAACAAGGTGCACCTCAGTTGCTGGACCTCAAAAAATCTGCATGAACATATGATTGTACACATCTTTTATCACTTCAGCTGAGCAGCCAACTTATTAGCTACACCCAAATGTGATGACCACTCTTCAAAAACTGGCATATCCCATGCTTGTGTGGGAATCTATGTTAAGGGAAGCTTTCGATGATGTTAGCACAAATTGTAAACTAAATGTTTCACAAATGTAATGCCAATATCCGAAATGCTTGCAGAAAATGTGTAAATTGAATGTTATATTATGCAAATAAAATAACAATGATGCAAGGGCAATCCAACCTTTAATCAAACCTAACATGGCCAGGCAATAGTAACATAATGATCCAAATGTTTAGACGCATGCACGCCCTCTATTTAAGGGTGACAGTAGTGCCAACATAAATGCATGCGACCACTAAGGGGTGACCTATGTTGCCAACTTCTCGCATACTGTTGCTGACATTTATTTTTTGCCTCTGGTAATGGGTCGTGGGTATTGACGGCAACAGGATGGCACCAGAATGGCAACGCTATGGTGACAACAGAATGATCACGATGGAACCACAATAGTCTGACAACCACGGCGTGACAACTGCAGAGTGACCACAGCTGCACGGCGATGATGGCATATGCCCTCGACTGCATGATTATGAAGGCATCATGACTGCATGGGAATGAGGAATGACAATGAAGGAGTGATGAGACAATAGAATTACGAGAGAGAGAGAGTGAGTGACAATGGCGGAATGATGACATTGGAACCACGAAGATGAAATGACCACAGCTGCATGACGATAATGGCATGCCAACAACTGCATGCATGGAAGGATGGAATGACAACTAAGGAGTAACAACAATGGAATGGCAATTGAATGACAATGATCAGTCACGATGACAAATTGACGACGCAGGAATGATGATGATGGAACCACGAAGGGAGTGACAATGACAGAGTGACAACGCTGAGACGATGACAACGGCAGACCACGGCATGACCATAACCAAGTGATTGCGACAGACTGTGTAATGACAACATACTGACAACGGTGGAATGATGATCACAGAAGCAGAACGGGAGTGCCGATGACAGAGTGACAATGCCAGAACAACAACACGTGCCCGGCATGTCCCATCCTCCAACGGCTATGCCCCTGTGATTAGTCCGGAGAATTTCTGATTTTGTTGAACCATCTGCAGTCAGAAATTAGTCCAAACTTTCAGCTTCCTCTAGTTAAAAACCATTCTTGCATTTTTAATACCATAAAGACAACTAAATTTTGAGTAGCCAAACACATCACACAACAATATTTATTTCCGCAGTTCGAACACAACAGTGTACAGTACACAGTAGGTTTGTTAGCAGCGACTAGTGTGATACTTCCAAAGAATAACAATATTTCTTTTATTCTACTGATATTTGAGCAAAGGCATAATTTTTATCCAGAAGTCCTTCATGACCTCAAGTAGCTCCTCAGGTCATCTAAAGGAATACAGCAGTCCCATGTCAATGTTCGCCTATGATATAATGTGTAGTTGTAACAACGTACATGTTGGCGATATCAAAATCTGATTACATATTGCGTATATTTGCTTTATCATAAGATATCCCACGCCAAGCACTGAGATCTGGTCACAATCGTTTAGTCCCAGCTTTGTAAATTATCCTGCTGGAAATATTTCCTGCATCAAAAGATGTTCCACCGGCACTGATGCCTGCAGGGCGCTACTCAACAGTGATGGTATTCCATGAATACTTGCCATGCCTGTGCTCCACATACAACAATGACGTTTGGAGTGCCACTGCCTAGCAGCTTTAATTTACGCTGGGCAGGTGTCAAATACCTGTATGTGCACAGGACAGTACGTATGCAATAGAGTTTCACAGCTGCATCAATGAGAGAATTGCAGTACTGATGGACATGGTGTGGACTCCCAGTGCCACTGACATGTTCTTCAATAAGACCTCTGAAGGCGTACAAGTTCTTGTCACCACATTTATTTACATTACACTAGCTCAGCTTGCCAGCCACATTTGTTATACACTTAAGAAACTTCTGATTACTGCTGTGAATGTGCTGGTGCTGCACGCTCATTATCATTGTCATCGCGGTCTGGTCTGGTCTCCCAGAGGCGTCGTTCCGCATTTCACATGGCGTAAGGTCTCTTAACATGCCGGTGTACGTTGTGCCATGTCGTAATGGTAGTGCACATGCCGCCTCCCTTTCTTTGAAGTGGCCCCTGTCATAGGTCGTCGTCACACACTCCACAACCCCTATCCTGACATGCACATCAAAGAATAACAGTCCGCCAAAAGGAGGTCACATGCATGTACGTGGTTTCCACGTACGCTGTACACATGCGCCGTATACGCACTTTACATCTAGCTCTTGACAACAGATATTAACCAATCCACAACAATGGTAGCTGTTGTTGCATTCACAATTTACTATAATAATACATATGCAGTCAACTTTATACGTACATGGTACATATACCTTCTGTTAGGTGCTTCACCAAAAAACCTAAGGAAGGGCCACAGTTCCCACACCATATTGTTCTCTTTCCTTGCCTTGATAAACTGGTGTTTTATGGATTTCCATTTGAGTTCACATTTGGATGCTGCAAAACAAGTGCCATTACATACACTTATGTTGTTCCACCAATGATCAAATCATGAAAATAGCCTGTGCATTGCACATTGTAAATGCATTGAAGCGGTAAACACAGGCACTCGCGTTGCTGCATTCCAACATCTCTCGCGATCCTCTTCCGAGCGCTCTTCTTCGCCTCATTGCTGTGAAATCCTTCGTGACATATGTCATATATTTCCGGATAGCACTGCACAAGTTTGGAGAGTTCCACAGCGAAGTCGTCTGGCATACTTTCAGTTAGCGAACAAATTTTACAGAGCATGGAGTGAGTATCGGGTTTCGGTATATGCAAACTACTTGCGGCGCTGTGCAATTTGTTATCGCCTAGATTTTCACTGCGTACGTGTTTCATGGGCTGTGCAATTTCCTCGAAGAAGAAGCCTGTTCCGTGATACGTCGCTGCGCTGTCACATCCTCTATGGCTGAGTGGAGTGACACATCTGCCATAAAAGTCGTTTACGACATATAACCACGCGTTACCAGAGCATCGTCCTTGTAAGCTCAGCATTCAATTTTTTTCACTGCTAGGCTCTCGATTCCATTGCACGCAGATAAACGTGAATTCCTCAGGCATGGGTGTCGCCGACATCTATGAAAAACCTAGTCTGAGATTGCATACTAAGCGAGAAAGTGAAACTATGCATTGTTTCCGAAACACCTGCCATCGAATTGCAACTTGCGAGCTGCGCTGCATCTGCAATATTGCTCAGAAATGCTCGCAACGCATGTGGCGTCGTAACGAACACGAAATCGATGAACATGTGTACACGTGGGCATTTATAAAAAGATGATTTGAGGCAAGAAAGTCTGCTACTACTGCTAAACACCTACGAAGTTGATAAAAAATATAAATACATAAATAAATAAAAAAGGGGTGTGCTATTACTCGGAACAATTTAGAATAACAAGTAGAATACTGTCCTATTTATAAATCCGAATATATATCTTGAATACTTCCTGAATAGTTCACATTGCCCGCCGTTCATGATACAAACATGAAATCAAAGGAAGAAGCAACAACTTTCATCCTAACCACAGTGGACCTAATGTAGCAGAGCATGTACAAGTATGCTGCATTGCTCACAAGTGAACACTTTTCCAGCTAAACTACAACCATACCTTATTTCTATGTTTTCGTCCACTGTATTAAAATGACACATGCGGAGTTTTAAAAAATATCCTTACAAACCTTTTTCGAAATACTTTGTACATTCCTTGAAATGTGATGGTGAGTCACAATTACTTTAGAAGATATCGGAAGTGGTTAAGCTATTACAATGCCTGATGCACTTGGCATGAATGACTAGTAAAGTGCTAAAGAACAACAGACACGTGGACTGCAGGACTGATCACCGAGCCTCAGGCACCCTGTGCCCCTCTGTACCCCAATTCGGGCACTACAGGGTCTTATTATGCGTGTGAAGGTCCCATAAATTCTAGGGGCTATAGTCATACGCTCCTTGTACACCAGTGCTGCCTTTATTAAGAATATTTATTGGCCAGCCCAAGCCATTTCCTTTGGTTAAGGTCATTGCACCATGGTTATCTGGCTGCAGGACAAAAGCAATGCTGAAACCACTGCCAAGCTGCTCCTGCAGCTTCACCCAGATTTCAGGGGCAGGGTGTTTCAATCTATTGATTCACTGCAGGCTTAATTTTCAGTGCATGCCATCGTAGATCCTGACGAACCTTATGGCTCAAAACAGCATAAGCTGCATAGCTTCAATTGAGCTTTTCTGGTGCGGCTTACCAGAGAGGCCAAAGCTCTCACACCCCCTTTTTTACACACATTCATAATTGTCCTTCTTGCGAGCCGTTCATTGCTCAAAGCTGTTTGTCAGGCACATTCCTGGAAGAATGGTAAGCTTTCCACTTTGCTCCTCACCACCGGGAAGCACTGGGTGTATACAATTGAGGTTCGAGTCAAATCATACTACTATGAGGATCATCATTGTTGCATGACGAAATTGCCACACATGCATTGTGTCAGGCCAAGTGGCAGATTAGCACCCCCACCCCCCTTTTCATTACTTCCATCACTCAGACAGTGAACACTTTCAAGCAATTTTCGGTAACAGTGGAGCCATAAAGACTTTAGCTTTTCAGCAACATATTATTAATGCTTGCAGAAATACACACCTATGTAATTCACGGGATCAGTTGGCTTCAATTATGCTACTGCAAAATTTCCCGAACAAAAGAAGTGCTATTCTCAGGTAAGGAAAGATGCAGATAGTGTCTAACGAGCACTTCTTCTAGAAACCAGCAGTCCACATTCTAAAGTGTTAAATTTGGGCTTGCTGGCACATCATCTTGAAAGATCTATCAGTGTAGCGCCACCAATATAAGGATGCAGCACTGGGTACGTGTGTCTTGTCCGTTCTCTGCGTCCTTGTAGTGGTTGCACTACACTGAAAAAGTAATGCAAGTAAAGTTTTTATGCACTTTGTAAGGCCTTCTTTGCTCCCGCTGCACTTACTCGGTTTCAAAGTAAATGTTTTGTGGCTCGCAGGGCTCGTTGTCCACCGCAATGCCCCATCTTTGCTGCCCAACACAAGCTCGGCAACTTCTTTGTGGTACAAGCAATCACAGCCCTGTCTGCATTGGCAAGCACTTACGAATAGAAGCTGTCCTTGATATTTTTGCAGACTGTATGACGTACAAGCTTGTACACTATCTGCAGTAGCGAATTTCATCCGACTCTCAAGCATGTAAGCAACAGAACCCTGCAGAGGCGTTATGGCAATAGCAGTTTCATGGCAATGCCAAATTAACATAACTGTGAAGTGGCAGGTGCATTTGTTTGAACATTTTCACTTAGAAAGGTGCAATTTGGTTAATCAAAGCCTAATTACAGCCAAGCATCTCTTTACATAGTAGACTTGCATTAATTTGACTCTTGTGGGTCTGCAAGATTTTGACAAATTACCCGAAAGGCCAAAGTTAACAAATGGCGGCAGAATAAACAAATTCTCCATTTTTTTTTCGTTACTTGAAGTAGTCTGTAATATCTTTTTACTCTTTCACCTTGGACCAGGACTCGACCACCATGCAGCGAACAGTACCAACATGATTAAAACACTGCTTCAACGTTGAACTGTCGCGTTGCCGACAGAGTCATCAGTGAGTGGTCTACAAACTGTCATTGGCACTGACGAAATCCTCGAGACAAAAGCTGTAGTACCAACTGCTGAATTTTTTTTGCATTATGCTATGTGCATGAGGAGTGCCATTGGGGGTCGAATTAACCAAAGTGGCATGCTTTAGGTTCAAACTAGTTTTGCTTTCATATCAATGCATTATTTCTCGCCTGGACTTTTCACTGCATTTGAATTAAGCAGAAAGTTGAAATAACTGAGGTTGATTTAGCGGGAGTTGACTATATAGAATGGTTGCAGAGCACAACCATCAATTCTATTCCAATATCATTCAGTAAAACTGAGAACTGTGATTTGTGAATTCTCAGTGAATTGAGAACTGTGACACTAAATTGTCAGATTGAAAAATCTCACCCATTTCTTATTGTGGGAATGCCAATACAATTTCATTCTGTTCTTCTGACTCTGGTGCATCAAAACACAGTTTACGCTGCAAAGCTTACAGCACGTAAGAAAAGCAGCAAGTACTGAGACCACACAACTGTGAATTCAATTTTTATTGAACATGTCACAAAAGACACCTGGCTGTGCAGAACAATCGTGTTTGCCCTCTGAACCTGAGATCCTAAAACAGATAAAATTCTAATGTGCCAATCTAAATGAATGTTAACACTTAAAAAAAGTAATAATCATGGAGTGTATCTGTAGTAAAATAGATGTCAATGAGTATAAACTATTGCCAAACAAAGCATATGTTTTTCTCTAGCTCCAGAGAGATGGATTTAAGATACTCTTGCAACTCAGCAGATAAAGAAAAATAAAACAACTGCACAGTAACTTAAAAAAAGTTCAACATTTCAATTGTTTGCTGCTTCGTCGAGCATTTTAAAGATGCTGGCCTTCATGGTTGATACAACTTCTGGCCTGAGTTTAGCAAATTTTTCTTGCAGCTGCTTGAAGAACTTCTGGTTCAGTGCAGTATCAAACTTCATGCCTGCAAGTGCATCTGCTTGGTCATCAGCACCAACGCCATTTCCTTCAATTCTGAAAGTACAAAATGAAAGGTATGAATGTAGATTGAGCAGTCATACAAGCATGCAATTTTTTAAATAAGCTTACTTTTCCTAATATCATTTGTTTGTGCTAGCTACATGATCAAGCACTGTAGAAAGTTTTGCTTCAAAAGGAAAACACAGGAAAAAAAGACTGGAGTTATACGTGCCGAAAGCATGATATTGTTACGTAGGATGACACAGACGAAAAGCTATGTACAAATATATTTATAAGGAAAATACGCTGCGCTAGGCCAAGAGGCAACAGCCCGCGCTAGCATCTAATCGTCGTCGTCATCTTCACACTGCTGGCCTTTCGTGATCGCACATATTGTGCCGTAGCACTACCCCCGGCTGCAAAAGCGCCGTCCCGGAGCGACTAAAGATCGGACTCGGAAGCAGTGTAGTAGGCCTTGAGCCTACTGACGTGTACGACATCACTAGATGCCACAGGAGAGGACGAGGTTGAGCCCACAGGAGCAATTTCGTAAGTCACAGGCGTCACCTGGCGCAGCACGCGGTAGGGCCCTGTGTATCGCGAAAGAAGTTTCTCTGAAAGTCCGACGTGACGAGAGGGCGACCACAGGAGCACGAGCGCACCAGGTGAAAACTGTACGTCACGATGGCGGGCGTTGTACTGACACTGCTGAGTGGTCTGTGAGGCCGTAAGTCGAGCACGGGCAAGCTGGCGTGCATGGTCGGCGAGGGCGATGGCGTCGCGCACATACTCGCTTGTTGAGACCGCAGCAGGAGGAAGTGCCGTGTCTAGGGGCAAGGTAGGTTCGCGACCGTACAGGAGATAAAAGGGAGAAAATCCGGCGGTGTCGTGCCGGGAAGAATTGTATGCAAATGTTACGTAAGGAAGGGCAATGTCCCAGTCGTGGTGGTCCTTGGAAACGTACTTGGCCAGCATATCGGTAAGAGTACGGTTTAACCGCTCTGTCAGGCCATTGGTTTGAGGATGGTATGAAGTAGTCAGTTTGTGTTGAATGGAGCAGGAACGCACAATGTCAGCGATAACTTTCGAGAGGAAGTTTCGACCACGGTCAGTAAGCAGCTGTCGCGGGGCGCCATGAAGCAAGATAATGTCACGCAAGAGAAAGTCCGCGACGTCAGTGGCGCAGCTGGTAGGGAGAGCCCGAGTGATAGCGTATCGGGTGGCGTAATCAGTCGCGACGGCTACCCATTTGTTCCCAGAGGATGACGTGGGAAAGGGACCGAGCAGGTCTAATCCAACACGAAAGAACGGTTCCACAGGGACGGTGATCGGCTGGAGATGACCGGCAGGTAGCACCTGAGGTGTCTTCCGACGCTGGCAGGGATCACAGGCAGCAACATAGCGTCGAACGGAGCGAGCGAGACCAGGCCAATAGAAGCGGCGGCGGACGCGGTCGTACGTGCGGGTTACCCCAAGATGTCCTGCAGTGGGTGCGTCATGCATCTCAAAGAGCACAGCCTGTCGTAGATGTTTTGGCACGACAAGAAGAAGATCAGGGCCATCAGGGAGGAAGCTCCTTCGGTACAGAATGCCGCCCTGGAGGACATATCGGTGAACGGATGCGTCGGTAGGTGTAGAGCGCAGACGCTCGATGAGTACTTGCAGCGATAGGTCTCGGTACTGCTCATCGGCGATGTTAGCGAAGGCAGACACAGAGAAAATGCCGTCAGCGGTACTACTGTCGGCGTCGTCAGGCTCGTCTACCGGGTAGCGAGACAGGCAGTCAGCGTCCTTGTGTAGTCGGCCAGATTTGTAGGTGACAGAGAACGAATATTCTTGGAGGCGTAAGGCCCAGCGACCAAGTCTTCCTGAAGGGTCTTTCAATGAGCATAACCAACAAAGCGCGTGATGGTCTGTGACAACGGAAAAGGATCGGCCATATAAGTAAGGGCGGAATTTCGCAACCGCCCAAACTAGGGCCAGACACTCACGCTCAGTGATGGAATAGTTGCGCTCCGCGGGTGAGAGGAGCCTGCTGGCGTAAGCGATAACACGGTCGTGGCCACGCTGGCGTTGTGCTAGTACTGCTCCAATTCCGTGACCGCTGGCATCAGTACGGACTTCGGTAGGCGCAGAAGGATCGAAATGGGCCAGAACGGGAGGCGTTGTGAGAATGTCGATTAGATGAGAGAATGCAGAGGCCTCGTTATCGCCCCACTGGAAAGGAGAGTCTTTTTTCAAAAGGTCGGTTAGTGGTCGTGCTATGGCGGCGAAATTCCTCACGAAACGGCGGAAGTACGAACAAAGGCCGATGAAGCTGCGCACATCCTTGACACACGTCGGAACAGGGAAGTGCGTAACAGCATGGATCTTGCCTGGGTCCGGTTGCACTCCATTCGCGTCAACGAGATGTCCAAGGACGGTAATCTGGCGACGGCCGAATTGGCACTTCGATGCGTTGAGTTGCAGACCGGCTCGCCGAAAAACGTCCAGGACTGCTGAGAGGCGCTCGAGGTGCGTAGCGAACGTTGGGGAGAATACAATAACGTCATCCAAGTAGCATAAGCACGTGGACCATTTGAAACCGTGAAGAAGGGAGTCCATCATGCGGTCAAAAGTGGCAGGAGCGTTACATAGGCCGAACGGCATCACCTTGAATTGATAAAGACCGTCGGGTGTCACAAAGGCAGTCTTCTTGCGGTCGAGATCGTCCACGGCAATCTGCCAATAGCCGGAGCGAAGGTCAATAGAGGAGAAATAGTGAGCACCGTAGAGGCAGTCAAGGGCGTCATCAATCCGAGGTAGGGGGTACACGTCCTTTTTGGTAACTCTGTTAAGGTGCCGATAATCCACGCAAAAGCGCCATGAGCCATCCTTCTTTTTTACCAGCACAACCGGTGACGCCCAAGGACTACATGACGGTTCAATAATGTTCTTGGCAAGCATTTTGCGAACTTCTGCGTGAATAACTTGACGCTCAGCTGGTGACACTCGATACGAGCGGCGATGAATAGGAGGGGCATCGCCGGTATTAATGCGATGTTTGACAGCTGTAGTTTGGGCTAAAGGACGATCGTTAAAGTAAAAAATATCGTGGTAGGAAAACAGAACGCGGTAGAGTTCACGAGCGTGCTCGGAGGGCAAGTCGGGGGCAATCATTTTCCGTAAGTCAGCGATGGAACAATTTGTCGACTGCGATGGTAGAGAAGTATCGGATGAAGTGTCGTCTACTGCAATGGATGCTACTGAGTGATCCTCGAACGAACAAAGCTGGGCCAAAGACATCCCATGTGGCAGCACTTGTGTCGTCAAGCCAAAGTTGACCACTGGCAGGCAGACGCAATTCGCCGTAATAGATAAAACTGTATGGGGTACTGTGATCCCGTGTGTAAGGAGGACGTCTTGCATAGGAGCCGCAATGTAGTGACCGTCGGGGACTGGTGGGGATGACACTAGGTCAACGTAGGTCAGTGCCGAAGGTGGCAAGCGAACGAAGTCGGCGGAACTGAGGCGACTGGGGGTGTGGTTCAGTAGGATCCAGAACAGGCAGGTCAAGGCGGAGAGTACTGGCGGAACAATCGATGAGAGCAGAATGTGCGGAGAGGAAGTCTAAGCCGAGGATGATGTCATGGGGACAGTGGGCGATGACTGTGAATAGCACGATTGTTGAGCGATCGGCGAAGGAGACGCGGGCGGTACACATACCAATTACGGGGGCTGTTCCGCCATCGGCGACACGGACAACAGGCGTCGTGGCGGGCGTGATGATTTTCTTGAGCCGGTTACGAAGGTCAGCGCTCATTACGGACAAATGCGCCCCAGTGTCTATGAGAGCAGACACGGAAACACCGTCGACGTGCACGTCAAGAAGGTTCAGATGAGTGGGCAAAGTCAGTAGAGGATTTGGCGGCGTAGGGAGCAATGCAGCGTCACCTCGAGGCGCTGCATCGTCTAGTTTTCCGGCTGGGAGCGGCGCCCGAAGGGAGTCGGCGAATAGGAGCGACGGGGCTGGGGAGAGCGAGATTGTCGTCGTTGGGGCGAAGGCGAACGAGAATAGGGGCGGTTCGGTGCAGGAGAATCAGTGGCGGCATTATCGGAGCGTGCGGCATAGGGACAAGAAGGGCCACCTGAGGGGTGAGAGTAGGCAGTATAAGTAGACCGGATCGGGGAACTCCAGCGACTACGACAGTGCCGAGAAATGTGCCCGATTCGATGGCAGTGGAAACAAATAGGCTTGTCATCAGCAGTGCGCCACTCAGATGGGTTGCGGAAACGTGGTGGGTAAGAAGATGCGGGACGGGGCGAAATCGAAGAAGCCGGGCGAGTATCAGGGCGATGGGCCGGGCGGGTATCAGGGCGATGGGCCGAGCAGATGGTGTGAAGACCCATGTTTTCAAACTCCTAGCGGACAACTGCCTGGATCAGTGAGACCGTGACTGCACATGTGTTGGTGGGACTGGAGTCGAAGGCAGCCGGATAGGCGGCCTCGATCTCACGCCGGACGATCCTGGTAACATCGGCAGTGTTGTTGGGACGAGGAGCGTCGGCACAGGAAGATGTCGCGGGGGTGTTGGGCAGACGGGCAAACTGCTGGTCAATATGTCGGCTTTTGGCGAGTTCCAGGCGGCGGCACTCCTTTATAACAGCATCCACCGTGGCTACGTTGTTGCAAACGAGCAAGTTGAAGGCGTCATCGGCAATGCCTTTGAGGATGTGGGAAACCTTGTCTGACTCAGTCATGTGGGTGTCAACTTTGCGGCACAGAGCCAAGACGTCCTGAATGTACGTGACATAGGGCTCTGTTGACGTCTGCACACGGCCGGAAAGCGCCTTCTGCGCGGCAAGTTTTTGACCGTAGGGGTTGCCGAGCAAGTCTCGAAGCTGTGTCTTAAGTGAATCCCAACTGGTGAGCTCATCTTCGTGCGTGCGATACCAAACTCGAGGTGTGCCACCGAGGTAAAAGACTACGTTGGCGAGCATAATAGTAGGGTCCCACCGGTTATTGCGGCTGACGTGTTCATAGAGGCTGATCCAGTCATCGACGTCTTCCCCATCGTGGCCCGAGAATATGCCAGGATCACGGGTAGCGGGGAGAGTGATGTAGGTCGTCGAAGGGGCAGCAGGTGTCGGAGCCGGCGGAGTCGGGTTGTCGTCGCCGGGAGCCATGAAGGAAGGCTCGACGTACCGTCCACAGCGAAGCTCCGTGACGAGGTACAGGGAACGTCCACCTCCACCAGATATGTTACGTAGGATGACACAGACGAAAAGCTATGTACAAATATATTTACAAGGAAAATACGCTGCGCTAGGCCAAGAGGCAACAGCCCGCGCTAGCATCTAATCGTCGTCGTCGTCTTCACACTGCTGGCCTTTCGTGATCGCACATATTGTGCCGTAGCAATATGATTACGAGGCACACCTCAGTGGAGGTAGTAGCAACGAACTTTATCAAACGAGCAGGCGATGACTGCACCCAAGGCGGGCGGTGTCCTCAATCGTGGATGCTGAGGGCCCTGGACACCTGCCGTACCCCGTCCACCAGGCTCAAGTCGTCTTCTAGGTCAGGGCTGACCAATTGGCCATACCATATGGTAGAGGGTATTGGGCAACTTAATTGCTTGCATTCCTTGGTGTAGATTGTTGGGTGCATTCTGTTTAGGAGCACAAAATGTAGAAAGGCAGTCACCTGAAGTCGACCGCTTTGTCTCTGATCAGCCTGGGATACCATCATCTGTTCAGTTGACAGTGTACGAGTATGTCTGAGTACTTATTGGGAACGGCGTCGAGCCTCCAGTAGGCGAGGTCCGGCAGGTTGGCTTGCAGAGCATTTGCTCCAGCCACGACGTGTGCCGCCGCATTTCTCACCACGGACTCATGGCCCGGGGTTGATTGGTTGATATATGGGGTTTTATGGCGCAAGGGCCAGATATGGCCAAGGAGTGCCATACACATAGTGATGAGTTTTCAATGAATCATTTATGAAATGAAGAAATGTACTGTGAATGGTGAATGTAGCATGGCTGTAAGTAGGCTTAAAATTAGTTGCTGTAGCTTGAATAAAATATATAATAATTAAAACAATGACCGTAGGTGTGAGTTATGACCATAAATGTTTTGTTGTGAAGGGATCATGTAATAAAATGTGTAAGTGAAAGTAGCACTGATGCATGTCCCGGGGTCCAGGGGACGTATATTTCTGGTGGGTTCTAGAGCTTTGTTAGGATCTCCAGGGCCACTTTCGATATTTGACCCTTTTGATAATTCCTGCATGTGGCTTGGGAGTTTGTGAGTATTACGGCTCACTCTTCAAACGTCCTGGCTGCCAGCACAATATGGGTCATATATGCCAGCTCTTCCGTGTCATATGTCCTGATCCTCACAGCTGTCAGCTCTACTCCAGATGAATTTTGACCCCCTGGGATTCCTTAACACCTACATCCAAGTGCATGAGCGTTTTTGCATTTCGCCCTCATCAAAATGCAACCACCGCAGCCGGGATCAAACTCGCAACCTCGAACTCAGCTGCACAATGTCACAGCTATTAAGCTACTGTGGCGGGCAAATAAAAAAAAAAGTGGAAGAACACAAAAGCTTTGTGTAATGTGCAGTTCTGACTAGCAACTATTCTCAATATGGACAACCTCCCTGTGCATGGTGAATGAAGATTCACTAATCATAATTGATGACACACCTTACAAAGACTTCCAAGGTGAAACATTCAGAGACATTCAAGAATAAAAGAAGCAACACAATCTGCCAGTGAACTGCCACCTATTGTGCATGCAGGCAGCACAAAATGCTTACCTTGGACGTTTAGGCTGACGTGGTTCAACATTTGAGCTGTCCTCCTCCTCCTCTTCTGGAATAATTTCAGCAGGTGCAGCCCTTGAGAAAATAAAAGTGTTCACTACACGGTGCTTCAGGTGTAAAAAGCCCAATATGTGCTGGGCTTGATGCATTTGACTTTCGACACTACCATCCTGTCATCAATGACAGCCCAAAATTATTCACAGCAGGAACCCAAGTAGGGGTTCCTGCAAAGTTCGGGGAAACTCAATGTTTCCCCGTTCATGTTACAATTTATGCAGGTCACACATTTCAAAGATCAAAACGTTTGCCTTTGCACTCTGCTTGTGAGTATACATTATAAGTGCAATAGACGATATGCAAATTTTTGTGAGCTGGCTTTTTCACACATCTAAGTTGCCGTAACCAAGATGGCCATGCTAGCAGGATTGTTAAACCTTAGACATGCATTATGAAAGCTTGAACGGAGCGTTGAACAAAGAGCGCCAGGAATAATGTCACCAGTCCACATGTTGACACCTTAAAATTACTATTCTAGTCTTAGGTTGGCCTTCTTAGCTAGGCGGCCAAATGAGGTGTGTGGAGAAGTGCATGCGTAGGTTTTGCATGTTCAGCACTGCAGATGTTCATCACTAACGGGAATTACCTCATGCTTCGCCTTCCCCGAGGAGTGTTGCTCACTCTGCCCTTGGAAGGTGCCGGTGATGCTGCGGCTGCTTTTCTGGGGCTCTCTTTGCGGCTGGAAGACGACAGAGATTGATAATTAGCACTTGTGTTGCGGTGAGATTCATCCACATGTGCATGCACATTTTAACGTAAGCAGGTGCGCACCACATCCAAAAATGTGAAGCTAGGGATTCCTCACAGGCACAAACACTGCTTGTGCTGAGCTAAGGAAGCACACCCCATCTCCCTATTTGGTGAGGAGGTTCGCAAAAATGAAGCACTTGAGAAAAACTAAGGTGTGGCCATGGAAAGTAACAAAAAAAGTCAGACCTACCAACCATGTACGGCAGTGACCCTTTAAGGGTCACCACTGTACAAGTATATCAGTGGAGACAAATCCTAAGTGGCCACTGCCGTACACATACAGTGGCAACCAAATGTTTGAATAAATGCACCTTTTTGGAATGAAACACTGCTTAACATTGCTCTGGAGGTGCTGCAACCTTCTGCGACTTAAGTAAAATATTCTTAATATGCTGTCACCTCTTGGGTTCCATCGAAAATGATTTTTCGTTTCATTCTGTGCTGTATGCCACCTAGGTAGTTTGGAAGCATTTCCGCTTTGCCTAGTTTAGTGTTTAGTGCTCCCGCCTGCACTTGCACACATTACAATTGACATTCTAGCGCATGTCATTTATAGTTAAAGGGACTGACAACCAATCTTCATGGTATCAATTGTTTTTAGTGCAATTGAAAGATAACCTGTTGGAGAGTCTAATCATGAAATGCTAACATGAAAAACGCTGTGGAACTTTATCAGAATTTTTTTATCTGCAGTGAGGATGATAGCTGAGCGCGATAGCAGTGATAGGTGAGCATGATAGCGATTATACACAGGCAGTAAAGGAAGGCAGACGACAAGTGTGGCGGCAGCTGTGACAAAGCATGATATTTTTTATCAAGTCGATGTTCCTGCTATTCATGTTTTCTTAATTGTTCAAGTATTTCTGTGATAATAGCTATGTGTTTTCGTGGTTTACTGATCAACTGCGGTGATATTAAACCAGTCAAGATGAAACCAATTGGATAAAATACGAAGCAACGCCTTTGCACCTGATACGAAGTTCAGCGTGCATGCGTGCGATTTTGATTTTCGAAGCATAGAATATTGGCGAGTGCCCAATAATATACCAACTGCACCTTTAAGCAATAATTATACTCTACTTAATAACGGTCAACTTACGTACAGTAATTTCATAGAATAAATCCAAAGTATCAAGATTTCACCACCAGGCCTCGCCGCTTACTGGTTTTTGTGACTTTCTTGGCTAATTTAAAACTGTAATTCCTACTGAAATCGCGAACAGCAAGCTGGGTTCTATCACTATAAATCATGGTTATTTTATTTTCACCAACGTCTCAAAACACATTCTGGCCAGTTGTCAGTCCCTTTAAGGGCATCGCTGAAGCTGATCTTTATCTTGTTTCTTATCACTCAAAGTGCTATCGCAAGATGCTCACCCACACGGACATCCCGCAGGCGCATGCGATTGCTTTGTTTACAATAGGCGGGCACTCGCATCTTTTTTTTTTGCAACTCACGAGAGGACTGACAAAATTCAGTCCGGCAATGCAACGTTTGACCATTGCAGGTTTATCACTGGCTTCGTTTTTCCAATGGGTGCACAACCACTGAGCTTGCATGTCGGCGCACACATGGCGTGCACATGCCTTGCTTTTGCTATGGCCACATGTGCCTGGGGCCATATTCTCTAGCAATCCACATTATTGTTCATTCTTGTGGCCCTCTGTCATCGACCCATACATAGATCGGAGGCCACCACACAGCTACGAATAAGGAAAATGAAATGGAACACCTCAAATAGAGGTTCTACTTCAACGTATTTAGCAATAAACCACGTACAAGACTAGACACACACAAAAAAAATTCTTGTGGCTTTATTGTCACCTAAAATACTTATTGCCTGTTTTTTTCGTGAAATAAGTCACTCTGAAAAATTTATATCCGTAATAAAAAAAATTTGAGCCTGGGGAAAAGGACGCTTAAAAAGAAAATGCAACCCTCAAAAGGCTAAACGATACTACAGCCAAAGCTCAAGAAGCAGAAAAAGTTGGAAAAGGTTGCTAAAAATTGTCTTATTACTGAACATATTGACTATTCACTAAAGATTTTACAGGTTTAGTTCTGTAGTGTTACTCTATACAGGCACTCGTTGCAAGATAGGATAACCTGGGAGTTACAAGATAACCTGCGGAGGGGGGGGAAAAAAGGAAGAAGAAAATGAACGGAACAGAAATGGCTATGAAGTTTATCCAATAGTCGCATTTGCATTGCACTGGCTGAAATTTCGGTTGGTGTTATACTTTATTTAGTTCCATGATTAAGTTGCGCTGATGCATGTAGGTCAGAATAATCAAACTGGTCAGAAATATGTAAGGCTCTAGAAACTCACTTGGCAACAGTGCTATATTTAAATACGAAATCAAACTTATTGACCCAATATGACAATCTTAAGGTCTAAAAATCTGGGATTTAAGACAGTGGTTGGCTGGTTCATGTTTTCTTTGGGGGGGGGGGGGGGCAAATGCAGTTGCCTTGATGACCCACCGTTGACTACAGGACATGCCGCAAGCTTGAAGCCTAGTCACTAACGAAAAAGAGCTGACAGGGTAAAATTCCTCTCCTGCAAAGTGTTAAGAAATTGGAAAATTATGGGGTTTTACGTGCCAAAATCACAATCTGATTATGAGGCACACCGTAGTGGGGGACTCCAGATTAATTTCAACCACCTGGATTCCTTTCACACGCACCTAGATTTAGGTACACGGGCGTTTTTACATATTGAATGCAACTTGTAAAAGAAAGGGGGGGGGGGGAGTACTTTAACTGCGGGCAGCACAGAGAAGTAGCCCCTACATTTTTTTGCTACCTCAGGCAGCAAGCAGAACACCTCCCCCCCCCCCCCTTTTTTTTTGCTTTCATTACTGCCTATGCACAACTGTGCTTATGGACACTGATGTATGTCAGTCTCATGTATCACTGCTAGAGTACTACTAGGTTTCGCTGTCGATGGCAATCTCTACAGAAACTGAAGATAGAAATACTGTAATGTTAAATGCTAGTGGTGATACGTGGTGCATCATCTGACTGTTACTTTGAGCAGGAAGCTTCATGCTGTAACTTTGTGCTGTAACACATGCGCTGTGCACTATTATGCATATGTGCACATATAACATAAAAAAATAACACTCAGTATGCTTTAGTGCAAAATTATTGCTTGGTTTCCTTGGAAGATCTTATTTACATCTGCTTACTGACAAGCTTTTCAGACACCCCAAGTGTCCTAAAGCACATTAAAGTTTTTTAAAATTTATTTATAAAACACAGAAAGTTACAAATATCTCATAAAATTTTTTCTGAAAGCATGACTGTTATATCGAAGTTTGATCACAGTCCACGTCTCATTTTGACATAATTACGTGTGTAAAATAACTCACGCAACATCCGACACTGTAGCTTTCTCTGGACTTGCCACTGGAAGTGCTACAGGCTTTTCATTGCGGATGAACCTGCAATAACGTTTTAATTATGGAGTATAAAATCAGACCATGGCACATTCCACAATGTACGTGAAAAATGGAGGCTTCAGATTCACATTCCCTAGACTATGTTCAGGGATACAAGAATAACTGAGCAGCTCTGTCCATATATTTTTTTTTTTCCTGAGTGTATACAGGAACGACCTCAAAGTCAGGATTAGGTAGAAGCTTTATCTCAAGACAAACTTAGATTTCTCTGTTCACATACATGTGAAATATAGACATGCTCTCATTAGGAAACCACTGATGCAATCTGAGTCAAGTTTGTCAGGTTTAAGGGGAAGAAGCTGAACTCTACCAACCAAAGGAACCAAAATTTTGACTCGTGGCCTCAAATTTCTGTTGCCAGAGTTGCCAGAATTCAGCAAGCTTAAAAAATAAATGGTGGCCAATGATCACAAATCCATTACCTTATACCAAGAGCAAATATTGCAGTTCAGAAAACTGCATCTGTTAAAGCATCTGAAGTGGACAAATGTGATATAGTTAAACCTCAATGTAACGAACTTCAATATCACAATATTCTTGATATAATGAAGTATTTGACTTTTTATAACTTCTTGTCCATAGAACACCATGTATTTAGAACTTCAATATAATGAAGTCTGTTTATTACACAATTGCAATATAATGAAACTTCACTGCCGCCGCAAAGGAATATAGAGACAAACGGAAGCTTCTGTGGACGTAGATGGTAAATTGGCTGACTTATATGCAACTGCTTCCGAACACACCTCTCAAATTGCAAACAAGAGCGACCACTAAGCGGAGCGACGTCATGTTCTGTATCAAGTCCAAGTGTGAAAACATGCTATTGCGCCTCACACGCTGTTATGCTTTAGGTGTCAGTGAAAGCATGTAAGGGCGAGCGGAGAAGGGTGGTGGCTTGATAAGTGCCATCTTGCCACGCGAGCAAGGGGAAACGGGGAGGAGAGTGAGCTCGCGGTAACGCAATCAAAAAAGTGCGAGGGTAGGTTGGCACGCATCTCCTTTTCTAGCGTGGCCGTGGCTGCGCATAGCGGTCACAGCGTGGTTGAGTGTATACGCCGCTTGCACTCATTGCTTTAGCAGTAATCTGCTGCGTGTGAACAGGGCGAGCTGAGATGGCATGGCATTGTGTGCTGTTTGCTCACTGTGCTGGAGGCAACATAATCTCTAGCTTTAGAGACACACTGAAGCGAGAGGCAAACGGAGCTTTCGCTCCTCGCTGCCAGTGTTTTTCATGAAAGAATTGTTGCACTGCCCACAACACTATCAGCCGCGGTACAGTGGACATGAAAGCTTCATGACGCTGCTTCGCTTCGGCGGTCACTCTTGGTTAAACAGCGCGCGATTTGAGAGGTGCATTTGAAAGCAACTGCTTGTAATTTAACCATTTTACCATCTGCGTTTGTGGAAGTTTCCATTACCTGTCTTTGTATCCCTTTGCGATGGCAGTGATACTTCATTATAGTGAAATCGTGTATAAACACGCTTCATTATATTGAGGTTCCAAATACATGGCGTTCTATGGACAAGACATCATAAAAAGTTAAATACTTTGTTATATTGAAGTTTGTTATTCAAAGTTTAACTGCATGATTATTCATGCTTCAAAGGGCCCCTCACTGGTCTGGGACATTGCAAATAAGGTAACTGCATTATGCCCCCACATCATACAGCAGTGATTCGTCTCCACGCATTACATTTATGCTCACCAATAAAAACATTTAAAATTTATTAGGAAAGTTAGTGCTTTCTTCTCAGCACAGTCAGTCTTCTCGGTGTACCGCAGATTCACCTTTCTATGTCATGGCAGAGTCACAGAAAGCTGGAACAAGTGGGCATTACGAGCATTTCAAGTTTAAATGTGGCATGCCTGGCACAAATGGACAAAATACCTTGGTTTGATATTCAACATCCAACACTGTAGAAAAAAAAAAGCACCACCAGGAGGCAGGGCACTCGACATAAGTTTGTGGTGCAGGCTCTTTGGCTGCAATAAGAGAGTTCTGGAAACGTTTCCCAAAGGGTGCCCTAGGTTTGGCAGCATGTAATGCAATTTTTGACAAGGACGGGTGGGGGGCCCTTTTAATGTGCAATGGTATGTGTGACAGCAGCAAAGATAGCAACGAGAACAGAAGCAACCCACTTGTTAGACAGCACAGGTATGCGCGACAGGACAACTTCTGGCTGCATGGCCACTGTGGTTGATGCCATGGCTGTCCCATGCGAGTTGCTGCAGAAGCAGTGAGCAGGTGCATTTCAAGACTGTGCCAGTCAGCTTCTTGTGTTTTTTGCAAAAGCTTTAAGAATTGGTTGCTACGCTCAAGTGTGTTAGTGCTCATTAGTCTTCAAGGCCAAGTGCAATGAAATTTCACTCTGATTAAAGAGGTTATAAATGAGTATGGTACTATAGAATCATTCTTGGCAAAGCTGCAGGGCTGGTAAGGGCTCATTCACACCGGCGACTGACTGGGGTCGCGCGACCAAGTTGGTCGCAAAGCGACCAGTCACAAATGGTCGCACACGGTCGTTTCTCTCGAAAAGCGACCGTTTCAGGCCAGTCGCTCTCTGTGCGATTTTTCAGTTGCGCGACCATGGTCGCAAAACTGATAAACCAATCAGCAGCGCACCGGAAGTGATCTTTCATGTGTCTACATCCGGCCTCTTCCTGCGTCGCGGCAAATTCCGCGTAGATTCCAAGAAATCTTGCTGAGAAAGATAATCTTCGGGATTGTGACTTGTGGGTCGCGCTCAGCCGGGCTTGCCGGTATGAACATCAGTCGCCTTCGGTCGCTTTTTGATCACGAGTCGCAAATCGTCGTGCGACCTCCTCAAGTCGCCGGTGTGATTGAATCATAACAGTCTTATTAGCACCATTTAAACAGCACATAAGCAGATGATGGGTGCGCTAGGCGCTATGATGCAAGTCCCAGCACATTGCCACCAAGATTTGTTTAGCACTCCACGGGCAACTGCTTGTGCCCCTTAACCTCGAAGGTCATGCCAAGGGGCCATTCACTTCCAATGAAGACAAGGCATTGCCTATCAGAAGATACACTGAGAAGCAGCAAGTGTGAACCCACTGAATTTTAAGAACTGGATCGCACTGCTCCGGAGTATTAGCAATGCTTACAACCTGCGCAGTGTGTATGATGTGGATGAGCTTAGCCTGTTTCTCAGGTTTCAGCCCAGCAAGACCCTAAGCATGAAGGGAGAGTTCCGTCATGGTGGTAAGATCAGCAAAGATCACGTTATGGTACTGTACTGTACTGTACTGTACTGTACTGTACTGTACTGTACTGTACTGTACTGGTGCTGTAACAAAGATGGCAGCAACATGACGAAGCCATGGATGATTGGAAAGGCGAAGAACCCTACTTGCTTGCATAACATCGCTTGCCTCCCTTGTGTTTGCAAGCATAACACAAAGGCGTGAATGTCGTGCGACATTTTCAAACAGTTCCTTCGATATCTCAATGAAAGACTGGAGTGCAAAGGGCGCTAAGGTGTGTTTTTTGTGTACAACTGTGCAGCTCATCCGTAAGACATGTTGTCCTCCATAATCTGAGCGTCATTTTTCTCCCAGCAAACATGACGAGCCAGTCGTAACAACTGGTTGTAGGTGTCATCCAAAATATAAAACACATCTATAGGAAGTGCATTGTGCATCGTCTCCTTGCTTGTGTGTCCACGGGTGAGGATCCTGGGAAGCTATCACTGTGGGATGCAATGCATTATCTGAACCAGTCGTGGGAGAGCCTAAACCACGGAACTGTAAAAAACTCCTTTAAAAGGTGCAGTTTTTGGTGCAACCCAGCAGAAGTGCAGCCCCGCATCTATGACATGCTTGAAGATGAAATAGAAAATAGAAATAGAGTTCTGCTGCACTGGCGCTAAAGGCGTGTTTAAGATTTTGTTGCGGAAGATGACAATAGCTCCAAGTGAAAGCCACAAAGCACGGCAGAGGATGTGGAGGCGATAAAAGCCGACGAAGCACAAGCAAATGAAAATGACGATGAGGGTGATTGCATGCATGCGCTAGCTGCTTTCGCCGAAGCCCCCGCTGGACAGCTTCTTTCGTGCCAAGGACAACAAAAATTCAGAAAGGTCTGCAGTGTGTGGAAAAGGAACTTAGCCTTTCTAAAGGGCAGGTACTGCACCAGCAGAATATTACAGAAATGCTTTGTAAGAAACAAATGCCCTCGCATCTAAAACCTTCTTTCTGTTGCATTCTTTCAATTTTTCATGAATTTGGGTGGTATGTCTTCTAGGATGGTACATTTTTCTCGCATTTTTTTAAAAAATGTATCAACAACTTTTTACTGTATTTCACAAAAACTGAATATTAAAGTATGATTACTGTTCTCTGTCTGCAATACAAAGTATCACAAATTATCTGCAATGAAGCAACGACAAATGTTTCCGAAGCAATGCAGAAACAAAATGGGGAATGCAAGCTTTGTTTTTGGTTTTGCAGTGGAAGCCTAAAAGACATCCTGTGAGTTTTGCTTACAGTTAGAGTATCAGGCTGCTGTGATAAGGGAACTGGGCTCAAGATCAACTGTCGGGCAAACTTGGGTCATGGACACGAGAGATTGGGCATGCGTTGCTTATCAATCAACCCGTTTCACACCAACCTGTCTACCTGGATATGTGCCAGTGCTTATGTGCCGCTCTTCAACGAACCTATTTCACCCCATCTTGTATCACTGGGCACGTACCACTGGGTATATGCCATTCTCAGAATTCGTCCCAAGTGTATATGCCTGGTAAGCTCACCAGCTACAACTCATAGATTGAAATATGTGCCATAAGCTAATTAAGAAGTTAATTCGTGCAATCATGTTAATTGTTCAAGAAGCATTTCCATTTCTCATAGAAGTAATGACCCTCTCAGAGTAATTTAGCTCAAGGGTTAGAACTATGCTATTTGTAAAGGTTAGTGCAGAAAAAGAAAAAGAGCCTATTACATGGATATGGCGTTGTATGGTTCTACTGCGTACGGTCACAACCTGTTTGAAAACTTGTTTTCACGGTTCCTACAGTCCATAAACTTTAGCAGCTGACTGTAGTGTCTGTTCCAAATCAATAAAGCTCACTAGAGCCACAACAAAAGTGGGCGTATAGCTGTGCAATGCTGTCGATCGTGGGCACTCTAGGTCACAAAAATATGGAGGCTTCGACGTATACTCACAGCGGGCCAGTGTTGGCAACAGCTCCGCTTCTACAATGACTCGCGCCCAATTCTACTCATGATCCATATGAGCTACACTTTCTCGAAATAGGCTGTACATGTTTGGGAACAATAAACTTCAAACTGAACATTCATCCAACATGCTCAAATCGTACGCATACACCGTCAATATGCAGAAACAGACCCACGTCAAAATCAAGAGTAGAGTATCGAGCAGAAAATAAAAATTTGAATCAAAAGCAGACAGCCGCATTTCACTCCCTTCAAAATGCAGTCGGGATCAGACCAACGACCTCAAGCTGAGTAGCACAACACCGTAGCTACTAGGCTACTGCAGCAGGTAAACGTTAACTTTCTTTGTCAAACTCTAAAGTATAACAAGTCATCTTTAAACATAAACTATGGTGCTCTTAATAACAGCTAACTTATGTACTTCAATCTGACTACGTGGTGGGGCTCCAATGCTAGCACCAAAGCTCCACGGTAGAGTGTTGTGGCATGCAGTTTATTGCGAATTCCTGGCAGATTTTAAAAAATAATTCCCATTCAAACCACGAACATTCAAATTATTATAAAGCAGGTTCTCATTATTTCCACTAAGATCTCATTATGCACTCTGAGTGGTTGTCGGTGAGTTTAACATCACAAACAAGAGTTTATTTATTTATTTATTTATTTATTTATTTGTTTATTTATTTCGGAATACTGCAGGCCATTGCTTGGCCCTTGTTTACTTTTCTTAGTGAACAAGGTTCCCAGCAAAATTTTGTCTTTCCAATTTAGTGGTGCTGCAATCCCGTATTGCAATGATTTCCAGAGAATGTGTGACCAATTAATCTAATGGTGCCAATTAGAATGAAAGCACTAAAGCTGTTCTAATCTTTATTAAAGCTTTTTCTAAAATGTCATAGCAGGAATCATATCTAGAAAACCTTGCGAGCGCATTTCTATGCTTCTCCGCAAGAAGGAAAGTACTTTCACGTACAGTATGTTGCTCTACACAAAAACTGGTTCACGGTACACATATCTCGAACATATATCCTACTGGGACTATACAGATGTAAGTACTTTCTTTTACGCACTTGAGTGCGTGAATTTAAAGCAAGAGTACATACGCAGACCCAGCCTTAAGTGGTGTTCCAGATGAAGCGCCATTCACTCTACGTGTTGTAGAAGCCACATTGGTATCTAGGTGAACCGTGGAAGCCCTGTAACAACAAAAACACACACAAAAATAAGCAGCCCAGACACAATGCAAGCATGTAGTAATTCAGTGAAAAAACTTTAACACACAGCACCAAACAGCCAGGATGCACTACCTAAGCACAGGTGCAAGAAGGAGTTTGTCAGAGCTTATTCCTATGACTAGAAAGTCATAGGGCTAATCTACTACAACTCTACAGATGGGTAACAGAGCAAGAGTGAGACAACTGGACACATTTTTGGCACATGTACTGCAAACGTTGTGGAGCTTTACAAGCCACTCTTTTCAGAGGAAGAAACGGCAATTAGAGCATTCACAAAAGAGAACATCATCCTGAATACATGCAGATATTGGCAGATAAGAAGCTAAAGGGGTCTTGAACCACTCCTTGAGCTTCGTAAAAAAACACGGCCCACAGCATACGCTGCTGTGAACATCTCAGCCAAATTTTGCAGTCAGCGCGATGCGTGAAGCTTGCAAGCAGAATGCGAAGTCACCTTTTTTTTTTCAAACACTATCTTTTCAACAGAAGCCTGCTCCTCACTCTTTTATGGACACTTTATTTCATAATATAGCAGATTCTATACACAGCTGCTATTGGCCAATAGCTGACATCAATGAAGACGGGTGTTTAAATCAGTGCACTTCTTCCTACTGCTACTGTGTATATTTGTTGACGCAGTTTAACAAACAGGCTGAAGTAAGTGAGAACCTACTTTCGAATTTCAATAATAATTAAATATTTCTGGAAGAAGCAGACTATCGCTTGCTCACGCTTGGCCGCAGCCGCCCACATAGGAATTAAAACTTTGGCCACTCTTCTTGTCAGTGTTGCAGCAGTTGGGTCTCGCTAATTTTGACTAGTTTTAAACACTCAACTAGCCTCTAACCATGCAAAACTTAAGCTCAGACCATACGCACACTTGCCAGTGTGTGCTCATCCCTGGCTGCTCCTAGTTAGAAGCCTTGGCAGACTGTGCTTCATACTGAGCTATTGATAACGCTCCAAAATAATGCTTGCGATAATGCACAAGTTGGATGTAGATACTATTCGTCAGTCAAGCTGGTGCAGGACAAAGCTGGTCTGCACCACATAGCACAGCCAAACTGGAGCATATGAGCACGAGCGCGCACTCAAGCCCTGTCGTGCACAAAGCAAACGCTTTGCATGCACACTATAGTCGCATGTAGCTGCGGTCTGCTGCGACAAGTCTGCTGGCTGAGCGCACAGTGGCCCACTGAGGACAGCCACATTCGATACGTCGTAGGTGCCAAAATTGGAAGTAGGGGTGTCCACATGAACATTCGAAATCAAATTTGAACTGTGCGCCACGGTTACGTTCAGAAGGTGAAGCGTTGTGGTGACACCCTGCTCTGCCGTAGCCTTCGCAGTGCAAGTCATTGAAAAAGGAGCAGAAGCACCGCGAAGGAGGTGTTTCATTGCCAACAACTCCACTTCTGCTAAGTTTTACAACTTTTTGCAACAACATATTTCTGAAATAGTGTATTTTAACTTCAAATGCATTTCTCAACTTTGATAAAAAAGGGTCCAGGGCCCCTTTAAAGGAACACGATTACTTGACAGATGGGAGGATGAAAGGAGGAAAGAGAAAGGGCAGCTTTCACTAGCTTAAAAGGACTGACAACTGGCCAGACTGTGTAGCTCGCATTAAAAAAAAAATCTTGCTCTGAGCAAGCACGTATTGATAAATACACGTGCATCCAATTAGACGCATTGCACTGCCAACAACAAATTTGGCACAGCAAATACTGACAGGCAACACCTTATTTCTATATCCCGGTGAAATTTCCAGCGACTTTGGTGTTACCGATTTTGCCTGCTTCAGGAACTCGTCTGTATAAAACTTGTACAAGGAACGTACCCTTCTTGCATCCTTTTACAAACCGAACTTCTATTGGAAGTGTCGGGAGATTGGAGAGCAAAACTTTTCAGTGAACTGATTTTTTTTTTGTTGTTGTTGTTGTTAACACGACACAACATTTGTAAAACTGTAAAATGAGTCCGAATTCATATATTGCACAAAAAATTCGGGAGGACTGGCAGGTATGCTTGAGCCTGAATGACAAAGTTGTTAGGTATTTTTCGTTCCGTTCATGTTGTTGAATTCTTTAAATATGGTGTAGTGTCAGTGCATGTGCAGTTGTACCTGTGTGAGTATATGTGTACAGTGTATGTCTTTAAAAGAATTTGATAGTTGCAAGTAGCATCAGTGTTTGCCTGTAACTTCTTCCCTTGTGATAAAGAAAAGTTTTTCACAGTTCTCCCAATGGACACAGGTTGCGCACATTCAAAGTGAAAAAAAAGTAGAGCACTGGAGAAGATACGCACCGTGCACTCTGTCTACGAGCTGCACTTCTGGTCGGTGTAGGTAATACAGCCTCAGGCAACTTGCTGCTTGGCTGAGGTATGACTGGCTCTGGTGCGCTGTGTATATTAAAAAACAAAACTGAAATTACATGCAACAGAAAATAAAGCACACCGATTAAGGTTACCTAATTACTGCAAATCACATAATTTGCAAAGACTACTAACTAGAATAACAGTAAGGAATATATGTCACAAATATCAGGCAAACCAAGACCACAAGAAAGGACCATACTAAGGAGAATCACAAGGTGTGAGCAAGCTCAAAGAAGTTGTAAAGCTAACATCAGAAACGTTAGATTGAATAAATCTCTTGTGCTAAGTGTTAGTCTTCTTTGTTCATCATGCTATATTTTTATGAGCACAAGTCACCCAAGGACAAATACTAAACCAGCTAATAGTGGACATCACACCAAAAACACTATAAGGCAACCTTAACTTTAGGAAGTTCTACATTTATGTTAGCATTCCGTGCAAAGTACACAACTGTAGCCACTGAGGGCAACTGCACACTAATATACAGCAGCAGTGATGAGGAATAAAATATATTTTAAAAGAACATAAGTAAGCTGCTATGTTAGTTGGCTAGCTATTGTTTTAAGACTCATTTGTCAAAGGCAGTCTTTTCCTGCCAGGCTATCATAATATTGTACTTTCTGTAGAACATCAAGCCAACTGCTACGCTATATTAAATGAAGTACTCCAAGTCATAAAATGTTTTAAACTTCATTTTCTCACAGAAAGATGACTACATGCAGCATTAAACATGGGAATACACACTCATCCACAGTCTGCAGTGGCGTGCCAGTCTCTGCGCTGTCCGGTTCACTGATCGTGTCCTTGTGAGCTGAGGAAGCCCTATAACAACAAAATCCCATTTAAATGTGAAGCCAAACCCAAACTAGTTAAATAAAATTAGAGCTATGAACATAGAGGTCAAGCCTTCCACAGCAGGACGACACAGCAAACATGTGCCTGTTGTGCTCAGCTTAGTTGCCAAGGGGCAGCTAAGCACCATTTTGCAACAGAGCAGGGATATGCACAGCATGCTGTTGCCAAGAGAAAACAGGCAAACAAATTCTGTTTTGATTTTGAAAGAATAAAATTTAAGCTAGGTTAAGATTATTTCAGAATACTAAATGCAAAGTAAACCAGAACAGGGCCAGTCAGTGGCCTCTGGGTCAGTCCTACCATCTGCAGAGGTGTGCAATATAAAAGCAGACATGTGGCTTTGTGGACGGCTTAGTGCCACTTTAGCATCGCCACAGAGATGTTCACAGCAGCCTATAAACGCATTTTGCACAACCGTCATCATCGTCATCAGCCTGTTTTTGCACAACCACCACATTTTATCAAGTTCTGACATTTTTGTCTAAACGTTTCATCAGAAGATGCAGGAAACAAAGAAATTACAATAATGGCAAAACCTTTTCCAGCATGTGCTAGCTTAAAAAAAAAAAAGAAATAATTAAATTCTGGGGTTTTACGTGCCAAAACCACTATGTATCTGATTATGAGGCACGCCGCAGTGGGGAACACTGGATTAATTTCGATCCCCTGAGGTTCTTTAACATGCACCCTAATGCACGGTACACAGGCGTTTTTGCATTTCGCCCCAATCGAAATGTGGCCGTGGTGGCTGAGAATTGATCACGCGACACTGCGCTTAGCAGCACAATGCCATAGCCACTAAGAAACCACGGCAGGTATGTGCTTGTTTGACACTACAAAGTAAGCCTGGGCTTTTCTGCGAAGAACACTGAAAAACATCATTGAGCTCCTAAAACAAAATTTGCCATCACCAGTAAAGCAGCTAAGGAGTCCCCATATATGCTACCATCATGAATGTGAATATACCACAGGAAGTGACTATGCCAGAATAGACACAACAATGCTGACGCAAGTAGGCAATGTCACTGCCAACTGTGTTCAGCAGTGCTTTTAAACAGCATTGCACAGAAAATGCAAAGTAGTTGTTCGAAACTTTTAAGCACATACCGTATAGACTCAAGCAAGGGCCACACTTTTTTTTTTCTCACAGTTTTCACGAGGTGTGGTCCTTGCACGAGACTGAACCTTTTGGTCAAAATGGTGCCGGCCCAGCCAGCGAATACTGCATACCCCGGATCCCCGAATGTACCACTGCATCAGAGGTCAATGCGCAGCTCTTGCCATCTAGTAGGGTCACGTGGAAGTGCACAAGGCACGAAAATTCACCGATACACATGCGCGGCCATCAAACCTGATTGCTTCTCCAATTAAATTTTTTTTTCTCCAAATATAGGGCTGCCACGCTGCCAAGTTGGGGGTGCGACCCTTGCGCGGCTGTGGCCCTCACACGTGTCTATACGGTATTAGAGTTCCTATGCCTACTCTAGCTGGATAGCTTTTACAAACAAGACCCCAGATCTCAAGTATACAGTAACGACTGAGAGAAGAAAACTATGTAGAGAGACAATAATTGTGGGTTACATCAGCCCTAAACAAAAATGAGGAGAGGACAAAACAAAGACAGCAAACAGAGAACAAGTCCCCACCATTAAGAAACAACACAAGCACACAGTGTCATTAAATTACTGAGAAGCACTTTTGTTCTAAGTAATATCCATGTGGCTAAATTAATGGGCATAAACATCACATTAGCAGACAGCTGATTATGCTGTGGTTGCAGTAAAAGCTCAAGGTGCTATTTAAACCTGCTGCTTCATCTGCCACAGACCTCTAGTGGGTAGCAATGACAACTTTTACACTGCACATCCTGGCTTAAGAACTCGATGTACACCACTGCAAGTTGCTCGAGAAGGTCACATTTTTCACCAAGGCACTCGACTGCACACAAGCGGGCACGCCATGCAGGGCAGGGTTAAGCTGACACACCAACTGTTATCAAGCAGACAGTGAATGCAGTTGACCATACCTCCAATACAAGAATGGTATCTGCGAGAGAAAGCTCTGCTCTGAGCCCTCTGTTGTGGTTATACCAGTTCTAAACAAAAAGGGAAGCAACGAAAAGAGGAAAGGGAGAGGAAAAAGAAAAAAGGATAGATCACTACTACAACACAGCAGAATAAGTGACACGAGTCAGATTAAATAAAGCCTGAAGGCACTGTCCCACCAAGTTCACTCATTTGCGGGGTAGCAGCCAGCAAACACCAAGTTCACCTAAGTCTATGACAGGTTTGGTAGGTTCACAAACTAGCAAATGAACAGTCTACAGGTAATGCACAGCCTCCGAGTTACTCTGAACTGAGAGAAGTTCCTTCCACAGCTTTATTCAATTACCTGTCTCGCTGGACTGATTGTTCAGCGTTTAGCAAGGCACAGTATAACATATTTAAAGTGAAAGCAAAATGCAACCACATAGCATTGTTATAAAGACAGGCCTGTGGGGTCAAGGTCCTCAGGCTGATGACATGCTTGGCACAAGCAGGAAGGGCAAGGTTTCAGAAAAGTGAAATGAAGATTCATCTGTCGTCTTTGCAGCATGTCTCCATTTTTCTTTCTCAGACAGCGGTATTGAACAAACAACCGGTGACACTGCTATAGTTTTGTGGTGACAAAGCCCACCAAATGAGCCAAGACTTGAAAATTTCTTGTGTCCATTTATGCCGGATCAACAGTTCACAAGAAGTCCCTCGACCTCCGGTTGTCACCACAGACATATACAGGTGCTACATTGAACTTGGGCAAATTAAAATTAAATTATGGGGCTTTACTTGCCAAAACCACAATCTGATCATGAGGCACACCGTAGTGAGAGACTCCGAAAATATGGATCACCTGGAGTTCTTTAAGGTGCCCTTAAATCTAAGTACCCACAGGTGTTTTTGCATTTCGCCCCCATCAAAATGCGGCTGCCGTGGCCGGGATACGATCCCGCGACCTACTGCTTGGCAGCCCAGCACCATAGCCACTAAGCAACCATGGCGAGTAACTCTGGCAAATCTTGGCACCACTGGGATCCATCAGTGTACGTAAGCACCACACAAAACCTCTCTCAGAGCTCTGCTGCTACTATACTCTGATTAACATGCAAACAATGCATACAAACTTTTGTTTCATTATCCTGAAATCTTGCCCCACAGTATTTTGTTCCTGCTCACACAGAGCACCTATCAAGGTTACGTAAACCAAGCTTTATAATAGTAGACATTCTCTACGACAGAGATGTCTGTATGGGGGTCTGGGTTACTAAGGAGGGACTTCCAAATTCCCTTGAATGTTATCATTAGTGATAAAGCAGAGGGGTCACTTGCTATACATGCCATACAGGATATTTTCAGCCCAGTCAAACGCATCAAAAAATCTCTACATATGCCCGGACATTTTTTTTTAAAGGCAGAGTGCACTGCCATCTTGGTAACAAAACAACAAAGCTCGGTGACAACACTGGAAAATAAAATAGTTTTAAATTTGGGCATAAAAAAAAAGAAAAGCAAAAACATTTTGAGTTAAGCACAAGAGAAGACATTGCAGCATTAACACCGTAAAAGCAAGGAAAAAAATTCGCAAGTTTAAAAGAGGAAGAAGTGTTTTAGACAAAATCACTAACTAACTTACAGTATACTGGAGAAGCAGAAAAAAAAGCTACTTGCCTTTTCAAACAAGCAGTCCTTGTCGTAGCTCGCTTTGTTTCTTTCTTTCCAGGAGTTGCCTTTGAAGTGCTAAAGCAGCATAAGTAAAAGACCATTGTGAACTTAAAAAGAAGAATGTTAGCAATGCATGCTCTTGGAAACTGACACAAAATGGCCAAGGAAATGAACATTACTGATGTTCACACTGAAATGATAGCAGCTGCTGATTGAGTGTTCGCCTCGGCTGCAGGAGGTTGTGGGTTCAAAACCACACTGCCGCCGGTTACCTACCAGTTACACAAACAGGCACAGGTGTTCCCTGGCCTGACACTCGCCCTTCTAAGACATTAAGTGCCCTTGGAAAGAAGGCATGCAAATCACATCGAACTCCGGGGGCACCACAAAACCCTGTAGAAGGGGCTTCTGAGCAACTCCCAGGCAGCTGTTTCCCATGTGGCATCCATAAGCACCTATTAGGCAGTGTAGGATTTAGAGATTGTGGTCTCAGAATCTGGTATCATACTGAGGGTCGTTCTCTTGCCTATGCCATCGGTGTATCTTGAAAAAGGTAGCTAGCTGGCCTATGCTACCAGGGTGTCACACGGTGGCTAAGCTGACCCATTACGTCATCCAAACTACCTTGGCAACAGTTGCTAACTTGTTGATTAGTTATTAGGTTGGGAGGATGGATATACAAAACAGGGGTTTATTTACATCGGATAGGCAAACTTATTTGCAAAGGCATGCTCGTACTGGCAGAAGTAGAGCACAGTACATAGCAACACTATAGCCCACAGCTATATTGTTTGGCCTGAGCAGGCTACATCATTCTGAAGGAGCACATCCCACACACAGAGGACTTCTCTTCAAAACCTTCAGTCTTCCATAGATAACTCACTAGGGTTACTGTGGTCATGTCCTAATCAGGCAACAGCAACAGTCATAAACTGTTCGCAGTATCCCACCCACGATATTGCATCACCCCACTGAACTCCGCCTCTGATGTTGCACCTTCGCCCTCACCTATGACGCAATGACGAGGTAATCAGGAAGCAGCAGTCAATGCTTCAGAAGAACTTCAGTTTGGCCTAGTTGGTATTTACTGCAAATCATATTGACCGCAAAAAAGACGGGGACATAGGAAGAAAACACCTGTGCTGTTTATGTGTTTTCTTCCTATGTCCCCGTCTTTTTTGCGGTCAATATGATTTGCAGCAGTCAATGCCATTCTCACAGTCGGACATCTGTTCCTTGCATCAATTAGCAGAGCCAGACTCTGATGATTGTTACCCCTTTCACAGAATAGGGCAGTTGCTGACACCTTGAGCGGATGTTGACCTCGCTGGTTGACTTGCAGTCTAGGCATAACAACTGAAATACTGGTCTTGTCAGCAGTCCCATGACCCTTGCGTTTCGTCTTCAGCTAATATGCCAAACATAACAGTGGGGACACTCTCGGTTTGGGAGGACGCCCCTTTCCAAGCATTGAGGTCATATAATGGCTGAGTGCCTAGGCGGGAGTGTGCTTGCACCCATTTTGCTAGTAGGCACCCAGTGACAGCTTTAGCTTGCTTCCCACAGTCATGACGGATGCTCTACAACAAGGCTGTCTGTAAGTGGACAAAGGGCGCCCAGAGACCACACCTAGAAATCTCTTGAGGGCCCCTTTTTGTGATGAAAGCTCCTCAAGCAGCCATGCATTAGGCCAGAAAGCATCTTTACCCATTACAAAAACCAATGGGCTTCTGGCGGCACCGAGATTCGAACCCAGCGCTTCCCACATAGGAGGTGGATGCTCAGCCACTAACTACGCCAACACTGTGGTACAGGAGCGTACAGCATACATAGAAGAACTCTGCTGGCATGTTTTTTAAGGACCTGCCGGAAGGAGGTGTAAGCTGGTACCAGTGGCATATTAGATTCACTAGCTGTTGATTTCTTTAAAATTTGACCTTAGCAACTAAAATGTCAAGGCTCTAACTTTTGCATATTGTTGAAAGAAACGCTGCCAACAAGCAGGAAACTATCACATGAATTTATGCCCATGTGCAAGTCAAAACACTTCAAGCTGGGAACTCATGCAACAGATATTACAAACAAATAAACATACGAACATATTAAAGAGACACTGAAGGCAAATTATTAGGTAAAGCAAAAGTGATGAACTGATGTTACAAGATGAATAAAGCTACACTTTCACCGAGAACAGAGCTACACGAACAAAACAATTATGTCTATGCAGGATAGGACTGGCACTGTGAAAATATGACAGCTGCTCCCATGACATAACACGTTCCGGTTATAACTGCTAAATTGTAGTCAACAACACCAACATGAAAAAATGCAGCTTGGCCAATTTTTGAGGCCAATTTTTGAGATCGCTAGCAGAGCTATGCAAGAGGGCATTCGATCACTGAGATCTGAATAGTGAAAGATTTATGCAGCCCCTTACTTCAGCACTTTCTCAGTATTCATCACTTACCCACGTATGCAGAGATGCAACTTAAGTCGAAGCGCATGCTTGACTTGATCCGAGTGACGCCTATCGGGAACGCGCCGAAGGAAACGCAGTGAGCGTCTTTGGGCACGTTAACGCCAGGCGTCATCTAAATCAAGTCAAGCATGTGCTTCGACTTAAGTTGCATCTCTGCATACGGGGGTTAGTAACTAATACATATCTTAGCCTAAAACAAGGGTAATGTTCCTAGAAAGTAAATCTGTCAGACTAAACTGCTTTAATCTTTGCCTTTCACATTAATGGTGTCAATGCTACATACGTGGTCACAGGCTGCAGCGGCGCACCAGGTTCAGTAGTAGTAAATACACTCTTCAGAGATGTGACAACCGTTTCTTTGCGAATTGAGGAAGTCCTGAAATACAGAACAGTGAGTATGCATAAATACGTAGTGTTTAAGAACAAGTATTAAAAACAAATTTTCAAAAACAGCACAAATAACGGGACAAGAAAGGGAGACAAACACGACACAGACTTGAAGATTTATTTTTATTATGCAAAATATATACACGGAAGGAAAGAGTGTACAGGGTAGAGATGGTGAGAAACAGCCAACAAACCACCATCACCCCCCCCCCCCCCCCTCATAACCCCACTCACCTACTTAAAGGGACACTGCAGACAAATACTAAGTAGATTTGGACTGTTAAAATACCACTCCAGAAATCTTGCAACCCTTGTTTCACACCAAGAAAAGACTTAGTTTACAAGAAAATTGCTTCTGAAAGGTCTGCATACCTATAGCGCAATTCAAATCGCCCGCTTCCCAGAGGGAAGTGGTCATGTTGCATAAGCTTTCACTGCCCTTTACTGCTTTCGGTGAGTAAAACGGCTCCTGACAAAAGGTGCTATGGCTTACTGTGCAAAACGCAAATGTGTGTCCATGGAGAAACCAAGCCAAGACAGAGCGCTGGATTTGCCGCCACTGCTGCTGCTCTTGGTCAACTGTTCGGGAATCCTGCGACAGCACATGGCCACGGCGTTCTCTGCTACTTGCAGTTTGTGCGAATTTCACGAGCTAGCCAAACCAGTGCAGCACCATGCGATAACGAAAACACTGAAATGCGAAAGCGTGGGCGTTGCATAGTGGGAAAATGAAACATTTAAACTGTCCGCATCATAGTCAAGGGTAACGTCACTGAATTCCTTTCTTTCTAATAATCAAATAGAACTGGACATGAAGAACTTTGTTTCGTCTTATAATTCAATACAATTATCTTTTTATGAGTATTTGAGTACTAGTGAGAGAATTATAATAATCATCATTGGGGCTTTAATCTGATCAGTGAGTATTTAATCGTGTTATGCATTTACATCAATTTGTCAATTACTAACACTCTGCGATAATAGAGAGTTTTAGATAGGAGCCCCGAAAGTTTGGGATACCAAAGAGCTTTGTGGATGTTAGCATTGAGGCACACACGAGTGAAGAGTTTTAGAATAGCGCTTTGCATTAGCGGATACCATCTTGTGCTTGCAGCACCACTACGGCATCAAAGAAATGCTATTATAAATATTAAAATAATATATATCTTTTATGATAAGAAGAGCAATTCTGACATTCGTATTGCCATGTTTAATTACGATTCTATTAGGAGCAAGCAATTAGTTGCGCTTGGTTTTGAGTATCCAAATTTACATGCCTTCACCAGCCAAGCTAAGCCGTGTCATGCCTACGAGCCATAATATCAACAAAACCATAAAATCGTATTCGGAATCACAGGCGCGTAATGAATCAATGTTCATAACACACACTAGTTAAGAGAAAGTGACAATCGCAGCCACTTCGCCTAGCTTGTGAACTTCACGCGTTACCACGAATCAAGCCCAGTTTGGTGCTAGGTTAGAGCCGTCGCTTCAATGGGTGCTGCCACGTTTGTTTACGCAAAGCTCTTAAAGCAGCGTTTGGGGCTACCACTAAATCAGTGAAATGGCGTGCCCGACACAAAACCCAAACACAGTTTGGGCCTTGTGCATGCGCAGCGGCTTCAACGCTATTTCTTTGGGGCCCCAAGTATTTGGGGACCCTATTCTAAAACTCTCTAATACTGATGCCTCAGACATTCTCTAGCACTAATCTATCACTAAGCTTGAATTAATACTTGCCTGTAGTGTCCCTTTAAATCCCCAGTTGGTCCATCACTCTTCAAGTAGTTGCACTTATGAACGGCATGGTTGGCCCCCTAACTTTCCTATTCTGTTTACCCTTTCAAGGTTAGGCGCTGCTGTTGGATGTCGTGGCTAGTCTCCTTGTTTGTTGGCTCTTTCTTGTCATCCCTGCCCTGTACCCCCTTTCCTTCAGTACATATATATATAACTTGCGCCGTACAAAATGAGTCTTCAATTGCAAGTCAACATTGCGTTTGTCTCTCTTTCTTGTCCTGCTTTTCGTGCTGTTTTTGTTCTTAACATCATGTACCAACTAGCCCAACTTTAACCTCTCCCAAAGTCCAAACAGCTGATAAGCATAGGCAGTACAATGACCTAGGTATATACTTCTTATTTTCATGCTTTTTTTTAAATATAAATTGTAGCATTGTACAGGTCTGTGCTCCTATCATGCCCAAAACATAAGTTGAGTAATAAATTATCAGATAAAATCAGCACCTTGTGCTGTCTTTCACTTCATTTATCCAGCTCATGAAATGTACTTCTAGCCCAAAAATCTTCAGTACATGTGGCATTGCAACAACAACAGATGGCTTCACAAGAATACAGGATTAACCAGAATCCAGCAAATTTGTAGTGACATGCATAAAAAGAAACAAAAGAAAAAGCACTTACCGTGTCGAGCGAGAACTCCTGGTTGCTGCTGTCTTTGTTTCCAACTTTTCCATGTCAGCATCCACAGCACTATAAGATCAAATAAACAAAACCATTTAAAATGAGAAAGCCTAGGTGCAAGTTAAGCATTCAACATGGTAGAATCTAAGCAGGCATTCTTTATTACAGCAGAATTTTTCACAGCTCATGCTGCTGCTTTGAGATTGATATGCACTCACTTGAACCAAATATGCAAATACAATGTTACAATTTAGTTATATGAAATATTTCAACGCTAAAGAGGGAACCTCAAACAAAAGCCTATTAACCCTTTGAGGGTCGATTTTTTTCGCCACATGCGACCACTCAGGGTCGATTTTTTTTATTGCACATTTAAATTCTTCAGAGGGAGCTATTTCGAAAAAGAATTACTGTAATTTTTCTAGGGTGACCGTAAAGTGAGAAAAAAATGTTTGGCGTTGGCATATATGGACTGTTTATTCATGAAAAACAATAAAAAATAGCAAATAAAGTTATGAGATTTAAAAAAAATTGGCGCATTGTTATACAATGTGCACACGAGAAAAATACACAAGAACAATGCGCACACGAAAATTTTTTGCAAGTCTCAAATGTTCCTTTTGCACCAATACTTCTTCAGCGTGTGGTAGTTCTTGAAGCATGGCTCCACGCAGATCGGTTTGTTGCACTCAGCGCGCATGTACCTTGTGTCCTCGCGATATTTTTGCTGCCGAGTGGTGTTGGCGCAGACATGGCACCTCCTCTAGGTACTGCTTCCCTGAGCAGACGTGGGAGGCAACTTCGGAATAAAGGGCCAAAAAAGGAAACGCATGCACGGCGGCATCCTTCGTATGCGGACCCCTGTGAGCAACAACCGAGCGGGTAACAGGCGGTCACCCTTTGAGTGACAAGAACGAGATAGCCATCAGTTTTGCGAGCAAAAGAAGCCGAAACCGCGTGCGGAACAAAACCGAAACTAACCGCCGCGCGCCCGCGAGCGCGCCAATGCGCGAGCGGTAGCAGACGCGCCGGAGCAAGAAAAAACTATAGAACGAAAACTGAAAGAGAGAGACGCGAGAAAAAAATTTCATGTATTCCCACATAGTAGCACCACATTCCAGGCAAGAAAAAGATAGGAAATTAGCGCGCATTTTAAACGTACAGACGGGGCCGTAAATATACGGCATCGACCATTTTCGGACCTGTTCGCGGCGCCGTATATTTACGGCGTCGACCCTCAATGGGTTAAATTAAGTAATTGAGGCATACAGAGCGTCACAAAATTTTCCAGTGACACAGACTATTAGAGAAGCGATGAGAATGATACGCCATTCCAAACAATAGCGGCTGGCTTTTCGCCACTCATCTGAGTGTTATGCACTGTGCTTTAACAAATCAAGCTCAGGACTGTTCACGCTTCTGATATTGATCGCAAACATGTGCAGTCACATGCAGAGCAGTCTTGCCTCGTGATAAGTGACCGAAAGTGCCAATAGCTAACGTATACAGCGCCTCTTGCGTTTTGCTTCCGCCACTCATTAGGCCATGTGTTCTGGAATTGCTGTCAACTCTGAAAATCTTCAGCGCAAGGTGTTACTGAAAAACGGCTGCTGACCACCCCAGAGTTTCACTTGTAGATGGCACAGAGGTCATACACAAACTGTTGCTTGGTCACTACAGTCGCTTACACTGCGCTCCCAGGTCATGCGCAATCTCCTGCCAAGCGCTGTTCTTGACATCTTCATTATGAATACTTTCATTCAATATTTTGTAAAGTTCAGGGTGCCTCTGCCGATGGACATTTTTCAACTGCCACGCAAAGCTCTGCAGCTACCAAATCTCTTGTCTACAGACTGCATCTCATCTACAGACCGCACAGGGTGGTCAAAGGGCAGCACACTGCCTCTGTGTTCGCTCTAATTCCCACGCCCCTTCTCCTCTTTTTATTGTTTACTAGTAAAATTGGGTGCAGTCACAGCTCGACACTTAGCACTTACGGTCCTTTAGATATGTTGTCTTGTGGAATTCCTGGGCCATGGAGTTGCACAGCACGAGCCAATTTTCAAGAAGCTTATAATCATGGAATTTCAGCCAAAACATTTTGTGCAACAGTGCATTTCAAAACTCGTTTTACTGTATAAAAAGAACAAGTGCTGTTAGGCAGTTGCAAATGCGCCTTCAGGATCACCGAGTACATGCATGCACGCAACACTGTGCTCACATTGTACGGTAAAAAATGCACAAATGCAGTTTGCAACAATACATTGATTTGGGCAAGTTGACAGTATTTGTCAGTTCCAAATACCCCTTCAGAACTAAGCGCAAGCCTGTTAGCAACGGTTGGGCGGTTATTTGTTTCTTTGAAAAAACGCGCCAACAGTAAGGATGCTTATGGTTTAAACAAGCAGTAAAAACAATGTCAATTGATTAACTTTTTTCACAATAGCTACCCTCTTTTTATTCTTGGTAATACAGGAATATCGCTACCCACTCTTGGAAATTTTTCTGCGGACGCCCATGAATCTTGCCCGATAACCAAATGCTGCACGAGTACTGCTGTCACGTGCGGAAAATAAACACAAATAATAGGTTCACCGCCGCCTTTTTTAATTCAGTACTGCACCATTTGAGTTCGCGGCGCTGAGCGACAGGCTTCTTCGAATCGCCTCACGTTGAGAACGCGTTATGGGCTCCATACCTGGGCATCTCGATGTCTTCAACCGGAATTTCCATCTTCATCGGAGTGGCAGTACTTTCGCGCTTGCGCTTCTTTGGAGCGCTACAACGAAGAAAAAGGCGATCGATTAAGCGCGAATGAAAATTATTCATCAGCAAACAACAGGCTCTGGTACGCAACCTTTTAGCCGCCGGTGTATCGTCGAGAAACTGAAGAAAAGGCCACAGGTCCCACGTAGGGTTCGATTCCTTCTTTGCCTTCACGTACTGATGTTTCAGAGACTTCCACTTGATCACGCATTTAGACTCTGCAAGAGAAAGCGCTCTCTGGTTCGCACCGCGTCTTGGCGCGTTCACCTGCGTCGCTGACAGGCGAAAACAAACGCGCCGCGCGCGTCTATACGGTCACTTACGTTGCACTCCCAGGCCCTGCGCAATCTTCTGCCAAGCGTTGTTCTTGACCTCATCGTTATGAAAACTTTCATTGAATATGTCGTAAAGTTCAGGGTGCCTCTGCACAAGCTGACACAGCTTCACACTGAATTCGTCCGGCATTATTCTTATTTGTTTAAATGGCATAAAATTAACAAAATTCAAACGCGGTAAGCGCCCGTCACAAGCCCATAAAAATCCGCGAATGTGCTGTAATCATAGAATAAAGAACCAACTTCGCTATAATTGCGCTGTATAGATGACGATGGTGATCATTGCCTTTCGAACTTGCGACAAAAGCATTAGCTAGTGAGCTAGTGCAGCATGCAGCGCAACCTGGCGTGAGAGGTTATATGAGAAACTCTGTGGCTCACATGGAGGAAGGAAAAAATCAGCTCAAGCCACAAAGAAAAAGAAAAAAGAAATAAAAAAGAAAATAAAGTGAAAGAAATAAGAAAACTCACACGTCACAAAGGCAGATAAATCAAAATTACGTTCTGTTAGGACAAAGGCCGGCGTTGAGCGTACCCGGTGAACGCAACGGGTACGTTGCGTTCACCCAAATAGCCAACTTATTACTGATTTGGCTTGGCTCCCGTTGGATTTTTAAAAGGCGGCGGTAGTGCGCTTTGGACATTTCTTGAATTTCTTGTGAGCGTCTGTGCAACAAGGTGTAACCTTTCTCTATGGTGAAACCTTTACGAGGTGTTTCTGCGTTGTATGTTCGATTTAAGTGGTCTTCGCTGCCGTGGTTAGTTTGTTTGGCTGGTTAGTACATGTGCAAACGGTCTTTTGTGATGTTCTGGAGTTATGGAAGGTCGTCGCCCCTATTGCAAGTACTTGCGTTGTCGCGACATCATTCGAACACTATACGATCAGAGCAGAAACAAGTGCTGTAACCTACCCCGGTTATTGTGTAGGCGTCAGCTCTCGAAGTATTGGTCAATGCACGGTGGGAGCCCGTTTTATCTGCGGATGCGTGCTTGCACCAACTCTGACGAAACTCTGATCATTCGGGACCTATGAAAGCAGTGCTGTGTTGTTTTTGTTCCCTGCTTAGTTCGCCTGTTTACATACTCGCCTGAATCTGTGCTATTGTGGTTTTTAAGTTTTCCCCCGTGGGTCTGTACCAGATACCTCGCATTCAGCTGCTTGTCACCTGTGGTCGTTTATAACTTTGCTGCAGAATTTTGTCCTTAAGTCGAATAAACTTTGGAAGGAAATCGTGAAGCTTTACTCCCGGAAAGCGCTTGTACGTCCATAGAATTTACAGTTCAAATGCAACACATATCCTCATTTAAATTTTAGAAGAATTTATAGTTTCCGTAAATTGAAATTGCAGATAAACAGAATTCAATAAATTGAAGATTTCTATATGCACACCAAATAAGTTCTCCAAAGTAAAACGGTTTGTTACATTAAAGTTCAATATATGGAGGTCTAATTGTACAAAATTGATTGATATAGGGGTTGATTGGATACAGGGTGTGCATATTCACACGCCTGGTTCCGTAGTCAGTCGTTACGTGCCGCTCTACTTGGGCAATAAACCAAGCAACAATGTTAATGTTTTCGAACTGTTCATATATTGGGAGCACACCAAGAAGGTGATCTAAAACCTCCAGGCATATGGTGACTTTCTGTTCCAAAAGAAAAAAAAGTAATAGTAATAATGTGTACAGTGGCATAGCAGAGTAAACAAACAAAAAAGCTGTCTTTTTAAGACAATGCTACATTTTTTTTTTTCCTAATTACAGCAGCTGTGCAAGGTGTTCTAGACCAGTTAGGATATTTGAAAATTCAGTGTGATGGGCCAGTCTGTTTCCCTTAGTGTTATAATGGCCTCATATTCTTGCGAAGTTAATCATATGACTCCTGTATCCTTACTACATTGAACTCCTGAAATGTTTTATTCCGGCCACTGCTCCTCATCCACCATGCTGCTTCTGCTTAATAGTTCTCAAGGCAATTATATTGCCCTCCTCTCCCTATTATTCAGGCAGAGAAACAGATCCACATGGCCATCACAAACTAATATTCACTTGCACATGCCCTGATGTTCAAAACATTGCAGTTGAGCTGGAAGCTAGAATCAAGCTAGAAGCTAAAGGGAAGCTAGAATTAGCACTAGTGAAATGTGAAGGTTGTTAGCAAAAGTGCCCACAGTGTGTGATGCCACAGTTTATGCGAAGATAAAAGTTTTGAGAAAAATTGTATAAATTTTGCAGTTGATATTGTTTTATTAATGCTGCTCTTGCTTTAGTTATCCTTTTTTTTTAGTCACCATATGTGTTAAATGTCACAGCATTTGATATTATAGCATTGACATATATCAGTGGGGTGGGGGGTCCTCATCTGGATAGTTCATTTCTAATGCATACACTTTGCATGGCTTGTTCGCGTTGCCAACACCTACTGTATTACTTTGCTATTAAAACCTTCACAATTGTTTTTCACACATAAATAAAACAAGCAGTCTAAAAATGCTCCCTTGTCTCATGCAATATAGCGCTCCTCTCAACTAAAGCTGTATGTTCTCGAGACACAAGTTGACAGATACATGTTAGCTGCAAAACCTCTTAAATTTGCAACAATGTTGAATATATTGAGACAAAAAAGCTATCTTGGTGAACATAATGCTGCAGATGCTGACCAGCACATGAGTAGTGCGTCTTTTATTACAAACATTTAATCACATTGCAGAGAGTGTGTACCACTTAAATCACAATCATTTTATTGAGATATTTTTGTGTCATTTGCATGTGGCAGAAGCAGGAAATAGTAAGCTGACTCTGCCTTAAAGCAAACATATGCATGAGAGAGCGCTTAAAGCACTACTTGTTCAAACCGAGGCTTTGGTGTCTAGATTTCACAACGAAGAGAGTAAAATGTGAGGTCACTTACCCTGTATTCTGAAACCATCTATGACTGGAAGCTTCATTCCACTGAGATGAGCGCAGTGCCACCCCTTGACTGAAGACGACGCTGTGTTTCACAGTAATTGACATGAAGTTTAATTAAAGCTAAGCAACCGCCTGTGTCAAGGAGTGGGGCTGCTGTGCATTTGAATCTAGGTGGAGGGTTGAGTGGAGAATACAGAAGTTAGTCATCTTTACCGATCCTTGAGCCTCTTAAGAGATTTCCTACAACATCTAAGCTCAGCCTTTCTGTTTTCTTACAGCATGATTATTACAGGTGGTACAAAACATTCCATTGTACAGTTTCTATAATTCTTTGGGAAAACATACATCACCTCACTAAACAGGAATAGGCTCAATAGGTTCACTGGTATCATCTATAGTGTTTCCATCCAAGACCTATTGCTATTACAAGGCATTGCAGACATTCAGTGACGTAGCCAGAAATTCATTTCAGGGAAGGAATTTCCACTGGCCACTACCACTCCCCCATCACCTCTCTCTCTAGCACTATATAAATGTGTGGAGGGTTTTACATCACACCAAGACAAACTCCTAGCATTCCCCGGACAGGAATGCTTTAGCAATGAGGATGCACATTTTTACGTTGCCAAAACTTTGCTTAACTTCTGACAAAAGTTTTTCATTGCTAAGACTACACCTAAAATTATGCTATCATCCTTGTGCTGTTTTTAAAAATGACTATATTAAAAATAACATTTTGTTTACAAATTGATGTATTTATATAATGTATATTATGACCTTGTTGGTACATTACTTAGGAAAGTGAACTGTGCTAAAAACATGACAGCGCTCTGTCTTGTGTCTTCTTGTTTGCAGCCCAGACTTGTTGCAGCCCAAGTAACAGTGAAGGTCAGCGTTATTTTCTTACCAGATTTGCTAGTGAGTGGTTCAGCCATGGCTGTGTATGGAAGAGAGCGGGCACTATTTTGCAAGTCGCCTATTACTTAATTGCAGGCATTATGGGCATGCTTCCCTGACACCTGCCTATTCTAAAGACTGCAAAGCAGCAAGCACAGCACATGCTATGACAGGGTAGGTGAATCTCAGCTAAGGCAACTGGCCACAGCTATCTGGTGTTGAGCGATCGAGCAGTGATGAGACAATCCCCCTGTGTTCCATAATTTTTCACTTCATTCTTGATGCCCTTAATGCGTGTCACCACCCTAGCCCCCTTACTGTATCATCCTCCCCACTCCCTGGAGCTCTCTGAAACTCTTTGCAGCTGATCACTGTCCCACTTTTCAACATTCACGGGGTTGTTGAATGACACAGAATTCTATAACATTCCTATATTTATGTTTCTGTGTGGACATCGAAGCCATTCACCTAGCTCCCATAGTTTGTTGTGGCGGCTTCTTAGCTTCCCTGGTCCAGCACCCCGTCCTTGATATAGATTGCCGCGCGCAAATCAGCATTCTGTAGGCCTTTCTTTCTTGTCCCGTTTTCTCTCCATTTTTTCATTCTTAGCAGTGTGTACAAACTAGCCTGAGAGCAAGCTCTTCTGAAGTTTATTAGCATAATGAAAGTCAGAGTCAATGGAAAGTAAAAGAAGAAAGAAGAAGGTGGGGGGAGTGTTTTTTATGAGTTTTCTAAACAAGCAAGTTGATATAAGTAAGTTGTATAATAGCAAGCACCAAGTATGAAAGAATAAAAAACACATTTGCACTTCTCGTCTGACGAAATTTACTGTACTTTTACAGAAATGAAAATCATTGAAAAGGAAGTAAGTGTTTACGTTGAGATACGAGCACGTAATCTGTAAGCCTCGTAAGCTTATGTCAAGTAAAACAACATGAAATCCTGAGAGATTGAGCTTCTTAAGTACACGTGTTATAATAGGAACACCAACCTTCTTCAGTATGATAAAAGCACTGTAGATCAAGGTTCTCCACGTAGTGGAAACATTGTTAAATCTGTTAAGATGTGAATGTGGGCAAGTTGGTAACAAAGTTCTAACTTGCTATAAAGCACATTACTGTCCTCATCGAACTAATCACTATAGTTTCTTGTACATGTGTCTTGATCACATTCAGCACAACATTATGCATTTTTAGCTTTCTTTAATACATTCTGTAGCCCCTCAATGGATTCAAGATGCTAGAAACCTATGTTGAACTACAAAGTGCTTGCCATTAAAAAAGACAAGAAGTCAGTTCCTGTGTTAGAAATATTTATTAGTTAGAGAAAGGCTAAAATTTAGTATGAACATTAGCCATGTCTTGAAGTTTTCATCCTACTCACTTTACAGTTGAAGCTAGCTTGCTTCTCAGGTTACTTGTGCTTAGAATTAAAGCACAACAAACAGATGAATGGCTTGCCGGGGCGTTATTCACAGAAAGTGGTCACTTTTCTCACTCTCTCCATAGTGTTTGGGCTACTGCTGGTACTGTTGGCCGCATAGCAGCCAGTGCAGAGCCACTGAGTGTCGTGTGCCGATGTGCCAGTTTTTCTTAGCATGTGGACACTTCTCCCACGAGTTTCTTCGATGTTGTCTTGACGAGGGCCGAACAGTGAATGAGCCAGTTCATCTTGAAATTTTATAATTGGCGTAGAGTTTCCTTCAAGCATGCCACGAATGTTCTACGCATTTATGATGACACATCCAACAAGCAACTCAACAGCTACCTTTCTGTACCACTTGAGTCCTTTTCTAAGGCAGTTGTGGTATAACGTCATTTGGTCACTATAGTCGACGCCCTTTTTTGCTGCATTGTAATCGAGACCGGCCTGATGTTTCATGATTGGTGCACCGTCCCTTGTTTTCTTCCCACTGTCCACCAAAGTTGCTTCATATTTGGCGACAGATGTGAGTATCAGAACAGGCCTCTTGTCCATCCACTTCAGTGCCTTCACTCCATTTTTGGACTGAAGTTCGGTAACACTGCCATTTGCAACCTTTACTTCAGTGAGATCTTTTGGCAGCCCTTTCCTCACTGAGCGAACTGTGCTACGAATGAAAGTGTCTTCCTTTAGAAGGCGAAAAGTGAGCGGCAAGCTCATGTAGAAGTTGTCTACGGACAGCGGGCACACAACTTCCTTGTAATTTTGCAGGAGTTTCAAGCATACATCTTCGGCATGTCCGATGCCAATTGTTCAGTCACACTTTCCGGCATATACATCAACCTTTAGCCTGTAACCGTCTTTGGTACATGCCTTGAACAGCCTGACTCTGTAAGAACGAAAGTCTGCCACACCATGGCACTATTGTTTCATCTATCACAACCTCCTTTCCTGGCTCAAGCACAGTGGCAAAAATTTTGGTTCAATTTCTCTACCAGAGGATGGATCTTAAAGACATGATCCTGCAACTCTGCAACCAGTTAATTGTCCGCAAAATGCCGGAACCTCAAAAGTAGGGAGAAGGCGGTCACGGCTCATATTTTGATGAATGAGTTCAACACCATACAGGTTACTTTTTGCCCAGTAGTGACTCGGATAGGAAGATGGACGAGATTAATACAAATTGGTATTCCAACAAATGCTTCCGTTTGTTGGAGATTGGTTTCCATCCAATTTTTCAACTTTAGATTTGGGAGTAGGAAGACGGAGGAGACCAATACAAATCAGTATTCGAATAAATGCTTTAATTTCTTTGGCATTGGTTTCCGTCCAATTTTTCAAGCGTGATTTAGATTTAGGAGTAGTTGACTTCAACACTTGTGTGAACCTGTTTGTTTCATTGACCATCATTTGCCAAATGTCATCCGTAATAAACAGTGAACATAAAGATGGGGCATAACGGCTAGATGGCAACTGAATGATAGTGGGCGGCCTAGAGTACGTGTGGTGTCACACTAGGCGAAGTGGTTGTTGCCGGTGTCCATTTCTCTAGAGATGGGCTGAGAGAAATGAGAGCATTGTATCCTGAATCATTCACCTCAGAATCATCAGTCAGGTCTGACTCTCCATTTGACATGCTGGCTGAGGTCTGTGATGGTTCGTAAACACTATCTTTGTCACTGATTTCACTGTCCACTGCTGAACATCTGACACTGAAGCACTTGACTCATCCGCTGGTGATCGCGAAGTTGCTGGTGCATTCTTCTGGCCCAAAACTAAGTTTATTTGTTTCCTCTGCATTGTGCTTTTTTTTTTCATCCGTAAGGGGCATGAGGATCTATCTATTAGACACGCTGAAAAGTTTGGGAGTAGCAAGAAAAATGCAGGTACTTATTCCAATGGCATGTATTTCAAAGACTGCTGCGAACGTTTGCAAGAAACCCAACTGAGAAATGCGCCGCCACTCCACTCTCCGAAACAAACATGCCACCCCATGTCCAATGCAATAAAAATATATATTAGTTGCAATTTCAAACCTCAGATGGCAACACAAGAGCAAGAATTCTTGCGTGTGGGTCACTGGTGAGTCACGCCACACACAGCATAAAAACGTTTTCGTTGAGTGCATCGTGGATTGCCAGTGGGTCATAGCATTTAACATCAGACAAGTAGTCTACTGGCTATCTATAATCTCACACAACAAAAATCGTACCTCTGAGTTAAAGTGTCATAATGTTATCGCAGCAGCAAGCAGATGAATGCCCGTAACTTCGCTGCTGCATAGGAGCACAGGCTGTGCTGTGATGGCACTCAGAGTGACACGTGACTTAGATTCAAGGCAGCATCAGTTACTTGTTGAATCTGTTGCTGCAGTGAACTAATTAAAGTTTAGAGAAATAATGAAAAATACAACCCGAATGTCTGGGTGCTTTTGTTTTACTTCGCACTGTAGCAAGAGAGATGAATTTCCGTTTCGTCTCCTTTTCCCGACGTTTGCACGTGCGCAGAGAACGAAACTATACGTCATTGTCTACATGTGTTCCAGCATTGCGATCATGAATGCTCTTTTATCCTCTCGCGTTTGCCTCAGTGCTGGGGCACTGACTTATACCGCTAATCACGTGTTCTCGTGTAGAGCGCGCACTATCGTCCGCTACAGGAAACGAGACAAGCGCAACAGCTCGCGCGACACCGTCACCGGAAGTGTGCCGGTGACGGTGAAAAAAGGAAGACGGCAGGGTATACCCGCCGCGACCCCTCGGCTCCGGTATGGGAGAACGCAGTGAAGGAAATTTGCTTACACAGGCGAAACGGGGAATGTCGAGAGAGTGTTTATATAGGCGGCGACGCTCGCCTCCTGAAATCATGCGTTCGCGGCACTTCAATCATTCTCTATCTGCTGTTAATGAACCAATTTGAAAAATGCTTGCGGTAGAACACTTCTTAGAGGGCACGTAACAACTTTCAGTGTATAACCAAAATTTGTTATGTAGCCTGTGAGGGGCCCTTTAAAACAAACTCGGTAAAAATCGGGTGTACTGTGGGATGTTGTTACAGCTGCGTCGAGCTTCACAGCCCTCTACACAAGCATTGCTGTGAAGCCTGTGGCAGAAATAGAGTTTTATTCAATCAAAGGACTGCATAGAGCGCGCTCTCGTGTTGTGCTACGTGAATTAAATCATTCGTTTCCTGCCTGCACAAACGTTTGCATCTCGAGTGGATTTCAAGCACACCGTATAATAACGTGCAGTTCCGTCGTGCTTCGCAGCACTATACACAAGCACTGCCGTAAAGCTAGTGGCAAAAGTACGATGTCATGAAACCAGATCAATGCATATACCTCGCTATTTTGGTGCGCTGCGTGAATGGAAACATTGCTTGCCTGCCTGAACAAACGTTTGCATCTCGAGTTAATATCAAACAAATCATATAATATGTGCAGTTTCGTCGAGCGCTTCACCGCACTGCATGCAAGCATTGCCGTAAAGCCTGTAGTATAAATAGGGTTTCATGAAGTCAAATTAATGCGCAAACCTCGCACTTGTGGTGTACAAGGTAAACAAAGAATTCGTTGCCATGTCTCCGCAGTAGTTTGTCACGTTGATTTGTGTGAGCATATTGGTTCATGTGCTCCATCTACCTCTGTGATGAGAAAATAAGCAAGAATATCAGCTGCTATGTGTCGATGCATATGCTTTTTATTACAAGGTGTAGGAGCAGTACATCTTACTGCATGAGTAAACCACTCATGGAAACAGTACGTTCCTTGAACATTGTAGCTATTTAATAGCCTAGGAAGCGCGCTATATTGGAAGTTGCAATTTTTTTTCTGTTCGCAAAATTCAATAACTCGATGCTTTTTCTAAAAGCAAAAAATTATAAATTTCGCAATGATACGTATGCTGCGTCAGTAAGTTAAGTAGGCAGCACATAATTAGGCTAAACCAGAGGAATATCCGCAGGTATTTATACAAATGTACAAAGTATTTAAAAAAAATGTTTTCTCAAATGTTTTCATTGTGGAGTAAGGAGTTGCATGTGCGTCCAGCGCTGATTTCCAGCGCTTAATTTTTGTTGAACCTTGATGTAACAAAGACGTAACACTCAGCACTCTATTTTGTTACATCAATTTTTTTTTTACAATGGAACAATGCATTCTACTATACGTGCCGCTCATGCGCCCCAAAATTTTCAGGTTGTTCAAGTTTTCAGGTTGTTCACTATGTGATGTAGGAAGGGTAAAATTGATGGGAAATCCCAATATTCTTGGGCATATCGCGAAAAATATGGCCCAAGTCAAGTGTCATTTTAGGCTTCACTGTCCCCTTATATAGGGCAAATAGTAATAGTTTGAATTCTATGGACGCTGGTTGCTTTTTCTGACTTAACCTAGGCAGTGCTCAGCTCTCAGTTGAAAGGAACAGGTAAACAGGAGGACTTGCCACATAAGCAGAAGGTAACACTCCAGACTTAAGCTTAATATACTGTGTGCTTCCACAGCCCTAGGGGGCTAGTCTGTAAGTGTTGACTAAGTGGACTGTCCATTCCAGTACACGCTGAATGAATAGAGCACGAGAGCCCATGGTGATGATTGCCACTTGCTCTACCAGCTTATAGCTCTACCTAATCAGTGTGTGCTGAAACAGTCCACTTAGTGGATCCTTACAGAATCCTTCCCTAGACTGATGTTTATGTTGGTAGGTTGCAAGTATTGCACTTTCTTTCCTTTGATGTGGGCAGTTCCCACATATGGATGCAATTTAACATATTGTATTCATATTGCCTTTGGTCTATACATATCTAATTAATGCTTATAACCAGGCCTACAAGCTCTTGTACTGCATATTTATATAGCCTTCTCTTTGGAGAATGGAGCCATTCTCCATTATACCCTCAAGCACGTGAAGTAGACACTGCAATAACCCCAAGGGAGGGGGGACAGTAACGCAAAAACCTTACTGGGCTTGTGGTGCTGCTGAAGGATGCACACATACCATTTATGCTAAAATTCCCAGCAGACATTCCAAAGTTTGTACGAGTTCGACTTTAGCTGGCTGAACTGAATGATTCATATTGAAGGCAATTCTTGCAACATTTGGTCAAACTGAATGAAACTGGACAGCACAATTAGCTGTGTTCATCTAACATTTATACGACTGCTGCCCCGAGCATTTTGCCTGTTACTTTGCCTTTCGTTTCTGAACTATCAAGTTCAAGTACACACATACTTTATCACTGTACAAGTAGAATGGCTTCAAGGCTTTTCCTGGGCATTCAACAGTCACTATTTATTCCTATAAACCTTCCTGCATGTGAAGGCAAAAGAAACTTATTAATTCATGCTGGAAGTATAAAAAGACAGGTATTTGCACAGAAAATGTTTATTTTGAGCACCGAGGTTCTTGCTGATGTAGATATGGTGCTGGCTCCCTCCTTGCCCGAAGCATGTGCTTGCTGTACACAGCACCAGATGATGGCTTCCTAGGTCAAAAGATCAAAGTGAAATAAGAGGCATTTTGTTTTAGCCCTGGAAAGAAAAAGCAGGATTGAGACATTAACATGTATAAAAAATACTTGCCTAAAGAAAAATTAATACACAAGCAAATTCACTAAAGAGGTTCACTTTCAAGAGCGAAAGTATGGTTACGATGAAAATTACAAGGAAGCTTCACTGCTCATTGAGGTTTCGGTTCAGTAGTTGTTGAGCCACGAGGGTTAGCATGCTACATCTTGCATATTATGTTTTGTAGAACAATATTGCACTTTGAACAATGTAGTGCCTATTTAAATGAACTGACAAGGAACGCTGAAACTCCAGGCTAGTTTGGTCTGCACAAGATATGATACAGACACTGTACTGCATTCATTTAGTGTTTTTGTCACTGATCTCATGCACAAAGGTCATTCACACCTATCCTACATGAAATGCAGTTACTTCTTTGAAGCTTCATCTAGTCCTTGAATTTGCTGCATGCTTATGTCTAAGGGAGTTCGTTTGGTTCCTGTTAATGTAGTACATCTAAGCAACTGTTATCAAATGCCCATAGTGTTCCCTTGCATGTACAAAACATTTTTGGCCCTTTCAATGCACAATACTCATTACATTTGACACTTGGGACTCGTGCAAGGCGCCATTTAGTACTATATGCTTGTCCACATCTGATAATACTTTCACAGCTGGGTCATTCCCATGCCAAATGCCTTGGTTATTACTGTGACCTTCTCACACTTTTCCTTTAGAATCTTCTTGTCCACTTTTAAGGAAGCACCCCACGACACAATGTCTCCATCCTAGTGGTGCTATGGAGTTAACTTATGTGCTAGTTGTAGCAGATGACGTCAACTGAAGGCCACTGAAGATAAAACTCTCTGCGACAATTCCTTTTACACAAAAAATGCAAACAATACAGAATAGTCAAAATGTAGTTATCTGGCAAGACTGGCTGCATCCATCATCTTTGTTTGGCGCAATTCTGAGGTGGCTCCATGTTACAAGACGCTTGGCGATTATTGCCATGCGACTGTTTGGGACTCTATAAAACACAAGAATTGCCTTACTCCGGCCTTTCTCTTTGTGCAGCGGCCAAGGTTATTATTCGTCCAATTGCACCGTGTCCTGTTTGTGTGTCCATAGACTAAATTCTTCACCACATTGTTTTTGCCGTATTTCGTGAGTGACCCATGAACTCATCTTGGGGTGGGACTTCTTATCTTTGGCGTTTGCTTCTATCTCTTGTCGTCAGCGCCTCACACAACTGGATGATGCCACTGGCAATTCTCTTCCTAACCACGAAGAATGCATTCGTCTCGTCACCTCTTCCGATTACGTTCTTTGGCCACCTAGAGAAAAGATTATAGGTGTCAACTCCTGTAACATTGTGGATGGCGGCGTATTCATTCTACCCTATGACCATACCCTATCTCGAGCAATTCTGATTACCCCTGGCCTTATTCGCTTCTCTGAGGGGTCTGCATTGCTTACTGCAATAAACCAAATCGAACCCCAACTGTTGCCTCGTGGATCAACTGTCACTTGAGCTGTTGACACTCATGTCGTTGCAATTGTCACGAAGACAGCTCAGTGTGTTCTTGCGTCTGTTACCGTGCGCTGAACAAAATCGTGCGCAAAGATGTTCACCCCGTGTCACGGATGGATGATGCACTAGATTCACTCCACGGTGCTGAGTATTTTTCTAGCCTTGACTTTAGACCAGGCTACTGGCAAATACCGATGTCCAAATCCGACAAAGCAAAAACGACATTTGCTACCCCTGATGGGCTCTACGAGTTCAGTGCGATGCGTTTTGGACTCTGCAATGTGCCTGCCACATTCGAACGCATGATCGATAAGTCTTCTGTGGCTTGAAATGGAAATTCAGCAACACTTCATTTGGGCCTAGTTGGTACATACTTCTGAACTAAACGTAACAGCGCAAACATATAAGACGAGCCACAAAAAGAAAGACACGACACACACTGGCGCTGTTTGTGGCTCGTCTTATATGTTTGCGCTGTTACGTTTAGTTCAGAAGTTGAAATGGAAAACCTGTCTGTGCTATCTCGACGACATTGTGTTTTCAAACATGTTCTCACAACATTTGCAACATCTTGATGAAGTCCTTGCCTGTCTTGCAAATGCTGGTTTGCAGCTCAACACACGCACACGCGCGTGTGCGCGCACACACATACACACACACACACAAATGCAGTTTGGCCAGCAAGGCCATCAAAGTTCTGGGGCACATAGTCTGCAAAGAAGGTATTCGTCCGGACCCCGAGAAGCTTACTGCCATCCTCGAATTTTGTGTCCACTGCGTCAAAAAGACATGCACAGTTTTCTTGGACTTGCTTCTTCCGGCACTTCATATGCAACTTCGCTACACTTACGTCCCCGCTCCATCAACTCCTCCCCAGTAATGCACCCTTTGTTTCGTCCGACGAATGTGAACATGCTTTCCTGCTTTTGCAACATGCCCTGACGTCAGACCCAGTACTGCGCCACTTTGATCCAACCGCGCCCACCATCTTTCACACCGACGCTAGCAGTCAGTCTCGGTGCCATTATACTACAATGCGACAACACATTCCGCGAACGAGTAATTGCTTAGGCTAGTCGTGCACTAACCAGTGCAGAAAATTACTACACCATAACCAAGCAGGAGTGCTTTGCTGTTGGGCCGTGCAAAAATTTCACCCATGTCTTCATGGCCGCCATTTCACAGTCGTTACCGACCATAACACACTGTGCTGGCTTTCATCGCTAAAGAATTTATCAGGTCACTTGGGTTGCTGTGTGCTTCACCTACAGGAGTACGATTTCAATGTCACCTACAGGGCTGCAAAGAAGCATCAAGACACCAATGCTCTCTCTTGCTACCCTCTGCCGAATCATGACGATTCACCATAACCTCTCCGTGATTGTGTACGTCCTGAGTCCTCTTCATCGGCTTTACCCATTGTAGCCCTCGAATGGCTAAGACACAACAGCCCATCTGTCCTTGTGTCCCACTAACGCATCGACCCATACTGCTGAACTATTCTCCAACGCATGGAAGATTCTTCGTCACCTCCAAACGCCTGACTTCGTCGACAACTTAATCAATTCAAGCTGCACAATGGGGTTTTACATCGCAACATTTATCACATCGATGGCAACAAATGGGTCCCGGTCATACCATGTTCTCTGCAATGTGAGGTGCTTGAAGCCTTTCATGATCATGCGACAACTGGTCCTCTAGGCTACCACAAGACTTACAACAGAATATGAAGTTGCTGCTCCTGGCCTGGCCCATCTTCAGCCGTTGCGAAGTATGTTGCACCCTGCGTTCATTGTCAAAGCAAACCCAACAGCTCCTTCTGGCTCTTTACAACCTCTGCCTTGTCCCGCTTCGCCTTTTGAAGTAGTTGGAATAGACTTGTACGGTCCTCTTCCCATGACCTCACATGGAAATCGTTGGATTGCAACGGCCATAGACCATCCAACACGCTATGCGGAGACAGCATCTCTACCATCCTGGACTGCTGCTGAAGTCGCCGATTTCTTTCTACACAACATTATCTTACACCGCAGCGCTCCGCGCGTTCTCCTCAGTGACCGCAGCAGTCTTCCTATCTTCTATCCTCACCGAAGTTCTGTGCGCCTCTAACACAATTCGCAAGACGACTTCCAGTTACCATGCGCAGACCAACAGCTTGATTGCGATGTACAGTCACGTGCAATATGAATTGCAACACCAGTGCCCGTGGTCGAAGGGGTTCCAAGGCTGTACGGCTGTGCAGACACATGGTAAGTTCCAGACCGAAACACAGCTTCAATTAGTGGTGTCTATTAAACTGCTATTTCGAATGTCAGAGCTGCTGCGCAGGCCGTGGAGCCCCTTCAACAACGAACAAGAGTGTTGCAAGTCATATTGCATGCGACTGTACATCTACCCTGGCCACACGAACGGGGATGCAATCCTGTCGTTCATGACATTCGCCTATAACATGGCTACGCAACGTACTACTGGATTTTAACATTTTTTCTTCATCTATGGCTGTTCACCAAGTTTCATTCTTGATGTATCATTCCTTTCGACTCCTGTACCCCCATCAGTTCCTTTCTTGGAACAGTTTGTGTCTCGCCTCGCAGAGTGCAGACGCCTCGCCCCGCTTAACACCGACGTCTCCCAGGACGCTCGCAAGTTTCGTTACGACTCGACCCACTGTGCTGTCCCTTTTTCTCCTGGTGACAAAGTTCTTTGGACTCCTGTGTGCCTTCCTGGCTTATGCAAAAAAGTTTTGCAACACTTCTTGCTTATGCAACACTTCTTGAATGCCCACACCACCATATCGTCGGGCAGCGAGCACAACCTGCGACACCCATGTGGCCACAGTGACGAGAGGCGGCCTGCGCAGCTGGCCGGTTGGGGTCATCAGGTTGTCGCCGGCCATCCACTGATTATATTGTTCACGGACACGGTCTTTAACAGGCTTGTTGAGCACGACGTCCAGTGGCTGAAGTGTTGACGTCATGCCTCCCAGAATGACGGCGAGTTCCGTCCTCCCGTCGCGGAGTGCCAGCTTCAATCCTGCGGTCAAGTGCCCGCGAAAGGCATCCAAGACGAGCATGCTCGGACACCGCAAGAGTGCCCCTGGTTGCCGATTCCAGACGGTCTTAATCCAATCGAGCATGAGGGCCTCGTCCATATAGCCCTTTTCATTCACGCGAACGACATCCCGTGGGAAAGCCTCTTTCGGCAGCGTCTTCCTCTTGAATATTATGTATGGGGGCAGCTTTCTGCCATCTGCAGTACACGCGAGCATCACCGTGAATGCTCGTTCCTCGTAGAAAGAAGCTCGACTTCTTTTGTGCCGCGTTCGCACACTGTGGTGAGCGACGGCATGTCGAACTACACCGGCATTTCATCAGCGTTGCCGATCTGTACCAACATGTAGCCATGCTGCTGCCGGAGACGGAAAACATAGCGCTGGAATTCGACCAACTTGCCCTCGTATGCCTCTGGCTGCTTCTGCCAGATTGATTTGCACTGTCGAAGTGCGAATCCCTTGCGTTGCATGAAGCGACGAACCCAATAAATGGAGCCCTTGAATTGTTCCTTGGGCAGTCCGGATTTTCGGGCGATCTCAATAGCTTTGATGCAGATGAGTTCTGCTGTGACTGGCAAAGATCTGGCACGATGTTCGCGGACAAAATCCGCCACCCTGTCTTTGAGCTCCGGGTGCACTGCGCCATAGAATAAAGAACTTCGTCAGAATAAAGAACCGCGCAGCGCCCGCGAGTTGGGCCGCGTCGGTCACCAAGGGGGCGATAACAATGTGGATGCCGAAAGGTCTGCGCTCCTACATGCTGGCAGACGACTATTCATGCTGTGCCAAGGGCTGGTATGTAAGTCAAGGGGTGAACTTTTAGTAATATTTTTGGGAAAAAACCTCAACCTATATTCCGCACTATACGGTACTCGGACTGCTGGAGACATATGCCGTGGCCGAGAACCTACGGCTTCCCGACTACTCGGGTGCCACCACCTGTGCCACACGCAGTTGCACTGTGGCACCCTGCCTAGATGGAGTCCATAAGCCAGGAAAGCCACGCACGGCAATCTATGTCCGCAGCACCCTGGCGCGTGCTGTTCTACCTGTTGCTGACATCGCCGGTGGCCCCTTGGAGTCATGCGCCGTTGTGGTACGCCTTGGCAGCCAGGACACGGCTGTGGCGAGCATCTGCATCCGTCCAGGAAAGCCGTGGGATCCCTCCAGCTTCATCCAGCTGGCTGTTCGCCTTGGTGGGCATGCAGTCCTGTGCAGTGACTTCAACGCACACCACACGGATTGGGGAAGCCGCAGCTGCACCCGCTGAGGCAAAGGCCTCACAGATGCCATCAGCTGAGCTGGCCTGCTGACCTTGGAACACCAGGGAGCCCATCTACGTCTACCGCAGAGCTCGCACGGCCATTGACCTCTCCCTCAACACTGAGCAGTGCTCCTACTCCTGGGCCACAACTTCGGACAAATGGGGGTCTGACCACTTCTCTATTGTGATCAGCCCCAGGTCTGGGAGAAGGCCTAGGTCAAGAACTTACGTCACAGACTGGTCCCTGTTCCGGAAGCACTGCAGCAAGTTGGACGATGGCCGTGACTTCCTGAGCGCCATCGTGGATTGTGCTCAGGCTGCCACTGTTCAGTGCTCTACCCAACCAGATACCCCCGCTCCGGACCTCCACCTGCTCAACATTCGTGCCTCCAGGCGCCGTATGGAGCATGGAGCAATCCGGACGGGCAAGGCAGAGCATTGGACCGAGTACAGACGTGCAGATGCCCGCTGCAGACGCCAAGCCCGGCGCAGGAGGAGCCTCTGCTCTGCCATCGAGGCAGGTCCAGGGGACCCCTGGCTTGGAGACTGCTCAAATCCCTCACCAGCAGGAGAGGAAGCCTACAACCTGTCCTCGCCGTGGCCATCACGCTGAGCATCAGCGAAGAGGCCCTTGCGGAGCTCCTCGCCAACCAGTTTGCGCTGGCTGTACCACGCACTGCAGCCATCCTGAAGATAGGGCAGCCTTCCGTCAGCCTGCCTAGCTGCCTGCACAACCACCACACAGGTTCTTCGCTTCTGTAAATGGCCTGTCATCCAGTCTTGGGAGCCTGGCCTCACAGTTCATTGGCCCAGAAAGCAGTCCGAGCGCTTTTTCGCTACCTGAGGGCAACAGACTTGAGTGCCCGAATATAGACATCCTACACTTAAGTTCTCTCTCTTCCTCTTTCACTCCCCATTCCCCTCCCCACGTGTAGGGTAGCAAACTGGACTCAGCCTGGTTAACCTCCCTGCCTTTCCGTCTTCCCTTCTCTCTCACCACCCAGGGTGGCCATCGAGCCAGGTTATGGCTATCTACCAGGACCCGCTGACGCTGCACGAGCTCCAAGCATCGCAGTGCACCAGGAGCCCAGTGCACCAGGAACCCAAATGCTTCGCAACCTGGCCGCCAGCGAGCAGCTGCACCTGCTTGACTGCTTAAACATCTGGCAGTCAGGGCAGGTGCCGGAGTCATGGCGCACAGCCTACGTGGCCCCCATCCTGAAGGCCGGCTGAAAAACGTGAGCTCCTATCGGCCAGTCTCACTCACCTCTGCTGCTTGCAAGCTGATGGAGGCCATTGCTTTCTGGCCGATGAGCAGATAGGCTTCCGGCGGAGCTGATGCAGTGCGGACTCCATCGTGGACGTGGTCTCCACGCTGGAAGAGGCCAAGGCCTGCGGTGACGCCGTGCTCCTGGTGCTTATCGGCATGAAGGGGGCCTTTGACGGCCTGCCCTATCCAGTCGTTCAGCAGGCCCTGGACCTATTTGGTAGAGGGCGTCCCACAAGGATCAGTGGTGAGCCCTTTCCTGTTCAACCTGGCCCGACTGCTTGCTGTCCTGCAGACTGACCCCCACAACCACGTGAATACCTCCATCAACGCGGACCACATCACCCTATGTGTGCGAAATCCACCACACAGCCACAGCAGTGCGCGCTCGGCTCTGCAAAGAGCCCTCGACACCGCCGCTGCTTACCTGAGCTGCATTGGCCTTGCCATCTCGGCAAGGAAGACGGAGGCCATGCTGCTCCACCCAAGAGCAACCGCCCGCTGCACAGCTGCAACTGGAAGGCGACCTTGAAGCCCGGCAGTGACGTACCCGGGGCTACACGTTCATCACCGGCTGACCTGGCTGCCTGCTGTCAAGACCCTGCATGTCCAGGTCCTCCGGGTCCACAAGGCAGTCTCCCAGCTTGTTGCCCGAGGACAGAGCTGCACCACTAGGTGGGCTCTACGGCTGTACCATGCAGTAGCCACCTCACGCCTGCGGTACGTCCTCCCACTCGTGGCACTACCACGTGCCCGTCTCAAGAAGCTGGAGCTGCAGCATAGGGCCGAGATTAGGTTCTGCCTGGGCGATCCCTGCAGCTCTGAAATCGCTGCAACCTTGGCCGAGGCAGGAGCATGGTCCCCATCACTCCTGTCACAGCCCACATTCTACAATCAGCCACAGCTGTGCACATCGCTGAATGACACTGCGTTCAGGAATATCGGTCACATACCGACCGCACACACAACCCCCATCACACCTGCACTGAGCATTACGCTGCGGAGAAAGCTTATCAGTGAATGGCTACTGACAGCGCAGCGAAATTTTGGTTCTAAAGCAATTTTTCCCGACCGTGCAATGAGGCCGCAATGCGAGACCGCAACGAGGCCGCAATTTGGTGACTTTATTCACTACCGCCCTTAGCCGGCAGATCTGAACCGTGCATCAGGAATGTGCATTTCCATTGGGGAACAATAGAAACTCTTATTTAGGCTAAACAAGCGCGCGTACGTACGTACTTACATGCCGCACTCGGGACATCTGCCATTCAAATATTCTGCCATGTAGCAGCACCGTAACCAAGTAATGTTACTGTTACGTGCTTCTGACAAAGACTCTAAATAACTCTGAAGGAGCGCAGTTCCGTGTAATATACGTTCTCTGCATTAGGACACTGTAGCACTGGCTGGCCGGTGTGGCGGTCCCTGCAATGCATCACAAAAGCTCGTGAGGAACCTGGCTATAAAGTATCATCACAGAACACCTATATATGGCATCATGCAGTCGAAAGATTAGCTACGCGTTGTAGATGCACATCAAACGCAAAGACGAAGTATACTTACGAGAAGCAAAAGCCCGAAAAATAAGCGATCCACCGCTTCGTGCACACCGAGCCTGCCATATGCCATATTATGCCGCCAAAAAGGCCAGATGTGACATCACGGACGTGAAAAAACAAAGACCGGATGTGGCGTCCCGGACGTGACGTTTGGGTGAACCTAACGCTTGCGCTGCGTTCACCGGGTGAACGCAGACACTTTCTAGGACAAAACTGGTGGCTCTAAGTGCCTATCGACTGCAGGGTCCCATAAAACTGGAAGAATGCAAACATTATACTAATCCACAAAAAGAGAGACGTTAAAGAATTGAAAAAGTACAGGCCCGTTAGCTTACTCCCAGTATTATATAAAACATTTACCAATATAACCTCCAATAGAATAAGGGCAACAGTGAACTTCAGTCAACCAAGGGGACAGGCTGGCTTCAGGAAGGGATACTCTACAATGGATCACATCCATGTCATTAATCACGTAATCGATAAATCCGCAGAGTACAATAAGCCTGTCCATACGGCTTTCATAGATTACGAAAAGGCATTTCATTCAGTAGAGATACCAGCAGTCATCGAGGCATCACGTAATCAAGAAGTATAGAATAGAATTTATTGATAGGAAAGACAGAGCTACCGGAGCGTTCGACAGAGCTGTCGACCGGAGCTAGTGCACAGAACGCTTACGTAAATACCTTGGAAAATATCTTCAGAAGTTCTACAGCTACCTTAACTCTACACAAGAAAAGCAGGAAGATACTTACATAAAGGAAGGGAGCCAGGGAGACGCAATCTCTGCAATGCTATTCACTACTGGGAAGGCTTAGGAGTAAGGATCGACAGCGAACATCTCAGCAACCTTATTTGCAGATGGCATTGTCCTGTTCGGAAACACTGGGGACGAGTTACAACAAATCATTGAGGACCTTAACAGAGAGAGTGTAAGAGTGGGGTTGAAGATTAATATGCAGGATGCAAATTAAAGGGGTTGGGACACCAAATTTTGAAGCTATAGAAAGCATGTTGTAGGCTGCTTCTGTATGCAAGGACACCCAGAACGAGGTGTTGGACGCTGCAAACATATCAAAATAATTTTAATTCAGCTCCAAAAAGTCATTAAAAACTCCTTCTCGTAGTCGAGACCCATCGCTAGCGCGGCAGTTACTACGTCACAGAGGAGGAACGAAAATATTGACGTCATAGCACACTAGCATAAAAACGTGACGTATGATGAGTAGCTATGAAATGTCGATTACGGAGCCTGCTAAGCCGAGCGACCGAGCATAGCCTCCTCTATGACCGAGCTAGAGGCATATATAAATCCTTTCTTAATGCAAAGAAGGGGTAAGGCGTGCTGACACGGACACAAGAGGAGAGAAGTGGACAACACGAACGCCGCACGGCGGCCCGCGAACGGCAAACTGCGTGCGGCGAGTTACCGTGCGGACGGGCCTTTACACGTTTCAGTGTAACACTAGCCGGCCGACTCCGAAAGTGACCAGGATATGCGGCGTTCGTGTTGTCCGCTTCTCTCCTCGCATAGTCGCATAGTTCGGCAGCTCGGAGCGGTCTCTCGTTCGCTTGGCCTTTCTCAGTGTGAGGGCCCGTCCACGTTACCGGCACGGAACCTCGCCGCACGCCGTTTGCAGTTCGCCGGCCCCCGTGCGCCGGTGGTTTTGCTCGCGAATGGCGAGATTTCCTTTCCGTAGAGAGGATGGGCCCGGGATCCATTTGTGCGGCAGCCGTACGGCGAAGCGGCCAATCAGCGACCGAGGTGTGGTCACTCTGGCACCGACGGCAGCTTCACCACCTCTGATCGTTCGGAGCCGCCGATATCGTTGCTAGGCCTTTTCCGGTTCACTTCAAAGCTAAAGCTTACGGCGCTTCGCAATGAATCACCGACTCTCACAAGCCGCAATATTTTCTTACCGTTGTTGTCGCTCTTCGCAATAATTATAATAATCGCGACATGCACTTCGAATCGCCAGTTGTTGACCTCTGCTGGCAGAGCACGCGTATGCGCGAGCAGACGACGCAGCATAATTTTACGTCACTATTTTTTGTGGCCCACGTGACCAAGCCATGTTGCGTTTCCTCCTCTGTGACGTCATAGCATCCCCGGGAGCCCAGAAACCGAAACCGAAATCGCTCGGTATCATAACGCTATTATTAAATTATTTATCGGATATATATGAATCCCGCTCTGTGTATCGTGCTCCCTGAAGCATGACGCAACGTTTGAATCAACAAACGCATGAACGAAAATTTTGATGTCTCCACCCCTTTAAGATAACGATGCATGAAGAGCTCAATATCGCCAGTCAGCCTCTAAAGTCTGTGAAGGAGTACGTTTACCTACGTCAATTAATCACAGGGAACCCTAATCACGAGAAGGAAATTCATAGAAGAATAAAAATGGGTTGGATCGCATGCGGCAAATATTGTCAGCTCCTGACTGGAAGTTACCATTATAATTGAAAAGGAAGGTGTACAATCAGTGCGTTTTACCAGTGCTGACATATGGGCAGAGACTTGAAGACTGAGAAAGAAGCTTGAGAACAAGTTAAGGACCGCGCAAAGAGCGATGGAACGAAGATTGCTAGGTATAACGTTAAGAGACAGAAAGAGAGCGGTTTGGATCAGAGAGCAAACGGGTATAGATGATATTCTAATTGACATCAAGAGAAAAAAAAAATGGAGCTGGGTAGGTCGTGTAAAAGCGCGGCGGTTAGATAACCGTTGGACCATTAGGGATTACACAATGGGTACTAAGAGAAGGGAAACGCAGTCGAGGACGGCAGAAAACTAGGCGGAGCGATGAAATTAGGAAATTCGAGGGCGCTAGTTGGAATCTTATTTTGTTATAGCGCAAGCTTTACAAGGACAAAAGAAGGCACATCAGACACACACAGACACACACCGTTGGCGCAGGACAGGGGTAATTGGAGATCGCAGGGGGAGGCCTTCGTCCTGCTGTGGACATAAAACAGGCTGCTGCTCCTGCTGACATGAAACGCTGTCTACTTTTCTTTTTTGAACTTCATGCGAGTCGTCTGACCATAGCGTGCAATTTCATCTATGAAAGTGTGGTGATAGAGGAGGCACTGGTGGTGAACGTCTCTGCACCCGTGGTCATAGAGTTTCCTTGTATGAAACTCTGTAGAGTCAGGCTTTTTGTACCCGTTTTGTCTTGGCTTCCCCTTTCGTTTGAAAGAAATAAACATCAAATCAAATCAAACTCGATACCTTCTGCACAGTGAGCTATACAACGCTACAACCACGGAGTAGCGGTTCCCACGACCTACGCCTTGTTCAATGCTCACTTTGACACTTTCGCAACTCGGACAGTCCTGCCTAGTGATAATAAGAAAGGCTTGGCGTTCATTTATTGCCCATCTTGGGTGACAACAGTCGCGATGGAAGACAAATAAATAGCAGTACGAACGCCACTGCTGCTTTTAAAGAAAAAGTATTTAAAAAATGCTTCCGACACCGGGAATCGAACCCGGGCCTCCTGGGTGAGAGCCAGGTATCCTAACCACTAGACCATGCCGGAGATCGACATTTGTCGTATTCACGTATGTTTTTAGAAATTTATGTTGTAATATTGTAACACACTACTAATGTTAGTGTCAAGTTGCCTCATTATGACTTTATTAACACGTTTATTGTGTCCTTAGTGCTACAAACTGGCACACTTGTAAACGAGACCACGCGCCATCTCAATGCGCGCCGGAGACCGATGTGTGCGGATGTGGCGCCAACTTTGAATGCAGGTGGCCGGCACTCAAAGCAATGGAGCAATGGTCTCTGCAGTGGAAGCTGTAGTGATGTGTATGAGTGGTGATCGCCCTTATATATTTGTATAAGATGAGTTGTACGAGACAGCGTTATTTCGCACTGTATTACTAATTGAACACGAAGAATATGGCGCATGTCTCCGACTCCCTCGTCATCGTAACTTCCGCATTCGTGAAAATGTTTCACTGAAACCATTATAACTGCTCTACATGTAGTGCGCCGCCCATAGAGGCGCCACTCATGGCCACCTAGAAGGAATGACAGAAAGAAGGCGTAGGAGCAATGAATTCACCGCCGAACACCGCGATCTATCGCTGCAGCCGTTATTTGTTAAGGGTCCGTTGGGGAAATATACATATGCAAACTCCTTTATGGGCCTAAAGGGGTAACCTCGTGCGCAGCTCTTCAATGACAGAAAATTTGGCAAAATACAACGGTGCCTTAATAAAAAATTTTAGCGCTCGCAAGAAGTATTTCATGTTTTATATATATATATATATATATATATATATATATATATATATATATATATATATATATATATATATATATATATATATATATATATATATATATATATATATATATATATATATATATATATATATTCCTCTCGGATTGATGTATGTAAGAACGACCGGGTACCCGGTCTGGTGTCTTCCCTACCACGGCCGAACTGCCATTTTTTTGTAAACCCTGACGAAGATCGGTCCACCGATCGAAACTGTCGAAATTAAATACTTGTTCTGTTTACCTTGTAGCACCACTCAAGTTCTTTACGTTTGAAAGGTAGCCTGAAGAAACCCTCTTTGCCTACTATATATATATATATATATATATATATATATATATATATATATATATATATATATAGTGACGCTATTTGTCTGACATTCAACGTTTATATAATGCAGCAATACTCGTACTCTCAAACTGCCATAGTCACTATTGCCACAATCATGTATACGAGGGACGTTCCGAAAGTAAGTTTCCTCATTTGTTTTCACACGGAAACTTTATTGCCCCTCCCCTCCTCCAAAAAAGAAAAAAAAATACACCATGAGATCATAAACTACACACAATGCACTATTTTCCCACATAGTCGCAACCGACATTGATACATTTGTCGCAGCGTGCGATCAGTTTGAGAAAAAAAAAAAAAACACTCTGGTAAAACTCAGTCCCCTGAGATGCAAGCAATTGTCGCACATCCTGCATCACCTCAGCATTGTTTTGGAGGTGACGTCCCGAGAGTGCGGCTATCATTGCAGGGAACAGATGCCCATTCATGCCGGATAACAGCACGCACTTCCATTGGCGACCACGTTGTCGGCACACGTCTGTCTGCCATCGTGATTTGTACTCGGATAACCTTGCACACGCCGGTCTGCTACTATAGTCTCTTCTTCGATGCTCTGCGCATGCGTCATTCATCCTCCGCCGACGCTCCTTCCGTCGTTGAACCAGCAATGGGCGTGGATTCTTAAGGCGATTGTTTGTCTCGCCTGGTGTACCATCTTCTCTTTAACAAAAAATGACGAAATGTACTTTCGAAACGTCCCTCGTAGGATCGCCATGCGACCTATATATCGTCGTTTTCGTGGGCCGATTCCGGTGATAGTGCAGTCGAAAATGATGTGCCTCAGGGTCGACGGGGTATGTGTACCGGGTACGTGCACTGGGCCCACTGGGAGTGTATCTCTATGGTCAGTGGACATGTGTCACATGCAGGGTTTAGTTTACTTTCAATCTTATATCTTGCCATTGCAAATATTTCCTCTTATAAATATAAACATCACAGCCTAGAATATCTAAAAACCGTTTGCTACGCAGCGGTTACATTATTCATACAACCAACCTCCCCAAATCATGAATGTTTCTCATCACACAGGCGCCAACTAGAGTTGAGTCTAGACTGCCAAGTTTTAGTTTAAAGAAGCAGCGCCATGTGTTATGCTGCGTCGCATAACAAAAACATAAAAAAGGAGACCACACCGTACTGCGAGTTACTGCAAAAGAATTTGCTTCGCCTGTGCTTCACCACACGAATCAGTCGATAAGAAGTGTAAACGGCGACTTAAACCCGTACCACCACCATTCTGGGTTCGAGAAGACAGACTCCAAGCGTCCACAAGGGACCCATGGTCATCCGGAACTTCCCTCCCTCAAAGCATCTTGCGAAGCAGGTCCTCGTTCAATTCCAGTGTAGAGAGATCTCTGGAAACCGGCCGCAGAAGAACAGAACAAGGCGATGCTCACACCTGCACGTTCCCACCGCTCAGCCCGCGGTGTCTTTGTTTGTTGGATTCTTATGATATCATTAATAAAAATCGGGCCCCTCGGTTAACCTGATTTCTTCTCGTACTTACACAACGAGGGTCCCAAATACAGCAATAATATTGATGCCTTCAGGCAGCATGTGCGGGTTTATTGACCAGCTGCCTTCGCCCAGAAAGATCACGTACTCCTGACGCCTGCGGCAGAAATTCTTATTCATATTCCGCTCCTGCTTGAGAAAATCCGGCCTGTAGTATTGTGAAATACTAAATAAATAAAAATCATGAGAGTAATTCTGCACAAACTTAATTTTTTTTTATTGAAGTCTTATGTGCCATCAAAGCAGCCAACCAATGGCAGGTATTTCAGAACAAATCACGACTACAGACAAGTGAATTCATATTTTGTTTCGGCTGAAGTTCTGCCCCAGCTGAAAAATCGGTTGAAAAACTCTGTTTTCTATTAGTTCAGTATGGCGTTCCTTGAAACGAAGTGTATTTTTCTGGTTGGTTTTATGTTTTAAAGATTTACAGTCTTGCTTAGCTTTTGCATAGTCTTTGTATCACTGGCGCATCCAGAAGTCAGCGGCACATGTTCAAATAAAGGAAGAAGCCAATGACTTTTGCGAAGAATGTTGCATCAATTATGGCCACCTTGTTTTCTTTCTATTACTTAACACTTCTGTTCCTTCTTGTGTGTTACTTTTGGAAACAACAATTCTTCATCTGGTGGTGAAATTACATTTGGCGCTGAGTACAAGCGCTTCTACAAGGGCTCCATTGATTATGTACCTCTCACAAAGTAAGGCTACTGGCAGTTTGCAATGGATGGGTAAGCTTTAAAAAGTTTGTTGAACTTCTTTTTTTTTTCAACTTGAACTTGTGTTTCTGATGAAAAGATGTTCCACACCCACCGCCAATGTTTTCGATTGGTGGCGCTGGCTAACACTTCCACGTTTACTTCCAACGCTAGTTGTAGTAGTAAAACATAAATACTCAAGAAAGTGGATGAGAAAACGGCTCCGCGGTAGCTCAATTAGTCAGAGCATCGCACCCGTAATGCGAAGACGTGGGATCGTTCCCCACCTGCGGCAAGTTGTTTTTTTCATCCACTTTCATTGTATTTATTTATCATTTCTTTAATTCAATTTGTAATTGTACAAGTAATTTCCCCATGTTGTCCTTAGTGTCTTTGTTTGTTGGCTTCTCATGATATGATTAATAAAAATCGGACCCCTTGGTTAACCAGCTTTTTTCTCGTTATGGAAACCCGTGACGTCACACTGTCGTCCCGGCACTGAAGTTCACACTGAAGTTCCAGCGCGAAATTCAAGAAACGGCAGTTTCGTCTTCATTTTTATCCTATAGTAATCGACCTCTAATTGTGAAATTAACCAAAATATGTATATCATCTTTAAAGAGTGCTTTATCTGTTTACACTGAGTTTTGGTGCTTCTATTCATAGTATCACTTTAAGATCGAACATAACTGCTTGTGCAAGATGAATATTGAAGAAGACAGAGAAGAAAGTGAGGGGTGGCCGCGTTATAAGACTGGTGAGGTGAACAGCAACAGCGACAACACATCGGACTTAGCAGCTCACTGCGACCGCAGCGATTATGGACTTCTTCACTCCACTCGGCCTTGATGTGAGTTTCGTGCGCGCCTCCTGCTGTCGGATACGCGAATCGCCGTTCTTTTGTTGCAGTTGTGACGAAGCGAGACTTCTGTGCCTTGCGAGCAAAAATGTCAATTTTCCGTAAAGGCATCACATAGCGATCACAATGGCGATAAAGATTTAACGCAATCACGAGCAATTTCATGCACGTGACGCCAGATTTTCCATAATATGAAGCTCCGTGAGTCTGTGTTTTTTTTTTTTCGTGGGAAATTGAATTTTCATGTCCTGCTTGCTTTCATGGTATCATGCACGGAACGACATCTTTTAAAAAATAATGTTCTATTATAGTTTTTTAGTTTACTCTTCATGACCCGGCCCTCCCTTTGCAGGATCCAACCACTTCCACCTGTCACTTCCTTCTCTGAGATGAAAAGCGCGCAAACGATGACCCACATAAGAGAGGTACACACGCGCGTACATACTGCCGCAAGGACACTCAGAAGGCCGCACACAAGGTCGCAAGGACACTCTTGTGTGTATCGTCGCGTATACGCATTTTACCGCAGAATATGCTAAACCAACATGCACAGTTTGCCATCCTAACGTCCCTTCCTTGACTGTGGTTGGTGTTGGTGGTGATGATGATGATGATGATGATGACGATGATGATTAATGGCACTTCCCTTTAAATTGGGGTAGCGATACTCAGTCGATCACCTAGCCTTCGTAAGTTACTTGCGTACACCATTGGCGTAACCCGAAACTTATTTCGGTGAGAGTTGCTCCACCGATATATATATATATATATATATATATATATATATATATATATATATATATATATATATATATATATATATATATATATATATATATATATATATATATATATATATATATAGTCACGTGGTAGTGACGGTGAAGAAGGCAGCAAAACTGTGATTAGCGAAACTAGCGTTTTATTGGGCGAACTTGTGCCCTCAAAAGCAGGCTATCCACTCAAAGAACGATAGCGGCGAATACACTCGGCGATCGTCGAAAATCTGATCAGCAGGTCAAGCGCGTCGGCTTTTATACATAAGTCGTCGAATGTTCCTGAGTAATCGCTGGGACCCGCGTGCCTTCCACAAAGTTCTACATTATTCGCGTCGCGGACACATGCGATCAGATTACACAAGGTTCGGTCACAGACAGCGGATGGAAGGATCGATAACATTTGTTAGGCGGTTCATGAAACGTGTCGCCCGATAAAGACAAACAAGTACACCTGTCAATATATATATATATATGTAGAGAGAGAGAGAGAGAGAGAGAGAGAGAGAGAGAGAGATAATAATAATAATATTTCGGGTTTTACGTGCCAAAACCACTTTCTGATTATGAGGCACGCCGTAGTGGAGGACTCCGGAAATTTTGACCACCTGGGGTTCTTTAACGTGCACCTAAATCTAAGCACACGGGTGTTTTCGCATTTCGCCCCCATCGAAATGCAGCCGCCGTGGCCGGGATTCGATCCCGCGACCTCGTGCTCAGCAGCCCAACACCATAGCCACTGAGCAACCACGGCGGGTAGAGAGAGAGAGAGAGAGAGATGTTGTACACCACGCGAACACAAACTCCTAGCACACTCCGAAAAAGCGTGCTTTAAAATGAGGATGCATATCCTTACGTTGTCGAAACAACGCTTTGTTTAATCAACCACTCCGCATCAAATTATGCTATCGTCCTTGTGCTATATTTAAAAATGATGATAATGAAAAAAGAGGCCATAACATTTCGTTTACAAATTGATGCATTTATATAAGATATGCTGCACAATAACCTAGTTGGCACATGTCTTGCAAAAACAAACAGCGCTAAAGACCGGACCAACAAACACAGCTAGACAGCGCGTGCACTGTCTTGCGCCTTCTTGTCTAACCCCGTTTACAGCGCTGTTTGCTTTTCCAAGCTTTTATATAAGCAGCAGCTTTTACAAACTCATAGCAAATAGCGTAACCCATCGTGACCCACCCTTTGCAGAATTATTCTGGGCATGCGTGAGAGATGTATTTTCCTACTAAATATTCTCCTCAACAGACTAGCGGAACAATGTATTCTTACCGTCAATTGAACAGCCTCGCCTTTACCGCTGCAAACCATACTCCTCGATCTTCAAGGTTTCGGTGATGACAAAAACCCTTGAATCGCAACAATACATTTTCTCTCGGCGGCTATATATGTGCGGGGTAGGAAACTGTGAGGACAAGTTTTCCAAGAAATTCTAAAACCTTAACTCGCTTTCCTCCCCTTGAGAGACCAGACCTTTAGGCAGGAATAGAGCCTGTGGAGAAGAATTAAATTTCCATTGGGATTGGCAGTATGTATGAAATAAATGAAATAAAGAAAACGCCAAACAGCCAGGCACGAAAGCGAACTTGGATTTTCGGAAATGGTCTAAAAAAATCCGCCGTCTATCTGCTTTTCGAGAACGTAAACAGGGACGCTATAACGTAAAGCTACTCAAAACATTTCTATTCCAATTCTGCAATCAGTCGTCCATGATTGGTCAAAAATGTTTCGGGCCACCATCACTTCGCCTGTCTCTCACGTGACGTCACGAAAACCGCGAAAACTCCAGCAATCTGATATGATGTGTGCACACTGATGATGTATGATTAGACCGAACGAAATAAAAATAATTATATCTCATTCGAAGCCTTTTTTGCCACAATACTGTGCCATTGATAAAACGTTTTCAGGCAGTGCCCACTTCACGCGACGTCACAAAACCGCGAAAGCTCATAGCGTCAAAGTGACGTGTACGCGTTAAAGACGCATTAATATGCCGAACAAAAAACTGCTTTTTTTTTCTGAATAGCCGGAGGCTGCCCCGTTCCGAAAGGAATAGAAGATGGCTGCCACGGATTGCTCTGGCAGTAGCTACTGCGAGCTGCCGCAGAGCATGATTTGCGTATAATAAACATTTTTCCGTGGCACTAAAACGTTATGGAGCCCTTTCTGAACGTATGCGACATCACTTTGCGAACTATTCGTTGCTGATGATTCGTTCTGGTGGCATTTTTAACGTTCCGTTGCACGCCGCCGTGACTTTCGACAATACACTGCAAGATAAGTAAAGGGAAGCGGACCAATCACAGACGCCGGCACCACCCTCTTCAGCCAGTTATCTACTTTCCCTGTTCTGGCTCTGTCCCATCGAATCCCTCTCCACTTGAGCGTGCTCCTCGTCTCTTGCGAGCCAATTATGTAAGGAAATTCGCTCAATGTAGGCAATGCTATTCGCTTTGAAAGCAAAATAAAAGTGACCTCCTATAAACTAGGATCGCGTTTCATTGGGCTTTTCAAACAACGCTGCTGGTTACCGCCCATTGTTGCGTCGGTGGCTACGTAAATTTGACATCAGGAGATTGGAATAAGAACAGATTGGGATAGTTTTACGTTATAGGAACCCAGTACTGGCGTTTCCTTCAATCATTACTCGTCGCACACACACACACAAAAAAAAAAGAAGCAAGGAGAAAGAAAAGAGCTCGAAAGAAAGGCAGATAGCTAAAAGAGACCTGTTGCAGCCCAGGTAAGAGCGGAGATAAGTGTTGTTTTCCAACCATATAGTGATTGTTTCGGGCACGGCTACGTGGCAGAAACACTCAGGCAGAGGCAGAAATTGATTCCTGCTACGGTTAGTTTTGTTTTCAATAAACAGATTTTTTATTCTGTTTATTTTTTTTTTCACTGGAGACAACAAATTTGTATATAACGAACTCATGTCAAAAGATAAAGAAAGGGCGCTGACGATAAAGGTGTTTTTATAAGCATTAGACGTTTTTAAACATCTGTTTTGATTGCATGCGCAGTTTAACGTTTTTCATCGTTCTGTTCGCAGCAAGAAGAACAAGAGTCCGATGAAGGTACGTATGTTCATCAGCAGGATTACCGTGGTGTAAACGAGTTTGGATCGGTTCCTGAAACAGCATAAACCTTGGGAGTCACAAACCTATGGTGCAAAATTTTGTTGTAATATATATATGGAGCGAGCCTCTGTACAGTAACTGATTGTAATGATTACTATGGGCAAATTTGAGGGGGATGGAGGGCATGAGGACTGTGTATTAAGCCACATAAGCAGGTATACATGTTATAACTAACAGTCGCCTGAGTGATCATCTTTACTTTGAAGGTTTGCCCTCAAGCGGGGCGATCGCCATATTGGCTTAGATCCCAGTTTTACGCTCTGCTGATGAATCAGTAAAAACATTGCGGAGGATTTCAAGGCCGGCGAACCTCCGCGTCGATAAATATATTTCCGATTTCATTGCACTTTCTCTCGAAATGTTGATGCGGGTGCAAAGTGCAAAAAAGCAGCTACCGCCTCACGGGACTGTCTTGCTGCGTGTCTTTCTTTTCAGCTTTTTCACCTATCGCACAGTCGTCCATTGATAAGCTGTATTTCTAACTAACTAGCGGGAATTTGGTTGTTTCGAACATCCCTAGTCTACCAAAGGGGGCATCTAATTATGCAGATGGAAAACAAAAATGTTTGCGATAGGTTTTTTGCAGTATATATCAATAGTATGTTATTATGATTAGGAGAGAGAGAAAGGAAAAAGGGAGTCTCTTCAGCGGTCCCGTGCTGCAATTCCACTCATTTGCAACCCTACGTACGCCTAGCAGTCGCAGTGACCGCATCTATCATGTTTTGATCAGCTTCGGTACACGTAATGCCGTTGGAAATTTGATGGATGTACTTGTCGATCGCCACATCGATCGTACATACCATGCAAATCAGTTTTGAATATTTGCCTCTTCCCTGGGGTTTGGCGTTCGTCGTTCCCTCGCCTAGTGTATTTGTAGATATATGTAAGCAACTTAGGGGGACACTGGCTACATATGCCATGGTTGCTGTCTTATACCGAGTAGGCAGCTGGGACCATCTGCAAGCGCACTGGTTATATAAATGCCCAAACTGACAGCTTTGACAGATCGGTATGTGCCGCACTGGGCAAGTGACCATTCTTGGCCGTTGGCTGGGCCACTCCGACACGAGGGCCGTGCAGCCTTAAATGCATTTGGACACTTCTTTGTGCCATACACCTTTCGCCAAAATTCTCCTCTCGACAAGCGTCACACGTCGCATTTCTCCTTGTGACGCAAAAAAAAAAACTATAGCAGCTAAACAGGGGACGAGGATGTGCTATATAGTCTATCCACTGCTGCTACCTCGCTGACTCATACAACGATCACGTCATTGAGCTTTAAACATTGCGCAGGATCAGCGTGTTTTTACTCTTCTTGTTTTTGTTTTTTTGCAATACCACGGCCATTTTCTACGGAATAGCCGGCTTTTCCTTGTGATATACATGTAACGCATTACGTGCAGGCTTTAAATTAACTTGTGCAGTTTTCTCAGAACAATTAGGTCTGAGCTGGAAGATGGCTTCTTTCTCCGGAGCATGAAGCGATATACTGCACCACGGCATGAAAAAACGTAGACGGAGCCAACGCAGCCGTATACTGGCGTGAGCAAACGGAGCCGTATACAGTGATTCGCTTTTCCTCTAATAGGAGGGGTACCGGGCCCCAAAATTTGACTCCCACACGCAGGAAAAATTCGTTCAAAGCGACAAGTCCACATGGCAGACGCGTGGATGTGTCAGGGCCGCGCAAAACCTCCTAATTAAGCGCCGACTTGTAAGCCGTATATCCACTGTCGGTACACACCGGTATATATTGAAGAGACCTTTCTTTTTACAGGCCTGTACACGCAGCTGCTTGCTGTGCATCTCAAACACTGTCCGTGGACACGCGCCGGCGTGCGTGTGTGATTTCTTATGATGACATTCCAAATGTTCGCAACTGTTGCGTCGCCGGCTTCTCCACAAACAATAGATTGTCTAATGAACTAATGATGATAATATGAGGTTATAGGAAAGAAAAGAAAGGCGGTCTGGCAATAAGGCACATTTCGTAAGCATGCTTAAACAACAAACGCTCAATATATAAAAGAAAACAGCACACTTATCAATCTATAAACCACACATAATGCTGCGACATAAGAATACTACACAGGGACATACAAAGTGTTAATACATAAGATACTATGTCACTTTCACCAAACAAGGTCACTAGAGCTTTGAGAGCCGATCGCTTTAATGGAGCGTTATTCTCTGGCCCAAGCAACATTTCTATGCTGAAAGCAGGATTATCAAGATTTATGAACGCTGGTCTCAAAGCACATACTTGCTGTTAAAACTTAGGACAGCTTATTAGCACGCGTTCAACGTTCTCTAATGACTAGCCGCACGTGCAGCGTCCTATTCGATACGAACGTCGTATACAATACAAAAGGTTACCTGTATACGCCACTTCTAAGCTGATACGATGAATTAGAGAGTCTATGTCACGGCCAGCACCAGCAGAGATCGGAAGCTGTAGATGGGGATCAACTCTATGCATAAGACTGCTCGTAGAATTGGCGACAAATCGGTAAACATAAGTTGTAGACTTACATAATTGTTTTGTTCTAATGCTAGCATCCGCCCTCGCGAATTGAGTTAGCGTGACTAGAGCGAAATGGCGTGCTTCTCTATAGCAATTTTGGCGGCTTCGGTGTGCGTATTCGCGCAGCGTCCGCAATAGCATTCGTTAATCTTGCTTCTCCACAGTAATAGTCTTTGTGCAAAGAAGCCAACTTAAAGAACTATCATTGTTTTATGCACATTATCTTGCTTCTCCACAATAAGAGTCTGTATGTGGAGAAGCCGATTTCAATAATCATCTTTGTTCTATAAATTACGCCTAGATATTAGAAGTATTTATGTGCGTGTGCAGGGGAAAACGAGTTATAGTATCCGAGCAAGCATAATCGCCCCAGACAATTATAGCTACATGACAAACCGGGCAGCTACTGTGCATATAACTCTACTCTTCAAATTATTTTTTTAATTTCTATGGAGTTCCGCCATATTCGATTATTCATTCTTGGAGGAGAAGACCGGGATGTTTGTCCAATATAGACATTTTAGTGCAAAGTTCGGCTTGTCCGAACATTCCACGTGGATCAGCATAATGTAAGCGCATAATTGAGAACATGGCCATAATAACGGTAAACGTCGTCGATAACCGGGGTTCGAGCCTAGGTCCTCTAGTCTTTCTGTCTAGCTGTCCGACCGTCCGTCCCTCTGGGGGTCGGTCTGTCCGTCTTTCTTTCTTTCTTTCTTTCTTTCTTTCTTTCTTTCTTTCTTTCTTTCTTTCTTTCTTTCTTTCTTTCTTTCTTTCTTTCTTTCTTTCTTTCTTTCTTTCTTTCTTTCTTTCTTTCTTTCTTTCTTTCACAGGCAGAATAAATAAAGAACTGAGATCGTGGCTATATGAGGAAGCAACAACGTATTAAGGGCCGATAGAGTGACCTTGTGGTATGCTCTTCTATCGAGTGCAGAGGCACGCCGCCACCGGCGCGAACTCTCACGAGCCCGGCGTCTCTCCATGCAACACCAAGCGGAAGGCAAGGTCGAGAAGTCAGCGACACCGGAGGCGGGCGCCGTTCCACGTCGAAGTAGGCCCACGAATCATGCTCTTTTATGTAATTTCCTTGAAGGGAAGCTGAAGAGCGCTTGAAGAAAATTAGATGAGTGCACTTTGTGAAAGCTTTCTGTTCACCTTTGCTTACCGTATGCGTTCTATATATGCGGTTAAGAGCCAGCGAAAAAAAGTTTTCTGTCAAAGAAAGTCGACAGTGTCGTGCGACCACTGCGGAATCACAACCCGCAATTCCAGAAGAGCTGCCCCTTCCACCACCCGTGCCATCATACATGCTATGCCCACAACCCACCCCACCACGCATTGGCTATACAGCTACCGCCTCGGGTCGAGAATCTCAGAGAGCTCCACAAAGCAACGAACAAAACTTTGCTAATCCTCTGCAACGCCAGAAGTTATCATCCATACCTTTTTACTTTGTCCACGTGTCACCCTTTACGTGTGCAGCATCCCTGCAAAATTTCTTTGCTATACAGCTTCACTAATCCTCTCACAACTAATTTCTGTGGACATTCTGAACGAACAGTCTTTTCGTTGCCATTTTGTGAGGGCGTTCTCCACTCTATCCGCACTAGCAGCGTCTATGTTTGAGAAGAAGAGGAGGAAAAGGATGCTGGCGATGACGATGATGACTCGAAAGAGATTATAAGCGAATCTGGTGGCGTCCAAACTTAATTCGTATCCGTTCGTTCGTTCCTTAATTACTTCATTCCTTCCTTCTTTCTTATGTAGTTCCCGCCAAATTCAAATGCTTAAAGCTGCGTTGCCTGTTACAGCTTGCATCATCTATAAAGTTGCATGTAAATTGTTGCTGAAAAAAATTGTTTGAATTACATGGAGTGTTGCAGAGCAATAAATGTAATAGGCCTATTACAAAACTACTTAAGATGTAATTGATTACAAGTAATTAATGGCACGTAATTCTTTATGTCCTAATAGGCCTGACTCAAACGAGCCGTTCGTTCCCTTCGATTTCGCGCTTATCCATTTCGGCTGTTCATGCAGTGCGGAAAGCTAATTGTTTGCTGAACAATATTAGCAGCTCCGCTTTGTGCTGATGCAACTTTAAGGAAATTATATGTACGATTACATTAACCCGAGAAAGTCTGGTCGAGTGGACTTGTCGGTCCGAAAACCGACCGCCGGCTTAACGTACACACTAGCGGGTCGGGTCGAACAATTAAACATCGAGGTGAGTTTGGTGAACCCTCCTGCAACAGATGGCTTGTGTTGCCCAACCCGTGAATGAATAAAAATTGATCGCCCTTCCACTACAGTGAAGAGGCGTGCAAGCGAAGCTCGGGATCCGCGGCTCTTCGTTGTCGTAACGCCTCGGCTTCGCGCTCCCTCACGGCGAGGTCGGCACGTCGACGACGAGCCCTTTCTCGAGCGAGTTCTCGGCGGCGTTCATCAAACGTCGCCTGTTCTTCGGCCGAACGCATGACGCGCGGTCCGCTCCCGCTGCTGTCCCTTCAACGCAACCTGCTCTTCGGCAGAACGAACCGAACTCGGCCTCCCCAGATGACTTCCGGGCCTGCACTGGCGGGACACGGCGGGGGCGAGGCAAGCGGACACGCGATCACACCCTTTCCCTCCTCCGGAAGGACGAGACGACTTTGATTGGCTCGCACCTTGCGCTGCGTCTACTTCTTCATGCATATAAAACCACGCTTTAACGGAAACGTGTGGTAAACCGACAGTGGCTGAATCGGTTAGCGTGGAGGTCTCGCAAGCCGACAAGAAATTTTTATTTTCGCGCGGCTTGAGGTCTTTCGTACGGCAACACCGACGCCGACGCCGACATGAGTGAGGCAATGCAAGCTTCGCTTGAAAACGTAGTCGCGTCGGGCTGGGTTAACTCGACTTCTGACTTTACCCGCTCGCGTCGAGTTCATGTAAACGAAAGACGGAGGGCAGACGCATCAGGCTTTCATGTCTAGAGCCTCTCCTTCATTCTCGACTTGTCACTGACACCAAGAAGTTTCTCATTCGTGGCTCGTTCAACGCTGCATACTGCAGCAACCGTGATGTGGCTTTGGGCGCCGTGTCCAGGAAATGCAGAACGTCGGGCCAATATTGTATTCAGGGTGGCCTTTCATGACCCAATGGAGGCCCAGCGCTGCCAACAATATCACAGTATTGGTTTCGTGAATTTATGGTGGTTCCAACTAAGGGGCCATCATTACCACGCAAGAGCCGTCGCTGGCTCTATATAGACGACGTGTCTGGCAATAATAGGTAGGTCATCTCATTTGTCGTTCTAGCCATGTTGGTTGTAAACTGGTGGCTGGTAAAGCTACATGTTGTCCATTCGATGTCGCCTGCTCTCCAATATCATACAGCTGATGCCATATATGTCGGTCAATGTTTCCTCGTTATAGATATTGTCGCGTCTATGTTGTTAATATCGGTTAGTAAACGTGGTATATCATGAAACAACGCTTTTTTTCACTTTCTGGAAGTTTAGTTTTTTTGCGACAGTGGTCAAATATGCACATTACTTCCTGCCAGGAAGTGGCAGCGTAGCTGCTACAGGCAGCCGCCGGTCTTACGACGTGCCTGGAGTAGTAGACGACAAGATACCGGCCTTGGAGCGGCGCAGGCCCCGCGAGAGCCTAGTGCCCTGTTCGCCTTCGGAGGCCCCCGACAGCTCCGACCAGAACGCGCCGTCAGGCACGTATGCATGCGTCTAAACTGAACATTTACTATACGTGGAAACGAGGCGCCCAGTAGTGCAGCGCCCTTGGACGTACCTTCGGAGTGCATTAGAATCGTTGAGACGTGCGTCCTTCGTGTTTGTAAACGAGAGCATCATAACTACTGGTAATCGGGTTCATGGTCAGATGAAGCCATACCTGCATGCAATGCTTTCAGTGGACGCACTCTAGTCGGTTACCACAAACACTCGCTGGCTCAAGTAGGCCTTTTTTCTTCTTATGTTTTTATAAGAATCTTCATAGGATAGGAAAATTCCACATGCCTGCGTACTGGCCACAATCGATTAAGGTGGCCCATAGCTGCTCACAGTGAGCGGTAATGGTGAGCACCCATCCGTGGGACGTCGGTTGTGGAGGAGCTCAGAAGAGATCGATAGAAGGTCTGTCGTCAGGTCTATATGTGCCTACATATAGATGTACAGGCCAGATATATGAAATCTGTTTCCCACACAGCCCGTGTGCATCTATGCCGTGGTCCTCCTCGAGTGTTGTGATGCGCCTTTTCAACACCCACTCCTCTCTAACATGTGATTAGCGCGGTCAGCAGGTGTAATCGCTGCGTCGAACGCTCTTGTTTGCTTTCTCTCTCTCTCCCTCTTTTGTTCGGGCTGTGGCTCCCGTGTGCGAAAGGCTGCATGCAGCTGCAGCTGTCGCCTATTTCGGCACAAACAGCATATATGTGCCTGCCGCGGTCCATCTCCATCATGACCGTGACCCTATATGCTGGAATTCTTAACGTATTGCGCGAATTACTATCACTGTTAAGTTCGGAAAGGAGAGACACGATAGGAAAGAGAGAGTGTTTTGCGCAGCACGTTAACTGCGCTCTTTCCTATAACGTGTCTCCCCTTTCCGCACCTAATGGTGATTGTTAAGAACTTGTTAAGAACGTTAAGAACTTGTTAAGAACGTTAAGAATTTCAGTATGAACCAACTAACTCACAAAAGAAGCACCCCTATATACCTTTCGCGAAACGGTGTCACACTTTTTGATCGGCTTTCTGAAGTGATTTTGGGGCCTCTGCATAGTGTGGGCAAGGGGGTTGAACGGAGGACTCCCATTCATCGCTGTGCGTCGTTACTTTTCGTTTTTGGCGGATAATTCTCAAGAACTTGCCTTAGAGTATTTGCCTTCTCCAACCACAATTAACCAGGCTTGTTGGCTCAGGTTATGCTGCAGGGCTAATCGTCTGTTTTGCTCGATCCCGAACTACGGCATCGCGTTATATCGACCTTCCGATTGCAAAGTGCCGTGAGCACGACGCTGCGCCCTTTGTGCCTGCAATGAGCAAAGTGAACGCGTTGCGTTGATTCGGTATTTCGAGAGCACGGGCTGACCTGCTGCAGCTGGACATAGATAGATAGATAGATAGATAGATAGATAGATAGATAGATAGATAGATAGATAGATAGATAGATAGATAGATAGATAGATAGATAGATAGATAGATAGATAGATAGATAGATAGATAGACAGACAGACAGACAGACAGACAGACAGACAGATAGATAGATAGATAGATAGATAGATAGATAGATAGATAGATAGATAGATAGATAGATAGATAGATAGATAGATAGATAGATAGATAGATAGATAGATAGATAGATAGATAGAGAGAGACCTTCAGGAATAAACTTTAATTCAAGTCAACACTAAGGGCCACTTCGGTGGCGTTGATGCATTGAGTACAGCGAAGGTTTAGAGTCATAAGAGATAAGTCGCGACATTTTAAAAATATCTTGTTCTATACTCGAGACACGCTCTGTCAGTGCGGTCTATATGCCTGCGCACCACGGCTCGTTAACATCCCTTAACGGATGTCATGAAACATCCGTTAACTTACGTTACAGTGGCCGATCACTCTTCGTGCTCACGATGCAGGCAAACATTCCGCCTGCCAGATGGGGTCGCTGTCTTCGGCCAGCAGCCCAGGCGCCGCCTCGGCAACCAAGAAGCGAGGTACGCAGTGCAATAATTCGATGTGTCGAATTCGAACCCCCTCCAACCTCTCACCATTATGCCGATCGAGTTTAAGATAATGCGCTGCAATGGCCCAGCCGCACGTACACGCACAAACACACGCACACTGGTCTAAACAAGTACGTAATTAATATCAAACGTGAATATATCCCAACTATTCGCGAGGCATCGCCAACGAACCGCATGATATCATCATCATCATCATTGCTATTTATGGGGTTCGCAAGGGGTACCTTTCAGAGTTGCAGCCACGGTTGCAGCAGTTGCAGAGAGACTGCCTTTCCTTCTTCACCTTGTCGTACGCGTTGCTTAACTTCTCCTTTCGCGGCAGACCACCCGTAACAGTCGCCATGATATGGGTGTATGGCTGTGCTATTTCCGTAGCGTACACGCCTAGCATGTTTAATCCATGCCGGCACCTTGATGCGCACCACTCCTGCGCAGGGTCTCTGCTGAAGCGTCTGTCGAACGCCATCCTGACCAAAGCAAAGCGCGAACAATCCGCGGCTGCCCAACACTCGAGCCCCGTTGAACGAGGGGCGCCTCCGAACGACGACCTCCGCGAAGGGAGCCCTCCGAGGGGTACGCAGCAACTCCTTGATTTGCGCGAGTCGGTTCACCCAGAAGCTTGTGTATTGAAGCAGCGTGACGGGACGAGGGCAGATGCGTATACGCAAAATGACTGTATAGCGTTGGCTGCCAACTAAACTTTATTGGAAGGAGCATGAGCCGCTTATATATAGTCATCTCCAAAACAAGAAAATTGTCCGATCTGATAGGCACGCGTACGGATGACACTTTACAGGCGTTAACCCAGAAATAAAGTAATATCGTGCGTATAGGCAGAATAAGGGTGACCCGCGGCGCTGATGCCCTAATCGTTTGCCTCTTCATATACATGCGTTTACATCCTGTTTTTTTTTATCTCTTTCTATATCACTGTTTCGTGTGTGTTTGCCCTGGCCACCCATCTCGCTAAAATAATTCTGGAATTTTACGTACATGCGCCACAACCATGGTCTGATTATAATCGCACGCCGCACAGTGTCTCATAATCCGAATGGATTTTTTACCTCCTCGGGTTCTCTAACGTGCGCGCCTAAATTTAGGTGCACGAGTTTTTCTTTTTTTTCTTGCATTTCGCCCCCATAGAAACGTGGCCGCCGCCTCCGGTATCGAACCCGCGACCTCGCGAGCTCAGCAGCACAGCGCATTAGCCACTGGGCTACAGGGCGGCGGAGTTGCGCGGCTTCAATAGACCTGCAAGATGATTACATGGCAGATCCAGAGGGAAAGGGGGAGAGACTCTCCTCCTCGCCCCCTCCTTAATTGGGGGAGGGGGATCTCTTCATTTCAGTGAGGGAGACGTTCGCAGCACTGTGAATGTGTCCCCTACTATATGACATGTGTTTTCGCGCTGTGTTAGTTCTGTTTCCAAAAATGATGTAAAACCAGCAAGCCGCCATCTCTCCAGTTCGTTCGTTCGTTCGTTCGTTCGTTCGTTCGTTCGTTCGTTCGTTCGTTCGTTCGTTCGTTCGTTCGTTCGTTCGTTCGTTCGTTCGTTCGTTCGTTCGTTCGTTCGTTCGTTCGTTCGTTCGTTCGTTCGTTCTGCCATGGGCGGCGCTGTCGGGAAGGGCTGCAGTGACTTAGTCCAGAACAAAGGCATCCCCCACCAGAACGGTGCCGATGCTTCTGGAACAGACGCTTTTATTTCTCCTAATCGCAGCCAGTAACTTATTCATAATCGATACGTGCCATTATTTATCCTAATTACAAACAAATATTATCTGATAAATTAATTTACTGTTTGCAAGCTCATGCCTTTCACAGTCGCAGGCCCTACTGCCACCGAAGCGAAGGCCGTACCCACGGAGACAGCCGACACCAAGAAGTCTCCTCAAGACCGTAACGGATCGGCAGATCTGCAGTGATTGGGCTACGCCTGAAGACGGGTGACCAAGTAAAGCAGTGTTTATCCAGCAGAGGATCGAACTCCACTCTTAGAAAAATTTACACCCTTTGGGGCTTACCTTGTCCCGCAACGATAATCGTCATCTGTCTTGCCCGCGTTTCCCTTTTTTAACGCTGCGAGCCCGGTACTTCCCAGTCACGAACGGCATGCGCGTTATCAGTGTGACGCAGCATTATCGACAGGAAGGTAGCGAGCGCCTAGTTTTCAAGAAAGGAAACGCAGTCAAGGCAGATGACGATTATCGTTGTGGGACAAATATACACCCCAAAGGGTGCAACCGTTCTTTGTGGGACAAATATACACCCCAAAGGGTGCAACCGTTCACGGTTGTACCCTTTGGGGTGTATATTTGTCCCTCAATGATAATCGTCATCTCGTCAAGACACAGCTGTTATACACTTTTCTCTTTAGTGATCATGGCAACCTGCTGTTCATGATCTGAGAATGCCTGCCAAACGCATCCCAGCCCATTCTTAATCTTCTGATTATTTCAGTCTCATGGTCCGGATCCGCGGTCACTACCTGCCCTGAGTAGATGTATTCCCTTACCATTTCCAGTGCCTCGCTACCTATCGTAAACTGCTGTTCTCTTCCGAGACCGTTAAACATAAGTTTTCTGCAGATTAATTTTTAGACCCACCCTTCTGCTTCGCCTCTCCAGGTCAGTGAGCATGCATTGCTATTGGTCCCCTGAGTTACTAAGCATATAATCATTAATCACTTATTTAAATATAATCACTTTGGCGCAAACTAGGAAGGACGGAAGCGAACAAGGGGAGCGCCAAGAATGCGAAGAGAATGCGCGCTCCGCGCAATCCACGCGTTTCCGTGTAAACGCTTTCTTTGTGAACAATGAGCGACGCAACCGGCGGAAATGCTTTGCCTGTTGTGGCTGCTAAACGCGAGCTGCCCTAGCAGAGGCTCAGCGCCGCAGCCGAGAGCACCTTGTCCTTCAGAATACAATTATTCGCCACAATATATCGCGAATTCAAAATTCAAAGCTGCACTCAAAACTTGCATTAGGGAGTATCTGTAATCGTCGGTGAAACTTTTGTAGGGGCTTTCGCATCGCCCATATATTATGAGTGTGGAAATGCGGTCCATATCAAGGCACACCTCACAGTATTTTAAAATGAAGCTTTCTTTGCCTCTTCCTTCAACTTTCCCACTGCTGCTGCTGCTGCTGTCTGGCATACCACGTCGGGGGGTGCTTTAGAGCTTGTGTATACACGACAGGAGCAAGGCAAATAAGAAAGGTGACGCGAGAAACTCGTCTGGACCCCACCATGCACGTCGAATGTACATAATGCCCTCTGGAGCTCCCTGCATGGGCGTCGCCACATTAGCCTCTTGACAGCTGTAATTATCCGGTACCCCCCCCCCCCCCTTCCCCTGAAAGCATTGCAGAAACTTCAGCGCTTTCCTTTTTACTAACGTGCGAGTCCAGAGGGGACGTGAATAGAACTGTAGAGAGGAGGGGGGATAAGAGGCAGTTCCGTTACGGGGGGGGGGAGGATAGGGAAAAAGTGATGCGGAAAACGAGGAAACGCCACTACTATAACACGACAGCGGTTGCGGGGAAACTGGATAAACATAAGTTTAAATTAAAAGTTTATACGTACAGTACGTTTCTGTTATTCCTGAAAAATAAACACCGTACAAATATGTCAAGCGGACAATTTACGCAGGTCGTGCAGAAGCAGAGCCGCATCAATTAAAGCGCACCGTAGGGTCCGGGCGACGGAAGCGGTCGCATGTTAAATCAACACTGCCGTGCCCGCCGCGGTAGTTTGCGTCGCTCGAGGTCGTGGATTTGATCCAGACCGCGGCAGCCGCATTTCGACGGGGGCGAAATAGACAACGCATGTGCACTTAGATTTTGGGGCACGTTTAAGAACACTAGGGTATCAAAATTAATCTGAAATCCACCACAACGGCGTGCGTCATAATCCGATTATACGGTTTTGGCTCGTACAGCCCCATAATCCAAGTTTAATTGCCTCACATAGCGGTGCGCTATGTGAGGCAATGACAATGCTCAACCCTCTCAGATGTTACGAAATACGGCGCACAACAACGCCTCACGCAAACACCTTTCCCCGTGTGTTCTGTGTACTACGCAGACAAACAGCAGTGGTGCACGCAAGGTAACGTTTAACATCAACTTACCACTATCGTGTTAGACTAAACGTTAAAGAAATTAAGCTTTCGCCGTCAAATTCACCGATAATTATCCTCAATCAAAGCAACAAGCACAGAAACCTTCGCCTGCATCGATTCCCACAGTGCGTGGGATCTGCATATTTTTTTTAAACTCGTACGTTGTGCGCAAAGAAAAAGAAAAAAAGAAAGAAAGAGAAGAAAAAAAGTGTAAAGTGTTTTGGTGTCGATTATGCAGGACACAAAAGTTGTAAACTTCTCAACAGTGTCATCGGCTTTCTGTTGTTTTGTTTGTGTACGAGCATGAAAGAAAAAGAAAGAAAGAAAGAAAGGAAAGAGGAAGTTGTATGCTTGATCGTTGCCGCCGACACGAAGCCGTCATTTTCTATCTTACTTTGCCGTTATAGCTCTATAAATAGTTTAAAATGACTAATCATCAGTCCATCAACACTTCAAGTGTCGATTCATTAAATTCTACAGTAATCGCTGTGCGCACCGTACCCTATCACATTGAGAGACCTTACACGGTGTTGTGTAACATTGCAGGTGCCGGCCATTGAACGTCACTCACACGGGGGTGTCGGCACAACCTTGATCTCGAAAGGCGCCTTGCAAGGGCGCTTACTTCCAACGAACTTCGAGATACCTTTACGACATGTTCGAAGCATTGCAGACTCGCAGTCCGTACATGATGTTTGCACCCTGGCCGAGGCCGATTGGAACTCACACTCGCGACAAACTTCTCGCTTCGTTTTTTAGTTTATTATTATTATCGCTTAAATCGTGATACACGAGTGATATCAAAATGGCTAAAAATGTTAGCTATTCGCCTGTGAAAGTCAATTAAATGCTTGCTCGTTCCTAATTGGCGAATGCACTATGTACAGCATGAATCCTTGTCCTCGTCTGTATATACTGTAGGGTGTTTAATGTTACCAGAGTTCTAAATTGTGCATATCGAACGCGCACGTTTTGGAATCTACGCGGAACGAAGCTTTCGTGAAACGGTTAACCAAACGCTACAAGAATGTTTACGTTCCGCGACGCGTTTTCTATAGCATATGGTGACCACGTGCGTGCCCGGCAAATCAGCGAAACGCGGACCCCAACAACGTTACCCTCACAACCGTGGATTACACGGCCTCTGCGGGATCGACCCACTTTTCATCACGCCATCTCTGTGGGATCAGCACAGCCCACTGTTGCACTATGCCTGCACGGCCAGCCCACCTCATACTCGACACGAAAACGACCAATGTTGTTGTTGTTAAAAACTTTATTTACGGGCCACGTAGGCCCCTGGGCCCCCGCACGACCGTAGTCCACTCAAGTGTTTATGTTCCGTAGGTCCATAACACTGGCAGCCCGGCTGGTCGCGATGGTCTGCGTTGCCGGGTCCTCAGAGCGGAGCACGGTCTCCCAGTCCTCCCACGATGTCAGGTGCTCCAGGCCCCGCGGGGGAGGGTCCGCCGGGCAAAGCGAGAGGATGTGGATGGCGGATGCGAACGGTTCGGGACAGAGGGCGCAGGCGGGGGTGGGGAAAGAGGGATGGTAATGGGATAGGGTGACAGGGGAGGGGAGTGTGTGGGTCTGGAGTCGCCTCCACAGTGTCGCATGCCTGTTGTCTAGGGATGGGTGAGGTGGGGGGTAGATCTGACGGGCGGCCCTATAAGCCTGCGTCAGATCGCTGAAAGAGTGCATGCGCTCCTTCGTGAATCCCGGATCGGAGGCCACCTGAGCCCGGTTAATAGAACCTCGGGCTAAAAGGTTGGCAGCCTCGTTTCCGGGATTCCCGGAGTGCGCAGGCACCCATATCAGCTCCACATGGCGGGGTGGAGGTGCAACGGGCGAGTCCAGTATGCAAAAAGCAGGAACATGGACTCGGCCTCGTGCAAAATTTAGTATAGCTGTTTTTGAATCTGTTATTATGTACCGGGCTTCCGTATGGGTGATGGCAATGGCAATCGCAGCTTCCTCTGCAGCTTCTGGGGAAGTGTGTGGGGGGAGGGGTAGTGTGATGAGTGGGGAGAGGGAGGAGTCTACCACGGCGGCAACCGCTTGCTCTCCCATGCATGCGGCGTCCACCCATACGGCGTCTGGTTCGGGGCCGTAATAGCGATGGAGCGCCTTAGCTCGAGCTCGGCGGCGCGCCTCGTGGTGTTGTGGATGCATGTTCCTCGGGAGCGGCTTAATAAGCAGCTCCCGGTGGATGTGGCGTGGGGTGGCGAGTTGTGTAGGGTCGTTGGCCGGTATCCGGATCCCGAGGGAGTCCAGGATGTGCCGCCCAGTGGATGTTCGTGTCAGGCGAATGTATTGCGCCTGTCGGTGGGTTTCTACAAGTTCCCCGATAGTGTTGTGGAGGCCCAGGCCGAGTAGTCTGTCTGTGGGTGTATTAATGGGTAGTTTTAATGCTACTTTGTACGCCTTGCGTATTAATGCATCTAGGGCATTAATATCGTGTCGGGATAAGTGTAAATATGGGGTTGTGTAAAGCACACGGCTGAGGACGAAGGCATGGATGAGGCGACATAGGTCGCGCTCCTTCATGCCTCTGTGGTGGGCTGAAACCCGGCGAATGAGGTGCGAAATCGCACCTGCAATCTGCTTGAGTTTCTTCAGGGTGGTGGTGTTTTTACCATCACTCTGGATATGGAGTCCCAGTACTCGGAGGGTTTCAACCTCCGGCACTGGGCGTCCGTCCAGCTCGATCGTGATTGGGGAGCATGGGGAGCAGCGATTACGAGGTCTGATTAGTAGCAGTTCGGATTTTTCTGGGGAGCAAGAAAGACCGATACTGGCAGCATAATTTTGGGTCAAGGTGGCTGCAGATTGGAGAGTGTCCTCTATGCCGCCGTCACTGCCGTGGGTAGTCCACAGCGTGATGTCGTCGGCATAGAGGGTGTGTTTGAGATGGGGTATGGTTGCCAATTGTCGGGCCAGGGGGATTAGGGTGATATTAAATAGAAAGGGGGACAGAACGGACCCTTGCGGGGTGCCAACACTCCGTAAAGTAAAAGGGAGGGAGGTGAGTGGGCCAAAGTGTATCTGAGCCGTGCGGTCGGTCAGGAATGCCTGAATGTAGGTGTACGTACGTGCACCCACATTTAGTGGCGAGAGGGCAGTCATGATCGCATGGTGTTCTACGCGATCAAAGGCTTTGGAGAGGTCCAAAGCCAAGACTGCCTTTGTGTGACCCGGGATAAGGGGGTCGAAAATGTCGTGCGTAAGTTGTAGCATGGCATCCTGCGCGGATAAATGGGGGCGGAAGCCCACCATGCTGTGAGGGTAAAGGTCGTTTTCCGCCATGTGTTGTGTGAGTATCGATAATACTACATGCTCGAAAAGCTTTCCGAGGCATGAGGTTAGCGAGATCGGGCGAAGGTTTTGGAGTGTAAGTGGTTTGTTGGGTTTGGGTATGAAAATAACCTTCGCATGACGCCAGGACTGGGGGAGGGTGCCCTCCCTCCAACACTGGTTGAAGTAGTCCGTAATCTGTGTGATGGATTGATCATCCAGATTACGAAGTATAGATTTGGTTACCTGGTCGGCGCCAGGTGCGGAGCTGGTACGGAGAGTGAGGAGGGCCGCTCTGACTTCCGTCTCCGTTATGTCCGTGTCGAGTGTGGGGTTGGGCTGCCCTGTGTAGGGAGGTAAGCGAGTCGGTGTGCCTGGGGAGGTGTAGGTTTTTTGAAGTGTATCTACAAGGCTGTCAGGGTTGTCCATGTGTGCGTGGACGAGTCTTGTTACATGGTGTTGTGTTGCTGTTTTTGTGGGCGTCGGATCTATAAGGTGGCGGAGGAGTTGCCAGGCCCGCTTGGTGGACAGGTTCCCAGCAATGCCGTCGCATATCTGGCCCCAGTTGGACCGGCAGAGCTCCTCAGAATGTTGTTGGATTTGGGCTTGCAGCGCGGCCAGCCGCTTTTTAAGTGTCCTGTTAAGCTTATTCCTCTTCCACCGTTCTAGGAGGCTGTGATAGGCCTCCCAGAGGTGGGCCAGTCGGGTGTCTAATGTAGGGGTTTCTGCAGGGGTTTCAATGAGTTTTGTGTTGCATTGGACGTCATCCTGGAGTGATTTCACCCAGGTGTCGATATCGGAAATAGGGGTGTCAGAGCGGGCCGCCCGAGTGGTGCGGAGAGAGTCCCAGTTTATGAGTTTGTATGTCATGTAAGTGTGACGGGGTTGTTTGTATGGGACAGTGACCTGTATAATGTAATGATCGCTGCCTAGTGTGTATTGTGTTCTGGTCCAGGTGACGCCTCGGAGGGAGTGGGTCAGCACCAGGTCCGGGCTGGTGTCCATGCTGACGCTATTTCCGATCCGAGTGGGCGTCAGGAAGTTGTTGTGTACGGTGAGGTGGAGGCTCTGGAGGAGCAGCCAGAGCCTGCGACCTCGGTGTGTTGTTGTTTTGTATCCCCAGTCTGTATGTTGACTGTTGAAGTCTCCGCCGACTAACAGGGGGTGCTTTCCTGCCAGCCGGTGCACCGATCGAAGTAGGGACTCTAGAGACGCCATCGGGTGTGATGGGAGGTGATAAATGTTGACAATAAATATGGATGGTAACGTGTGTTTATGGTGTATGATTTCAGTGATCACGCAGGGCGTCTCTGAAGCGATATGGTGTACCCTGTGAGTGATGCTACGGTGTATGAGTGTGGACGCCCTGGGTTTGTCTGTGGCGTTCGAATGTACCGAGGTGTAGCTGGGAAGGGTTGCGCAATGTGCAGCATCTTGGAGTAAAAGTATTTGGGGCTGAGGAGTGAGTGTGGGAAGTAAAAGCTGCAGAGGTGCGCGCTTGCCCCGGAAGCCACGGCAATTCCAAGTTAGAATTTGTAGGTAATTATATATATATTTCCCCGCGCCGCCATACTGGAGCGTGGGGGGGCGGAGAGGGGGGGTTAGTTGCGTGTCCATTGGAATGTGTTGGACAGGAGGGGTGAATTGTGTAGGCTGAAGGGTGGGTTGCGAGGGTATGGAAGGACGCATTTGTGTGAAGCGGGGTTCTATGTTTTCGAGCATCTTGTTAAGCATAACATCCATGCGGTGCTCTAATTTCTCCGTGAGGGTTTCTACGAGGTGAGTGAGTTTAGTCTCGAGGCGTGTTTCGAGTTCTTGGAGTTTACGATCAAATTTAGCCTCAAGCGCTCCGAGTTTGGCATCTATGTCTGTCATCTGAGGGGGTGGTATTTCCTGTGTGGTTCGCTGTTTTTTCGTGGGAGGTGTGCTGGGAGATTCCGTCTCGGGGGGTGGAGTGGAGTTAGGGAGGCCTGATTGTGTCGGGGGTTGGGTATGGACGAGGGAAGCAAGGCGACTTACCTCTTCCTTGAGGGCCTGGAGCTCCCGTTCCTGTTGCAGCGCTTCGGGAGTCTTGGTGAGCGGGGGGGTATGTCTTCCGGCGACCAGGTCGGCCCATGTAAGATGTCGAGCGTCCGAAGGGCGAGAAGCTGGGCTGCCGGAGCGTCGACGCGGGCTGGGACTGGATCGATGGTGTTGTCGATGTTCTGTCTTCTTTTGAGTGGATCGCGGCTGGCGTGTAGTAGGACTTCGATTTGCTTTGCATCCACTTGTTCCGGTCATGTGTCCTCCACCGCAGAGAATGCATTGTGGAGCGCAGGTTGGGGGGTCCACTCTTTCATGAGTTTCGCCACATCTTGGGCATCGGTGGGAGCGGGGCAGGGTACATACATCTGCTCGATGTCCTGGTTTTCTGCAGTTCGCACAGGCGTCGATGTGTCCCCGGTAGACCGTGCATAGGTGGACACCGCCGCCGTAGATGATTTTCCTTGGAACTGGTCCGTAGGCGAAGGTGATAAGGATTGAGCGTGTTTTCCCCATACGTCGGGCATCAATGATGGGGACTTCGGAATTTCGGGCCTCAAGGTCTGCGATGACCTCGCTGGGGGTTTCATCCCAAAATGCGTTCGTGATCACTCCGCGCACCGCCCCGGCTGGTGGGGCGATGTAGGCTGTGATAGCATATTTTCGGTCGCGTAGTGTAATTTCCTTGAGATCGACGAGTTTGAGGGCGGTCTCTTAGCACGTGGTGGCGATGGTGCACGTGTTGTTGGTGGGATGTACTCGGATCTGGATGTCTTGTTGGCCTTGTAGCTGCGCTGCTTGCATGATTGTGGCGAGTAGCGAGCGCGGTGGGATGTCGAGAAGCGCGAGCCCTCCCTGCGATCGGTAGACAATTTTGTAAGCGTCGGCAGGCAACGGCGCGAGTTGGCGACCTTTGAACGCTGCTGCTCTCGCAGCGCGCAGCTGTTCTTGGCGAGGCTGGAACGTGGGCGGCGATGGCGTCGTGGCCGCGCGAGCCTAGTACGGCGGCTGCGCCGCTGCCAGAAAGGAAGGCTGACGGCTCAGCCGGAGAGCGTCGGATCTCCAAAGATGTGGGGTCCTCGGGAAGTTCTCACCTTGCTGCGTTGATTGAGGTAGGCAGTGGAGCTCCACAGCGCGTTCGCTGACCACTGAACAGCAGGTCTGCGTGTCTGGTGTAGTCGTGCGCACTCGAGAGAGCGACCGGTAGTTTTCGCCGTCGCGGCGGCCGAGCGTCTCGCCGGAGCTGGGGAGCCGGAGTCGCCGGGGTTTCGAGGCGAGCCGTGCCGCTCGCGGTGCCTCGGGGGCCCCCGGCTGGGGGCGGCGGTTGGGGCCGAAGTACGTGCCGTGGAGCGGTGTTTAGGCACGTCTGACCTCGACGAGCGCGTGTCTGGATCTGAAACGACCAAGCGGACGCGCAAAACCACGGTAGAGGGTGTGTAGAAAACTTCGATCTAATAAAGGAAGTGTGCGCTCGATGGCGTATATCTGTTGCATTGAGAAGATTTGGGTACCGTTTGTTGTTTCACTGAGAAATTTTGTAGAGAAAAGAGCCGGTCACCGGCAAATCTGTGGGGGTAGTACAAACGGCGTTACATCTATTCCGATTCGCTATGTGGGTGCTGTGATGTGTTTGAACTATGTGACAATACTGCAGCATGCAGTAGTCACGATAGGGCAAATCGGAGAGGGCTTCGATTTAAAATGGCCGGTTGTAAACATACCACAATGCTACTGCGTGAGCTTGATCACTCGCAGAGGTCTGCACGTGAGATCGAGATACGCAGTTGTACTAATTAACATTTTAACTGATCAGCTTGGGACGCATGTTGCAATTTACGAACTGAAGTCGGTGAGTTCGCGAGGCATATGCTCTTGGACCCGAATTCTGAGGGTGCCACCCGGCGGCCTGCAAGGACGCGAGTTTGTAGCGATGCCTTTTTCGATGCTATTCCTTTTCGCCCTTCCTCAGTGGTCTGAGCGATGCACCGCCCGCGTTATCAATGGGATCAGCCGGCCATGAGCGGTGGATGATTAGAGTTGCATAGAATGTAGCGGAAGGAATCGTTATAGAAAATCGCAGCCCAATTTCGAGATTGGTGTTCTACTTAAAACTGTGTCCACAAATTTGGTGGCACCTATTTCAGAACTCCTGGCAAATAGTTTCAAGAGTAGTTACAGGTGAATTTACTTTTTTAGAACTCGCCGAATTCGATTGGTAAATTGCACTACGTGCCATAAAGCAATTAATTAAAAAGTTGTTTAGTGAAACTTATCATATTGGTCAACTAATGTGCTATCTGCAGCAGGCAATTTAAAAAAGAACCTTCATTATAGAGCAAAATACTATACTGTTTCATTTTTAGCACCCTGTTCTTTTATTATTTTTCTTTTCAGTTCATACATGCACAGCAAGTGAGATGTATATATATGGGTTGTTAAAAAGGGGTTGGGACACCAAATTTTGAGCCTATAAAAAGCATGTTGTAGGCTGCTTCCGTATGCAAGGACACCCAGAACGAGGTATCGGACGCTGCAAACATTTCGAAATAATTTTAATTCAGCTCCAAAAAGTCATTAAAAACTCCTTCTCGTAGTCGAGACCCATCGCTAGCGCAGCAGCTACTACGTCACAGAGGAGGAACGAAAATATTGACGTCATAGCACACCAGCACAAAAACGTGACGTATGAGTAGCGATGAAATGCCGATTACGGAGCCTGCTGAGCCGAGCGACCGAGCATAGCCTCCACTATGACCGAGCTACAGGCATATAGAAACCCTTTCTTAATGCAAAGAAGGGGTAAGGCATGCAGACACGGACACAGGAGGAGAGAAGTGGACAACACGAACGCCGCACGGCGGCCCGCGAATGGCAAACTGCGTGCGGCATGTTGCTGTGCCGACGGGCCTTTGCACGTTTTAGTGTAAAACAGTAGCCGGCCGACTCCGAAAGCGACCAGGATATGCGGCGTTCGTGTTGTCCGCTTCTCTCCTCGCATAGTCGCATAGTTCGGCAGCTCGGAGCGGTCTCTCCCTCGCTTGGCCTTTCTGAGAGAAGACGGGCTCTGCGGCGACCGTGGCTACGAGATGGCGCCAGAGTAGTGCGCGTCTGTATGGAAACAAAGCGCTGCATGAGCGAAGGTCTGTCTGCAGTGGCAGCTCTGAATCGCGCCCGCGCGTCACCCACGCGCTGACTCTCGCGATATCCCGATTAGCGAGGCAGTCGCGCCACAGTTTGCTCCGTTTGCAACGTGCCACACGAAGCAGATTGTCCTCGCCAGCCAATATATCGCGAAATGAAAACACGTATATATAGCTGCGCTCGAATTTCGCATCAGGAAGTATCGTAATCGCCGGCGGAATTTTTTTTTCTGAAAATCATGCGTTCCACCCTTTCTATATACCACACCTAGATAATACGAGTCTGGCCATCTTTTGACACCCACTTAAAAATCGTCTCCAATGCATTTCTATGCCTGGTTGCACGTCTTGTTTTATGTCAAAGCAACGTAATTTTGTTTACCGTTCCCCGAAGCATCATAACAATCCGCTTACCGGTTTTACAGTCCAGATGCAGTACTCTTGGGTTTATGTATGTACTTCACGGTAAAACTGGATATTGCTTTGACACGAAACAAGATATATTGAAGACTTTGGAGGCTATATTGAAGTATAGGCGTCAAAAGATGGCTTGACTAATGTTATCTAAGTTTGAAAGAAACGGGGGAACGCCTGTATTTCACTTACTGAAGCGCACGTAGAAAAGGGATAAAAGTGTCGATGAATAGTTTTCAGAAATAAATATTTCACAGCATTAGTCTTGGTCTTTATTGAACAACCCACGTATATATCCGAGAAGACTATGCTGTGCATAATTCACCGTGCGACGTGGAAAGCACAGGACGAAGAGGCACTGCGAATGACACACAGCGATAACTTGGGTGTGCCACCCTGTGTAGGGAATTGTATTTATGCACCATATAAACAAATTCACACATACCGAGTGTTTCGGCGAACACTGTCAAAAATGTTTGAAAATTGCTTCTGGCCGACAGCACAATTCTAGACCGCGAACTGGCTGGTATACTCGAAGAGACGGACATTATACTTGCATAAAATATTGAGATGCATACTCGATTAATCAAAAACAATTATCTAATTAGGTTTTTAACTAATTACATCAGTGCGGCAGATATTGCAATTCACAAATTCTTGCCGAGGAGTTCGCAAGGCGGATCTGATGAAATCTAGCGACTCCATTCCTTAAGTACCTTTTAAATTCATGTTAAATAATGATTTTCTTTTGCTGGGCGTATACTGTCGCTACTGCAAGCAGTGCAGTGCACCATCTTTAAAACGGAGTGACGTATAAATATCGAAGCATTTTGTAGGTCCTATGCCCTTTTTGATAATATAAAAGCGACTCTACCTCGAAGTTGTGCCCAAATTTATGCTTAAATCTTTTGTCACCGCTAGAAATGCGTTCATTTTCGACACATTTATGTTGTAAAATTTATTTGAAGACGTAGTATTCGCAGCATATACCGTAATACCTACTATAGTCGGATACGAGTCAAGTCTGCAATGAAGCCCCGCCCACACCCTCATCACCGCCAGCCACTCTTCCTCTGTGAGGATGTAAATGGTCCGTACTTCAAACTTTTCCTGTTACCTAAATAAGGTGGAAAGCACAAAAAATAAAATTATAAGCGCGTAATTTTCTATGTTTTCATTCGTCTATTATCGTGGAATAGTGAAAGCTTAACTCTTTATTTAGCTAAAATAAAACGCACGCTTCACTGCAACCGTTTATTCTCACGTTTCACTTCATTTGGCAGTGAAGTTTCATGAGTAAAACGAGGACATTAGTGAAATTAACTGTACCGCGGACTTTTGAAGAATGAAATGCTCAGACTCCATAAACTTTGTCCATGTCTGTTGCACATCTCATTGCTTCCGCCGATGAAAATACTCTTCAAGAACAGCAGACGCTTCGGAGGCATCAAGTACGACGTCATTTTAAAATGGTCGCATGACCACGATTTTGTTTGCTTCCATGTTTGATTCTGTGATTGACTGGCGGAATAATAACTCCGCGCGGTCTGTGTGCCTTGGTTGCCAACTGCTGCTTTTTAGGTTACTACTACTACTACTACTACCACTACTACTACTACTACAACAACAACAACTACTACTACTACTACTACTACTACTACTACTACTACTACTACTACTACTACTACTACTACTACTACTAATAATAATAATAATAAACTAATACCGTAAGCCTGATCATTGGTGTGTTGAACGAATGTATGACAGTAATAATTGCTCAGACAATTTTTTTAGAATTCTTATATGAAACTTCAAAGAAGAGCTTCAAGAAACACGAGTGAAAGTAATAATTGCCTATATATTTTAGTATAAGGATTGCGTTGGCACGTAAAACACCATATTGTAATAAGTATAGAGTAAAAAAAAAACTGAAATATACAAAATCTGCACCTGGTTCCTAGTTCCCAGCTTTTTTAAGTCAGAGAACGCAAAAAATTCTTATGGAAATTTGTTGGCGTCAATACTACCCTTAGTGTGACACCCATGCTATGCGGGAAAGCAGTCGCTTGAGACATCGTTAAAGCCACCTATGTGTCGGATCGGAAACTTGCCAACCCGAGAGGAAGCTTTTGTTTTCACTGCAGCAGTCATGTAAAAATTACGTTACCAAGCCGACCAAAGCGCAAATTTTGCACATTTTTTTTATAGCACTGGAGGCTTTATCTTCGACGACACCTTCAGCTGGAATTTTTATTTTTCCAGATGCCCCCAATTTGTAATAAAACTGCCAAATCTGACAAATAATTAGAAGGTCTATCATCGTTTCATATGGTGCATGGTGTTGCTAGTAGAAGAACTTCAGCGAAAATGTTTAACAACGCGCAAAAAAAAGAAAGAAAAATAACCTGTTGATCATCTTTATCGATTTTGATAGGCACGGCAACGAAAGAGCAAAAAGTAAGTTCCGCAGAAGTGTGGTCTCTTGTGCGTTACTGACTATACTGGCGTACCACTGAGGCATTAACATCGCCTTATTTATTGTTTGTTGTTATACGTGGCTTATATAATTAATATTACATCACCAAGAGACGCCAGCGGCTTGTAAGTGCGAGGGGACTCAGGCTGTGAAATTGAATTAATTTCGGGTGTTTTACGTGCCAAAATCACGATTTGATTATGACGCACGCTGTAGGGGGGGGGGCGGACTCCGGAATAATTTTGACCACCAGGGGATATTTAACGTGCCCCCAATGAACGGGGCACGGACGGGCGGTGGGGGCACAAGTCCCGCCGCGGCCGGGATTTGTTCCTGCGACCTATAGTGCTTAGCAGCGCTACCCCATAGCTGCTATGCCACCAGAGCGGGTCCGTGACATTGAACTGTCTTCTACTATGAGGTCTTGTAAATACTCATATAAGGCCGTCGCTTCAATGAACACTTTTTCGAGGTCGCAGGAAATTTGTTCAAGTGCGCAACTGTTATTAAAGATAACACACACACACACACACACACACACACACACACACACACACACACACACACACACACACACACACACACACACACACACACACACACACACACACACACACACACACACACACACACTCACACACGGAAAGTTGGAAAGTTGGTCGGGCCTCAGCGCACCCCCACCCCCCCTCCTCGGGAAAATGAAAATATTCCTCCTATGCACTCAGGCATAATTGGCCGGTGACGTCCTTCGAGGACTAGAACTCACTGTGAAATTTCGCATTTGACACTTCCATATATAGTGAGCCATACTAAGCGCGACCTCCATTCCTCTCGCCCACTTTCGCAAGTATAGGCCTCGATAATAAATATATTAATTTATCTCTAAAGAATTCTGCGAAATCAGTTACTTCACGTTTACGTCACCACCCTTCTGGCTTGTGCACGCAGCTCGGGAGGGGGATTTGACCTTCATCTTGTATATTTGACAATGCGGTATATGCTGATTAGCGTTTTCCTTTACAGTTGTTTTTTTAACTGTCACGTACCATCACATTTGTAGTTGTTCGAAGTCGTTGGTCTCGTATACTTGCACCATTTTATTTGCACGTGGAGGAAAGGGAGAAAGCACACGAAAGGAGGGGAAAACAAAAAAAGGCACCACGTGCCTGAAAAGCAGCTGCGATGCTGTGGAACGACAGAATAGGCGTTCCAAAATTAAGAGGGCGCGGAAATGACAGCCGCGGACATTGTGCGAGGGTATGAACTCGTGGACTTTAGTGTCCCTGTATGTGCTCCCACAGGGAGCAGAGTTGCGCATAGGTCCACCGTCGTGATCCAGCTCTGCAGCGAAGCCACTTCTCGTGCGCGCAGGAGCCAAATGCCGCGCAGTGTTCCGCCTTTTTCTCTAGTGGTCGCGAGCTACAAGCGCCAATTTTTCGCAGACGCTTAGCAAAGGGCACTTCTTAATACAGGCTACACTCGAACGAGTCATTCGTGCAGTCGGAGGGGGTGGGCTTCCAACCAACCGAAACTTTGTATGTACCTATGTAAACACGCATATACAAACACACACATGAACGTACAAATAGGGGGTAGCACCGCCTTCGATTCCCCAAAATAAAATACTCCCGTGGCTCGAACAGCTCCAAAGTTTGCTCGCAAACGCGCAGTACGTTGCCACAAAACGCGGTGCAATGGTTTTCAGCATGCATATGAAGTTGTCTTATCACTGTCAGAAAGCAAGAAATGTTTTAAAGTGTTTAAAACTTCACACACGTAAGGTGGACACTTAGCGCATTTTGGCTGCCGAAACCAGCCGATTAATGACCGTCGCCAAGAGAGCTATCGTGCCTGCAGTTATGTCAGTGACCGTTAACACAGCGTCATTTATCACTAACCATCGTTCACAACAGCTGCAAGTTTTCGATACATGCGGTGCAGACACAGATTTAAGCGCATTTCAAATGTTCACATGCGCACATTTTAAGCAAAGCTTACTTTTACGATTCATTCATACCGCAGACTAATCAGCTATATAGTAGCAGCAAATCTGCAAGCAGAAAAAGATTCAACATACAAGAGCTTCTAGATCAAATTTATTTCATACAAGGGAATGCATGAACGGCTGCTGGCAGCAGGCCAAGTGTGCTGGTTCTTGGAACCTTGGGGGCAGAATTCAAAGAAACTGGAAAGGCAACAAGCTAATAAGAGTAACAACAGGTTATTTTTATTGCACTAATCACATCAAGATGGCAAACTTGCAGAGTAATTATTCACACAGTGCATACTGTAATCTGACAACACATATTTCTTGATCTCTTACCACTCGGAGAAAAGCCAGTAGTTGAAGACACTGTATCAAATCAATGAAATCACTGAAGCAGGTTTTGGCCAAAAAGCCAGGTTACAAAGCTTTGTGACCTATCACATCAGAGGCAAGGAAATTTTACGTCATTCAACAGTGCATTCACTCCACTCCCGCCCACAGGAAACAGCATTCACCAAAGCACAACGTAGATTTCTAGCGTGTTTAAATGAACGACAAGTTTTTGTTCCGCTGGCTGATACGTGATGCTCACAAGCTAGCACACATACAATTGCGGCTTAATTTTAGCTTCTATGGCAGCAATTAGTTAACAAAATAAATAAGCCTGTGCACTTCAAGACAATAAATTGACTAGAATATATTTAACTGTTCTCAAAACTTCACACGGAGAAGGAATATATTACAATTATCACAGCTCGAGAGCTAACTATGCATATGCCAACTTAGCACCCGTTTTATCCTTGTTCCCTTGTCTGCTTTCTGCAAAGATGTCCTAGCTCTTCAGAAATTGCGGTTGACGAGAGAGGTACATATTATTCATTTCAATTTTAAACTCGAAGGGTGCATTCAAAGTCAAGAAGCCCAGACTTGTTAGCAACAACACTCTCACTATAGTATCAGTGTGTCTCCAGCTAGTTTGCTTGGCTGCCCAGTCGAAAAAAACAATTGAAACCATTTGGAAATATCAATGGGTCCAACTGGAAACGGCAATTTCCAATTGGACCAAGTGTTTTCTCCAACAGGACCATTTGGACCAGTTAGAACGGCCAATTGGTTCATATGGAAACCCTCCCTTCCAATTGGGCCAGATGGAGTCTCCAGCAGGACCATTTGGGTAAATCCGAATTGCCACATGGTCCAATTGGAGTTATCAAAACCATTTGGATAAAATTTAAGTGAGAAAATGTTAATGTCTCTTGTGTACAAAATTTGCAGATTTCTCTTTTCCTTTTGAGATTTCTCTTTTGAGATTTGGACGCGAGATTCGAGATTGGATTCGCGAGATTGGAAGACACTATTTGGCATTTGGAGGGCAAGTAAATGGGGAACAACCGTGAAAAAAAGTGGTCGCGATGTATTGATCATGTTAAACAGTAAAAAAAAAAACTTGCACTTTTTTATGTGTTTCTTAAACACACGACTCATACAACCTTTAGGCATAATGCAATTTGTAATTTAGCAATATTGTTTAAATTTCATATTTCACATCTATGAAATAATTCTTCCTTGGAATTAAATTTTGTCTCAGCGTCATTTTGCCTTGGCGACCGAACGGGACAGCATAATCGACATCAACATTAGCAACATGTGCTCGTGTGTGCAGCAACCATGGCCTGTGCCATGGCAGCAACAAAAGCAGTCGTCGACAGTCGTGCATGCGTGCTGCACTGCATTCTGCGCTTTGTCCTGATCGCCTTGCGTGCTTCGTGTGGCACGAAATCGACAAACATTTGGCAATTGTACCAGTGACAGACATAAAGAACTTCAAGCCTGACGACGACTTTTCGGCGGGTTTTTATATGGTGAAGTGGACAAACGCGGCCGGCACGTGTGCCCACTACCTTGCCAGAATTTTGCAGATCGGAGGTAAGTTTCCGCGTTTCCAAAGCTCTTGTAATTAATTTGCATTACTGCACTACACGAGTGCACGGGTCACGCACACTCGTTTGAGTTAAATGATTGCACATATATATGTATAAGCTTTTGTGTAATGTAGCAAATATGCATGATGCACTGAACTAATTTCGACAAAAATGCTTCAAGTGTATTGCATGAGCGTTTCTTTAAAAGCAAGGTTTCCCCGAGAGCATCGTGACAGCACTGGTGAAACGTATGAATCACTACGTGGGGGAGAACATTGCTGACATTGACAGAACAGCGAAAAATATATACTGATTAGAACAATTTTATTGCATTTGCTGCTTGAACCTTAGCTACATAAACCGCAAATTGTGACTCTCTTCAACCTGGTTAGATTGCTGAATATTAAAATTGAGGTGCCTTTTTATCTAATATCAGCTTGCCTGTCGTGCCAGCTTTTGAGGGCAACAGGTGTTTCAGGATTCCATACACAATGCTGTCTTTCTTTTTTATCCATTTCTGCAGGTTGTGGCGCGACTAGACCGGAAAAGGACCATGAACAGTATCCCGCATTGCATTTTTCTTAGTAATAAAGCTTTAAATCCTACTTTTCACTTGTTGCCTCATTGTCACATATAGTTATCTTAAGGAAGTAGTGGCTCCTTGTGTGATATGATGTGAAGCAAGAAAAGCATGGGGAAGAGTATTAATGAATAGATTCTCTTTCTGTGCTGTTCGTATTGTATTACATCATATTAGATCACGATATATATGAACCAACTAGCCGAGCAACACGTAATAATGTGGTTCCTTATTGCTGTGCTAGTTTGCCAGATTCACACAGCGCAGGCAGGCGGTGCACAGTCGAAACCATTTGAGCCGTCGAGCAGCTCCATTTGCACCATTTGGTTCCATGCCAATTGGCCCAATTGGTTCTATGCCAACTGCACCATGTGACCCAATTGGCAACAACCAATTGGTTTTATGCCAACTGCACCATTTGAGCCAAATGGTATACAACCAATTGGTTTTATGCCAACTGCACCATTTGAGCCAGATGGTATACAACCAATTGGCCCAATTGTTCCAAGTGGCCCAATTGGGTACTAATACACAAATGGGACCAATTGGAAACAAGTGGAAATTTTCCAATTGGGTCCAATTGTTTTTTTCAACTGGGTGAAGCATTTACTCCTATGGCTGACTTCCGTGCGCTTTGTGCAGTGTGGTGCGCTGCACCCCGTCACACTGGAATAGAAGTGCCAGTACGATGTGTTTCGTATCACTTCACCAAGGTCCTTGACTTCACATCGTCGAATACGGTATCTGAAACCCGCAGCTGCTCCTCTCAACGCACGATCGACGGTCCGCTGATTGCAATGGCGATGGCAATGACGATGGCAATGACGGAAACGACGAGTTCGCATGAGTCGGCGATGCGCCCGTAAAGTTGGCTTCGCAGCGGCGCGGATCATTTGACGTCATTTTTCGCTCTCGGCCAATAGCGGTGCGAGCGGCGCCGGAAAAGGTATGCGCAACTCTGCTCCCTGCGGGAGCATATACAGGAACACTAGTGGACTTGACACGGCGTGTGACACACCGGAGTGCGTTGCAGATCAATCCCCCCCCCCCTCCTTTTCAATATGCGTCATTTCGACTTTATTGTGTATTTAAGTACATGTACATATAATAACCAACCAATCAATAATTCGTTGCTCTGCATGTTTTCGTTATATCTGGACACAGCGCCGTTAGAAGATAAAAAAGTTCTACAACGAAAGCTCTGTTTTTACGAGCGTAGACAGCGCGATCACACTACCTTCGTTCGTAATAGCCGAGCGTTCGTTATAAGCGGTATACATTACTGCCCTCGCTCGTTTACTACGAGCCAGGGCAGCACGATCGACCTACCGTAATGAACGAGCTTTCAATGTGCGCGAGGCAGATGTTGCACGGTTGCAACAGTTTTGCAGCAAAGATTCTTGGAACGCGTAACGTGTTACAAGTTATAGCTGTGATACCTTTGTTTCCTAAACCGTAGTAGTTGAGAGGAAGAAAAGAAACACACACACACATAGAGAAGAACCACACCATATTAATTTTTGCAAAGCCGGCAGGAATGCATGTGTTCACGCAGCCCGAGAACAATTATCACACAACAGGACAGTATAGCAGCAAACGTCATTTATAGGTCTGAAAAACTTTTAAAATTTACACAATAACAGTACATCGCAGAGTTGCAGGTGTCGCATATACCATGTTTCCTTTTTAATTCGGAAATGATTAAAAAAATTGCATGGAGTATAGCGCGGTCTGGCCTATTCAAGTGGCATTCATATCACGGCTGCATATATATGCGGACGAAAGTCGATCAGAAACGAAATTATGTGTGTTATATAGATACTCCTCCAAGGAACAAACATTCGTTGCTTTGGATTTATTTTAGTAACAATAAACTTGCGCATGAACATACACATAAATATTCACATTCGAGATGAACACGTTTCAACTGAGAGAGTTTCAAAAGACTCGTGAAGAGAGAGAGAGAGAGAGAGAGAGAGAGAAAATGATAAAAGAAAGGTAGGGAGGTTAACCAGGACTGAACCCGGTTGGCTACCCTACACTGGGGAAAGGGAAAGGGGGACGGAAGGGTGAAAAGAAGAGAAAGTCCACTGGAGATATCAGTCGGTCACTCAGTCCGAATCACAGGCGCTCACTCAATCCGGTCGCTTTCAGATATCGCAGCAGCGCTTGAAGACTGCGTTCTGACGTTTCGCGATCAGAAAATAATTACAAGTCCTTCTTCCGGCTACCTCTTTTTCTGCAGAAGTGCCTGTATTTGTTCGCTGAGCCACTCTAGGCCTTCCTGCAAACCTTCTCCAGTCAGAGCATTGCTCGCACAAATATGCCATGGCTTCGTTTTCAGCACGTCCAATCCCAGCGCCTGACTAACTTTCACACTGGACAAAGCTTCCCTGAGATCCATTTTGTTCGCGAAAAACAAGATCGGCACAGGACGATCCTTAAAATCCTTGTGCTGTAGCATCATATCAAGTTCATCCTTAGCCACAACCATTCTCAGTGCGTCCGTACTGTCCACAACAAAGATTATTCCGTCGGTGTCCTTGTAGTAATGCTCCCAGAGATTGCGGTACCTTCCCTGGCCGGACATGTCAAAAGCCGTGAGCGCCAAGTTCTTCAGCTTGAAGGAATCCACGTTGAAGCCTACAGTAGGCACAATGTCCATCGCCCTTTGGTCCTCGGGCTTGAAATGATTTAGGATGGTGCTTTTACCGCTGTTGTCCAAGCCGACTACCAAAACGCTGGCCTGTTTCTTCTTCAAGCCGAGAAAACTGACGAGTTTGTCGAAAAATCCCATATTTCGCGTGTTTTTCGTCTTGCGACGCAAGGTCTACTTCGCGCGGAGCCGTCGCTCGCTTCACTTGCTGCGACCTCTTGCAAAAGAATGTGGAGAAAACGCGTCGGCGTGGCACAGTAACAGGTGATCCGTTTGTATACAAACAAACTTGCAGTTGCTATGCAACGGCGCCTTCCCATAATGCTCTATAAAAGTCGCAGGTGCTGCCCTCTAATAAACTTCAACAACGAGTTCAGCATGGCGATTATTTATCGGTGATAGTGTGTGACCAGATTTGTTTCGTGTGAAAGATGCTGTGGTGGTTGTATTGAACGTTCGGACCCACTCCGAGACTCGTTGCTTGGGATCGCTTAGCTTGGTGTGTGAAAGATGGCGTGAACTGAAGTGCACAGTGGGAAGATGCTTGGAAGATGCGTCTTGACGTTCTACAGGAAAAATCATAGCATTGATCTATTTTTCATGACTTTTTGGACGTAGAATGGCAGCTCTGTTTAGTCGTAGTGTCCTGAAGGTTTCAGTTGCTCAGATATGTCAAAACATTGGCTGGCACGCCGTGCATCAGTCAACGTTGGAGTTGCTTGCTGACATACTTCATCGTTATGTACTTGAAATCGCCAGGACAGCGCAAGCCTATTCAAATCAAGGTGAGCACGGTCGCTAGCTACTTAGAAATAACCCGCAAGCACCCCTCCCGTCTCTTACTAAACCTGCTCTAGGTAACGCTTCGCTTCTACGCAAGCTGGTACGACTGGCCGATGATGCTTTCGAGCACTTCACCGCGTGCCATTGTTTTGGGCATAGTTGGAGACATTGCGACGCTATTTCAACTTATGTCGTTCATCAATATCGCCGTAAAAGCGTTGATATCATAGCCAGCCTTCTTCTGTCCTAAAGCCAATATACAAAGTCATGTTCTATGTCAAGTCGCAGTGCTGAGATAGCAGCCCGTAATGCAATGTTTTCTTCAGGGGACGAGCGCGCCTTTTTATCTTAGCCGCGACCTCAGCTGTCCACAGTCGCTAACACGTCTAAACTGATTTTCGCGGTAAACAAAGTATTTTTAACATGGCGTGAAATTCTTTCGCCTCCACAAAACGCCTTTAGTAGCGTCGGCTTGGTCGACATATATGAGAACCGCGCAGAATCCGTGCATCGGCCAAAATGCATTCCGTAATGTTAGAATTTCTCTTCTAAATCTGTTAGCCATAAATAAGCTGCAGATATTGGGTGTAATTTGCTCTGTCCGCGCTGAGAAGTGGCACGATCACCGCTCATGAGATATATGTTGTACGTTTTAGATTACCAGATGTACAATATTCCAGCATTTCTGCTTAGATATCAAGGCGGAACTTGTGTTTGTTTATTGCTTTACTGAAAAACTCGGCAGTCTCGGATTTCGAGTGCTTGCGAGTCTAAAGTGTTTGTCATGTAATGTTACCGTGTAAGCTCAGCTGTGTTGATGTCAAAACTAAATTCTAGATTTTACACATTGGCGACATGTGAAACTCGGTAAGTTCAGATATGTTGTAGAAAAGCCATTGCTATGGTGTTTTCTGGCTGTGCTTTAGTTTTGGAATTCTACATAACTTTTATATTTCTTAGAAAATCTGTTGTGAACCTTTGGTGTAAAATGATTAGCTGTAATCCTTTTTGAAAATGGGTTTCTTGTCTCTTCTCTGCAGATGGGCGAACCGAGCCCAACTTGGATGATCTCTCGCTAGCATTCAATGATCTGGGCATCCTGCTGAGCGAGCTTGAAGAGTACATCAACAACGTTGAACCCGTGGCTTTTTCCAAGCGGGTCCCTCACTTCCCTGTTGCTCGGCCCACAAACCTGCCGCACCCCAAACCTGGCAGCCGGGAGCTCCTGCAGAGGCCCGAGTGGGTGCACGAGTTCCTGCCCCCTATGCACCCTGAGCTGGAAGGTGGGCCTCACTTTGAGCAAATCATGCCTAAAGTAAGGTTTCCAGATCTGCCAGATCATAAAGCGGGAGGGAATAATGTGATACATGCACTACTGTAAAAGCTTAGGCTATTTGGATTGTCATTAGGGATGGTAAAGCAGCGTGAGAGACTTGAATGGAAGACACACACAAAAGCAAAAGCCACTGGGTGTCTTGCTTCCATATGTGTCTTTCGTGTAACTTTACCGTTCCTAATAAGTGCAGCAGGGGAAGAGGTGTCCGACCTAGGCTTCACAAATGTGCTGTACATGAGTTTGACCCTTTGTCGATGAGCTTTATTTTCTTATGGAAAATGCTGCCAAGGATGATTTGGAATTCAGTGTGGTTGTAAGAATGTGGATAATTGTCATTTACTGCTGTCATATCATGACAGCACTGTGTTTCCACAGGTTCATCGTCACATTGCCATCTCCGCAACCTGACCCTGAGAGGTCCTATGTATGTTCACGTCTCCTCTTGTTGGCTTCACAACATGACCTTTGTTGCGTACTCCAGGGTAGCGTATCATACTACTGCCAAATAGTAGCAGTGCCTGCCTATCGAAGCTTGACCGACGTTACTTATTGGGTAGCGTGGCGTTGTCGGTGGGCTGCAGGCATCCGGTATACCATGGCGACCAAGCAAGGGCGAGACGATTTCTAGTGTGAAACTTGCATGGTTTATTCAAAAGTTGGTGAAAGAAAATGATAAGAGCATGAAGTGTTCAAAAGTACATTTTGGAACCCCTTAAATATGCTCTCTACAATCGTGGAGGGATCTTGCTTTCGTCGACGTCATGTGACCGGCACAGAAAGAGGGCCCCTCCTCCTCTGGTTATACCTAGCCTGCTGAAAGGAAGAGGTCGTCCCGCCTCCTGGAATTGTAGATGCCTGTCCGCTTCTTCTGCGCGTTGCGGGTTCGTGGAAGTTCTCCTCTAGGTCCGATTCGAGAAAAGGGTCTCTCTATACTCGCACACCCACACACACATACACACACAAAAGAGGCCTGTACACTGAAGGCCTTCCGGCAGACAGGCAGACACTCGAAATGGTCATGGCGAATTAGGAAGTCATGCTTCATTTCGTCGAGGCCTGGTGGAAAAAGGTTGGGTGAGAAAAAGTTCTTTCTGCACGTGGAGCGGGACGCCAACAATAGCAGGCGAAGTCACACCTCATTTCGACGAGGCAGGGTGAGATGGTCGGTTGAAATTCCTTTCAACATGTGGTGCCATACGCCAACCCTAACACCTTGCGTTCAGTGTCACTGCCTTTGTTTTGGAGCACCGAAGGGACAAACCCATCTTTCCAGCACAAAAATGGTTTCTTGCTGTGCGCCAACAGGCTACATAGAAGTTGGGCAAAACATGACATTTTTGGGACTGAGGAACCAGACCTGTTTAAAATTGGACTTAACTTGCAGAAATTGGGACATCTAAGGAACTGAAAGAGATGCCAAATTGCCAGAGAAAAACATGGCATGAGAGGTGAAATCCTGAAGCCATTGAATGATGTCTGTAACATAATGTGCCACTGTTAACATGCTAATATCAAAAGTTGATTTTTACGTTCACTGTGTATCGTGTATCATTATCATGTCACTGTTGTGGTCACACCAGGTCCACTGAAAGTGGTTAAAAAGAAATTCCTTTAAACCAAGCTTCTCCTTGTTGCCAGTTTGTTTACTCCACAAACTGCCTGTGTGGAAAGGGTATTTGTGATTCTCTGTCATGATGTCATTGGGCCTGAGCTAATAGGAACTAATTCACCTGATGTCGCTAAATCTTGGAAAATTACAGGAACAAGTGGTACCATGTGGTGTGTCACTACAATACCTGCCAACTTTTATGATTCCATCATAAGATGCCAGGCTTTCAGAGCTTATTTACAATCATCATATTGACCCTAACAGTTGCTCCTTTGTGGCCAGATTAGGGCAAATTTGATTTAAATAACACTCTCGGATCAATTTTCCAAAATTATTTTTTGGACCTTCTGGATTATTCAAACCTGCTCACATTAGTGCCACCTAGTGATTGAACTAGTGTGTAAAAATGACTACATTTTCAGCTGCCATTATGTGAATGCTTTATGAATAAACTTTTCCATTTGTCTTTGGTGCCGATTATTGTTATCGTGATTACAAAGCAGAGCACAGCACTTCTATGGAACAAATTCCTCAAGTTTTTAAAAATAAGCAGTCGCCATCATGAGTGCCCTAATAAAATAATTGTTAGTATTTTCTTTGGCTTAGACCGTAGCATTTTACAACTGTTAATGTTGGCTGGTCTGCACTTCACTTCTTTGATTTTATGCAAGCCTTGTGTTTTAGTATGATTTTTGTTCCTTGGAATTCAGTATTTAAAAACATGTAATTGACATGCTCATCTTTTTGTCTTGTCCTTAGAGGAGGAAAGTATGCTCCTGTCTCCTGGGTCAGGCATTGATGGCATGAAAAGAGATATGGCTTCCAACAGTGCTGGTGAGGAAATATCTTCTCCTCAGGGAAGTCCACAGCCCACCAAGCGAAATGCTGATGGCACGGAGACTCCCAACCCCAAACGCTTCAGGTGAGGTCTAAAATTATTAGGCAACTGCTCATGCCCAGGTCACCTTGTCAATCATCGTTGTTTTGTTTAGAACAAAAAACTAGGACAAGCTTTTAGGATGAGGAAAAGAGGCAGACACAGGCATAAGATAGGTTTTGAAGATAAAATGTTGAAAGAAGCCTGAGCGTACTGCTAGAAATTAAGTTCAAGAAGGTTTGCTGTTTGGCTATTTGGTATATGACACTTGGAGTGAAAACAGTGCAAACTAATGGGACAAGCAAAATAGTGTCCCTCTTCTTTTGTAGGCGAAGAGACACTTTTTCATAGTGAGAGAGGGAGAGGGCGATAGTAGTTAACTTTTTTTAGGAGGATCATCCGTGGCCTGTGCTGTAAAGATTTGCATAATTATATGCAGTTTATTTTGCTGTTAGGGTTACTACGGCTAATTGTGAATAAATATATTGACATATACAGGGTATATCATGATGGGTGTATTGCACACTATTGTACTTTTTATTTCGTCAGTAATCTAAATGAGAGTGTTTCATTTTGTCTTTCACCTCCGAGCCTGTGCAACATTTCCTGTTTGTTTCTAAGGTGTGCATGTGTGATAATTTGGTCATTTATTGTATTTTCTCAGTTATTCTTTTGCGTACTTACTGCTGTCAGCACATTTGGCACCAATAGCACAAAGTATACTGAAGTGATATTGCAGAAATGCCCAAACTTTGCTGTGCAAGTAGTACTTTGGGAGCAAACTCCTAAATGCCGTCTTGCAGGCTCTGCACGGAGGAAGAAGGCCAGCCCATGCGAGAGGTGACGAGTGTGTTCATGACACCTTCGGGCTTCATCTCGCCCGCTCGAGAGGGCAAGCTACCAGAGCCAAGCGCTCCATCGTCATTCATCAAAACCCTGCCGGCTGGCATGGCCTTTGACTCTGATTCCTCGGACAGTATAGATGTACCACATAAGGAAGTGAAGCTGAAGGAGCCCAAGAAAACTATAAAAGTGAAGAAAGAGGGCAAGGATGGCAAGAAGGCCAAGACGAGCAAAAAGGACAACAAGGAGAACACACATCTGAAGAAGGCTGCTCCGCTTTACGTCCCTTTCATGAGCAAAAAGAGTTCAAGCAGCAACCCCATGCTCAAGATTAAAAAGAAGCTTGCCAAGGGCCTCAAGCTGTCCAAGGAACTCAAGCTGTCCAAGGAACTCAAGCTGTCCAAGGAGCTCAAGCTCTCCAAGGATGGCAGCAGCAAGATGGCCAAGATCAAGTCCAAGAACAAGGAGGGAAAGGTGAAGGAAGGAAAGATCAAAGAGGGTAAGATCAAGGAAGGAAAGAGCAAAGAAGGAAAGAGTAAAGAGGGCAAGAGCAAGGACAGTTCCAAGTCAAAGTCAAAGAGCAAGAACAAGCTGGGGAATCCAGGAGGTACAGGAGGCTTGATGGCTGTGGCTGGGCTGACGCCAAAGCCTGCCAAGATTAAGTCACTCAACAAGTCCAAGAGTCCAACAGCTTCAAAAGCAGAAAAGAAAGAGAAGAAGAAGCAGGCAGCAGCAGCCGCAGCGGCTGAACCTCCGATTCCTTTCTTATTTGCACCAATGCCTACACCACCTCCCCCCGCACCTGTTGTAGCACCGCCTCCTGCTCCACCTCCTCCCGTCCCTCCACCACTTGCACCATCCCCACCACCGGTTCTGTCTCCTCCTCACTTGCCTCTCTCATTGACGTCCATGATTCCTCCCTCTATGCTGTCGACCATGACACCACTGCAAGTGATGGCGTGCAAGGCAGAGGAGGAACGCAGCAAGCTGAACGCAGCTGCCGCTGCAGCTGCTGCTGCTGCGCAGGAAAGTGCAGTGATTGCAGATGACCCATATGAGGACGAGCCACTTTCTCGCGAGGAGTCCCCAGAGCCGAGACTTGTGATTGATGACTCACCTGAGACACTTAGCAAGCAGGAGAAGGAGAGCCGGCTGGCCGACATAGAGCAATGCATTGACGCTGTGATTCAGAAGGCACGTGAGGAATCTCGACTTGAAGAGAAGAGGGAGACCTTGGAGGCAGCCATGTCTGGTATGCTGAACCGCAAGCTGGAGCCGAGGGATGTCTACGACTTCACGGACTCGGACTCGTCACCTCCCCCGACGCCCAAGACGCCGGACTTGGTGGGCTCGCCAGCTCCAAAGAAAGAGGTCAAGGAACCTTCACCAGAGCATATTCCGGGCCCGCCTGTCAACACTGAACAAAAGAAGTCCAAAGAAAAGACTAAGGGCAAGAAGAAGTCAGGCAAGAACAAATCAACTTCGGGAACACCATCCCCAAAGAAGGGGCTTCCAAAGACACCGGAAATGAAAGCATCTCCTCTCATTGCCCTGTCGCAGCGGTCGGAGACATCCCCAGAACCGGCACCCAGCTTTTCGGGTGTGTTTCCCTTCTCCCAACAACAGCAGCAGCTGCAGCAGCCCCAGCAACAACCTCCTGGTCCCCTGTTCTCGCCGAAGTTTCCTGCCTTTGGGTCACCGCCGACTCAGGGTTTCCTGCCGGCATTTCCATTCTCCTCGCAGCTTCGGGCAGGCACATCTTCCCACTTCCCAACACCCCCGCTGTTTGTGCCACCACCTTCCTCTCGCGATGACATGTCGCCAGCATCCTCACCTACGGCACCTCCCCCTGGAGGAGGCCTTATGGGTCCTGTGGTGCTTGGTGGGAGCCCCTTCGCTGTCAAGACTTTGGCTGAAAAGAAAGCCATACCCCCTATTGTGCCGTCCACGAGCCGTATGGATGAAGACAAGCCATCCTTCTCTAAATCTGAAAAAGATGGTGAAAAGGTGAGCGTTAGAGTTGCATCGCTATTCATATTAACATGGTCCTTGACACAATTGTTCATGTCTAGGCTATGGAGACAGCAGAGCATAGGGACCGTACAACTTCTTAGGATATTTAGGACTTTCAGCTATCAACCTGTGGTTTTGTCTCTTAATAATAAAGGCCTCGAGTGCATTTCCTAGTTGCTGCATCTTTTGCATTGTTCAGTGCAAGCTTTACTCGCATGCTGAAATAGAGCAGATGGATTCACAAAGTCAGGAGCATTCACCCACATCGCGGTCATTGCAGTCAGGAAAGATTTCGCATGGTCTAGACGCCACCGATAAAAAGCACTCATGTGAACAAGTGCACACGAACTGGTTTATTTCAGAAATTTTTGTTTATTTGTGCGGCTGTTGTACAGTGTAGTCTCCACACTGCAAAGGTTGCGAAATGGTTGAGCATCCACCTCATATGCGGGAGGTACTGGGTTCAAGTCCCCCCGGAACCAATGAGCTCTTCTCATGTGTAGAGATGTTTCTCGGCCCAGTGCTCAGCTACTTATATGGGTTCTCATATTGAAAAGGGGCCCTGTAGATATCTAAAGAAGAAAAAAAATGCCTGCCGATCCCATGCTGGTAATTTCTCATCGGGTGAGTGTCTTTCCTAAGTTTTAAGGTCCTGTATCCAGTGACAGCACTTGCCTGCCTCCCACAGCAGTGGTGGATACTCAACTATCTCAGCTCCACTGTAGTTGGATAATTGGTGCCCCGTTCTCGCTATGGTCATCTTCAGTGCTATCATCCAAGGACATTTGCTAGTTATCTGACGGGGAATATATTCTTACTCGGTACTAAAATGATCTTCAGAGTCGCTGAACACATGACAGTTTTATGTCATTTGCTACCCTCTTGCTGCTTTGTGCCATGAAGGGTCTGCTCAAATTCTTTCGTGTACTGCTAAACAATTTCTGCCATTGCACAGAAGCTGCGAGGGGTAGGTATTAACTGTTGAAAATATTCTGAAAGGTGCCTCAACAAACACGAAGAAAAAAACGCCAGCGGACACAAGTGCATCTGTGTTGCGCGCAACCAGATGTCTGACCGGAACTTATATTTTTGCATGTCGGGAGGGGCCTGACATATTACTGCAGAGGGTTAAATCATAATGATGCACATGTATTGTGTACTGTGCCATGGAAATGTGCTGATTACGCTACATGCGTTAGTATTATGCTGGCATCGTAAAAGGTTGTGTATGTTCTCAAAAGTGTTGGCAAGAAATGCCATTTTTTTTTCAATAAAGCACTGACAATAACCTATTTAAAAGAAAACATAAATCGTCTTGTTCTTGCAAATTTTTGGCATAGTTAATTTTGATGGTAGCTGAGCTGCATTACTACAGAATGATCTATTATACAGCGTGCATGGCTTGATGGAAACAGTTAGCTATCTAATGGGGCAAAACTTGCAATTTCGAAAGGAGTTACAGCTGAGTTACCTGCTGCAACTGTTTTGTGTAATTCTTTCGGTTCAGTCATTGCTGGCACTTTTGTCTAAGGCCTGCATGTAGGAAACGCATCTCACTAAACTAACAGTGTTTTTTTTTTTTCTCCTTTTCCTCTCCTTGCTTTCTTGTCCAGTTTTCAATGGACAAATACTGGAAGGTAATGTCATACTGCTCTGCTTTCCTTGCTCTGTTAGAACTTCGATATTTTGTCCTTTGAAAAAAACTGCAGTAAATCTCATGTTTTCATTACAAGCAGCCTGGACTGAGGAAGGGCAGGCTGTCAGCAGCCGTAAGACGTGTCGTCAAGGTCATTGAGGACATTTTTTTCTTCTCGTCAGTGCATGGGCGAAATGCATCTTGCGGGAACTTATCGGTTGCATGAAAACTTGCCATTTCTTGCTGTTTTTTTTGTTTTTATCACATTAGATTTCGCGTTATTGTTTAACTAAAAAAAAAATCTAGTTAGGAACTTGGCTTTGATTATTGGTGCACACATCACAAGCGTGACAGCAGCTGATAAGCAGGCTGTGCAATCAGTATGTTGACTCACTGTATCCGTGGCAATTAGGATATATTCATATTAAACGCTTTGTGAATATGGCTTGGCGAACACTACAAGCACCACATGCCCGCAATCTCAAAGCACCTTCAGTTGAGCAGACGCAAAACTTGCCACATAAATGCACCGCAAATATTCGAGAGATTAAATATTTCTGAGCGCTGCAAAGCGCGTGTAATGCTGAGCACTGCTGCTTCTTTGGGAGCTTTCCATGTTTGCCGGGCATACAGTGTGAACATGAAGCTAAAATGGCTGAAGACAAGGAACAGGGATAGCCAGAGACAGTAGTAATTCCTCATCTTGTGTCATAAAGGGTCAGCTGGAACCCAGCTGCAGTTAGAGCAGACCAAGACAAGTGATCATTCTGAGCCATGTGTTTGTTTGAAGCAGAGCTGCCCACATACGTGGAACGTGTAGCATGTAGCGTAAACTTACAGGGCTTAGGCAAGACCTTCGTATTGTGAGCATGTGCATCTCTAACCTGCGAGAGCTTCATGTGAAATCTGGAAACTCCCCGTACCTGAAGCTAGAACTGTTTCTCAAAAGCATAAAAGTTAAATCTTGGCAGCATCCACTGACAGAAACTGCAGTTGTCTAGGTAGTGCTCAAACTCTCAGAACATCATTTAGCACCATGGGGCTTTTTTCCTACTTTTAGCACATTCTTTAAAGCATGCCCTTTGTGGCTCAGAAACGCATGTATTGCTTTACGCACTGTCAGTGGAAATTGGTGCAATGTGCAACTGAGCACTCGTGATATCTCCTTTGTGTGTGCAAGTGACGGTCTGTGGTAAAGCTATGTATGGCTATACTGGATGTGCCTGTACTACACGAGTCCTTTTTGTGGGTTTCTTGACGTCTTTGTGACCCTGACAGCATTTTGCTTTCGTGAGCTAATCAATTGGTGTTGATCAACGTGCAGAGCAAAGCCAAAGAGAAGAAGGAGAAGAAGGTCGACAAGAAGGAGCATGTGAAGAAGAAGCCAAAGGAGAAGCTGAAGGAGAAGCCGCCCAAGGAGAAGAAAGAAGGAAAAGCCAAGCTGAAGGCCCCCGAGAAGACCAAGGCAGATAAAAAGACGAAAACGAAAGTTGGCAAGGAGAAAGAGAAGAAGAAGGGAAAAGAGGAGAAGGTGATTTACTTCTGTGTGTTGCCAATTAATGGCACATTTGAAGCAAAGTGCTTTGGTATAGGTGGTGAAGGAATTCCACAGCAGATGATCAGTAACAACCAGACAAAACAAAAGCAGCTTTCAGAGTAAAGTCTATCGCACAGTGTTTTCCTAATGGGCAAGCTTTTGTGACAGTGTGCCTATATGCGCTGTGCAGCGCTTGTAACAGTCTTAAAACACTAAAACATTATGTAGAAAGAATGTTAGTGCAAGTGCATCTTGAACACCTAACTTTATTTTAAAACCTGTACCCAACATATTTTTGCCCAAGTAAGACGTTTTGGCTCTCGTTTACTGACGGGGATGATGCAGTATTTTATTTGCAACGTGCACATTTAGGTCTGTCGGGTCTAGTTATGAATGCTACCAAAAGAAAGTTTTAAACTACTTATAACTTTTTCTTTGCAGAAGAAGGACGATAGCATTCCCAAGATCACTGTGAAGCTTGGAAGTACTCCCAAGCCCAGTGCAACAAAAATGTGAGTAATAGCTCCACATTCTTCACCAGCTGAGTGAAGGCCACTGCAGGACAAAGGCATCTTCAAGAACCCTCTAGCTGTTGTAATCGGAAGCTTTTGTTAACCCTTTCAGGGTCGATATTTTTCGCCATATGCGACCGCCCAGAGAAAGATGTGTTTACTGCAGATTCCAGTTCTTCTGAGGGACCTGTTTCGAAAAAAATTTACCGTAATTTTTTTATGGTGACCGTAAGGTGAGAAACAAATATTTTGCATTGGTATATATGTACTCTTTATTCACGAATAACAGCGATATAAAAAAAAAAGAACTTATAAGCATTAGAAATTGATGCATTGTTTTAGTTCAAGGCTTAGAATATGTGCACTCGAGAATATTTCACAAGTTCAAATGTTCGTGCTCTCACACTAATATTTACGTCCATAGTGTAATCGAACTGTGTAAGTGAGTGCACTCAAGAAAATTCAAAAAAGCAAAACGTGTGACAAACTTCCGCTAATCTTCATCTTATTGCCAACCAGATGCAATTAGGTATTGCAAGTCGTCGTCGCCGTCGTCCCCCCCCCCCAAAAGAAGAGAATGAAAAGAAAACACATGCACAGCAGCATCCTTCCTTTGCTCACCCCTGGGAGCACTAAACGAGTGAGAAACAGGCGGCCACCCTTTCAGCGATTAGTAACGAGATAGCCATCACTTTTGCGAGGTGCAAGAAGCCGAAACCGCTTGCGAAACAAAACCCAAGCCACCACCCTCCCGCCCGCGCGCCAATGCACGAGCGGTAGTGTATAGACGCGCCGCAGCAAACTAGCTCTAAAACAAACCATGCACCGAAAACTGAGAGAGGGAGGTGCGAGAAAAAAATTCCCTGTATTCCCACATAGTGGCAGCACATGCCAGGGAAGAAAAAATTAGGAAATCAGCACGCTTTTTAAACGTACAGACGTACAGAAGGCTGCTACTGTGTATTAGATGGGCTGCTTTCCTTGTTTGGCGACTGTCCATTCAGTGAACACTGCTTTAAAATTCATATCCTTAGTGAGAAGCAACAGGGCCTTAAAAGCACTGCTATGCAGCTAACACCGTTACCCCTATCACGCAAAGTTACATTCACATCATTTTGGTAGCATGACTCGGCTCAAAAGCATCACTGGAAGTGTTATATGAATGCTCTGAAACTTGAGTTCCTGATGGCAATGGCTTACTGCTATCCTATAAGTGGCTGCTATCCAGTGTTGTTTTGTATGCAAATAGCAACATCAGGCTTACTCTGAATGCGCATGCTTCAGCACAGTAGTGAACTTCGTCTGTTGGGAAAGTTACCTCATTCTGTATGTTACTTCGACTTTCCTACAAGGGTGGTGAACTCACTCAAACATATGTGTCTGAATAGCTGTATAGAAGAAAATGGTGCGCAAAGCTCTGAAAACAAATGAAAACAAATGTTCAGGAAATGGAAAGCAAACCTTACCACACAGCACAGTATTGTGGCAACAACTGCGGTTTGCCAACCTTTGCTTGAATTGAAGCACTATTTTGTCCATGCCACCATTCATTGCAGAGAAGCTTACCTGCAGTGCATTTGGCTCCCACCGAGGTGAATGTGAACAGAGCCAAAAAATTCACTCATATTCTCAGTTCAATTTAGCAGATGCGTACTGAAGTCATTAGAAACTAAACTTAGCTTGTCTTTAACGAGGTCTATGCCATCCTAAGTGACCTCTGCTGTAAACAACCTCTGCTGTTCCAAGAGATCCTGTTCCTTACTTGAGAAAGTTACTGACTTGTGACCTTCCGTGACCTTGCTCTCCAACTGCACGCAGCCTCTTCAAAGCGCTGGCCCAAGGCGGTGGGGGCAACTCTCCCCCGGACCCATTTGCAGCGTCGCCACCATCCTCTCCAGTGCGAGCCCGCAGCCCATCACCGCCAGTGCTGACTCCTGTGGCTGCGCCTCCGCCACCCCAGCCGCAGGCAAGTGGCCGGGGCAGCAAGGCATCGTCCAAGGCCTCCAAGGGTGCGGCTGCCGCACCCCCTGCCTCCCAGCAACCACAGCTGGCCGAGGCCGCCTCTCCTCTCCCCACGGCCAGGATGGTCATCACCGAGACCGTTGGCACCATTGTGGTGAGGGCTCAGGACATGCCAGCCTCCGCATACTTGTTGGTTCAAGCAGGGTTGCCCGTCAGAGTAGCCAAACATTGTTCCCTCCTCCCACCGTCTCCCTTCCCAGTGGCACATGTCTTCTTGCCCTTACATTTTCTCTTTGTAAGTTTACTCCCTAGGAGTTAACTGTAAAACTTCCAGATGTCTCAAATGAAGCTAATTTCATGTATACCTGATAGAAAATGGATTGGATTGCTTGGGGTCCTTTTTGGCACTCTAAATGTATTTGACTTTGTTTCAACATACTGGTCTTTTCTAATCACCTCTGCTCTGCAAATGATCAAAGGATTGTGTGGACGTCTTCACAGTTGGGTTTGTTCACGGTTCATTTATAGATACAAGGATGGCATAAAGACACTGGGATGAGAGATCTGTTCATATTTCCACTCTAGCACACTCATGTTGTTATATCAAAAACTTCTTAAAGGGGTCCTGAAACACTTTTTATCGAAGTAGAGAAATGCATTTAGACTATTTCAGAAATGCTTTGCAGCAAAAAGTGCTTCAATGCATTCAGAAGTGTAGTTATTGGCAACCACAGATCACCTTTGATTTCCTTTGCGGTGCTCCCGCTCCTTCTTCAATGCCTTGCACTGCGAAGGCTGTGCCGTTGCGGGGTGAGCCCACAACGCTTCACCTTCTGAACGTCACCGTGGTGTGCAGTTCAAACTTCATTCTCGATTTTCACTTAGACACAACTATTTCCAATTTTAGAACATACAATTTGCTAAATGCCAAACGTGGTTGTCCTTGGCAAACCGTAGTGAGCTCAATGAGCGAGCTTGTTGTGGCGGCTCTTTGTGGCCACAGTATCTGCGCTACATAGCAGACAGCAGCTATTTCCAACTGTAGTGCATATGCACTGCGTTTGCTTTGTGCACGACAGTGCTGGAGTGCACACTCGTACTCATCTACTCCAGTCTGGCCCTGCTACGTGGTGCAGGATTGGCTTTGTTCTGCACCAACTTGACTGACAGATAGAAGTTGCATCCAACTTGCACATTTTGAAGCACTGTAAGTAGCTCAGTAATGAGTGCACGCTGGCAAGCGGACCTGTGATCTGACCTTAAGTTTCACATCTTTCAAGGCCGGTTAAGTGTTCAAAACTAATCAAAATTACTGAGGCCCAATGGCTACGACATCGATAAGTAGGGTGGCCAAAGTTTAATTTCTGCGTAGGTGGCCGTGGCTGAACGGGAGCACACGATGGTTGGCTTCTTCTCAAAGTACATAATTCTTGTTGGAATCCAAAAGAAGGTTTTCACTTACTTCAGCCTGTTTATGCTGTGTCAGTAAATATACACCATAACAGTACGAAGAAGCGCACTGATCCAAACACACTTCTTGATTGGTGTCAGCTATCCACCAATGGCAGCTGTCTATGGGAATCTAGCACAGGATGACATATACAAGCCGCTGGCAGCTTCAAAGTTTCATTTGAAAAGAGAATATTGGAGAAATATGTGACTTTGCCCTCCACTTGTGAGCTCCATGCGCCGCACACGACTGCGAAAATTGGCTGAGATGTTCACAGCAGCGTATGCTATCAGCAGACTGCGTTTTTTCACCAAGCCCAAAGGGTGGTTCAGGACATCTTTAAGGCTGATTTCTTTCCCTTTCTCAGGATTAAACACTCATTTGCCTTCCCTCCTCTACTGCAAAATCTTTTTCTAGGCATGTCCAATAAATAGAACGGCAAATAAAAAATATATGTTACATATGTTTGTGGATGTGTTGTAAGTGCAGCTTCTGTCACAAGAAACAAAGCCACTAAGTTCATGACTGCAGTTGACCACTGGACACATAGTTAGCCTCCTGTTGCATCACCTGCACTGCTTGAAAGATTTAGAGAAGATTGTATCTCATCCTTGCCTGATAGAGCTTTATAACATTGTTTCACCACATTACTAAGACCACTGTTTCACATACAAAACGCTAAGCACCCAGGACTCGGCAACAGTGATGCTCCCAGTGGCTTCAGTTTTTTTTTTTGACAAAGGCAGTACATTGTGGTGCATGTGTAGTTAATTCGATTTGGAAGAGCCACATTATTTCCAAAATAATTTCTGTAGTGTGGCCCTGCTGTATCACTCAATACTGGTGTAGGTGTTGAATGTCGGAAGATAGGCACCGTGCTTGACTGTAGGCTTAATAACATCCGTCTTGTTTGCAGGATGAACGAGGAAACAAAATCTGGATATGTCCCGCGTGCGCCAAACCAGACGATGGCAGTCCCATGATCGGCTGTGACGAGTGTGATGACTGGTATCACTGGTGTGTCCTGCTTTCCATCTTTTTTTCTTTTTAATTTATAATCTTCTAATGTAAAAGCAGACGTTTAATGTGAAGCATTTGGGGTATTGTCATTTTTTTTTATGACAGTAGCTTTGACTGTTCATTTCAGAGCGCTGCAGGAAATATATGCAGATTTCAGAAAAGATAGAGAGTTTGTGAAAAGGAGCACTGAAACTATATTACATAAATGGAAGTATTAACAGTGGTAGGGACCTGCCGAGGTTGCTTAGTGGCTATGGTGTTGGGCTGCTAAGCATGAGGTCACGGGATCGAATCCCGGCCACAACGGCCGCATTTAGATGGGGACAAAATGCGAAAACACCCATGTACTTAGATTTAGGTACACATTAAAGAACCCCAGGTGGTCCAAATTTCTGGTGTCCCCCACTATGGCGTGGCTTATAATCAAATTGTGGTTTTGGCGTGTAAAAGCCTATAATTCTTTAACAGCAGCAGGCAGGCTCCATTAAAGTGCTGAAGCCTCTTTGTGCTCTCTGTGAAGTGAAGTAGCTGTTTTACACTAGGTTTGTAGCACCGCTGAAGTACATTGAAATGACTAGATGAAGTGAGGGTGTTGAGATAGTTCTGTAATGGTTGGTACATCAAAACATTGCTGGATAACAGGAGTAACTACTGCATTGCTTCAACAATGTGTGTTTAAGATGGCATGGCAGCACGACGATGCACTCTGAAAATTCTCCGACTTGTCAAGATGTATATTCTAATAACCCTGTTTGTTTTCCTCTAGCTTGATCAAACAATTTGCTCTTTGAATAAATTGTTTTTCATGTGAGGCCAGCACGCATGCTCCTTGCAGTGACCTTCATGTAGGCACCCTTTGCACCGAGGAAAGAGGCTGACTCTTCGCACATGCTACCTTTACTGGAAAAAAAAAAGGCTGCAGGTCAACACAAAGTTGAAGTCTAAATGATGCGAAGATTGTTTGAGTTATTGAGATAGCAGAGATTAGTTAGCCAGGTAGCAGTGATCGTGTATGTATGTGTGTCCTGCACGGCCTCATGCCTGTAGCTGACTCGTTGCCTGTAGCTGTTAGCTCTCTCTGTCACTCTCTGAAATTGAACTCTAAGGTGTTACATTCCAAAACCATGTAGCGATTATGAGGCATGCTGTAGTGGGGGACTCCAGAATAATATTGACCACCTGGGATTCTTTCTTGCATCTTAATCTAAGTGCAGGAGTGTTTTTGCATTTCACCTCCATCGAAAAGTGGCTGCTGTGGCTGGTATCTGTTACTTTCCTTGTTCAAGGATTAAGGCCATGTATAATGCTTGTCGAGGGCAGAAAATTAGTGAGAGGTGTAAGTGCAGAGGAGTACGACAGATGTGTAAATACAGTAGACTCCTTTCAAGGTGAACTCGAAGGGACCATCAAAACTTGTCTGGCTTATCAGAAGAGCCTCAGCTGCCCCAGGTAAAAGAAAAAAAGTGACAACATGTCATGGACTTCATGGAGACCACCAGAAAGTCCAGATAACGGCCTGAAATACAGTTAAACCTCGATATAACGAAGTCAGTAAAATAAGCAATTTGCTTCGTTATATCTAAATTTTGTTGTATTGAAATGGTACTTTTTATTCAAATAAGTACAGTCGCTGATTGATTTTTCTTACACGGAAAGTGGCTGCTGAATTTTCTGAATTATTGGGCACTCGAATGAAAGCAAACTTGAATGAAAAAACCATTTGTTTTGATAAATTTGGGTGTCGGTGACGAATGATACAGTTTCATGCTAAGTACGACAACGATATCTTCACATCGGCGTTACGAATTAAGCAGAGATTAAGCAGAGCCAGCCGCACTTTTGCGCGCACTCCGCCCCTGCGGCTGATAGCATCGCCCGCACTGGGACGACGCAATCAAAAAAAGCGCCAGCAGCGGGCAGGGAATACATCGTCTGCCTCTCACTCCAATGGGTCACCGAAACTCAAGGTTACACAACCACGAATACTAAACACCTGGGAGGACAGCATACAAGGTGCCACGCCCTCTCGAAATGCTTCCTCTTTGCACACATGACAGATTGCCTCTAAAACAGGGTGCGCGGCTGCGTATAGGCTCAGCCGCACTTACAGCCATGTGCAGCCATGGCCGGAACGCGTGCCATAAATCGAGATGCGTGCCAACTTACCCTCCCCCCGCTTCGCCTCCTCCCCCTTGTCCTGTCGGGCGCACTTGATCGCGTTACCATGAGTTTGCTCCCCTACCCCTCTTTGCCTTTGCTCATGCGTGAAGGCAGCACTCGTGAAGCTGCCATCTTTCTTGTCACACCCTTGCCCACTTTTACTTGCATCTAAAGCACACAGTGCGCAGCGTGCAATAGGATCTTATTGTACTTGGATTTCATACAGAACAGGATGCGGCTCCTATTCGGTGGTTGCTCTGGTGGCGCAGCGTGTGATTTGAGAGGTGTGCTTGCAAGCAGCCACTTGTAATTCAATAATTTAACTATCTGCGTCCGTGGACATTTCCATTTATTGTTTTGGCATTTCTTTGCTTCGGAAGCGAAATTGCAGTATATTGAAATCGCATACAGACACAGTTCATTATATTGAGGTTCTAGTTACATGGAGTTCTATGTACAAGAGCTTTTGAAAAGTTATATACTTTGTTATGTCGAGAATTTCATCATATTGAAGTTTGTTATATCGAGGGTTAACTGCTCTTGATTAGCTGGAAAATAAGTGACATTGTTTGTTTCACAAGTGGCCCTAAAAGGTGTGCTGTATACTTGGATCGTCACTGTCAGGGATACCTTCAATTATACATGACGAGCACAAGACATGTAGGCGTCTACAAGCGACGGCATTCTCGGCACAATACCAAGCGTGTGATCTTACGCATGGCTACGGAAGATACATTGGCATCTACGGGTAACGGCATTCTCGGCACAGTGCTGAAGTGATGTTGCCTGTTGACACGTCCAAGGATAGTCATAAGAAATATTGCGAAAGTGCAAGTACAGGGTCAATTATGAAAGTAATGCGCATTTTCTGGAAAAATAGATTTATTGACCGGACCTGTACAAATGGTTAAAATTCTTCAAAATGCTCTACCGCTGCATCAATACACTTGCGGAGACATGTCTGCCACGCCTGGAAGCCCTCGACGGGAAGGCCTCTCAGGAACGCTGTAACATACTTTTGGATGTTTTCCACGGCTTCCCGATGCTTTCCTCTCAGCGCTTTCTTCAGTCGGGGAAACAAAAAAAAAAAAAAAACGTCGCACGGAGCCAAGTCGACCACCGGGGTATTGCTCCGGGCCAGGATGTTGGTAGCGATGAAGGACGTGTGACTGGGGGCATTGTCATGGTGGAGCTTGACCGTGTCTTTGATGTCAGCCACCCGGCGTTTTACCTCCAGGTAAAAGGCTGAGTTGACAGTTTCTTCCTGCGGTACAAACTCAAAATGGGCGATTCCTCGGGCATCAAAGAATACAATGAGCATCGTTTTGATGTGACACTTGCTCATTTGCGCTTTCTTGGGTCAAGGGGATGATTTGGTTTGCCACTCGCTGCTCTGCTGTTTCAATTCTGGGTTGTACTCGAACATCCAGGATTCATCTCCGGTTATGATAGGGTTAAGAAAGTCCGGCTCATTTTGAATCAAATCCAACAATTCTTGACAGCACAAAACTCGAAGTTCTTTCTGATCTTCTGTCAACACTTTCGGCACAAGCTTAGTGGAGATCTTTCACATTTGCAGATCCTCGGTCACTATCCCGTGTACCGCAAATGTGGACATGTGTAGGGTGTCAGCAATTTGATGGATGCTCAATCGACAGTCGGAACGAAAAACTTCGCCTACACAATCCACGTTTTCTTCAGTTCTGGTCGTTGTTGGGCGTCCAGAACGGGGTTTGTCGGCGACCTCCTCCCAGCCCTCCTTGAATGCCTTGTGCCACCTCCCTGACTGTGACCTTGAAGTGCAGTCGGCCTCAAAGGCCTCTTGTAGCATCTGGAATGTGTCGGTTGCATTCTTTCCAAGCTTCACGCAAAAGTTGATAGTGTATCACTGTTCAAGCAAATGCTCCGTCGTGCCCTGTTATCCGCTCACACTGCTAGCAGTAAACTGGTGACCGGTTGTGTTGGCAGGGCAGAACCTTCACCACATTTCCCAACTGGTTTTACCACGCTGCCATGTATAGTCATGTCATAATAAAATAATGCGCATTACTTTCATAATGGACCCTGTATCTTCAAAAGTAATTGTCCAAAAATAAGGCCCATGTTTGCCAATGCCTTGCTACACATACATATGCTTGCCTTTGGCCTAGACAGTCTGTGGCCACAATTTTTTAGCAATGCCTTTTAGGCCATTCCTTTTCATGCTTTTCACGCTTCCTCAGTGGTCAGAGAAACGCTCCGCCCTCATATTCAAGGTGATCAGCCGGCCATGAGTAATAAATGATAAGAGTGAATGGAACACGCATGACAAATGGTGCAAATCACAAATGCAGCCTTTATGGCTTAATGCCTTGGCTTGACTTTTCTTGTGGTTTGGCCTCAGCCATTGAGTACTAGACTGACTAGGCTTCACTTGTTTTGGTTTCGAAGAGGCGCTGTGAACATGGCTGAAAACCATGGCTGCGGCGTATAAAAACGAAAATATCTATATTTCTGCTCAACTGAGAGACACACCACTATGCCCGAGATTCTTTATTTATTTATTTATAATTTTTCTTCCCCACTTTTCTTTCTCAGTTCTCTCGCTCCCCTCTCCACAGAGTGAATTTGCTATAAAGTGGTATTTTTAACATTCTTTATTTAGTTTTTACTCCCCCCTCCCCTCCCTGTTTCCTTTGGGGTCCCACTGGTGCTGCGCTGAGACTAGAATCCCTGATGTTCAGAATCGCCAGTGTTCGTGGTCACTCCGAAAGTTAGTCGTAACCGAAAAGTATAGTCTACGCTCGTTACAATGGACCCGGGTACAACAGACTTTCGAATGTAACGGACTATATTTCAACCTTAGTTTGCTCTACCTATTGTATTAATGCAACAAAGTTTGCTTTTAACGGACTGCGCTACAACGAACTATCGGCTACAGTGGACGAAATTAGCGGCAATTCTTGGCAAAATTGGGCTTATAAAATGGACCTCTGCCATGTCAACACTGGTTGGCAACTGACATGTGAGGGTCAGTCGATGATCGCAGCTCAATATTGTATGTGCGAGGGAGGGAGGAAAGCAGGGTGGAAGCACGCCTTCCTTTGTGCACGAGGCACATGGGGGGGTGGAGGCAAGGGAGAGGGTGGCGAGGTAGGGGACGCCCGCGCAGGCCTCATCTTCAAAGCGATTTGCGATGTGAACAAAGTGTGCCCAGTGCTGGTAGCTTCGTATGTGCTGTGCTTTTGACGTTTAATTCGCGTTGAAGCGAGAATCAGCACTAAGGTTAATTTGCTTGCTGTTGCTGCCGCACTTCCCCACTCCAACGTGTTGACAGTGACTTTCCGTGGTCGTCGAATGAGATGTGTTCATGTTTACCTGTGCGCGCGTGCCGCGGTGCTTGTTAATTGAGTTAGTAAGCTAATGTTTGCAATTTTATTCGGCCGATAAAACTCCTATCCTCACTTCGCATAGCTGTCTACTAATTTGCTATCACAATCGATGCTTCGCCTTTAAAGCGAAACTGCAACTTTTTTTGCTCGTTTGTTTTTTACTTTGGACGTTCATCACTCACTCTTTGCTGTGATGATGTTATATATCGTGGCCAAAGTTTCGGAAGTGAGGCATTTCGGATATTGCGGACTTCGGATAAAACATACATTTTTTGTCAGGTTATCAGGATCCGTTGTAACGAGAGTCGACTATAATGCAAAGCAGTTCATATTAAGTGAATCTTCTTTTACAATGAGTCTATGGGAAACCACTCAAACGTTTCCACATTGATATATATTTAAATATTCAGCTCAACTGAGTTCGTCTTAACGGGAGTTTACTGTATATTTAAAGGTGTCCTGAACAGCTTTTTATTGAAATGGAGAAATGGATGTTAAGTTAAAATAGGCTATTTCAGAATTACTTTGCAGCAAAAAATACTTCAATGCATTCAGCAGAAGCGGAGTTATTGGAAATCAAACACACCCATTGCAATGCTTCCTCACCTTCTTCAATGCCTTGCATTATGAAGGCTACGGTCGAGCGGGACGTGCGCACAGTGCTCCACCTACTGAAAGCCACTGTGCCACACAGTTCAAATTTGGTGTTGAATGTTAATGTAGATGCCATTACTTCCTATTTTGGTTCCTACGATGCACCAAATGTAAGCCAATCGCAGTTGTCCTCAGCGAGCCGCGGTGTGCTTAGCCAGTGACTTGTCACGGCACCCCACGGCGGCCATGGTATCTACGCTACGTAGCAGACCACAGAAGCATGCATCTGTGGTGTGTGTGTGCCGCATTTGCTTTGTGCACATCAGGGCTTGAGTCTGTGCTCAGGCTAATGTGCTCCAGTCTGACAGTACTAAATTGTGCAGACCGGCTTTGGCCTTCACGAGCTTGACCAACTGATAGTAGCCATATCCAACAAGTGCATTTTGAGGCGCTATCAATAAGTCTGCCAGGGTGTCTAAGGAGAGGCCACGGGTGAGCGCACACTGGCAAGCATGCGTATGGTCTGTTCTCAAGTTTCACATGGTTCAAGGCTAGTTGAGCGCTCAAAACTAGTCAAAATTATCCAGACTCGATGGCTGTGACACTGATAAGCAGGGTGACTAAGGTTGAATTCCTATGCAGGTGGCCGCGACCTAGTGTGAGCAGAGGATAGTCTGCTTCTTCTGGAAGTATGTAATTGTTATTGAAATTCTAAAGCAGATTGTCTCTTAGTTCAGCCTGTTAAACTTCGTCAATAAATATGCACAGTAACAGTAGGAAGAAGCACACTGATCTAAACACCCTTCTTCATTGATGTCAGCTATTGGCCAATAACAGCTGCGTATGGGAATCTGCTATATTATGAAATAAAGTGTCCAAAAAGGAGGGAGAAGCAGGCTTCTGTTGAAAAGAGAAAGAGAGTGTTTGAGAGAAATGTGGCTTCGGAGCTCCACATGCCGCACACCACTGCGAAACTTGGCTGATTTGTTCACAGCAGCGTATGCTATCCGTAGACTATGTTTTTTTCACCAAGCTCGAGGGGTGGTTCAGGACCCCTTTAAGGCTTCTTTACCCATTTAGTCGCAGTGGCTCTGGCAGATTGGCCAACAATTAACAAATAACTCAGTGGCCCAAGTTGTCCATTCGGTCTCGTACTCAGTGGCACATACTCAGAGGTACATATCAAGTAGCACAAGTTGTGATCTACTAGGTGAAGAAACAATGGCAAACACCGAACCTTGGGGTATTTGCAAAGAAGGCTTCACTTTGACGGCCTCTTTACATCTACACCATTGTTTCATTGTTGCAGGGGTAGTGACTAAAGATATTCGTCTGTTCCTGTCTCCTTGTGCAGGGTGTGCGTGGGAATCGTGGTGCCCCCGAAGGAAGAGGAGAGCTGGTATTGCAACCGTTGCATTGCCAAGAGGCAGGGGGCCCTGGCCAAGAAGAAGAAAAAGAAGCACCGCAAGGACAAGTGAAGTTGCGGCGCCTCTTTTCCCTGGGAACAGTGGCGCGTTGCACCCCCCAGGTTTTGGAGAAGCACGTCCCCCCCTCCATCCAATTCTCATCGTCGTCTCTCCCGACCACCCAATGCACATTCTTCATCCCATTCGTTCATTTCGTTCTTGGAACGCGCGCCATGATCACAAGGCGACCTTGTGGCTGCACGGTGAAACGTGTTGACTGCACCAACCGCTGCCACGCGCGATGTGCTCCCTCCTTGCTCATGTACTTCGTTTTTTTTCTTTATTCTTTTAATTAAAGAAGCCGCTCTTTCCCTTTTCTTTTTCTTTCTTTCTTTCTTTCCTTTTTTTTTGTATGAACAGCCCTCAGTGACTTAGTGCTGTGTTTCGTTCACCTTATTTGGACGGAAGAGAGACAGTTGTTGCCCTGACTTCGGCGAGTTCCCTTGTGCAAGAAAAAAAGGTGGTGCCACACAGTGAATCCTGTACCTCGCAGAAATAGTATGTAGAACATATATACCCTGGGGGTAAGTGTCTCGTCATTATGCCATTCATCGTCACTCTTCCACCGTTCCCATGTACCTAGTTTTAGTTGGCGCATTAGCCTTACTGATGTTTGTTATCGATTGTTACGTGCGCTGTTGGAGGCGTACTGTTTGGTTAAAAAATTTTTGCTGACTTGCTCTTTACAAGCGGCCACTGGTCTCCTGCATCGTGAGGCTTATTCTTCCTTTGTGTACCATTCCTTGTGTTGTGTGTGTTTCATTGTGTAATCTTGCCAGGTCCACTAATAATAGCACAAGGCTGGGAGATTCATCTAAGTTACCTTGACTTGGGATTTATAACTAGGTGCTGGGCATGCTGTTTTATCATCATTGTTTTAGTTGTGGTATTTTGTTCAGACATTGTTAATTTCATTCATGCTTCCCATGTCCCAGTGATCCATTGTGTTTAGTTCCATTGATGTATTCAATCCATTGTTTAGGAGCCCTTGGTTTAGCAAGGTTAGCCTAGCTCTTTTTTTTTCTTTGCTGTAAGACAGTTTATAAGGTAGGATTTGCTGCTTTATGTGCGCACGCATTAGTGCTTGCGTGTAGCCTGTGTCGCAGAATTGTGCAGTCCTAACCTCATTGTCAGACATAACTCTAGTAGCTGGTTTCAGAGTGCAGCAGCTGTAAATATAGCATGCGCATCTATTTATTTGAACTACGCACCTTATTTTACTGGTGTTGGAAACTTATATGGGAGGCATTTTGCTCCTGGCGTCGTTGTTGTGTTCATGATTATAACACTGCAGTTTTAGTGCTGTGAAAAAAAGCAAAAAAACACGAGGTTGATGTTTCGACGGCAATTGGCTGGCTCACTTGAAACGTCCAATGTCCAAAGATTCGTAGACATGGTTAGTACCAGTGCATTGCTGGTGGTGTCATGTCATGGTGGCTCACATGTCGCTACTCATGTGTTTGTTCTTGATGGTGTGTTTTTAGCACCCAAACAACTTTGAGGTTCAGTTGGGGAAGGTTTCGCTAGTGGTTGCTGGTTCATCCTGTTTATTTTTGTTTCTACATGCGCATATCACTTTGTAGCTTATGGTATAAACTGATGCAGACTTGCTATAGTTCAGACTCAGACAATTCCAAATTCCTGTTGATTCAAGTGAATTGCACAGTTGTGGTTGGCCTGCCATGTTTTTAGTGCATTTTGAAGCCCTAATTGTTTTAAAACAACATGGGACAAGGATTTTCGTTAAAAAATGCATTTTTGCCTTGCCAGGCGGAGGAATGTGTCCAGGTATAGTCGACGTGAAGATGCTAGGTTTAAACAGTTTGATATGCAGGCTGCTGTAGTGCTAGTATGAAATAGTGCTACCCAACCTGGCCACTTTAGATTTGACTGGCTAGTGCCTATGTGGTTTCGTATTCTTATTCTCATAGGAGATGCTTTAAAGTACAATTGGTTGTATTTATATATTGGTGTAATTACGTCTTGGACTCCATGTTTTATTCAACATTGGTTTATTCAAACAAACTGTGTAGTACCTATGAGTTTGAATTTATGCGGGTTGACTGTACTGCCCAGCAAATAGTGCTGAGAAATTTAGTCTGTAGTTGGGCGGTTACCATGTTGTAAATGAATAGTAGTCACCATTTTGCAATATTGCATGAGTAGCTTCTCTATACAACCGAAACTTGATATTACGAATTATTGGATATAATGAAGCAAATATGAAATGTTTCTTGCCGCTGTCAATATATAACAAATACCTGCTTATAAGGAATATTAAATATAACGAAGGTATTTTCATGTTGGATGCAGCTTCTTTATCACTTGGGTCAACTGTACATGTTGCTTGTGAAACTTGCCAAGGTTGAAGACTGGGCGTGTTTGTACAGCATATTAGAGGTTGGATTGTGCAAGATGTTGATGAGACACACAGAAGAAAAACACGCGCTCTGTGGTGTGTGTTTCTCTTCTGTATGTCCCATAAAAATTTTGTGCAATTCAACCTCTAATTTGCTTGTGAAATTCTTTGTTTCTTTTTCAAGAACCTAGATTTCTGGAATGAATTGCCTTCAGGCTGACTGTCATTTTTGCTTGCCTTTTGTGCAGTGTCACGTCTGTTAAAGCTCTGATAGCATCATCTTTAAACATTTTCAAATGATGCTTTCCTTATTTTGTTGCTTTTGTACAATCCTCCTTGCAGACAAAACTTTCTTTTACTTCATGTGTACAGCTGACGTGACAGTGTGAAATGTGCAGGCTGGTGCTTTGGTTGCCTCAGTGTCACAGCCAAGAAAGCGGCACAGACTTCTCTCTTCGTACTGTCTCCATCTCCCCCTACTCATTCTCTGTCTTAGCAACACCGAGAATTAAATGAAGCCCCGGATTTTATTTACACCGCCGTCATTGGTGGGCCCACCACTGTCTGCCAGCATTGCTTGAGAAGATGGGTTGTTGAGCAGCATGTAGGTACCTGTCAGTTTTTCTGATGGGTAGCAGTCTGTGTCGGTGTATTGCTTTCTTTGTAGTATCTGATTTGTCACTAGGTATATTGTGCTCCGTCATGTAGCATTTGCTGGTCAAAGCTGGCAGGAACCATTCGTGTCTGATAGTTCTGATTGTTCCTGCATTCTGGGTTGCCTTGTCATGACATTGTTTGCCTCTGTAGTTGTGTTCTTTGAAGAGGTGGTTTCTAAGCATCAGCTTTTTGTAAATCTTGCAAGCTCGCTGACGTACTGCTGACGTACTCCTACTTCCTTGGCTCCTAGAAAATGCATGCAGTCAAGGTACAGGTGCAATAAAGCTTTATTATGTTGGCATAAAACGAAAGCAATACATATATTGGTGGAGATGCTGCACTTTATTTCTTTTAAGCACAGTCAGTGAGTAATTAATCTATACCTATAGCCAGCCTCGCATTGGCTGCTGTACATATGACTTCTTCTCGAACTTATGTTTGCATAAGCCAATACTTTTCTTCTTGCACTTGTGTCGTTGTGAAGACAAACACCATGGCCATTGCTTTATGAAAAGTGCTAATAGGGATAACAGGGTTTGGAGGCACCTGTTTTGCACTCACGGAACCCGTAGGATGGTACAAGCAGCACCCACTTTTGGAGCACTTACCTTAGAAGGTGGGGCCTATTCGATCAGTTTAGGCATCAAAAGGTATAATTATAAGCTGCTTTGGCATTGTCTACTTTTTGAAAATTAATCTGGTACAAGCTGCACGTGTTGGTGAAAGAGGACAGAAGTCAGCAGGCGCATAGGGTTGGCCAAGTGTTTTTAGATGATGCAACAAGACCACCTGAATAGTGCTTCCCGGGCATACAACTGGGATAAAAAAGTATAGTACTTTCTTTCTTGAAAAATCGAAGAGAACAACTGTCTGTGCTGCCAAGTTTGGAGTGAGCAGTTCAGTGTTGCTCATCTGTTTCGGCCAGAGATCGCATCTTGCATGTTGTTGAGCAGCTGGAACAGTGAGGATGGATTATGTACAGGCCACTAATGCAAACACTGTCCTTTGTCTAGTTGTCTTTTGTGTTGCTCAGATTGCATGTTTTTATGGTGCTTTCTCTGTCATTTCTCTCATGCAATCCCTCTTGATTGTATGAAAACTGATGCTCCAGTATGAGATTTCTCATAAGTAGGAGGCACTGTTGTTACCAAGGGTCGGCAACTTAAGTTTGTCATAATTTTGCCCATTTTTGTGCAGTCTGTATTAAAGATAATCTTTTGTGGCAAGTATTTTAGCATACAGACGCTAATTTTGTAACATGGCTGTAATTGCTGCTGCGAGCTGTTTGCAAGGAGGGACAGAACATGCACAACCTTATTACAGATTTTTTTTGTTGCATATGTTGCTTTTAGCACTTCGGAAGAGACATCAATTGTCCAGTAGTGCTTGTATTAATCACGGTTATATGCGTATGAATTAAAGATGCTATTACATCAAGGCACGAAGCAAAATGTTTCTCACATTCACGTGACTGATAGGGAAAATCCCTGTGCACTGAAGTGCAAATTATAAGCCACTCAGTACAAAAGCTCGAGTAGTAGCTGCTCTTATATCTCCTAAATCCATTGCAGCACAAATTTCGGTCTCATGGCACCTGGTACATAGACTGCACTCGCTTTTAAACATAGCTTTTGGTGCAGTATAATATCCAGTTGTTGACTTGGCTGTTTTGTTTTGGTACATTTGCAGTTTCATATGTTGCTTTTGTGGGAGCTTTGGTTGGCGTGAACCACCTGTGCTGTACATATTTCTTTACATCTTGCTTTAAGTAACCATACTATTTAGAAGCAGTGGAGATGCTCTGTTCAAGATTATTGCTACTGTTTTTACACTAACATGAAAAGTTTCTTACTACGGCTATAGTGGTGAGAAGTCCACATTGATTATCAAAGTGCATTTTTTTTTTGCAGACAAAAAACGCGGCAGTGAGAAAAAGATTAAACTGTAGAGGTGTTAGAAAACTAAGCCTGAATGTCATAGCTTAAAGCATTAAGTCAAGGTCTCTCTGTAGTGATTAGTGACTTCAAATGTAGAACTTCATTTGGTAGACATATGAAATAACTGTAGTGGTTGTTGAGTGTTTGCATGTATGTGTGCCATCAAGAAAAGATCCAGCGTTAGCCATCATTGGGTGCCTTCCTTTGCTTTTGTGTTTGTTGTTCTACGTGTCCACAATTTCATCTGTTATAATTTATGCCTTGATAGAACTGATGTCAGTATACACATGCTCTGAACATGTGTGAATTATAATTTTCTGGCCCATGGCTTTTCTCTTGGATAGCAGTACAGTGTTTCACTTGCATGTTTTCGTCACCTCTGCAACATGCAATCTCTCGTGAGCGGTTGTCTTGGTACCTATGTCCTAAAATTTGAAGATCATGTTTGATCAGGGCTCTAGTTCTTTGAATCTGAAAAATCAGAACTGTTTGTTTCAATGGTGTTTGTACTTTACTAGCGTCGAGTGTGCAGTGGAATACCTTCCTTTCCCAAATAGTGGACCTTACAATATGCTAAATGCCTGTAAAACCGTACTGTAGCGAATATAGTCTGTCCTTTGTGTAGTAGCACCAGGTTTACAGGGGACTGTCTGACATGCATTATTTCGTGGTGTGTGGCTTAAAACTCGGGTACTTGATTTCTTTTTTTTTTTTTGCACTACCTATATGTTAAGCTTGCTCCAGTCTCTCAAGAAAGGAATGTATCATTCATGTAAAGAGAAAAAAATAATCATAATCCCAGAACACACCTGCCATTTGTTCACTCTGCTGTACGAACGACATTAAATATATTTTATTCATTCTGTAAGGATGGTACTTATTATTGCACCAAGGATATATTTAATGTGATTAGCAATTTTTTGGTAACATCAGCCAGTTTGTGGTACGTATGTCTGTCCATATGTTTGTCCATGTTGAATCTCTTTCATGCGAACTTGGGTGACTGGGTACGCGCTGCATTTCAATGAGCCTCTGACACCGGCTAGTGTCACTGGGTGTGCCATTCAATTCAGATTAGTGTACTTGCACTTTTTTTTTAATACCAGGCAAGCAACGGTGGCAACTGTTACATTGAAGATCTAGACCATAAAATGCTATATTAAAGGGACGCTGAAGTGAAAAATGATTTCTTCTGCATCAGTAAATTACCATTCTACAACACCAAAAACACCACTCTTACAACGCTAAGGCGTTTGGTAAGCCAGAAAAAGCGCAAGAACGAAATACGGGTGGCGATGCCTACTTAAGTTCCCGCACCTGGGGGCTGTAACGTCTTGGATTTTAATGGCATCTTTTAGGGCCTACTAATTATATATAACGGTACAGATTGACTGCATTGTGTTCGAAAGGAACCAAATATCAAACGTGGCAAGTTTCAGAAACCTTTATTCAGCCAACGCGGCCCAAATGCGAAAACTTACTTTGGAATCCCTGACGTCACGCTGACGTACCAGTGCTGGGGTTTCGTCGCGAAATTCAAATACTGATACTTGGACCTTCATTTTCATATCTAATAATCGAACTATATTTTCGAAATGACTGCCTGCAGGGTTTTCAAACATTTTTTCATTAGTCTAAACTGATTTATTGTTTCGCTTTAGTGTCCCTTTAAAATTTGACCAAATACAAAACAGTGGTAAGTGCAATTTTTTTTTTTTTTCCAAGCATGAAATACGCATGTTCCTGTATATGTCTCATTTCCATGAGGGCAATTTGGTGTGTTGCTATTATTCCCAGTTATGTTGACATTCATCGTGAGATGGGTTCTGCCAGATATATTTTAATATTATTTTTAATGCAATTAGCATTCTGGCTCACACACACTTATTGTGTGCGAGACGCGAGTAAGTGCATGGTCGAATGAGTAGCTCATCGGGCTGCTGTGCTGAGGGAGCAGTGTTCGAAACCAACTGTTGGACCGACTTGTCACTCGGTATGTGGCCCTCTCTATCTTTGTGCTGCTTGTCAACAAACTTCTTTAACGCTTCAATGGGTATGCAGTGGGTATATGCTGCTTTTTTGAGGAACCTCTTTGACACCAGCTTCGAGCACTGGGTACCTGCTCTTGGGTCTATGGTGCTCATCAATGAGCCTCTTTCATAGCGATTTGAGTCACTGCGAATTAGCTAGTAGGTGTGTGCTGCTCTTCAATGAACCTCTTTGAGGCCAACTTGGGTAACAGGGTACGTGCTGACCTACAGTGATAAAAATGATCCTTCAATATGTGCCACGCGTGGGCCTTACGGCGGCGCCGCTAGATGGCGCAGTGTGTGCAGGACCTACAGGCGCTCATTAACATCTGTCAGGCAGAGATAAATCGCCTTGGGCTCTGCTTTAGCTGCAATAAATCTGCAATAGTCCCCTTCGTGGGCCCAGGCATGGATGAGGGTGAAATTAGGCTGGGAGACGAGGTTCTGATGGTGTGCTCGAAATACAGATACTTGGGAGTCCTAATATCAAGTGAACTGGAGCTCTGGGGCCACCAAGAGGACATCCTCCGCCAGAAAGCACTTCGGGCGCAGTGCATCCTTCGTCGCCGATGTCTGTGGGGCTGCAACCGGTTTGTGATGGTCGGCGACCTATGGAAAATCATCCATGTACCGGCGCTAACCTTTGCGAATGCTGTGCTTTGCCTCTCGGCGCCTACGCGAGAGTGGCTGGAGCGACGCCAGTGAGAGGTTGGCTGGATAGCTCTCGGCTGCCATGGTGCGGTGGCCAACGAGGCTATACAGGGCGACCTAGGCTGGTCGAGCTTTGTGGCTCGGGAGGCGGTCAGCAAGATCGCATACCATGGCCGCCTGCTCGACATGCCTAGAGAGCGGTGGGCGCGGCGTGTATTCGATTACCTGTCAGCGACATGTATGCGCACGCCGTGGGTGAGGCGCTTATACCGCAGTGAAAGTAAGTATGGCCTGTTTCGCTCCCCTATCAGTGCAAACTCACCGGCGGATTGGATAAAACAGGCGCGGCAACGAGTACAAGATGAAGAAGAAACACGTTGGATACAAAATATGGCAGCAAAGTCTACGTTGGCTGTGTACCGATGTCATAAGAACTCAATTGGCATGGTGCACTCGGGAGTAGGTTGCTCTTTGAAGCAAGAGCTGGTGCGCTCCGTACACTTGTGCGCCTTCGAAGCATAAACAGTGATGTGAGTGATGTGCGGTGTCGGGCGTGCGGGCAAGCGGACGAAACATTGAACATGTGGTGCTACGGTGTGAGGGCATCGGGCCATCTGCCGCGCAGGGTTTATCTCTGGAGGCTGCCCTTGGTTTCGAACAGACTAGTAGAGCGGACGGTGCATGTGGTATAGACAGAGCCGTAGTCGCAGAGACGAAGAGTCGCCTTGAATGCTGGCGAGCGGCACTTGCGGATGGACCCCAATGACTGCTTATCAGTGCAGCGCTTTCTCTCCTTTCCTCTTCTTTCTTTTGGTGTTCTTTCCTTTTCCTACCTGTGCCTGCTTTGCTCGATAGGTAGGCAATAGAGCGTCATTCTGGCTTGGGCGTGGTTGCCATGTCCGATACAAAGGGTTGGCCACAATATCATCATCATGATCAAATGGTAGCGCGAGATAAGCCAATGGATAAGCCTCCTCGGTGGCTTTGCGGCTATGGTGTTGTGCTGCTAAACACGAGGTTGAGGGATCAAATCCCGGCCGCGGCGGCTGTATTTCGACAGGGGCGAAATGCAAAAACGACCGTGTCCGGTACATTGGGGGCACATTAAAAGTACCCTGGTGCTCGAAATTAATAGTGAGTGCTCCACTACGGCGTGCCTCATAATCAAATCGTGGTTTTGGCACGTAAAGCCACACAATTGAATTGAAGCCTGGCTGCTTACACGTGTCGGCATTAACAGTACGGTGTGTCGTTATGTTGCTCCAATGCTAATCGCGTTAACGTCGACATTTATCGTTAGATGGTTTCTACCGAAACTTCTCTTACCGAGGTTGCATAAGCTTTGTGCATGTAAAGGAACATGCATGTGAGCGAAGCGGACGACGTCAGCAGCGTGACCTCGAAGGTCAAACCGAAACTACTGACTTTGAAATGTGTTATCAAACGTAATTATCTGAAGTATATTTCTTTCATAATATATTGCAGAATAGAGCACTGTAATATTGTTTCACCGCCAGACGGCTTCTCGGCGAAGCTGCTACCGGAAACGCCGGAAACAAGAGCTCACGAGAGTTTCGACAGTGTTGTTTTATTTATGTTGTTTATTTTCTTTCCCGTGGTGGATAGCGGTTTGAGTTCAGCGTCGTCGTATGTGGATATGCCGATTCCCGTTCGAGTTGGATGTGCTGCGTGAATAGACTCATGATACACCATCAGTCATGTCCTATTTGCATTTCCTGGCATTTCCTCTCCCGGGAAGTGAAGATCAACTGAACGAAAGGTATGTTACGGTCGAAATCTGGCGCAGTGTGCTTGGGGAAGTTAGGCTTAAAACTCGTACGCTTGTCGTTTCGCTCTGTAAATAACCGCAAGCACTCAATGAAACGAACGTGTGACAGCTTTCATGTGAATGATTCGAGGATTCCCGCGAGCCTCGCGTTCTAATTCTTGCGTTCAAAGGTAGCCGTTTCCTGCGTTTCTGGTGATAGTCTTGAGCAATGGGTGTTTGCTCTAGTTTTCACCTGCGAGTTCTGCTATTCCATTTGCGTTCTACCTTTCTCACGGCTTCTCGAGAGCATTGCATAAGAGCGTCACGCACTTTCCTCTGTGTATATCGATTTCTAACTCAGACAAAAACTAGACCAGGTTGTTCCTGGACGCTTACCGTATGTGAGCATGTTCAGTCGTCAAATCGCCGGACTTATGTTTTCTCTTTAGTTTGGTCAGTTTCTACGGAAACCACGAGGGGAACCGGATCCCGACACTTTTGTAATATGTCCGTCTAGCTCATGTAATGCTGAAGTACTCGTCTGTATCGCGTCATGAATCACAGTTGCCCTCCTGCTTAGTGAGATCAGAAAATTCAATGATGTGAATTGCACTTTGGACTGAAATTTCAAATGACGCACGTTACTTCTACCTGCAGCTTATGCCTGCGATATATTTGCTTCTGACACGCCACAGCTGTTGCGCAAATAGTTGTTTTTTTGCGATATTTGTAGAGTAAGAGCAACACACGAGAGGGAACACTGAATTTGTTTTCAAGCAGCGACTACTCTTGAGGTGAATTCGAAGCCAACATGGGAATACATATCAAATAGCTTCTCACTAAATGCTTCGTCATGTGCTATTAGACATAAATGTTCCGCCTGTGTGTGTTCTTATTTTAGTACAAAATTAAGTGTTCTCATATTGTTCGCAGAATTACGTACCTTCCACAGCCCTGCAAATACTGTTTCTTGTGCGTGTGCTTTATTACCGCTACATTACTTTTTCAGATTGAGGGAAGTTGGTGAAAAGCTGCGCACTGGATATTCACCTCCAGCTGTTGTTAACAACTTCAGAAATTCTAATGTTATCCAGTGTGTTGTTGGACCGTCGCACATAGCATTCCTCTTTGAGGTGAGGCCCTTGTTATTGTACTTTTGGAATGCAAACATGTCGTTACATGAAAATGTATAGAACATGTTTGTGAACATTCGTATGGCCTCGTTAACATTGCTTGTTCTGTGACCACTTTGATGTTGTGTGGCAAATATAAAATATGACCTGTTTCTTTTACAGGATGGCAAAATATGCCGAGTTGCATTTTCTGTTCTAACAGACCGTCTGGACTTAAGTAAAAATGAAATATCCAAAGTGTGAGTATGCGCCACTTAGTTAATTGCATGTTATCTTATGCATGTTTCTGAAGCGGCTTCTAACGGCTGTCTGCACAAGTGCTTGCAGACTCTGTACACTGCAGCCTGCTAATAAAAACAGTGCATATAAGAAATACGCAGTTAACTCACGTTAGTTCAGACTTCTAGGGAGCACAGGCATTTGTTTGAAAAGTAGCTTATGGAACAGAATTGTCAGTCATTCTCTGAGCTCATAGACCTAAAGAACAATGCACAAATGGCCATTTTGAGATTCCATGGAGGAAGAGAGGAATAGTCACTGCACATGAACATAGTATATCATGAACAATATCTCACATGACCCTGTGAGTGTCTTCACGGTTGTTGGTGGCCTCTGACTTGCAGCCTTGGGCTTGACTTCCTGCCAACTTATACAGCAGTTTAATATTTATTTATTTATTCGGTATACGTACATCACCTGCTTGGCATTATCGTAGGGGGGCTAAAATACAGGTGGTCACGATGGAAAAATAATCAGTAACATGAAAAGAATACATCAGTAAGTGCAACATTGTTTAAACCCTGAAATTTGCAAAAGCGGAAGACAAACTAACAAAGTACCAAACAAAGTAAGTAACTATGTAACAACAACAACAACAACAAAAAAAAACAAGCATATGTGCAGAGATGAATAACAGAACAATCAACGAATATGGCTCTCAATAGCATTTTCAATACTAGACGCTGCCATGACTTCATTAGGTTGCTCATTCCAATTGTTAATCATGTTAGGAAAAAAATGAATACTTAAACACATTGGTATGGCACTGATAAGCTCTAATTTTGTTAGCGTGGTCTCTCCTAGATGAAACGTAATGTGGCTCCTTGATGAACAGTGTTTTGTCGATATCAGTTTTACTTTTGTATATATATATATATATAAAGGAATTTCAATCTTAGGATTTTTTTGCGCGAAGAAAGAGTTTTCCAACCCTTCCCTTATTCCGGATCCTCTGATAATAAAATTATAATTTCCTGTTACGAGGCGTGCTGCTTGCTTCTGGACCTTTTGCACCAGAGAGACACTTTTTCAAGGTTGTCGTGTAAGACAAACATATTGGCATGGCATTTCACTGTAAGATACATGACACATTCGTCGGCATACAGTCTAATGGTTGATTTAAGGCCGACTACTAAATTATTAATATAAACAAGGAACAAAAGTGGCCCGAGCACAGAGCCCTGAGCACATGCATTGGAGCTGATGTCACCCCATTAAGAACAACTTGCTGTTTGCACAAATGTAAATAATCCTTTATCCTGCAAGCATCAGCAATATCAAATGCTGGTGTGCTTTCTTTTCACTGGGATCATTGTATGGCGAAATGTTTGCATTAGAATGTGAGTGGACATTTGAAAGGTTCAGGTTTAGCGCATTGTATTGAATATAAAAAACTTGTCTGGTTTAAAAAGAAATGCAAACGTGATGTTGAAAGGTGGCAAAAAACTGATTATTTTCTTCTATACATGCAACACCATTAGGCTAGGTAGGTCATAAATGGGCAAGGACGGTCATAAATGAGCAAGGTGGAAATGGTTACTGAAGCTACTGGTTGTAACTACATTGTCATTGCATTATTTTTAAAGCGACGCTTTCTTTGACTTTTCCACTGCTGCTGCTACTGTCGTGCACACCGCTTCGGGAGGTGGTTCAAAGCATGCATATACATGACAGAGGCGCGGCGGAGAGGAAAGGCGATGCAAGAAACTCATTTGGACCTTTCCATCGTGTCGTGACAATGCCCCCTGGAGCAACCTGTGCATCGCCACAATGGCCTCTGACTGCTGTAATTATCCATGCCACCCCATGCAAAAGCATCACAGAAGCTGCAGCATTTATCTTTGTACTAACGTGCAGCAGTCCTGAGGGGAGGTAGATAGAATGGTAGAAAGAAGGCAGAGTATAGGCGAAACCAATCCTGTCTCAAAGCTAATGAATAACAGCCTTGCCACTCTTCACTCACAGCTTGCATACATGGGGGGAGGGCTTGAGAGGTAAAAGGCGACGTTAAGAAAGCAAGAAAGTGCTACTTGTAGACATGGCAGTAGTTGCAGATAGACTGGATAACTTTAAATTCAAGGTACACTACGATACTTTTCTGCTATATCTGAAAAATGAAATCCATGCAAATTTGTCGAGCAGGCAACTGATGTAGGGAATTCAGATGCAAAGCCGCAATATAGCACCGCACCGTCTAGATGCTGAATTTTTAGAAATGTTATGCCTTTCTGTATTGGCAAACAATTAACTATACTCCATCTTACAAGTTGTTTGCAGCCCAGCTGAAGGTAAGAGGTGCACATGGGCAATATCCTTCCGCCGTGAGATGTTCTGGGTGCAACTGGCTGATTAACTGTAGGGTTAGAGGGTTTTGTTCTTGCTTAGTACTTGATACGTTACAGTGGTACATAAGATGTTGGGGTCTTTGTGCATGCACATCGTATATCGCGAATTCAGCAGCCATCGAGCAGATGACGCAGTACGAATAAACACAACTAATTTTTCATTTCATTTCATTTATTCAACCTTAAGGGCCCGAAGGCATTACATAAGGGGGGCGTACATCAAAGTTGCACTCGATGGGCATTCAGCCTTCCTTTTGGCTAAGAAGTCCTGCAGCTTCCACAGTGCTGCAAACAACTTGTGAGACGGAGTATAGAGTTCACTGAACTGGGCTTAGAAGTCTTCAAGGGCCCCTCACCAGGCCTCATAGCAAATTTTGATTACACGCCGTAAGTGGTTACGTGTCCTCTAGGGAGGGTTCTGCTCAAAAATTTTTCAAATCAGCTCATTACTAGCCGCGATAGAAATATTTCAGTGGTGCGAACTCATGATTTCAGGAGGCGATCTTCAGTGCAAACGTGGACGCTCTCTACACTTGCCGCTGTCTAGCCTCCGCAAGCGAAATTCCTTCTCTTCGTTTTTCCATACAGGACCTCAAGAATCGCGTGACACATGCGTCACGGGCCTGCCTTAATTTTTTTTCTCCTTGCTATATTATGGCACGGCGCACTTCGGATGACGGCGTCGTATTCGAGCTGTTGTGATTGTCTTGTTTCGTGCTACACACGATCTTGCGTGCTGTGCATGAGGACACTTGACTAGTGGTGTAAGTTGGTGCTACACGAATACTGAGGCAGACACAAGCAGATCACAGAGCATGAACGTGCACTGGAACATGGTAGAAAATTACATAGTTTCGGTGTTTCCGTGCACAACTTCATGACATGGGAACAGGCAGATGAAATAGAAGTACATCTGTCTTGCTTCGGGGCAAAGTAAAACAAAAACATGCAGACATTTGGTTTGTGTGTTTCATTATTTCTCTAAACATTAATTCATCTATTGAACCAACAGATTATACAAATAATAAATGTTGCCTTGAATAATTCTTGAAGTCAGGTGTCACTATGAGTGACATTACAGTACAAACACATGTACGTAGGCGCACTAGCATGTATATGTCACCCTCTGGCTTGGAGTGCGACACCTGCGAGGAGGTCTAATGGCGTTCGGTTTAAAATTTCAGCTCTTTCTGCGGCACATAGTGATGTAATACTTAGCAAACGTGATCGTTAGCACCCATTGTATGCGCTGCACTTGTCAACTCAAGATGGTCAGTTCTGGTGAGGGGCCCTTTCAGAAATTGATCTTTGACCTGCATATTCTTTTGTCATAATCAACCTCTTACCATGAAATTAACGAAAATAGTCTGGAAAGAACACCAGCCTAAGCTGATTCAGTATTTCTCTTTAGTGTTTCTGTCATTGATACACTTAAGCAGACTCCTCCAAATCCATGCAGACTGCTCTCCAGTGCTGCTTCTCACCACCATTCCCGCCTCAACCTCAAGGGGAGTGGTGGAGCTGGAGGAGCTTCTGGCGGAGGCTCTGGGACAGCGGCTCCCTCTGGCTCCACTTCCTCGGGAGCCTCTGGGTCAAGGTCAGCCGCCCGGTCAAGGGGGCGCATTCTGCGTTCCACAGCATCGCGCGGTCGAGGCTCGGGGGTCATCATGGGGTCGCGCCCCGTGGTCCCTGCACCGTATGTCCCAGAGGAGCTTGTCTCCCAGGTAGGCTGCTTTCATATGTCACAATTCATGACTTGTCGCTTCACTTGTGTTGCAGCTTGTACTTAAGCTGATTGATGTATTCTACCAGGGACAGTGGCTTATGGTTTGTTTTTCTTCATTAAAAGGCTCAAGTTGTGCTTCAAGGAAAGTCTCGAAACCTCATTATTAGGGAGCTTCAACGCACAGTGAGTTTTTACTGCTCTTGGTCTTCTTTTCTTGCTATTAGTACATGGATAAACTAACATATTGTACACCTGGGTTAACTTTGCATGGAGAAAATGACAAAGGTTATAGGTCTTGTGAAAGAATGTTCCCTTAACCCGCCGCGGTGGCTTAGCGGCTATGGTGTTGTGCTGCTAAGCTCAAGTTCGTGGGATCAAATCCCAGCTTTGGTGGTCGCATTTCAGTGGAGTCGAAACGCAAAAACGCTCGTGTACCATGCATTCAGGGCACGTTAAAGATCCCCTGGTGGCCAGAATTAATCTAGAGTGCACAATTTTGCGCACTGTGCACGAGGGCACCTGACTAGTGGTATAAGTCAGTGCTACGCGAATACTGAGTCAGACACAAGCAGATTATGATGCACTATGACGTGCCTCATAATCGTGGTTTTGGCATGTAAAACCTTGGAATTCATTCAAAGAAGTTTCTCTAGGACATTTTTTTTATGCATATTTTGTGCCTTGGTATGTATTTAGCCAGGCTGACATTAAATGTATGGAACATTGCGTTGCCATGGAGCTACTGATAAGAGTTGGCCAGTGGATTTACTGATGCACAGTGAAACGGAAATTTGATTAAATTGATTATGAGCCTGGACAGCTCATGCGGCATTACTCGTCGCTTACATAACGGATTTGCTCAAATCACATTATTTAACCTAAATTTTCACAATTATGCCTGTACGAGCATAACGGAAATTTTCTTCTTTTTTTCTTCCATTCAGAACTAATCTGTCTTTGCTTGTGCCTTCCGTTGTCCATGAAGCCAAAAAGTAATCTTTTGGGCTTTATGTTGTCTTAACAGGAGTCAGGAATATAATATATGTGGATGGTAATGTATGACAGAAGCACACATTGAACTTCCCTGGCTTAACATTGCATCCTGTGCCTCCATTCCAGAACCTTGATGTGAACTTGGCTGTGAACAACTTGCTGAGTCGTGATGATGAAGATGGAGAAGACGTGGATGATGGTCAGGAGTCGTACATGCCTGGAGGCTAGTGCCACTTCTTTTCTTAGTTTTGCTGTAGCATTAGCTTGCTTGCTGTACCTCCGTTCTCCCAGATGGGTGTTGGAGTGTGCAAGACAAAAAAAATAAAAATAAAGGAAAGCAGCACGTATCAGAAGTTTTGTAAAGTAGGCCATGCTGGGAGAAAGGCATAGAGGGTGTATATCCTATCGGTGTCCTGGGACAAGGCGTAAAGGCTATAATGATTTAGTGGTTTAAATGGAAGCGGTGCTTCAAAATGTCTTATTTTAGTTACACCTGAGTGCCATATGTGCAGGAATATTATGAGAGTTCCTATTTTATGCATGTGCGTAATGATCTGCTTGATCCAGCATTTCTCAGTATGTTCAGAATGATGCTTCAAATTTATAATCCTTTCGTTGGTTCAAATGTCGCATTTTATTATGTGGCGAGCTCGGCAACCGGCAACTAAACTATATGAGATGGCAATTTAGGCAAGAACACCAGCATGTGTGTGCAGTAGTGGGAATGCTCTTGCGCATTGTTCGTGCTTTTTCTTTTTTGTAAAACATTTTTCTCTCTTTAGAGTTGTGTAAAGCCGTTCCTTTCCTCTCATAATCTTTGTGTATTTACTGTACTGCACTTGGCACTAGGTTTTTGATGACTAACCTACACGGCTTCTGATGTGGTTTTAGATGGATCTTCTTGGCACCATTGTGCTGTATATTACTTGTAATATCTTTCATTGCTTCAAGTCATAGAATCTGAAACTTAAGGCGCAGACTAGTGTTGCTTTCTTTTGGTATAGTGAAGGAAGACATGTTAGTTCAGAATAAACAGACCAAGCTGTCTTCTGTTTTCAGCTCGCCGCACAGCCGACAGACTCGCAGGCATGTACTCACTGCTGCATTCTTGCACTGCTCCCATTTTGGGCGCGTAACTCTTTCTGCCTCGCCAAACTGCTAGTTGCAAACCCATGTATTGTTACTGAGACGCGAGGGCTGATCATGTGTAAGGCAGTTGCAAACCTAAAAAGATGTTCTGCAAATGCTTTACCACGTGGAAATGGTGTATAAGGTGCCTGTAATTATTATGCCTAAAGGAGTTTCAGCTGTTGTGCACACTAAAACATTGTTTTTCTTGATGTTCTTAGTACCGGCAGACAAGGAAAAGTACTGCAGTAGACTTCCGTTAATTCGGCTCCCGTTAATTCGATTTTTCGATTATTTATATCTCGACTAAAGGTCCTGGCCAGCGTCCATACATTTTTATGGGGCCGAACTTCCGTTATTTTAATCCTGCAATCAACCAGCAGCATCGAGAATAAGCATGCTCAATAAAAACAAAAAATATTTCGCTAAAGCTTTTCAGGAATGGGAGGAAACACCAGGCAAAGAACAGTAAATAAGCTTCACCCCCAAGCCACCCATGGTTTCGTTCAGAACTCCTAGAGAACGCTCTTTTCATGTGCAACCCGTAGGTGTACATTTCATTTGCTTTACATATGTGCGACACCATTGCAGCTGGACAGCTTGCATTGGTCTAACTCCTCTGACACTGCTTGCAAGAATAAATGAGTCACAGGCCAAACTTCTTCCTTGACCCGCCGTGGTTGCTTAGTGGCTATGGTGTTGGGCTGTTAAGCACGAGCTCGCAGGATTGAATCACAGCCACAGCGGCTGCATTTCGATGGGGGCGAAATGCGAAGACACCCGTGTAATTAGATTTACAGTATTTAATTAATTGTAACGTGCACCCGTTTTCCGAAAAAAAAAAAATATCGATTGCAGTGTGCACTCGTTTGCCATGACCTAAAAAAAGAAAAGTCCTTTACTGTACCGTGCATCTCATTGTTTCATACAGAAATATAACTTTCTCTCTCATTTGTAAAAAACAAAGATTTACTCCCAATGCACTAAAGTTGCGATAAATAAAAGAAGTCGCAGTTTTATCCGAAAGGCAAAGCATTGATTATGATAGCAAATTAGTAGACAGCTATACGAAAAGCAAGGGTAGTAGTTTTATTGGCCATATAAACTTTTAGACATTCAAATTACTAGCTAAATTAACAAGCATGGTGTCACGTGCACACAAGCAAACATGAACACGTCTCACTCAATGACCGCGGGAACTCTTTATCAAAACGCTGGAGCGAGGAAGTGCGGTAGCAATAGCGAGGGAATTAACCTTTGTGCGGCCTCTCGCTTCAACGCGAACTAAGCAACGAGAACACAGCGCGGCGCACCTAGATGCGTAGACTCTTGTCTCCATCGCAGATCCCTTTCAAGATAGGGGCCGTGCGGCTGCACCGTACCAGCCGCCGGTGTAGAACGCCTTTCCTGTTTGCGCCAATCCCGCACGCAAGTTTCGTGAACTCCGAACGGCCGTGATGCAGCCTGATTTCCGTCAGTCTCCGCACACATGATCGCTTTCCTTTTAATTGCGTCTTCGTGATAAACTCGGCATGTCCTTGCAGTTGGCACTTCCATGCTGATAGAGCAAACGCAGATAACGGTAAGACGGACGGTGCACTAACCTAAACCAAAGGAAGCATTGCCTAAGCACATGTACTGCAGCATAAGGAGAAAGTTACGGCAGTTAGGCTCAAAGCACGTATGAGGCTGCCATTTTGAAATGCCTGTGGTGATATGGTAACACAGATTTAGATTCATGCTCGATTTTAACGCTCACAATATTTTGACCCATTTTCTTGGAAAGAAAGTGTGTTAAATTCGAGTAAATATGGTAGGTGCACGTTGAAGAACTCCAGGTGGTCCAAATTTCCGGAGTCCCCTTCTACGGCATGCCTCATAATCAGATTGTAGTTTCGGCATGTGACAGCCTATAATTTAATTTTATTTTTATTTTTCCTCATGCTAGGTTCCTGCTCTAAATCAACAAATGATGCTTGCAGCCTATCATTCAGTGTTAACTGAAGACATTTCACAAAATACTTTGCACTCAATATCGAAACTTCACAAGAAAAGAAAGAAAAGTATTTCGTGTATGTTGCCTGTAGGCAACATTCATGAACAAAGGGTTAATTGGCTGCTGCTTATTCTTGACCTTGTGTATTACTTTGCTATTGAGCAGCATTTACTGATTGCGCAGTAGTAACAAGCTGCACTAAATGGCTACACCTTACTGCTGTACTGCTCTAAGTGCTCCAAAAAGGCCAATTTTACTGCTCCAGAAGGCTGGTGTGGCTGCTCTTAAACTGCTCCAGAAATACTTTTTTCTATTGCTTCAACTATTGCTCGTAGTCTTTAAAAATGTTGAGAATTTAGGATTGCCTTACCAGTAGCTGTGTGCAAAAGAGTGCAAATATGACAACACGGGGTAAAACAAGACTTTTGCAGAAGGCTCCTATTTTGACAGCACTTGCGGTTGCCCCACTCACAATTGCGCTGATTTGTATGACTTTACAACAGTCCAACCAACTTCGTAGAATAAATTCGCGGAGAGCACTTGACTGTCGTGGAGTGCCAGAAATTGCTGTCCCCCCGAGTGAAAATTGTGGCATGTCATACAGCATTAATGCACACCCATTTTCCCCTCTATAGAATGACTAAAATTCACATGCATAGTTAGAACAGAGTGTGAAAGTGAGATTTCACTAACCACCCTCTGTCATGATTGGCATCAAGCCTGCCCTGCATGCAGCGTTTCATGCACGTATATCTGCTTGAAGAAAAGGCAATGCGGCCGCTGTACATGCTGCAACACTGCTGCACTCATGGCTTCTACATCCTGCATGGATTAGGTGCAGTGTAGCTGAATGGGAAAAGCAATGTAATGTTGAGTCTAGTAAAACTTGTTGGCCAAGTTGGTGCTTTGTTGCCATGATCGTATAAGCATGGACATTATGTTGTGTGTGTAATTTTCAAACTTGCCATGGAGATTATGGCATTCTGAGCGCGAGGTCTTGGGTTGAGTTCGTGGCTGCAGTGGCCACATTTTGGTGGGGGTGAAAATCGAGACAGTTGTGTAGTTGTCAGATTTAGGTTCATGTTAAGAACCTCGGGTGGTTGAGATTCATCCGAAGCCCTCCACTATGGCATCTCTTATAGACCTAGCGTTGCTTTGGGACGTTAAATCCGATGAATCAACACTATTCAAGCCCAATCTATCATGGTATTGATTTTGCGTCACTCTTGCTGGTGCTGCATGCTGAGGGCAGATGGCATGCTGATGAAAAAACACCTCATTTGTAAAATAGTGTTTTCTATGCAAAAATGCCACAACTGGTGATTATTTGTACATTGGTTAATGGGTCCTCATCAATTGTCCCACTAGAGCCTCTGTGTAGCGTGGCTTAGGTGGGCCCAAAACCTCTTTGGTGAACCCCCCTTTATTGGATTGGCGGATTTAGTGACCCACGTGTGGCTGAAGCTTATCAGTGGGCGAGTTATGACGCTTGTTTTGTGGCATTGTTCTTCTTGCTTGTTCTGCTTGAAGCCAGTTCCATAATGCATTGGCCTGGATGAAAAAAATTTACTTGACCAAAGCTTCCCTGAAAGGGCCATGATACATAATGGCAGTTGATCGTGGTTGTGTGTGTGGTATTTTGCTGCACCTAAGGTGCGGGCAGTTCAGATTATGTGTATTCATTCTTTTAAATTAAATTTCACTTGCAAGTAAAGAAGTCTGGTGCCTTCTTAATTTAGGTGCTTTGTCTCGTTTGACGCTGCTTCTTTCAACCTGCTGTGGTAGCACAGTGGCTATGACATTGCACTGCCGAGCTCAAGGTCGCTGGCTCAATCCAGCACCCAATCCGGGCTGTGGCAGCTGGGATTGGGGACGGAATGCAGAAACACTTGTGTACCTTGCATTGGGTTCACACTAAAGAAACACAGATGGGTCAGGATTAATCCAGAGTGCCCCACTACAGTGTGCCTCATAATCAGATTGTGGTTTTGGCTCTTAAAACCCTAGAATTTAATTTTGCAGCTCCTTCCAGTTTGTATTGTCACAAGTAAGTCCCATTTTCAGTCATGTTGGACTTGATCTTACCTCTAGAAGAGCTCTCTCTATGTTGTGTATGATAACCATGCGGAGAGCAAAGCTGTAGGGGTGTTGTTTGTTGGTGTTTGTGGGCTTTCAGGGTTATTCTAAAATGCAGTTTTGTGACCTTGCAGATGACCTCATATCTCTGCTAGATGCTGGTATCCATGGAGACCACCCCAGTGTGATCATAGATGCTGATGCAATGTTCTCTGAGGACATGTTTGGCTATGCTAATCTCCGAAATCGCACTGGCAGCCGAGGACGGTCTGGTGAGTTGGTCTTTACCTTGTGGATTTGGAAAGGGGAGAGAATGCATGTTTTAATTTATCAGTGATGAGTACACATACGTTGGCTACCTTATACATTGGCTAACTTTTCCAAGTTTCCTGCTTACAATAATTCGAGCGCGAGTCAAATAGTGCTTTATATTCGATTTGTATTTCATTAGAGAACCCACAATTCAAATTGGGTTATTTGTTTCTGTTCGAATATCAGTGATGACATTTATGGTGCTAAAGAGAGTGATATTGATACATGTGACTGCTGTCTAAGGTGATTCTTCCACAGGGGAGCTGGTAGCAGAAAGCAGTTGTTGCTCATTTAGATGTTCTTCAATTGATCGAATATCCTGTTAACAGCATTACACACATACATCAAACAAATGTAATTAAGTCTCATTGTTTTACCAAGTGAACTTTCCAAAAGCTTTATATTTCGCAGAAATGAGAAAATATTTGATTCAACATTTGAAGGTCTTTCTTCCAAAATATTCATATTCTATTTGATTAGGAAATTTCACTATGACAACACCCCTACTGTATTTTTATACTGTAGAATCCGGTGATGTTTTTCAAGGGACCGTGGAGAAAAATGTTACATCTGGAAAAACCTAACGGTGAAGGAGGCCGCAAATTGCCGCAGTAACAGCTCTGATTAGCTGCCAGTACAGTTATGAGATGCTTGGCGTTTGTACTGCAATCAGGGACAGTGCTTGCGCGATTGTATAACTAAGGGGAGAGGCTACACTTGAAAGCCAAATTTCTTATTTATGATAGATCTTAACCATATTTGCACACCTTGTGTATATTTGATGTAATGATACCAAAAAATGTCATTCTTTTTGTCCTAGACAGTTCTTGATATACCTTGGAAGCAGGGCTCTTTTGTTTGGAGAAAAAAATTTGCATCTAGACAAAAGAATGCTGAATGCAGGGTGGTTAAAATATAAATAATCTAGAATGTCTAAGGTGTGTGTGCAGTAAAAGTATACTAAAACCAATTTCCTAGGTCTATAGTAACAGTCCATCAAAGCTGCCTGAAAAAAATGCTATTTCTGACAGTGAAACATATGACTCTTTAAAATAAATGCCAGGAAAGAATATTACGCTAAAAGTGGGCTATGTTCTGTGACAGTGGTCCCTTTCCACTATTCAATGCTTCCTTGCAATGGTTTGCATAAGCTTCACCGCATAATACCTCTGTATAGAGACGAAGCTGACCTTTGAGAACAAGCAAGAACCACAATCACGTCGAGACACGCAAGCTTATCGTGACCGACGATCATATACTTCTGGCATTTCAAGGCGGGGCTTGAGAGGCTTAACCACGAGTACACATTTGTAGTCTTCGAAGCAACTTGTGTGAGTGAATTTGTGTCTGCACTGCTAAATTTATGTGACCACCACTTTCAAACTCTGTGTAAGATGTGGGAACCTTACAGAATGGCGACGTATCAAATGGGAACATGATACATAAGAGTAAATGGGCTTTAGATTGGGACCACGAAAATGTGACGCAACATCTGGCAAAACACAACAGCGAGGAACATATCAGTGGGGTTCCACTGTATAATAATTGTGTCAACAAACTGAACATGTGGTTGATGTCTTGATGGACATTTGAGTTGATTTATTGCATTTAACATTCCAATGCAAGATTTTCCGCATATAACCTGCCACTATGTATAGCCTGCACCCTCAACTACAACGGCCTGGAAAGGAGAAAGAAACATTACTTATAACCCATGAAAATAAGTGCATATATAATATACGCTCACACAAAGTATTTGCGGATGCATGACATCTCCGCGTCATATCTTCAACCAGTGGCTTTGTTGCCCATCCTCTTCGCCAATGCTGATAATATTCAGCTGCTGCTGTGCTGTAAAGGACGGCCATTCGATCCCAGCTCACTGTGATCAGACTTCTACTGCGCCAGCGCCGCGGGCACAATCACTATTGCCATGAGCACTTCACTGACTACTAAATGCAAAATGGCGATCTGTAAAAAGGAGGAGAATGGGCTACCATAAAGAGAAGGGAGCTTCATCAACACACAGGGGTGGGAAGAGGGTGGGGTTTACAATGAGATAACGAAACTGAATAGCAGAGAACCTTGCCTTGAGGTAGGGCTTCATGACAGTGCAGGCCTCGCTGCCGTAAATTAAGGCAAAATTTGCATGTAGACCCTTTTCATGGCAATCCCGTGGGCTCTGCCAAGTTTAAGCATGCGTTGATGCCTGTAAAGAAATTATCGCACTTTTGTCACGCTAGTTATGCATGCAACATAATAAGGAAAAGACAAAAGAAAAGTAGTTGAACTCATCATAAAAACACGCTACATTTATCCCAGCTGACAAGAGTACTACAGCGAAATCACAATATAATGAACTTCAAGGGACTGCAGTAAACTGTGTTATTCTGAAAGATCGTTATAATGAAAGCGCCACTTTTGAAACCATCAGTTCATAAGTTGTCACCATATAAGCTATCCATAAAACTGTTGCTGTTGGCTTTCTGCATGCATGTTTGCTACAGTTGAACCCAGTTATATCGAACTCACAAAAAAAACGTCTATCAGTTCGATATAAGGCATACCATATTTACTTGCATAATGATTGCACTTTTTTGTCAGAAAAATTGACGCAAAATCAGGGGTGCGATAATTACGCGGGTTATATTTCCCGCGAAAAGAAACAAAATTTTTTGTCCCGCGTTTGCAGCGGGACACCAAAACAAAAATGGCGGCCGGCGGAGAAAGCCAAACGCGCCGAACGCGATTTTTTTTCTTCTCGTGAGTACATTGCGTGCATTGAAACAGTTTCTTCCGTATCAGTAATTAATAATATCGTTAATATCGGCTAGTTTGCGGCAATAACGTAGCCATGTCCGCTTTGAGGGGACAGAAACAGACGGGCGCGCTTAGCTGCCAGTGATATAGAAACACACGGCCGGCATGCTGCATAAAGGCAAGTTTGGTTTCATAAAGGCAAGTGCCAGCATGAAGGCAAGTTATGTTGCAGCTTTTTTTTAGTCATGGAAGTGCGGAAAGGGATGAAAGTAATGAAATGAGGCATCTACTGATGTTTTTCCCGCATAGCGCGTCTCCTGTGGCCTTGCTTCGCCGCGTGGCCTGCGTGACGTCAGCGCGGTCGATGTGGTTGAAGCGCAGTCCGAGAGATGGCGCGAGCGTCGCGCCGCTGCGCGGTTACTTGGGTTCGGGAAAGAGAAGGCGCGCTCTCTTGGGGTTCCAGACAGCCAGCAGGACGGACGTGCCGTGCCGCACGTGCAGCGGCCCTCTGCCCCGGCGGGTCGCCGAACAGCGCGGACATTCCGCGCGCGCGGCGACCGATGCATCTGCGAGACCGCCTCGCGTGGCCGCCTTCGAATGCGCCGCGATTCGCGTGACCATACACGCGAACGACCAGGCGTTGGGATCCAGCATGGGGCGAACATATTCGCTCGCGAGGACGCGGTGAGTCGGACTTCTAGATTTGCCGCGCGCCCATCGGCATGTTTTGTGGATAGCAACTCGGCTAGCGGTCATTGATGTATGAAAGGTGCAATAAATGCCCTTGTGATTGTTTGCACTGCTGTGTTGTCGTTCCTTTGTCCCAAGAGTAAGGTGTGAGATATCCCACAACAGACCCCACAACTTAAGAACTTTTGGTGCGTGCCGACCGCTTGGTTTGTCTTGAGTCGTTCGCGTAGCATTCGACAGATGGTAAGCGCAATCAATATTAGCTAGACTTGGCACACGACATATCGCTGCAGCAAGTTCGAGGTGCGATCATTACACGGGAAATAAAAAAAAAAATGGAATTTTGACGACAAAATTCAGGGGTGCGATCATTACGCGAGCGCGATCATTATGCGAGTAAATACGGTAACTCGATATAAGCCTGCTAAAGAATTGGGTATCATAAAAGCTCATAACATTTATAAAAGCACTTTATTGACGAAATCAGCTTAGTTTCGCATGAAATAGTCCTGTATTTTTTTCTGCTTGGGCAATTTGGGTGTTAGAGATGCACGCACTTCTCCACATTGTCTGAAGAGATCAGCTGAGGCCGCAACCTGCCACATTCACGCAGAAGCGCTGGAATTGTGCGAGTGCACCAATCACCTCGGATGATGTCGGCAAATAATCGTTGTTGCTTTCCTCGTTGTGCCCGCTTTCACTTGTGTTTGGTACGATGTCGACAATTTAGTCTTCGTTTTCGGGCTCCCCTGTGGTCGCGACACCATCATCACCCTCACACACTCGTCGACCATTGATCCATCAGCAGCTTGCGGAAATTCCGACAGCTCGCATCAAACTTCGGCAACAAGAGCAACGGCTTCGTCACACTCCTCAGAATTTTAAGAGTTACGACCAGGCAAGCGGAAGCCGGCATGTCTGAAGCAATTTCGGATGAGTCACTCGTAGACCCTCTGATTGGCTGTCTGAGCAAGTGCTGGGGGTGGGCCAGGATAATTTTTTGCACAGGAATGTTCATGGCTCGCACGATGCAGTGTGGTCACGGTAGGCAGAGCGGATGGATGGAGCCGCATTGCCGGATTTCCCCGCCGCCACGAGGGAAACCAAACTTCTGGAGGCACTTTTGTGCTGCTTGACGTTAGATATATCGGGAGTCGCTGCTATTTTTGTTCGATGTAAACGTAATTTTTGCAATATATGCTCATTGTAACTATACCGTGTTCAGAAGTTGTTCGATGTGCAGGATAATTCGATGCAAATGGGTTTGATATAGTCGGGTTCGACTGTATTTTCCATAGATTCCACTGCCACGAATCACCAAAGCACCGTATGATAAGAGTGACATGCATAAAACAGACATTGATGTCATGAAAAATACCGACAAAAAGGTAGCTCCATGTCGCCTTCAAAGCGACATGGAGCTACTTTTTTCTTGCTACCTAGTTTCTTGCTTTTTCTTTCTTTCACATTTCTTGCCGTGGACACTGCAACTGTCTCGCTTGAGGTGGACACCTGAACTATGTCAAAGCGCAAGCGTATGTAAATGACATCGCCTGCAAAGTGTGAACTTGTGGCATCCCCGCAAGTACGGAGGTTATATTTCACCGCACACGTAGCTAGTACGGCCGCAGAAAGAAGCGCGAAAGAAAGGCTTGCACTGAACGAAGGGTCAAAGAAGGAAGAGACACACCTCTGTTACTGGGCGACGCTTTTCTGGGTAGAGCATGCGCTAGGAAAACCTGATGCGTCGTCGCCTCCGCTTGCCGGCATAATTTTTTGGGGGGGGGCCACCGTCTCAGGTTTTCCGAACCCATGTGCCGCGACGTCCGCTCTCTGTGCTTTGTTGTCTACTAGGCTACTGTTTCGGCTGTCATGAGAGAGAGAGAGAGAGAGAGAGAAACAACTTCATTTAGTCGCCTGCAGAATGACACCATGACTAAATGGCGCCGTGACGTGGGCCCTGACGTCATCTCAGCGGGATACACAGAAATTGAAGAATCCCCAGATTTCGGAATATTAGTTCGTAGTACTGAAGCATTGTTAACATTATGGGGAAACTGAACGACAATCATTATTCTGAAAGGTTTGGTATTCTGAAGTTCATAGTACTGAAATATTTTTACATTGAAGCTATGAGAAGTCAGCAGGCAATTTCTGAAAAGCTTGTTAACATGAAAAGTTTGTTAATGTGGTGTTTGTAGTAACGAGGTTTCACTGTATTACACAAAATGTTAAGGCACATGACAAGACATGTACATACTAGCTTATAAGGACTAAGGGTGCCATGAGTTCATGAAGTAAACAGTTCAAAGCAGCTCACGGTATGATGGTGGACTGAAAATGAGAAAGTTGCTGGAGTGTCCGGTGGCTACGTCACGGAGTAAAGAATTCCTTGATGCGCGATGGCGAGGAGAAGATGGCGCTTGATGGGCCGGGCACGACCGCTCAGCAGTCAGCCTTCATCTGAGCCACAGTGCGTGGTGCAGGAATGGCCAGCTTGCCCAGAGGACAGATTGCGTGCGAGCCGAGTGTGTGGTGAGCACTGGTGGCTCGCCATGCCACAGTTTCTGTGCTCGCCATGCCACAGTAGCCATGCCACAAATAGTGCTCCGCTGAGGAGCTGACCGATGGGATGCATTGCCTGTGATCCGCAGTGCTCTCTGCAAGGGGTTGCACAGCAGACCAAGCCACACTTTGAGCTGCAGTACTTTTGCTGGTGAATGCCGTTACACTTGGCAGCAGCTCCACCAATATCCGCATTCTCTGGAACCTTGATTCCTGGCGCCCTCCACTTCGGCCTGATGTCTTCCATCTCCCGCTGTCTAGGTGCGTGTCTTGCCACAAAGCATTTCACCACGTGCTTGCTACATGACCAGTCGTGGCACGACGCATCTTTGGAGTAGCATAAAGCCATTGCTGATTTGATGAAGTCATGCGCACAAGTGGTCCAATGGTGAATGAACTCGTCCCCACTTCGTCATTGTTGGCATCTTTTTATTTTACCCATCACATTCTCCATTGCTTGCCTCAGCTGCCTCCGTTGCCTCCATATATACGATGGACCAGGTGGTCGAAATTTCCAGAGTCCTTCACTATGGCGTGCCTCATAATCAGGAAGTGGTTTTGGCACATAAAACCCCATAAATTAATATTTAGTAAGCACTTTCGGTGCTCATTACGCCTTGATCAAACAGCACAAGCAGCATATATGATGCTTTTACTAAAGGTTGTACTATAAATGTATTCTAAGCTGTCCAAACTTTTTTACTTATGAAGTAAATCAGGATCACTGTGTCTTGATCTTCGCTTTTTTATTTAGCTAACGCTTTGAAGCAGAGTGTTTCTCGTGTTTCTGACTGTAAATTTTCTCTTTGTGGTCGCTATTTGATTATTTTTTGGTCAAATTGCTCGTAGATGTGCTCAGTTGCAATAAATTCCTTGTTGCTGCACACAAGGCTTTGAATATGGACATTCTGGACCTAGTAATAGCTTGTAGCAAAGATGTATTATAGCTAGTCACTCTCTTATTCTGCGGATTGTCATGAAACATCCAGCTTCGTACATTCGGGTGTACTTGGTGTAGCCACTATCATCCACACTTTGGTGCACCGTGGCTTTATGGTGTAATTTTGCCTGTAAGTTGAGGTGGATGCGTGTAGATAAAGTGTGGAAAACCACATTGCCAGGAAGCGATGCCATTCCCTTTGTCACTGTGTAACTTACTCCTGCCGACATTCCTGGGTTGAATTCTTTTCTTGGAGGTTAGCTATACAACTCTGGTGGAAGAGTGAATTTTTTCATCCTTGAGGAAAGCCATGCATCACAATGGGTCAGCAACACAGGCAGTCTTAATATAGCAGTGGTTCCTGGACATGGTCGCACAGATTCATTCCATTCCTTAACATGTCAGTCACTATTTTTGCAGTGAACTAGTGCATACATCTTCCCTCTACCTTTCCACATTTTGCAGAATGAATGGAGCACAGTATGTTAGCGAAAATCGACTTGCATTTCAGACAGCTGACTGTACAGTAGCAGGGCAGAGACGGTAATAGTTTTGTATTCCTGAGCTTTCGCTTAGGCAACGTGTGGCGTGCTGCCGAAGGTGCCAACTCGTTTCTCTAGAATCAACTACTGTGTGGAAAGGATCCGTAACCTGCACCTCGACTGCACTATTCAATTTTAATAATTTTTAAGGCAGGTTATACATGCAAAAATACGGTAGTTAGGTTGAGAACTCCTCAGGTTCATCAGGGCTTTTCTCTCAACCCTCTCTACTTATTTTGTATAAATGGAAGACAAATAAAATTTGATCTGATTTGAAAAGACTGGGGAGGTTGGGGGGTTCTTGGTTAGTTTTGACCACGCTGAGCTCTTTAATGTTTTGTTTGTTCTACCTCAGTCAAGTGTGCAGCACCGATCCTCATTGTCCAAAGCTGAAATTTAAAGTTTGCACTGAATTGCATTGCAAGTTTACAGTGAACTTGTGAAACAGACATTGGTAAATTGTTGACATAACCTCTGTGTGAGAAAAAAAAAAAAAAAAAATCACAGACGATTACAATACTCCCTAATGTGAAATTTGAGCACAACTCTATACATGTTCATTTTGCAATATATTGAGGCAAAGAATTTGAGAGAGACATGCAGCAGAGTCGGCAATAGATGAAAATCTGATCTGCGGGTCAAGCGCGTCTGCTTTTTTTTACATGACTCGTCGAAGGTTCCAGTGTAATCACTGACTGGTGCTGCTTGGCTTCCAGAAAGTACTACACAATCTGTGTCGTGCATATGATTAGATTAAGCAATCACAAACCATGACAATTTAAACAAGTGCAAACAAGACCAAACCAAACAAGCGCGAGTGAGTGCTGATACGAGGAGACGCTTGTTCAAAACTAGCGATCCGGCTAAGACCAGATACGAGTATGTATCTGGTTTCAGTTGGCACGTCACTGAAGGGGCCGCTCTTATTGGTGTTTGCAGCTCGCTTCTTTCATCTGCTGCTTCACATTTGCTCTTTTATTGTTCACTCTTGTGCTCGTTCACTCGGTTGCGCCGCCGACGCTTGCTGCAGGAATGGGCCATTAAGGGCTGTGCTCCAAAATTTTCCTAGAGCCAGTGCTACTTCAAAACCCATCAAGCTCTGTTTTAGTGTAGGCAAAACTCTCATTGCAGTCTTCATTGTTCTCTAGCTCATCATGTGGGTGTTCAGTGTCATCAACTTTGGCAGGTGTCAAAACTAAGCTAGGCTTCTGCATTGGTGCTTTTCTCCTGGCATGTGAAACACTCCTGAAGCACATTAGCAGTTGATGGCAGCATCATAATGTTTTTAAACTATAGTACTTCCAGTCTAACCACTGGCTAAGAACTCTAGTTAGAATTTCAAATTCTATGTTTAATATTTCAAATTTGACATGAGGAGCTTTCGCCTCTAGAAAAGTTCAATTTCTCAAGATGTTAAGATGAAGTCAAATTGAAAATTGGAATAATGTTTGATTGATGTATGCCAACTGTATTTCATCTTAGTTTTCTGTGCCTTCATGCATGAATTGTCTCCAATTTCGTAACCATGTTCATAGATACGTGGGGGTGTAGATACTTGTGATACTGCAATGAAATAATGCTTTCAAAGGACACTAAAGGCAAGTGTTCAGTAAAGCTACAGTGATAGAATGATACACAAAAACATCTAAGGCTTCAATATTATTGAGAATGGAGCTTTAGTAAGCGAGAAATGGACATAAATGTGAGACACAATTTGCGACTACTTCGACATTGTAGTGTTAGCCAGAGGGTGTAGCAACTCTTCATTATAATTTAGTCACTAGTATACTCGCTCTGATAATAAAAAAATAATTCTTTGCATTATAAGGTGGAAGAAAATGCTACTTGCCCAGTCATGTTCGATTCTGCGGATGGTCGAAAGGTTGTTATTGCTCAACCCTGTGCTGTCTGTGCTTTTGTGTTTTGGTAGTTTCTGTACTTATCTGCACTTGTTTTAATACCTCGCAAAGCTAACACTAAAGAGTCGACCATATGCACACGATATTCAGTGATGCAACAGGCATACCCTATATAGCGTTGTTGCATCTTTCTGTGGGACTATGTACAGTCGCGGACAGAATATTATGGACCATGAAATCTAAGAAAAAGCTGAATATTTCCGCAACCTCACAAGGCAATCTGGTATTTCCATTTTGGACCTCGACTAGAATATGCTAACAACGTTGTCGTGGGCAGTTTTACTGGTTACTGCTACAGGCTGATCGATAATTTAATGTTTTCGGAAATCCCATGGTCCATTTTATTCTGTCCGCGACTGTACATGAGTGCAGTTATGGGCGGGGGGGGGGGGGGGAAGGAAGGGAGGAGAGAGGGAGAGAAAAAAGTAGCAATAAACTTCTATTGTTGTCTGAATGAATACAATTGTAAATACATTGAGATTCTCAAACATGTTGCGAGGCCAACGTTTTAACCAAAGGGTACTAGGCATAGGTTTAATATGCCATAGTAGCTTGTAAAAAAGCATTCCATGCTGCAAGTGTTAAATTCTGTGGCCCCATCTGATAGCTAGAAATCAACACTTTTGCGACTCTATGGGCTCCAAGACTGCATGTATGCGATCTCAGATACATTGTACATTAAAACAAAGTGAAGGCTCATTTTACCATTTATTTATTTCTTGCTGTCACGGAGGAGAGAAAGTAGCAACAAAAATTCGAATCAAAGCGGGCGCACTGGTTGCTGTCGTGTTGTTACGCAATCACGTGGTAAAGGGCGGGCCTTTGTGTGGATTTCTGGGCGACAAGAATGATTTCTGCTAGCAGCAGAAAATGCCACATCCATGTGATGTGTTAGGATCGGGTTGGCTGTGTCATTAATTTTCTGGGCGTGCTGTCGCACTATAGTACTAGATAGAACCGCAGTGCTGGCTGTCTGGCAGCATTTCACTCATGGATGCAACAAAGGGTGGTGATGGCGTATACAGCATCACGCCTCCTCACTCATGGTGGGTGATCTGCATTCCGCTTGAGGAATGCGGACCCTTAAGATGCAAATTTCTCTTAAACTAAGTGTTTTCTTGGCACGAAACATGCACTTCATGGTTTCTGGAAGGTAATTTAGCAGTCCATGTTGACATATCTGCCTTCAGTGTCCCTTTAAGAGAAAGTTGCATTGTCTGGTTTTGTAAAGCAGTGTTATCTAGCTTCGAAGAGTCTTTATTTCTTGGTTCTTGTAAAAAAATTATTCTGGCGATGCAAATAGAGTGCATGTTTTTGGAAGTGCAGCTAATTAAAACTTTTCCGGAACTGCTATAGTTGCTTGACGCGCGTTTCTTAAACAGTATGTGGATGCTGTTTTAGCTGTGAGGCCTTTCGTAAGTGCACCACGACCCTCTGGTAAGCCAACACGTGATATTTCTATTTTGAAATTTTGGGGGATCAGCGCTCATTGCCATGTTTATACAAGGCATGCATGGCCATGGTTTTCATCCTAGCTTTTTCGTATTATATTTCTTTCTTTGGTTCAATTTTTGCTCTGCACGTTTACAACTTTGAGCTTATGTATACCGACAATTAATCAAGATCAGTTCCAAGGACTAAACTGCCTCTAAATGTTTCATATCACATTGGTAGGCTGTATGATGTCATGTTTACAAGCATTAAAGAGATACTAAAGTGAAAGGTTGAGCCTTGTTGATAAATTACCCATCAATACCTTAAAAAAAAGTGTTAGAAGAGGCTTGGTTAGCCAGTAAGGAATGCAAAAATTAAAGGTGACTGGTGCCGCGGCCTTGGGAGTTTCCGCACCAGCTTGTCATAACGTCATGGATTTTGATGTCATTTGCTCGGGTCAAGTTACTTTTTTATTTTCAGTTTAGATTGACTGTATAATGTTCGAAATTAGCTGAAGACTGACTTGACAAATGTCAAGAACTTTCACTGTGCCACTGTGCCCCCCCTCACATGTCCTATGTCCTGCACTGGAGCTCAAGCATATATCTGCATTTAACCTTCATTTTCTCTTCTGCGAATCAAATTCATAGCATGAAATTAACGAAGATAGAGTTTAAAAGTATACTTTATCAGTGTAAACTGATTTAGTCTTCTTCCTTCAGTGTCCCTTTAACTAGGGGTGTGCAAATATCAAAATTTTCTAATGCGAATTGAATATGTACTTAGCATCGAATATCGAATCGAATGTCAAATAATGATATGCATGTGCATTTATTAGCAAATTGGTTTAACATGCTGGAAAATTGCAATTACATTGTCATCAGTAAAAAAATTATACTAGTAAGCCGTTATACTAAAAGATTGTGTATTTGGCTCGTGTTAGCTTTGGAAAATTGGGTAATTTCCGCTAGTTGTCCGTTCTCGCCAGCCGATGCCTTACTATACCACATCAATTTCCCTTAAGCTCAGGGGCATTTGACCCTGTCCCAGCCGTTGCTCATCCCATTTGCTGTCAAGCAATAAGCTCAGGATCAGGGGTGGAACCTGCAAAAGAGTGCACTCTCGCGGTTTACAAACCCGTGTCCCTTGCCACTAAGGGGCTGGCTTTCCTGCAATGCTTAGATTCCAGTGGCCGAGCGTGTTTGACAGGTGAAATTTTGCCCGCAGCATGAAATTATCGCAAAATTCAGCACAAAAGCAGACACACTTTCTTAAATCGGATAGAAATAAACGGCAAGAACCATGTTTGCTCCTGCACAGCCAGCAATATACTCAGTTTCGAATATTCATATCGAATCGAATATTCGAAAATTGTCGAATACCTGTTTTTCAAACCGAGTACGAGTATTAAAAGTATAATATTTGATAATGTTCGAAATTTTCGAATATTCGCCCACCAGTACTTTTAACCCTGTCAGGGTTTTTGCCATAAATGTACGGTGCCAATCTTATGTTTGATATGTTGTGCCTGCTGGATACCACTGGTTGTTTAGAGGTGCTGCGATCTCTATGGAAATGCCCAAAGTGATTTGAAATTGCGTTCCCGCTCACCGGGGCATATAACTTGGCTTGTTTACTTCCAAGCGATCGCTTACATGGTCGCGATCACGTAGTCTGCTACCTCCAAGGCGTGCACGAAGGAGATGCTGTAGTTTGTTATTGCAGCCACTATTGTCTTTCTGGTAGCTTAGACATAGCCTTGTGCAGCTGACGTTCAGAGGTACTAAAAAGTTTTCTTTTTCTTTGCCTTTGGTTGCGGTTTGCGCATTCCTGTGCGCTGGAGTATGCGCAGTTGTGATTTCGATATGGCTGCGCACAGTGCCTCTTCTCGTGGAGGCTACTCAAGCGTTTCTTGTTCTGACTCATTTCTGACGGGTTTCTTATTCTGATGAAACATGTTTTTGGGACAACAAATTGATAGCCATAAATTTTTCTAGACTACTTTCGCAATGTCTTACTGTATGGTGTATTTGCCTGTATACTGTATGTGTGAGTGTGAGTAAAACATTTTTAGACGAAATAGTGCTTGCAATAGTTTTTGCTGTATTCATGAGTTTATCATTTCCTACTGCTGGAAACTGCAATAAATAAAAATAAAATTGAGCACTTGGGTAGGATTGTTGCGAAAAAATTCTACCCTCAAGGGGTCGAAGGGCCCTTCACTAGGTTTGGCCTTAAACATACAAGCACAGCACATGCTTCACGTTCTGACGACCTTGTCTGCAAAGTACTGCAGCGCTGTGCTACGTGAAAATGGCTGACATTTCCAACTAAACACCACACGTGCTTCCTCTCGAAGTGGTGCTTCCAGCCAAAGAGTTGGAGGTAACACGCAAAAATCTAATGTAATGTAAAACGCAGCCCTAGCAATGTCACTCATCAAGGCACGTTACTTCGTTAATTCGTCCAGTGTGTAAAACAAAACTGGTGCCGGGAATGCGTTGTGCCGAAAAAAAAAAAAAAAAAAAGATGGGGCTTGTCACCTGAACCGGACACGGTCCCTCAGCTATGGTGATAGAAAAGGTAGGAAAGGAATGTCGCTTGTGGACACTACTCGAAGCAGAGGGAGTGAGCGTCTCTGTTGGCAGTTGCTCTTCCTTCCAGGCAGTATGGTAACAAACAATTCAATTTCTTTTATCCCCTCCACTAACCTGATTCAGAAAATTATTTCGGTAGAACAAGCCCTAACAGCGTAACTTTCAGCGTATAACTAACTAAACATTAGTTGAGTGCTTGGCTCTCTTTTGCGTACTTTTATTAGACGTGATAAGGACACAATGAACTCATTTGTTACAGTTTGATTGTAATGTGAGTTGAACTGTTAAGGGTTAATGGTAGAGAGAGAAAAATAAACAGCAAAATGCTCATAATGTTCCTCTATTTGTGCAATGACATGACAGAAATAATGCATTTCCTACTGCCCCCATGTTTCGTTGCTTGATTGTGGCGTTTATGTATGATGTGTAGTGTGCTCACCATGCTGTCTTTCTCTGCAGGAGACCAAGACCGGGACAGGGATAGGGACCGTGATCGCGACAGCATGTTTAGGGTCCGTGAACGCCACTACTCTGGCTCTCGGCGATGGTTGGAGTCAGCCCTGCGTGACAGCAGCTCGGATCTTGCTGATGCCAAGAAAATGAGCCCGCTTTGGCTTTCAGAGGAGCCAGAGTACTGGCCTGACAAGGCAAGTAAAGATAAGTTCTGGTTGTCTTGTTGCAGTGATATATCTGTCAACGCACCTTAATGTTTCATCAGATCTACGAATTTTGGCTCATTTTACAATTTTGTGAATGTTGCATTTGGTTTTACAAAAAAATTGTTTGCGAATATGGCCTGCTTGTCGGTCTCGCAACTAGGAATTCAGATGAAAACGCAGGAGAGGCACCTGCTTCAAGCAAGTTTACGCTGACAACTTTCTGACAGGGGAGATGGACAACAGGAAAGTTGCTGAAAAAGTCACTGATCTAAAAACAATGTCACCTGTCAATATTTGCTGAGCCACATTTGTGATTGCTCATGTGCTGCAATTAAAAGGGTAATAAAGTGCATGTGTATCCCTGGCAAGGCAGGTGTCCAAGGCAAGCTTTAAAAGAAAATTCGCTGTTCATTCCTCGCCTGCTCGGTGTCTGGTTTGCACAATTTCATGAATTTGAACGTTTGCAGGCTGGCATGTATGCGGTACATTTTAACGCAAAGCTTTCTTTGTCTTTTTGGAGCTCCTTGCGAGCTGCTGCTAGCTGCTGTCTTGCCAAGTAGACACAAGCCCACTACCGCTCTGCCAACTATGATATTACTCACTAGGCCGCCGTCTTTTAATCTTGCCAAACCTAGGGCCCTCTAGATGGTGCCACAAAGCACTTGCAGCTTACCGCTCTTCATCATTTGCCCCTCACCCTTTTTTTTTTTTGCAGTTGCTGGTTGTGTTGCCGATAAAATACAAGCCCACTACCCATAGTCATACTAGTATCTGCTACCACACTCACAAATTGTCTCTAAACAAGAGCTGTGTTCCTCGAACAAACGCAGCACTTAAACCGATTCCTGCAGTGCGTGGTATCGGCATATTCTTTTGGTCTTTGGCAGTTATGACAAGTGTTACTTGCACATATTTCGCTATTCATTCTCGATGGGATGCGAGGTTTGATGGGACTGTTTACTTCTCTTCCAGGGCACCAAATTTGTGCACATTGTGGCTCTCTACTCTGAGCTTGTGGCCCTGAGTTCCACAGGACAGCTGCATCAGTGGAAGTGGAGTGAGCCAGAACCTTACAAGAATAGTGAGGTTCGTACCCTATCTATGGAGGCCAAGTATAAGAAGCTATTAGCATTTGAAGTAGCTTTCGTAAGAGATGAGATTAAATGATGCAGTAAACTTGCGGCAGGTCACTTCAACTTATTACAAAGCATCAGTAAGTTGACCAATATCCGGAGAACGTGTTTGTCCATGCATGAAGTAAGACTTGGTTTATTTTGCCATAGAATGCATACGAAAGTTGGCTGGGCATCCGCTGCTCATCCTTGCATGCAAGAATTGTTAAAACCGGTAATGCTACAAGCGAGTTCGACTGTACCTTGTCTTATTGAAATGTTTGTATGTTTGACCCCTTGGCTTTTTTCGTGCAAACCGGTTATAATAATTATCGATTATAACTATACCATTTCCCTGGCACTTGAATATAGTCATTATGTAGGTTTGACTGTAGATGCATGGATTTTTTTTTAATGGTTGACATTATTTGAATGGCAATAATCTGATGTGGTAACAAATGCCTGAGGTGATGCATGGTAAAACCTGCACAACAGCTAAGGCAGGCTATTCTGAGCCACAAAAGGCCAGTCAAGCAGCCCCAGGACAACGTACCAGTAGCACGTAGGTTGACAAATGCATTTTCCACATGTAGCAACCAGGTGTCCACCACCCAAAGACTCTTTCCTTGGGCTTGGTGGGAGATCGGTGTGTTCTGGTGGAGGCACGGTGTGTGCGAGCCACGGTGGTGACCGAGTCTGGACGTGTGGCCACTTGGCTGGACGACTCGCTGGCTGCTGTGGCTCCCAAGCTTGAGCAGCCCGCACAGAGCTTTCCAGAGTTCCAGCAGGATCCTGTGGTGGCGCTCCACGTCTGTTCCCTCTACTCGTGCGTGAGGCTGCAGTCGGGTGCTCTCTACTGGTGGTGAGTACAATCCTCCCCTTCTGCACAGAAAACTACTGTACTTATTCGAATCTAGGCCGATAGTTTTTTTTTCAAATAATCATATCCTAAACTCTAGGGTTGGCTTAAATTCGAGGATTTAAAAAGAATGTGCCGATTTTTTAGCAAAGCTGTTAAGGGCCACTTTCCTCAAGATCGTGCCCGTGCGTTAACAAAACTATCGTCGTCAGGATTGGCTCCAGCATTATCTTCTTCCTCAGCTGGCTCATTGGCGCTCTCGGTGCTACCGCGTGAACAGGCTCGTGCTAGTTCTCCCGTGTTTGTTGTTGTCATTAATTAATTCATTAGTTAAGAAACACAGACATAACTAATTTTACAGTGAACCTGTTAAGGGCTAGTTCCCCCAGGATCATGTCTGTGCGTAGACGCGAATGTGTGGGCTGATTCCGAAGATATTGCAATACTGGGCCGACCCGCAGTGGAGCTGAAGCAGATGTTAGGCACTCCATACTTAGGCCAATCCCGAAGGCAGTACAATACCGGGCCGACCTGCAGCAGAGGTGAAGCAGGCGTTAAGCAATCCCCATATATGCGCCGATCCCAAAGGTAGTGCAGTGCCAGGTTAACCCGCGGCGGAGGTGCAGTTGGCCATTAAAGGGGGATGTGGCAATTGAAATGGTCAAAATCTTCGATTTTATGATTTATATTTTTTTTCGAGATCCTCAGATCTTCTTTTACCTCGTGATCAAATATTATAGCAAAATATGCAGTAGAAATAAAAAAACAACACTTTCCTAGAGCACCGTCATCAAAAATTGCGAAAAAATCGGGCTTTGGAAGGCGCTGTCGCACTGCAGATAGCTCGGCTATCCGATGATGCAGCGCCGCCATCTTGATATCATCGTAAAGAGGAGAGATCGGAGCTAGAGATAGCTGCAGCGCTGTATTTCTCCACTGAAAAATAAAACCAGCAAACGTGACTGAAAAAGAGGTAAAAGCGGCATCGTGATTGGGCGCAGTAGTCACATGGGGAACATGGAGCACTCGAAAGAGCGTAGGTTAGGGCATGTTGGTATTCCATAACTGAGGTTTTTTAGCGCACGAAAAGGGACGAAAGACAGTGGCATCTGTCTGTCGTCATCTGTCGTGTCGGCGTCTTGCCACCGTCTTTCGTCCCTTCCTGTGCGCTAAATAACCTCAGTTATGGAGCACTCCTATTGGCTGTTGTACTTTTGAATAGCCCGTGAAACACACTCGCATGCATTGGCACAGCAATGCCTTGCGCGTTCCGTTTATTGTGCTTGACCATCGTGGCAGCTGAACTACCCTAATGTTAGGGTAGTTGTTAAGCAAGTTCCGAACGACCCACGTGTACGGAAAACGACAATAGGCGTGGAAGAGAAGGCGAAAACTACCCGCAGGAGCGGATGCCACCGCCCGTGTCGACAAGGTACGACCGGTGCACGTGGGTGATCGGGAAAGCGCGTCTGCGTGCAGTGCTGACAACGCGACCGTGGGCTGTGTTGACGACCCGACCGCGTGCTGTGGTGATAACGCGACCACGTGTGCTGGTGACGACGCGACCGTGGACTGTGGTGACAACGCGCCCGTGTGCGGTGGTGAAGGCGCATCCGCGTCTGGTCGTGACAGCAATGTGTCATCGGCGAGAGCAGACGTCGTGTCAAATATTCAGCTGCGGATTTCAGCTCCAATTCTCACAAATGAAGAGATTGTGAAACGAGCAGAGACAAGAGCAGATGTTTTCAATGTGCTGTCATCTACCTCTGCAACAAAGAGGAAATTTCCGCTTTTGAAAGAAGGAGAGTGCGCCGACGATGTGGTTCCCGAGTCATCATTTTTCATTTCATATAAAGCACTCTAAGACGAGCTGCTCTCTGCAGCAAGCTGCAATCAGTGCGGGAAAAGACCAATTCGTGTTGAAACTGGGCCATGTCTTGGGCTTGCGACTAAAATGGAGCTGTTGTGTGACGACTGTGGGGTGATAAGCAAAAGGCGGTCATCCCCAAGATGTGCTGGCACTCAGAAGATCAACTACTTTTGAAGTGAACGTTCGTGCACTGAGAGTTGTGCAGTCAGTAGGCAAAAAGCAAGTCACATTGAATGAGGTCTTCTCCCACATGGACATTTCCCATCGAGGACTGCATCACAAATCCTATGCAAGGCTGCACCATAGGCATAGTCAACCTGCTACTGCCTCAGCAGCCATGACAATAGAGCCTGAAATTGCACAGAAGGTGCGCAAGATCTACAGGGAACTTGGATGCGCCCTGGGCAACGTTGATGTGATCTATGATGGCACTTGGATGACAAGGGGCCACACATGTCACATTGCTGTTGCCTGTGTTATTGAATTATTTTCTGGCCTTGTCTTGGACCACTGTGTCCTCTCCAATTATTGCCATGGATGTTCTCTTGGCCCCAAGCCTGCAGACAGTATTTATTCAGAGTGGCATGAAGAACACCGACCGTAATGCCAAACAAACGCCAAGGCAAGTGCAGGGCAAATGGAAATAATTGCGGCAAAAACCATGTTTCAGCGTTCTCTTCAGAAACACCAGCTCTGTTACACAAATGTCCTTTGTGATGGGGATAGCCGCACTTATATTGCCCTCAGTGAAAAGGTGTATGGTTTCATACCCATACACAAACAAGAGTGTGTGAATCATGTGAAAAAAAAAAGAATGGGAACTGCTTTGCACAACTTTGTTGAGAAAAACAAGAGCAAGGACCGTGAGCTCAGCATGAGTGGAAAGGGCTGCCAAACGCAGGATTTAATTTTAAAACTCACAAATTATTATGGCTTAGCCATAAAAAGTCGCCCAAATGATGTGCCTGCTATGGAAAAGCCATCATGGCTACTTTTCACGATATAACATCGACCAATGGTGAGCCGCATCACGAGCACTGTCCCACTGGCGTTGAACCCTTGGTGCAAGTTTAATTCTGCGGTGGCCTCAGGTCAACCAGCCCCTGCACACAAGCTACAGCTTCCTGCACATGTTTGAGCAGCACTCCTGCCTATATATAAGCATTTATCTGCAAGAGAACTCCTTGAAAGATGCCAGCAAGGCAAAACACAGAATGCCATCTAGTCGCTGAACAATGTCATTTGGTCACTACAATAAAAAAAATCGGTTTGCTTCACTCCTGATTGTTGAAAGTGCTGTGGCAGATGCAGTTTGCCGTTTCAATGCTTGGATGAAAAAGCACTGCAAACAGTTACGTCGAAACTGGGATACAGTCCATAATGTTCACTACAGCGGGCTGCTGAAAAGGATGCACGATATATCAAAAAGGCAACGAAGGCAAACGAAGCTGCTGTAAAGAAGCGAAAAATTACCTCAAAATGTAAGGAAAATGTGTCCTCATTGGCAAAGTACTACATTCCAGGTGGGTTTTAGGTGCTCAAAGTAAATATTTTGATGTTTCCAGCAAATAAAACTTTGAGCTCCATTTTCACAGCTTTCATTTCTTGTGCAGTTGCTTTCAGTCATCCCAATGCAATTTCACAACAAATGAAGACAGAATCATTCTGTCTTTTGCACTTAGATCGTGAAGCATTGACGAATACAATAAAGCTGTCCATTTTCATCTGCACCTCATAAAAATATTTATAATGGGCTTTTTGCAAAGGTCATCAGTAAGACAATATGCACAGAAAAGTTCAAAAAAAGCTTTTGTGCTTATTTTTGCATTTAAAAACTAAACCAATAGCTTTATTGCACATAATGGGCTTTTTTGAAAATGATAGTATAAATATCTTGACAGACTTATGTGTAATTAATTAATTTGGGGATGACCATTAGAGGATGTCAAGTGTTCTAACTCAAGAACTATGATAGATAGCTCAAAACTGATTTCAGTTATGGTATCAGCATAACAATTTTCGTAACATAACAACATAACATAACATAACAACAAATTTCGTCAATTTATTCCCATAAACAAAAAAAAAAAAGTTTCATTGCCACGTTCCCTCTTAAAGGGCCCCGAAACGGTTCAGACAAATTTTGCGGATCCGTAAGGCACAGCTAAAATTAATAATTTGCACCACAATATGTTTGAAGCGTCTCATATTAAGAGAGCTACAGACGATTACGAGTTACGCTCCTCCATGGCCATGCATTTCCTCCTCAACTCGTTCGCCGAGTTATTGGGGCTAAGCTCTCCACCTTCACTAACTGCGTCATGATTGCACATCGTGTCGTCTACTTCCGGTTGTCTAGGAGCAAGTACGCGAAGCCTCTCCAACTTCACCGCCAGCTGCTTGGCAGTAGACGCCAAGCGAGAGCTATTGAAGCACTGTGCGTTGCAAGCATTCTGTTGCAGCGCTGAGTGTGTCTGGTATTCCAGTAACCACAGGTGAGCTGGGTGTTTCGACGAATGGGTGGAGGCATAAACTCAAGCTGATGGAGGAGCTTTGGTGTAGACGTACGTGAGTGGCCTGATCAGTCTGCAGGGTCAAGCCACCTGGTGGCGCAGAGCTTAACCAGCCAAAGAAAGAGCTAATATTGCTCTAAGCTAGTGTAAAACTTTATAAACATTTACAAAAACAATGTGTTCACGATTACGCTCCTGTGAAAAATTTATACCAGTAGCAAAGAATACACTTCGTTACTGCTACTGTGTTTGGTTGAGCTCTGTGCCACCAGGTGGCTGCACCAAGCAGACTGTTCGCATTTGCGCCTCTGCTCATTTTGTGAAATGGCACGGTCAAACAGCCAGGCCCAGCCTGCTTGCGCTTGCATTTAGCCGAGTACTGGACACGCGAAACACTATTGTGGTAGTAATCCTCTGGCTTAAAGTGACGGCCGCAAAAGAGCAAATCCTGGCGCCGATCGAATACCGATAGTCTGTTGCGCTGCAGCCACTCCGCTCGTCTGCTGCCTTGCAGAGGGACACGATGTTGCAGCTTGACATATTGCCAATTGCTACGTTTGCAGCCCACAACGCAACAAAGGCAAATCGTGGTGCTCGTGAAAAGACCGAGATCACTGACTGCAAAGCTCTTGTCAACACGGGGCACCTTGTAACACAAGCGGATCACACTTGCTCTGTGCCGGAGGTGCTTAAGTATAGTGAAAAATTGTTCTTGTGCATTATCTTTCTATTACTTTCTTTTTATAGAAACAAATCAACTAGCATTCCAACTATTACGAACAACATTAATTCACCATAAAATTGGAAAAATTCATGACGGGCCCTGGACAGCCAGTCGGACAGCTCGCCCTACCAGCGTCATTAGAGCAATTTACGTCCAATGGTTAGGGGTGGCTGAAAATTCAGCTGAATGGTGTGCTGCAATCGGCAGCGATGTACATTTTTAAAACCCTATAATTAATTCCACGCTTTACGCGGAGCACTTAGATGCGTCGATTAATGATCAGAAGAACCTACTCTACTGACTCAGTATGTTTGTACAAAATAAGTCAAAATCGTTTTAGGGTCCCTTAAGGGGCCGACATACACAGCTTCGCTGGTCATCCTTCTTCGCAGAGTGGAAGGGCACTTAACTTTTAAACTGGAAATGGTAAATGTGGGGCATAGCTAGGACAATCTAGAAAAGTCAGTATTAAGCTGCTACTAGCCGCGCCAGTAGCCAATTGAAGTACATGAGTGATGTCGCCGTTCTGACGTGTGTCATATCAACGTGCTGCGTGGCGTTATCATAATGGCACGAAACAAGCGACGCCACATTAGTGCCACTTTCAAAGGAAAAGTTATTTTAGCCACAAAGGCATCGTCAAACGTTTAAGCTGGAGGGCACTCCAGCATTGATGAGAAAAACATTTGTCGTTGAAGGTGGCAATGGCAGACGCTTTTTGCATGTGCCGCAATGAGGAGATGACAGCTCTAAGGAAGATATGGCGCGTTTATAGTCCGACGTTATGGATGCATGGGTGAGTGTTGCTCACCACCGGGAGCGTCGCAGCGCATTGGCTGTGTCTGGTTACGTTGGCTGCGCCACTGCATCAAACCATCGGACGAACTATAGATGCTGTTGTTCTTGCCGTGACGTAACGTGTGTTCGCGCTCACAAGCGATGACGTAGAATGAGCTCGGCATGTTCATATTGAATAAATGCTGTTTTCATTTTGTGAACGTGGTCCTCACTTTTTTGTTCAGCCTACATTCGAGATGTTTTTTTTTCTTTTTTTTTTCTAGCTTCAGACATTCAGGGGTCGGCTTAGAATCGGTCCCGGCCTAGATTCGAGTAAATATGGTAATGTACTGTATATACAGGAACCTAACGTGCTCCTTTTTTTGGCTGCGTACAGTCGAAACCGAATATTTTGATCTGGAAGAGGACTGTGAAATAGTGTGATGTGGCAACAATTTGGTATGTAAAAAATTATACGAAAATTTTCAAGAAAATTTTAGAGCTGTTCGTTATACACAATAATTTGTTATATCCGGGTTCGACTGTATTGACACATGAACTTGTTTATCCTTTACAAGTGAGCGTTTTTCACCGCCTCACAAATGTTATCGTTCAGCGCAGGACGCGCTGGCCTGTAACGGAATTTTCTCGAATGTTATTGATGATTCTGTTGTCAGCGAAGCTTGTGTAATCTGATTGCACGTGTAACGTGAATTGTGTAAAACTTTCTGGAAGATACCGATGATTACTCTGGAACCTTTGATGACTTGTGTATAAAAGCCGACGCGATTGACTGGCAGATCAGATTTCGATAATCGCCGACTGTGTTCGCCACTATTGCTGCGCTTTGAGTGTAGCTTGCTTTTGTGGGCACAAGTTCGCCCAGTGAAAAAGTTAGTTTTGTCATTCACAGTTTTACAGCTCTATTATTCATTGTCACTACTATGTGACAGTATCTCTAAATGTTTGCTCAACTGCCTTGTGTGCTTGGTATCTGTGGTCAAAGAACCGCAAATTGTGGCGACGTGCAGTCTTCATTATGAAAGCTCATTAAGAAAAAGTTTGCTTTCTGTGACGTTAAATTCTGTACATCTGATTTTTTTTTTCAGATCTCGAACATGGGGACATGCTATATTTTTCTTTTATAAATGGGGCACGGATTACATTCAGGTGCATGTTATTTTCAAATGCAATTTTGTTTTCCTAATTTTTTTGCCAGCAAAAAAATTGGGTGTGCATTATATTTGGGTGAACGATTGAATGGTGTAAAAATGGTAAATTCTCAAGCTTGAGCAAGAAGGGCGTCTAAATAGTAATGCTAGATTAGTAGGACAACACGAGACATGTTGGTCGTAAGATGCTTGGTAAGCCAGAAATCACAAAAATTGGGTGGTCCTTGCGCGTCAAGCCATCAAATGAGGTGCGACTTGGATTATGGCTTTTAGCCTGTCAAATTGATTGGTGCTTCAGTTAATCCAGGGGCGGTACTCTCGAATGATCGATTTCTGGGATACAATCACTTTCACAAGATTTTGCATGACTCGACACTGGCTGTGTCACCGGAGATAGCAAGCTTGCCAGATTGCCAGTAACTCTCTCAGCAATCTATGTAGATGCATCTGGGGCCAATTCACACAAAAATCGCATGAAAGCAGGCGTATCCCTGAAAGTCATCGTTTGAGGATGACAACCCACAAAGCAATCAGTATGGCCTCTGCAAATATGAGCCCAGTGGTTTTTTAAGCAGCTTCATCATCGATTCTGCACGCAAGTTCGATTTATTTTTGTTGTATTGTGGCTGCAGGGGTGTGCTGCCCTTCAGCCAGCGGAAGAAGCTCTGGGAGAAGGCAACCTCCCGTGCCAAGAAGCACAAGATGTCCAGCCACGCGTCTGAGATTGTGGCCGGGTCACAAGTGTGTATGCGCAATAGTCCCATGTACCATCCTGGTGCCCTGGCCTTCACCACTGCAGGCGGCTTGCCTAGGGTTGGCCAGCTCCTTTCGGCTGCCTGGAATCTGCCGGATACCTGTCAGTTCAAGATCCTCTGGTGAGTTCACCGCCCTTGTGTAACATAAATAAGCAGCAACTGTGCAGACACTAGCACCCTGTCACACTGCACCCAAACTGTGTTGGAGCATCATAGAGTTAGAAAAAAAATTAATGCACACTTCTTTTGGATAAAGAAGTGTGTTCAAATTTGTATGCCTGTTACAATTGTAACTGATTCTACTCAAAAAAAAAAAAAAACGAAACCGATTCTTAGTAAAAAAAAACGGCTCAATTCAAGGTACGTATAGCCAGAGTGCCATCGACCTTTTTATGCCTTGGTTTGACGTTGCCAATTTCCAGTTTGCTGTGCGTGTGGTATTTCTTATGCATTACAGTATATACCTACGTAATGAGAGCACTTCTTTCCCCAATATACCGAAACAAAGTTGGGGGGTGCATTCACTATGCAGGGTAAATTTCATGGAGACATTTTTAAAACAGCAAAAATTGCAGAGTAAGACTGTAATCATTTGGAACATACATAAAATAACTTATCTTTGCAGTAAAAAATACATGTGCAGTAGAAACTCGATTTAACGAAGTGATGACCACGCTCGAATCATTTCGTTAAATCGGGAAGTTCCTAAAATCGAGAAAGGAATTTTTCGGCCTTTCGAAATCTAACATTATAACGTAGCGACACGCAAAGGGTACTGCGGCATTATATTTGCCACTAATCCAGCCATCTGTCGCATAAACCATGAAATCATGAAAGCAACCATCACCCCTGCCGAGGCGGTGTTTAGTCAGCTGTTCCCTGCCTGGGCGCGGTGTGCGGCCTCGTCAAAATAAAGCAAGGGAAGTGACCATGGAATCTAGATATTTTAATGTGATAGCTTTAGAGCGCATGGTTGAAGGAGCCGTCTGTATCAAAATTAGAAAAATTATCGCTTTATTTACACATTTATTTCAGGAAAGAACTTCGTTGAATCGAGTTCGGCCAAGTTTGTTTCGTTAATTCGGGTTAATGATAACATAGAACCCTTTGGGTACCTGCTGGGGAATGTAAATTTCTTTGTTAGATCGAGAACTTCGTACAATCTGGTTTCGTTACATCGAGCTTTATCTGTTTACCATTTGCAAACCGTAAATTTACTCCGCATCAAAACCACCACATCTGCCATTCAGGTTACTGGCCACTTCATCCACATTGTAGTTCCACCATAGAATAAAGAACCAATGCGTCAGCCGCGCGAAGTTGGTGAGGCCTGGACCATTCGCGCGTGGTGAAACTGAACGCGCTCTCTGAACAGCGATCTCCTATCGCTCTCCAGCTTGTTCTCGCAGCCTCTTCCGGCCTTCTGCAGTTATTGGAAGCATCACGTTGAAGTGCGCACCTGTTTTGACAAGGACGCTATGTGCACCTCTTCCTCGACCATGCTACTCATCGGCATGCCAAAGTGTATTGGTGTCCCATCAGCGTTTCCATTTTGTGAGTAGATAAACTCTATGTCCTGCAGCAGGCGTATAACTTGACCTAAGGCTCATCACACACATGGAAAGCCAAGGTAACCAGAAAAAGCGAGCCACGGACTCGCGAATTCGACACTTTCCTCGACCATGCTACTCATCGGCATGCCAAAGTGTATTGGTGTCCCATCAGCGTTTCCATTTTGTGAGTAGATAAACTCTATGTCCTGCAGCAGGCGTATAACTTGACCTAAGGCTCATCACACACATGGAAAGCCAAGGTAACCAGAAAAAGCGAGCCACGGACTCGCGAATTCGACACTATGCCTGAATATGACCACTATGCCGATCAAGTGCCGGTTGCCCCTTCTTCACTTAGACTCTCCTGTGCGCAGCGCCCCGCCGCGCATCTTGCGTGCTCGCTCTTATTGCATCTGTGTAAAGTACGTAAACTGTGTATGTCAGTTTCACTTGTTCTCTCTCGAATCTGCGAGGTGCCTTTGCGCCGGCACTGGCAAAAAGGATTTGCTAAGCATTAAGTGTGCTTGCTTTAAACACATGTGCGCGAGTCCAAGATTCTAGTCTCTCTGAAAAAACTACAGCACGGCCGTTTGATCGTGGGACTGAACAGTAGCCAAATTTTAGGGTGCGTTCATTACGCGAGGAAAAAAAAAAAAAGAGATTTTTCGCAACTAATTTGGCGGTGCGTTCATTACGCGAGTGTGTTCATTACATGAGTAAATATGGTAGATGGAACAAATTACTTCCTGGGGTCGGTAGAGGGTGAAAAGGAGGTGTCATCAGACTCCAATAGCGATTGCCCGCTGAGATTCAGAGATGACTTTCTGTGGTCGATAGAGAGCGAAAAGGAGGTGTCGTCAGACTCCGATAGCTACTAGCTGCTAAGACTAATCTGTGTGCGTGTCTGTGTGCCCTTTTGTAAAGTTTCTTAAAGGTATTTCAACACAGTAAGCGCTGACTCAAGTTTCGTTGCTCAATATGCGCGGCAAAATTGGCACCAAATTTTTAACAAAATATATTTCAGCGCTATATAACTGTGCGTTACATCGGGGGTGCTGTAGAATTGTGCAAATACAGCAGTCGCACATTTACCACTCACATTTTTGGAGGCGGAATAGACTGCCATTAGCAGGACCCTAGAATCTGGACAGTTTGGAGATTTAACTTGAGGGGGCGGAAGCAATCTTTATTGCACGAGGTTCTCCTGGTAGCTGGGTCATTTATTCAATCCTTTGTTCACAGAACTTTACATGCATTGCTCGCCAGACAAGAAAACATCGCACACGAAATCAGTTGAAATGCCATTGGACATAGCGTGCTGAATACGCCAGTTCTCGTCTGCTCCATGAAGCTAAGCAGCATTGCGCTCGGTCATTACTTAGGAGTGAGAGATGAGTAAAAAAAAATTCAGTAAACACATTTGGATATGGATAGGGCTTTGTCTATGCATTTGCCAACATGCAAGGGTTAGGTTGCCATACGGCGGCTCAGATTCTGCTAAGGACCGCTATATAAGATGAGGGGTGAGTTTAGCGTGCTTTATTTCAAGCAAATATCGCGACTTATATTCCTGTTTATACGGTAGTTTATATTGGAACAGAATATACACAAACAACACAGGAAAAAATGGGGGGGGAGGGAGGTAATTATTTTTCACAATCAAAAGGGCATTTATTGCACCTTCTATCCAATGTTAGCTAGCTGAATTAAATGAACGTAACATGTGGATAGAACACACTGAGGAATTGAAAGGAAGTTTGACTCACCAATACTGAGTAAATATGTTTGCCCAATTCCAAACACCAATGCGGAAGTTGTTGGTGCAGTCATGCAAATGGAGACACATTGAAACGATAGGAAAGTTTGCTGCGGGTCATTCCCGCAGAGTGCACGGATGAGCTCGTAGTCAGGTTCTGTGCACGCCGCTGTCTTGCAGCCAAAGAGGAGGAAACAAGTTTCTCTTCCACCTTTGTATTCATGCTTATTAGGTGGCGCTACACTTTGAACACTGGTGCGATCTCCCATACTAGCACTGTGCCACCACACAGACTTCCACTACCACATGTGCTAGCAGAGAAGCCGGATTCCAAGAGATGCGAGAGTCATGTCGGGAATACGTCAAGGGACTTCTGAGTCTAGCATCTTCATAGGCTTAGTGTAATTATGTACTAATATCTACAATTGCGTGGGTGTGGCATATATGACAGTGATGCTTGTAACGCAGTACAGCTGCATTTCATTTGAAAAATCGTGGAGAGCATTATGTGGTGCTGGAATTCGTGTTGGGAATGCTTATTGGTTCCATGCAGCATGTGACACTGCCCTGAAGATGGCTTGATAATTGGCCCTGTCTGAAAATCTTGGCTTTTGGAAATGTTTTTTTCACTGATGGGCCATGCCTATACGCAGTGCGAGAATGCGAGAGAGGAATGTCGATAGTGGGCAAAAGCAACATATTGACTGTTCTGGCCTCCACATGTTGTTACAATAGTGATGTCTTGACTATTTTAGCCCTGGCATACTTGGAAGTACACATATCTAGCTACTCATACGCTGGATGTAAAACATTTTGAAAAACTATGAAAGAAGTGAACCTGCTACATGATGACATACTGATACTGAGAACAAACACATCACACAACTCAGTTTACTGAAACACCTTACATATATTATTCAAACTTGCAGCACAGGGTTTGATCAGAAGTGTTTCAAGAAAGAGTGTGACGCTATGTAAATGTGATTACAGTAAAACCTTGTTAATTCGATGTCAGCCGTACCATGAAAAATCTCAAGTTCAGCAGACTTTCGAGTTAACTGGAAAGGCCAAAAAAATCCCTGAAAAGGAAGGGCAGTAGTGTGTGACACAAGCATGTCACATTTATTTTCCGTTTACCATAGCTACTCGAAGTAATCATTGATGTGGGATTGCTTGTTACAGTGGTTCACTGTACTAAGTTCGTTTGGAATTTTGCACAGTAGTACGGTTGGTCGGAGCAGCGGCTCTCTCAGATCCGATCTGGAAGGCCATGCATTTGCTTAGTGATAGAAGTAATTGCAGTAGCCGGAAATAACGTCAGGACCGCCATGTTTTTGAAAGTACTAAACATATGGGAAGCTGGAAGTGTGTCCGAGCAGGCTGGTCTCCGAGGCCATAACTGAAAACTACAAATTATTTGGTATAGTTTGCATTGCAAATTATGGCACTGCATGAAATCTTTGAATTAACCTAATTTTCAAATAATCTGAGGTTATCGAGGTTTTACTGTATTTTCGTCATTGCTTTTGCTTTTGATGCACTATGTTGGCATGTACTGTTGTGCACACAGTATTTGAGCCGTTAGAGGGCCTCTCACCAGGTTCGGGAGAAGGCAGGGAAGGAACACTGCTTGCGGTTGCTAGTCGAGGCAAAGGTGGAGGTAGTCTCTGTTGACAGTGATGCTTGCCTTCTGGCAGCATGGGAACAGGACAATTCCATTTCTCTTCCAATAAGTAACTGATTAGAAACATTTTTCGTAAGATGTTCCCTAGACAGCGTTTTACAGCTTCCAGCGAAAATTTGCAGTTGGGCCCTTTATAGTCTGCTATGATTTTTGGCATTGTGCATTGGTGTTGACAAGCCATGTGCATGGGTGTTTATGTTGTGTTCTATGTGTCTGCCTGCAGTGAGAAGAAAGCTGAGACATCTGACAGCTCTGGGGCGGGAAGCAGTGGTAGTGGCGGAGGCGGCAGTAGCAGCAGCAAGGTGGCGTCTTCCAGCTCGGAGACCAAGTCCTCGGACAGGACCGAGATGCCACCACCTCCATCGCCAGCCTCGTCAACGTGTAGCGAGCCAGCACACAGCCCCCTGCCACACAAGCGCAAGCATAAGGCCAGCACGTCATCGTTGGACGCGGCTTCTGAACGCCGAGATGAAGAGGAGTGGCATTTGCGTGACGTTGTCTTCGTGGAGGATGTGAAGAACATTCCTGTGGGGCGAGTCATCAAGGTGAGTCTCCTCTGAGCCTTTTTCATAGGAGGTAGTGCCACGCTGTGGATGTGAAAAACAATGCCACATGGATTCGTCAGGGAGCATTTAGTAGCATCCTGAATATGTGTAAAGTGCCGTATTTACTTGTATAATGATCACACTCGTGTAATGATTGCACTCCTGAATTTTGTCGTGAACGTTCAATTTTTTTTCTTTCTCGTGCAATGATCACACCCCGAATTTGCCGCAGCGATATGTCGTGTGCCAAGTCTAGCTAATGATGATCGCGCTTACTATCTGTCAAATGCTACGCAAACGACTCTTAAGACATACCAAGCGATCTGCAAGCACCAAACATTCTTAAGCAGATGCCCGATTTTATTCCTTTCATCACTTTCCACACTTCCATGAAAAAAAGAAAGCTACAACCAAACTTGCCTTGGCTTTATTATTTGTAGGTTTTATAATGGTTGTGGTCAACAACAACATAAAAGGCGCCTTTCGATTCTTCTCGTCTGCACTCATGCGCACATAACAAATGGCGAGCGGCAACGATAGTAGCCACGTTTACACTGATACGTTAGAAGTGTACCCTATTCATATGCCGATGCTTGTAACACAGATAAGATATTCCCCCACTCTTCGCGGAAACGTGCCGTACTAGGGTAGTAGTGAAGACAAATGCCGCAATTTCCACAGCATATCTGCCATGTGTTTCTATGTCACTGGCAGCTAAACACGCCCATCTCCGTTTCTGACCCCTCAAAGTGGACATGGCTATGTTATTGCCACAGACTTGCCAATATTAACGATATTATTCATTACTAGAGAGTTTTAGCAGAGCGCTTATGGTCCGCTCCGCTCAGACCGGCCTATCACAACTATTTGCACGCAGCCGCTCAGCAAAACGCTACCGGGAGCACTGACGCGCGTGCGCACAGCAGACATAGCGGCAGTGGAATGTGGGACGCTGACCACGTTCCGCTAGGAACCTGATTTAGCGGTGCGTCAGGAAGCGTGTAGTTGCTTTCGTAATCGTTTTACCGCCAAGCTGAGAGCACATCAGTGGCGTCTCTGGGAGACGCGCTTGTTAGATAAGCGAAATCAATGCATTCTATGCAGCCACCGGTGCGCGTGAAAGGTGTGCGGAGCGGAGCGCAAGCAAGCGCTCTGCTAAAACTGTCTACTCATACAAAAGAAACTGTTTTAATGTGTGCAATGTAAAAAAAAATCTCGTTCGGCGTGTTCGGGTTGCTCCGCCGGCTGCCATTTTTGTTTTGGGGTCCTGCACTGTCACAGTGGCAGCCGGCTGTTTGTTGACCTGTTGTCATCTCGCAACAAATGCGGGATGAACATTTTTTTTTCGTTTTCGCGGAAAATTTAATTTGCGGAAATTGTTTTGACAAAAATGTGCTATCAGTAGGTATGGTACACGATAGTACCATGTCATGTCACTAGAAAGTCAGTTCACAGCCACTCCTGCCACAGTTGCTTTCCATTGCTTTTCTTCTATGTGCAATGGGTTTGTGTTGTGTGAATGAGCTGGAAGTCCTTTGCTGTGGTGTGGGCCCCACCTAATACAGTAAAACCTCGTTAATTCTCCTTTAGCAATTCGAAAAATTGCAAAATTTGAACTCGTCCTCTGGGCCCAGCAGGCGTATTCATTATTCAATGTAATCAAACTCGCATTCATTCAGGTGCACGTGGCTGCACATAGGTTCATTTGGACAACTCTCGGAGCTTGGTGAGTGCAGAGCACCGCCAATATATGACGCAAGAAAGCAAGAATGACGCTAGCGTCCACTCAGAATGAAGTGGTGCTGTCTGTACAGTCGTTGACCGATTTTCCAGACTCCAAAAATTTGGACATGCCCGATTAATCGGTCAGCCTCGCGGCACCGCCATTCTCCCCATAGACCATAATGTATAACAACTGCCGAAAGTTCGGACACCTTGCAACCTCTCGTCTGATTTTTCGGACACTCCTTGAGCCAACTCGGTCGAGAGCACCATGCACCGACTCTGACCGGTGCATGGTTCGACTTGCTGAACGCCATTTTTGTTTTGAATGGAGCTTCCTTGCTGCCCCACGAAGTGGCGCTACTGGAAATCCCCGCTCATCATCATCGTTTCTGCCTGGTTAGATAGAGTGGCTCTGCAGCAGTTCCGGTTTCAGCTTAGTAAGCCATGTCAAGACAATCCAGCAGCTGATTTGTTTCTTCGCGCACGATGCTGCGAGCAGGCCGCGTTTTTCGTTTGTGCGACTGGTGTCGGCACTGTGGTGTTTGTGTGCTGTGTCGAGGTTTCGGTGATCCAACGCGGCATACGTAAACATCGCGTCAAGGGTCCAATGGCGCCGACAGTGCCCGCGCAGACTGCGCTGGGGGATGCCGGCAAGCGGGTGCCGGGAGGCCTAAGACTTGTCGCCTTCCGATGTGCTCCCTACTGATGCGGAAAATGTTCTGCCGAGACCTGCGCAGTGGTTGCATTGCGATTCCGGACACCGTCTCATTTGACAGTTTCATAGGTGCTGACACTGCTGTATTGACATGCGCAGAACTCGACGACGGGAAGATCATTCGTCAGGTTTCTGCTGCATTGCTGGACGATGACTCCGAGTCGGAAGATGACGCACCATGTGCTACGCTGCCGTCGCATGCGGAGCGTGTACAAGCAGTGACTGCTTTCAGCCGCTAATAGTGACCGTGCGACCCTGTCCAAGATTCAGGCTTATCTGATTGCGCGTAAACGGAACAGCGTGCAACGGCGCATTCACGATTTCTTCCAAGCCTACTGCCGAGCCCGAATAAGTGCGTGGAAATAAAGGATTTAATTTTTTTTTCTTAATCTGCTTTTTGCGGACACCTGTTTATTCGGACATTTTCGCAGTCCCCGTGAAGTCCGAATAAACGGTCGGCGACTGTATTGCAATAGTCATCAGCAAAAATCATGCATAAATGAAAGCAACGCCGGAACACTTCATGACTATTTGTACCTTTAACTCTTCCGTTACCACGAGAAAACGGTCATTCTTTTATCGGTCTAGGAAAAATTTATTTACCACTTCAAATAATATTCCAGCACACATTGAAGCATACCATATTGTATATAATGAAGTGCTCTTTCCAGAAAGATACGTTGCATAAAAGAAAAAATTATTAGGTAACACATGAAAATTCTAAAAGTTGCCATTTTTGCTGCCAGCTGATAAAAATGACAATGAAAAAATATGATATCTACAAGAACATTAATAACAAAGGAAATTCAGAATATACATTTCAAACATAAATAATCCAGGAATAGAGTCTGAAAAATTAAATGCTCAGTACACTGCCGTTCTTTGGATACAGAAAAGAAACTAAGACCAGAAACTGCTTTATTGCTCGTGCCATGCAGTGAAGCAGTTCCTGGATTTTGTGAATCATAGATGCATTCTTCATTTTTCCCACAGCACGGCTGTTTTTTGTTCAGATTTGCGGTTCTCATAACACATTTTGCAGTTCTGCTTTTTTTCGGCATCTTCTGAAGATGGTCTGATGAGAAGTCCAAGGAATGTACTTCACCAGTTCGTCGGGAGTCATGCACCTCTTTCCGGGACCGATCGCTCTCATCGTAGCAGCATAACTACAGAATTATACATCCAAGCATATCTGTTTGCATTTTTGCAGACTGCCTTTATCACCTCTGCAGTGAAGAAGAGCAGAAAGAAATCCCAGGCTGTTGTAAAACAGTCTTGCGCTCCTCCGTAGTGCTGGGCCGCAATGTGCAACGGGTGGCCTTCTTAGCGTGAACGGGAGTTTCCTTACTGCCGATGGCAGCACGTTATGGCCAAGCGAAGTATGCACCCTTAATATAATCAGTAGAGCACTCTGGTTGCGCAGAAAGATTGGCAGATAGGCACGCAAAAGGAAGGAGACTGCTCACGGCCGTAAATGAAACTCCAGCAAGCAGCTGCGGATGTCCCAGGCTGACTCAAAACCTTGTCGCTGTCTGCTTTTCTAGATTGCTTTTCTGTCATCTTCGGAATCATAACTCGATTCCTCGTCACTAAATTTAAGTGTGGGTGCAGCATAGTTTCAAGTGGGATGCTTTTCTTGCGACGCAGCCGTATGGGACGACGCCATGGGAGTAAGTTTCGATAACTGCAGTAGCTCTAAAATCTCTTGCCAGGACTTTACGAAAGAAACAAAATCTAAACTCTTGGAAACTAGTTGAAAATGCCAGGTCCACATGTTGGACATGCGGCAGATCTTCAGAAAAAACACTTTAGTGGAATAAAACAACTCAAACTCCAAACCAAAACTCACTAGTGAACGGCTGGCATGATTTTCGAGTAATTATCACCACTCAGCACTGTTGGATGGCAAAGCCGGTGATAAAATTTTATTCTTGACTTTCTAAGAGTCATTTAATTACAAAATTTTGATGTTGGTGCAGCCTAACCATGGGCGGCATGCTTTCTTCTCGAGCATGGCAGAGGGTGACAGCCACGCCCCTTTTCGCTACTACATAGGCACATTAGTTCTCAAAAAGGTCTGTCAAAAATCACAACTTTGCCAGAGAGGGAAAATTTTAACTGATTCTGAGAGTGCCTGTACTAACTACTGGGTGGCCTTAAGTGGATGAGAAACAGCTCCAAGATGTCGAAGTCGGCAACTTAAAGCATTAATCACCACTGATCGATTTGAATAGGCGTGGTAACGAAAGAGTTAAAACCTTTATTCCTGCTTTTATTGCCACCCATAAGCGTTCATTGGCCATATATATTCACAGCTGCATAGTCGCCATCTGTGATTGTATCGATCGCCATCACAGTTTCGTCCACAGCGGCTGTGGCAAACAGTAGTTTCGTTTTGAATCGGTTCGTGTGTCAGCCAAGTGCCTTCATAACTGCGTAGTTGCTGTCCATGATTGTGTCTATAGTGACTGCAATTTCTTAATCAGTGGTTTCAGTAAGCAATAGTTTCATTGACTAGGTGAGTACTTTGGTTGCAGGAAACAGTTGCTTCATTATGACTGTGCAAAGCTGTCGAATATGAAAAGCACCGGCTACATCACGATTTGCAGACAATCTGTGGGTGACTAGCGGTGGAAAAATATTCTGGAAGTGCATGCGGTAGTAAAAATCGTGTCTCATATCAAGGCATGCGCTGCAGTCACACTGCGAATGAAGTCACGAGATGAATAAAGGGAAAATCAGATATCCGCCCTTTCGTAGCCATTGCTACAAAGGAAACCCATACGGGCTCCTCGAAAGAAAAGCCTCATAGTTGAAGAAAAATCCGTCCTGCTCCGGGACTCGAACCCGGGACCACCGCCTTTCGGGGGCAGCCGCTCTACCATCTGAGCTAACCAGGCAGCTAGCAGATGCCAGGGCGAAGTCGAATTTGTCGACAACACGAAGCAAAGGCAAGAGTTTGACGTAGTAGTTCTGGCGGAAACCCGCAAGGTGGAGAGAAGTAATGAATAAAGGGAAAATCGGACATCCAGCCGTTCGTAGCAATGAGGGAAAATCAGACATCCACCCGTTCGTAGCAATTGCGAACGGGTGGATGTCTGATTTTCCCTTTATTCATTACTTCTCTCCACCTTGCGGGTTTCCGCAGAACTACTATGTCAAGTCACGAGATGACAAGAATTGCAGCTTCTGCACAGCTTTTGTGCCAGAAAGCAACAGGATTTGCTCATTGATTCAATAAATAAAACCTTGTTGACATAGTAAGCATTTGTTTATTGTTTTCTTTACACCCTTAAGAATTCGACAATTCTGTTCATTCGGATGTTTTTTTGACGGTTCCGTGAAATTCGAATTGAGGACGTTTTACTGTAGTGTAGTGAGTTATTTAGGGAGTCGCGTTGGTTATGGGCACAATCGTGTAGCTAAGGTAACTTGGCCATAATTTGCCCACTTGGCTTATTCCAGGTGTGCTTTATTTTTACTAGCACTATAGATTAAGTGACATGCACGAGCAATTGTTTTGGAGTTTGGCATAGACCATGCATTCCACATAGGTTCCTGAGTGGTTCATTAAGCATGCAAGGGGCCATTTGTGCGGCCACTTGTAAGGTTCAGATAGACGGCCACATTTGGATTTGCAGGTTCATTTCTGTTTACTTCTGCTGGTTCTACTGGACACATACAAGTCACTTTGTGGTAGAGTTATGGAAGATAGCGCGATAGTTGTCTAGATGTGTCTGGTGTTGAGATTGCTGTGCGGAGTAGATTCTGTCTGCATTGACTTTGCCTGACTTTTAACAATTTTTTTTTTGTGTGTGTGTGGGTGGTCATTGTTTGATGATTCCAACCTACTCTGTTGTTTTCCTCCAGGTGGACGGTGCCTATGTGGCAGTGCGCTTTGGTCGTGAGAGTGGGCCTGGAGAGGATCCTCTGGCTGAATGTCGGCTGCTGCGTCGGGATGAGCTGCAGCCTGTGAGGGGATCGGCCACGCCCCGCCTTCCCGACTGTTTGCAGCGCATGCCCCGACGTGTCTGCCTGCCTGATGGAGTGCAGCTGCTGGCCATGGCTATCGACTCCCAAGGTGTGAACTGCTGCGGCTGTATGTGTGCCTCCAAAGCTGTGCTGTCTGGCTGGAATGAAAGTTATTGAAGGAATGAGGTGGAAACACTTCCATAAGTTATTACTTCTTCCTAGTGAGACTTCGGCGCCTATTGTGTTATACACATAATGAGTGCTCTCTTTGCATTGGACATAAAAAATTTGGCAGCTTTTAAGGCCACCTTGTCCAGATTTTATGGTATCTGTCCACATGCTTTCATAATTATGTTTTTCTAGGCAAGAGTTGTTGGTAAAAAAAATTCTTAATCTCTGCCCAGGATTCAGTGCTTGGTTGCAACGTATGAGCTATTGTGGTGTCACCATCATTTCAGGCTGCTGCTGTTATGCCAGCTGTCAGTGTTTCGGATCGTGACCCGCATTTCTTTTTTTTAAACAAGAAACCCTTTTGATAATTCTAAAGCTAGCTTTTTATGAGGCAGTTTGCTAAGGTATTGGTGGCAGTCATTTTTGTAATCTGTACATATGAGCACTGTTAATTTGTCTTATTACATAAGAAATGTAGGCGTAGCTCTCATAATGAAACCCCGTGCATGAGAAACAAGCCCCAGCATGTGCAGCTAGCACTTTGTGTTCATTTGAACCATGACTGGTGCCCCCATTAGTTGGGCAGATAAGCTGTGCAAGGGAGCAAACTTACGAATTTGGAAAAGGGTCTGTTAGTCGCACTACCAACCTTGGTGCTGTTGGCTGTTTACTTGGTTCATCCAATATTGATACCTTCCTGCAGTGCAAATGCCTGACCCGCTCAACAGTGTGCACACGAAAGGGTTGAGTCAGGTATTCAGGGGGAGAGGAAAAACAGCTCCGAGTTGACGACATTGCATCTTGATGTTTGAGTGCTCTTGCGTGGCCTAATTTGGTGTGGAATGGCTACAATTTCTTGTAACATCTGCAATTCCATATAATTAAATATTTGTTTTGCACATTTGGTGCTACAACCTTGTAAATTCAAATGATAGTCAGTTTGACTTATTACCGGGGATCTCATTTTTTATTGACAATGGACGTCTAGGGTACATGCTGAATCGGCTCGTGTTTTTGCATGTTATGCGAGCGAACATTTGTTAGCCCGGTCACAGCAGCCACATTTCAATGCAGGTGAAATGTAAAAAACACCTATGTACTTAGATTTAGGTGCACGTTAAGGAACTCCAGGTTGTCCAAATTTCCGGAGTCCCCCACTATGGTGTGCCTCATTATCAGGTTGTGGCTTTGGCACCTAAAACCTCATAATTTAAATTTCTGCGCCTACAGGATGTGGTGAGAACACAACAGCTGCGTGTATAAAAATCCATCTCCCAGTTACGAAGTCAAGAAGAATATGTGCTTCCATTTCCATATTTGCCAGTGTTTCCAAGATTCAGCCTCACAGGGATGCTATCACTGTGCCAATTGTGCCAAACTGCACTGTGAGGCAAACTTTGCTCCATTCTGCTACACTTCCGCAAAATATAGGAAGTCTGCACCGAAAGGGTCACTTGCACTTAAAAAAAACGGAACTGTGCCCTCAAGCACCGTTTTACCGTACCATCTAAAGTGGCATGGCGTGGACTAGCTGCTGCATTTGCTCCGCGGAGGGCTGAGTCAAGTGATCATATTGACGTTTCTTCCATGTGTTGCTGTATATATTCAATACCTTCCACCCTGACACATGTGAGTTGCTTAGGCAATGGGACAACCTCGACTTTCTGGTGGCAGCAAGCAAACGCACTGGCCCCGAGCCAGACCCCGTGCTCCTGTATGACCAGTTCTTACGTAAAACGGTGACCGAAGTTTCGGACGCTGTATGATGCCACTCAATTTTTCGAACGTAATGCGCACTTTGGCACTGACATAGAGGTCGTGAACAACTTTTCCGCCCTTCAATATGTCGCCTATTCCACACTTTTCTTGGCGTGGCGATTCCATGGACTAAATGGCGAAAGCTCGCGTGTATAGGCAGAATGCTCTGAACTGAATTTGCTGATGACAGCCTAATCTGACAGCGTTACATGTGCACAGTCAAAGGTCATGCTTGTATATCTTCACTTCTCGACATTGCGCAATGCCCATCGAGCTGCGTGACTAACAAAAGCTAACCGCTCCTGCAGTGTAGACCATCGCAGTATTTCAAATAGGTGGTCTATTTGAATGAATCGCAGCACACGGAAAAATAAGTAAATATTTCATACTGCTGGCACTACCTTTTTTTCAGATGAGGGCTCCAGCTTAAAGGATACATGGATAGGAGTGAGATCACGCTTACAGTTTTCAAAATGCTTCTGAATTCTGCATGCAACATGTCCAAGGGCTTCTGTGCTTTACCACCAATTTGTTGCAGTCCACAGTAAGGACCGCAATAAAAAAAAGAGAAATGGGGCGGGGTTCATTTTTAGTGTCTGAATTCATGAAACAGTGACCACTTACTGCTTTCGCATGTGCTGCCTACTGTAAAAGTCCCATATAATATAGTTTGCAATCGCTTTCATAAACCTGCACTGAAAGTCCATTTTACTGCTGCGAAATGTATTTTTGGCTGCTCCAAAAGGTGCTCTGAAATAAACTAATTCTATTTATGATTGTGCCACGATTATCAGGTAATCATTTGCAAACACTGTTCTGATTCCTTGTGATCTTAAAACACATTTTTCTCCTTAATCAGGTATCCATGCTGTGGTAAAAAATGGTGGCCAGCTGAGCTACATGGTGTACAACATAGTGACTGGACGTGCTGAGCAGGACAGCCCGTTCCCCACCTACCTGCAGTCATTCCTTGGCTTGGACCAACGTCAGATTTCCTTGTCCATCAGTGGAGAGGTGGGTCTCAAATGCTTAAATGTTAATCTAGGTTTGGCACGCATGCTTAATATGTGCCGGAGATGTGCGTGAATGATGTATTCATTATACAGTTAAACCTCGATATAACAAAGTCAGTAAAATCAGCACCTCGTTATAACAAAATTTTATTATATTTAGATTCAACCTTTTATGCAAGTAAGTACAGTCGCCAGTGGATTTTGCTTACACAGAAGGGGTCACAAGGATTTTAAAGAGATGCTAAAGATCAACGCTGAATTTAGACTGGTAAAAGAAGTATTCTTTCAAGACTATTTTTACTCGGGGCTCTGCATGCATCATTTATAGCCTCTTTGGCATTCCGTGCAGTGTGGTCGCAATCGAAGCCATGGTTACCTTTCCCTATGGGAGCTGTGGTCACGCGCAGACCTAAAACATTGGCTTCCGACGGTCGCACTACATGGTTTGTTTTCATTGTAGGGCATTACCATGAGAAGCCAACATTGCTTATATACCTGCCTGTCGGGCTACAAGCTCACATCATTAAAAAAGCCGCAATAATTAGATGCCTTACACTGTTCTGTATAGGCATGTTGGAAATTGTACGTTAAGTAAGCTTTGTATGGCCCCGTGCAGCTATACAGTGCGTTATTACCCCTCCTCCTTAAAAAAAAAAAAAAAAGAGTTGCTTGCTCTCGTTGTCCCTGCTCTGTCAAGTTAAGTAAAATAATGGATCTAAAGCTTACTTGCCTGTGTATTTTTGTTCATTTTTGAAAGAAATAACAAAGACTATTAGTTCTGAGCAAATAAGTAATGTCTTTATGCAATATAAGTGAGCAATCACAATTAACATTTCACAACCTTTTCCTGTATGTAACTTCTACATGAATTTGTGAATTTAAGCTGAAATATTTAGAGGGCCAATAAATAAATGAGTAAAGCCCTGAGCCAATATGCATTCTCACTTGGATAGCCATGGCAATAATGCAAAGAATACAAATATAATTTGTGTAAAAGAACTCTTACCCTTCCTTACGCCAGCTAAAAGCAAACAAATGAGTACGTAGTACCAACACACTGATCAGAACTATGCACACAGCGGGTGACATTTCTAGTGAGATGAGTGGAGATATGGGACAAATGTAGCATATACAGCATTTCATTACAATATACAGTTAAACCACAATATAATGAAATTCTAGATACAGTCAAACCCGACTATATTGAACCAGTTTACATCGAATTATTTTATATATCGAACAGTTTCTGAACACGGTATAGTTACAATGAGTATATATAGCAAAAATTACGCTTACATCGAACAAAAATAGCAGCGACTCCCGATATATCAACCGTCAAGCGGCGGAGGAGTGCCCCCAGAAGTTGGCTTTCCCTCGCGGTGGTAGGGAAACGTGGCGGCACGGCTCCATCCAACCGTTCTCCCTATCCTGACCGCGCTGCCTCGAGCGAGGCATCGACATCCCCCTGGAAAAAAATTATCCTGTCCCGCCCGCAGCACTTGCTCAGACAGCCAATTAGAGGCTCTTTTGCTCTCGTCATGCAAGATGGTCGAGTGGTCTCGCTGCTTTTCAGATTCATTGTGTTTGCATCTCGTGGGGCTTCTCCCACAGTGTTGCCATGATGAAGCCATGGTCGTGAAGCTCGAAATCATAAATCAGGTCGAATGCGGTGAGAAGTCGGATGTCCCTGCTGCGTGCAAGATTCCGAGGAGCACTCTCAGCACGATCTTGAATAAGGGGAAGATTTGCTAAAGCCGCCAAACTCGCAACCCGGTGCCCACGGCACCCGACACGTATGCACCTCTGTGTTCACGTGGTTCATCCGAAATTGCTTCAGATGTGCCAGCCTCTGCGTGCTCGTTGATGACTGTTAATTCTGATAAATGTGACGAAGCCATTGCCGCCAAATCTTTAGCAGGCTTATATCGAATTATGCTCTATATCGAATTGATCGGCTTTTTTAGGAGTGAGTTCGATATAGCCAGGTTCGACTCTATAACTTAGTTTTTATAACGTATTGTCCATAGAACATCATGTATTTAGAACCTCAATATAATAAAGTATGTTTGTATACGATTTCATTACAATGGAAACACTGGATAACAAAATCCCACTAGAACGAAATATTTTCGTATCTCCGGCGAACGCCCATAGGATTCAATGCATTTCGTACTTCTCGACAACGAAATGTCGCTGTTCCACAATCTTACACCAATAAAATTTGCTGGAAATTAAACCCGCCTATTACCTACTTGCACAAGGCCAGCAGGCTCCAAAATGTGCACATGCGCTGGAAACACGTCATAACCACCATCTTGTTTGTTGAACGCCCGTTTGAAGTGGCACGTATATTGCTACCGACATGCGACAATGGTTTTTGCACACCTAGTGCAATGTGTAGTGTGCACCTCGGTGAGAAAAATGCAGCAAAAGGAAGAAAATACACGTCCCACCTACGTGGAATTGTTCTTGGTGCTTAAGAATTGCAGTCACAACATGGAGTGCAATGTATCAGGCCGTGATTGAGCTATTGTCTAGGAATGCGCATTCCTTGCTTCAAGAACTATGGTTTCAATTAAGATTGATGTTATTTTATGTTTGAAATCTTGTTCTTTGTTAACACATTGTTGTTCCATAATCACCGACACACAAGCTGTTGCTGTTTTAGGTAGAAGTGTTCCACACGTGTTTAATTAATGCGCTATACTGAAGAAGGGCGGTGATACATTGTAAAAGAATATCGCAGTGCACCTGTTTGTATTTCATCTAATAGATGAAAAATCTGGATTACCCTTGAACGACCCTTGTATAAGGGTAATATTTAAAGCACGTAATGAGGTCTCTTACAGAGTGGTAAATATTTTTTTCTTAATTGCACATTGATTTTATGCAGAATGAAGCGTTGACATTGCTGCGCGATGGAAACAGCACCATCTACCCTCTAGCCAAGGACTGTGTCGAGAGCATTCGTGACCCCCAGTGGCTGGACTTGCCTCCTGTACGGGCCCTGGGCTTGGGTGTACACCCACTCAAGGATGCTGCAGCCAACCAGAAGAACCAGATTGGCATTGTTGTCCTCGCGCTGGAGGTGGGAGGCCTTTCCTTGGCTGGTTTGTCAGATGTATAGTCACTCCTTGTGGAATGTTTCACAGAAAATGTTACCTTAAGTGCCATGTTTAAAGGGGTACAAATCAACCCCTCAGGCTTGGTGAAAAACATTGTCTGCGGATAGCATACCCTGCTGTGAACATCTCAGCCAAGTTTTGCAGTCGTGCGCGGTGTGTGGAGCTCGTAAGTGGAGCACGAAGTCTCCTTTCTCTGAAATGCTCTCATTCCAACAGAAGCCTGCTCCTCAGTCTTTTCCGGACGCTTAATTTTGCAATGTACAGTCTAACCCAACTGTATCGAACCCTTTTGCATCGAATTATGCTGTGTATCGAACAACTTCTGAACACAGTATAGTTGCAATGAACACATATAGCAAAAATTACGCTTACATTAAACAAAAATAGCAGCGACTCCCAATATATCAAATGTCAAGCAGTGCAAAAGTGCCCCCAGAAGTTGGCTTTCCCTCGTGGCAGCAAGAAAATCCGGCAGCACAGCTTCATCCATCTGCTCTGCCTACCGTGACTGCACTGCGTTGTGCGAGCTGTGGACACCCCTATGCAAAGAGTTATCCTGGCCTGCCTGCAGCGCTTGCTCAGACAGCCAATCAGAGGCTCTTGTGCTCTCGTCGTGCAAGTACGAGTTGTCTCGCTACTTTTTTCATTTATTGTGTTTGCACCTTGGGAGCCTTCTCTCGCAGTGTTGCCATGGTGGTTAGCGTGAAGTGGCAGAATTTGCCTTTTGCCATGAAGCTTGAAATCGTACATCGAGTCAAACGCGGTGTGAAGTTGGATGTCCCCACAGCATACAGGATTGTAAGGAGCACTCTTAGCCCCATCTTGAAGAATATTGGGGAGATTAGGGCTGAAGCAGTGTGGGGTTCTCACCCGTGCTCTTGGGACAAAGGAACGACAACACAGTAGTGCAAACAATCACAAGGGCATTTATTGCACCTTTCATAGACTAATGCCTGCTAGCCGAGTTGTTCTCCACAAAACATGCCAATGGGCGTGCAACAAATCGCACAAGTCCGACTCGCCGCGACCGGATAGCGAGCGAATATGTTTGCACCACGCTGGGCACCAACCCTAGTCATTCGTGCGTACGGTCACGCAAACGGTGGCGCGTTTGAACGAGGCCTCGCGAGACGGTCTCTCAGAGGCATGGATCGGCACACGCGCGGAACGTCCGCGCGACTGGCCAACCCCGAACCAAAGAGGAAGAGCCTTCTCCTTTTTGCGCCCAAGTAACCCCGCTGTTAGGTGGCGTTAGCAGAGCCACACTTGCGCCATCTCTCGCAATGCGCTTCAGCCACACCGACTGCCGCGGGCACCAGTCCACACGGCGTAGCCGGATTGCAGGAGACGGGAGCTCTGCGGGAAAACAACATATCAGGGGACGCGTGAGAGTCGCGCATCCCCACATCCAATTGAATTTTTTACTGTCCTAATTTTTGTTTTGTTTGTGTGGTTATTTTAGTTAATGCTTGCGCATTTGTGCACTTATGTTTGCATTGCGTCTACAGTTGTAGATAACATTGCATGGTTTCATGCAGGCACAAACTCTGATGTCATCAATTCTCAGAGGAGACGTTGAAACTGTGCGTCAGACACTGTACAGCCTGGAGAACACGTCTGGTAAGTTTGAATCATCCACAGAAAGGCATATATTATTGGGCAAACGACGAATGCATTCACTTGAATTGCTTTTCTTGCCTGTGTGGGTGTGCTTGCGTGTTTTCATATTTATAAAGCATCTTGTTTTGTGTTCAAAACCATGCTTTTTTTTTCTCTTCCCAGAGGCTCCCCTTTTCTCCCATTACATCATTCTGTTTATGCAAGTACAATATTTGAGTTGTATAATAGCCCGTTTTAACTTCTGTGTTCTAGATACAGAAGCCGGTCGTGCAACACTCAACAGTATCCTCAACGAAAGATGGGATGGCAACCGCAACATACTTCATGCTGCTGTCTCAACCTGCTTTCCAACATCTAATAAGGAGAACGAATCTGGAGGTAAACGTCACGTTTGGGACTTGGGTCGGGCTGTTGTAGTGGTGTCCCTTGCTGTATAGTATTGGCATGTGTCTTTTAATAACGATAGCTTCTTGGACATATATTTTTTTGGAGATATTTGCAGTGTGCATGAACACTTTAGATTCTTTAGATTTATCGATGTTCTTACCTTTCAGAAAACTCATCTGGTAACATGGACTCCTTGGATCTCCTCTCATCCTCTTCAAGCATAGCTGTTTTATCAGGCCGCAAGTAAGTGGACGATGCACTGAGCACACAGATGTGAAACAAAATCATAACAGGCGGCCTTTTTTTTTTAGTTCTTTTTAACTATTTATATCACCGCTTAAAGGTAATAACCATAATGTTAGTACAATGGTTATTGCTTTAAGTATGAACCGACCAGCCCAAGAACAAGTTCCTTTAAACCATCATTCTTCAACACGGGCCCTTTTCTGTGTTCCTCACCTTTCTGTCGTATCGAACAGTTTGGGTGATGTTCGTCCCATCACCTTTCTTTTGCCTGTCGTTAAACCGCTACAGTTATTGCTTTAAGGATGAACAAATGAGCCCAAGAATGAGTTCTGCTATACTGCTTAAAAGCTGTGAATGCAGCTATGCTTGTGCGAAATCAGTCTTAAAGTTCAAAATGAAATCAGTCAATTGTAAGTACTTAGTAATTTTGAAGTGAATAGTTCGAATAGATGCGAGATTTGCATAGAATATGAATATCAAATAGCATGATGTTCGTTGGAATATTAGGAAATACTGAATATTCTAACAAACTTAAGTGCTGCACCTGCATTAGTTTCTACCTCGATAAACAGACAGCTCTAGGTTGAAATGCAAAAACAAGGTGTTCCAATGCTGTTATTAGGGGTGTGCGAATACTCCAAATGTTGAATAACTAATTGAATACCATTCTATTAGATTCATTCTTTGAATTGAATAGTCAGTGCTTGAAAATATGAAATTTTATTTAATGGTTTTCGAATTTTTCAAATTTTCAATTTTCAAGAAATGGGATAAATTTTATTCCGGCAGCCTTAACAAACATAAAAAACTGGAAATTAAGAAGACTGAGCGTGCTATGTTGCTCTGGGAGCCAGAATCTTTCAGCTAAACAGCAATAATTGGAACTCAAATTTCACTCGTATCTTGCATTTGGCAGTCGGTATTGTTTGGTACTACATCTGGATGCTGAACCTTTATAGTAAATCGGAGCATGTTTCATTGCATTATTATTGCATACAGTCGCTGGATTTGTGAGTATCTTCATAATAATTGGTGTTGCACTATAGTAAAACAATAATTTTCAAAGCCTGCTTTCATGTGTAAAATACGTAATAGAAGCAGCCATCCATATTTGACATTTGAAGCACGTGACTGGGATGTTAGAATTCTTAATACTTTGCAAATGTTAAAAGCAACACCTAAGGACTGGCTTTGACAGAGTCTCCACATGGAGCAGACAAAATAAGACAAAGGAATGCAAAAGAGGAAAGTAAATTTTTACTTTTCAAGTAAAGTGCATGCCACTGAGAAGTCCCCAGAGTGGAGCATAGCCTGTGAGGTTGCTAACACGTCGTGTTAGGCTTATCCGAGATTGGGTGATGCACTCGCGCCCTTGTGCCACTCAGTCTTGGCGCAGAGGCTCCTGTCGCCTAGGCAATCCCTGCATGTCCACAGCTTCTGCCATGCTTCTGCAAAACATCTTATACCATGTGGCTATATACAGCGCGCTGTTTTTTTTTATGCTCCTTGTTGGTTCACATCGCGTGTCTTCCTCCTCCGCATTGCCCTCGTCGCCCTCCCCCTCTGCTGCTGGCGCACGCTGTTGAGAAGCTCCCTCGCTTCATCACTTGTCTGCAGGATATTCCAGCAGCGACCTCTTAACAGGTACTTCGTCTCGGCAATATAAGTGGTACACATATACCTATGACAGGCTAATGGCAGTCAGATGAGACCGTGTTATATCCATTTGTGCAGTACTATAAGCGGTTACATTTAAGTGATCTGAGCTGTAAATAGCAGCACCATCAGCCGCGACGATTCAAACTAGAGAATAAAAAAGGCTGCATTTTTCTCTGCAATTGCTGCTGACGATGCCCATTTCTGATTTATATACTAATTGGCCTACGAGACTGTTTTATCAACTTAAATTTGATAATGTATCACCAAATACGTTTCGAAGAGCCCCAGTATTCAAACAAACTGCTTGTTTATTCCTAATGCTTTATTTGGGCTTCTAATAACTGCACTTCATAATGTGCAACGTAATGGCAGCAACTAGCTGATGGTTTGAATACTGGGATATGAGCACAGTTTTACATTGATGTGAAAATGGCTGTTCAGTATTCAAAAACTACTTAACATGTGATGTTTGCTTCTGGCACTGTTCGATTGGGGCTCAAAAATTACTATTCGCACACCCCTACCTGTTATATACTAATTTAGTTGCTCACTAGGCGATGGTACACTTACGCCATGGTTGATGCCCTTTGTGCACGTAACCCTTTGTGGCGCCTCCCCTTTGTGCAGCATGTCGCTGTGCGAGATGATGCGGAGGGCTACGTCGGCCGCGCTTAGCCTGTCGGGGCTGGAGTCTCAGGATACCGAGCGGGACTCGGACTTCCCCATCCCAACGCTGACCTGGCCACCCGAGCCATCAGACTCCTCAGCTTCCTCTTCCTCTCCAGGCAACGGTCGCAACAGCAAGGGCATTGGTCAGTGTCTACCAGCTTTGCATTCCTATGTGTTATGGAGTGCAGTCCACTTATAAGGGATACCACATATGATGCTATATAGGTTATAACGATGAGTTGACTTAAGAGTGTCAGCTTATGCATTAGGGCTATGAGAAAAGAACCCATATATAACAATATGTCATTCACTGCATATTTGATCTAACAATCAAAATTTGCCTTCTGGACGGTGTTTTCCTTGCAGAATAATCGTGAAATTTGCATTGCTAAGTTCCCCTTAAATGAATGATGCCAAGATGGAACAACACATTTTCCTACGCGAGTTCATATCTGCTGCCATTAACCGTTCAGCGCATCCCGCCCATGCACCGTTCCGATAGCAAAAGCCACGGAAAGCACCGCTAGTTGGCACAGTGCGCCACAAGATAGCACCAGTTGCTTGGCGTCCATAATGCCCCGTATCTGCGTCGCGCATGATCCTGCTATGTGCAAGGAGAGAGAGAAAAAAAAAAGTGAGAAGTGATGCGGTGCCAATCCTTTGCCCCCTTTTCATTGAGCGCGGAAATGCGCAGCAGAAGCAGCAGTGGACGGGCCAGTTGGTAGAACATAGAGCCAACAAAGTACAGGGTTGCGTCGCTTAAGATAAAGCTGCAAATTTTGCAAGACTTGAAGTATGAGCTCACGCAGGAGCGCCACGATCATGCCGGCTGCAACAAAGGACCATGCCGATCAATGGACAGGGTGATCGTTGTTGCGACAGACAACAGCGTTGTCCGATGGCAGTGATGATGTTGACAATGACCCATCTTTGACACCTACTCCGATGTTCACATGAAGTGCCCTGTTGTCGATCGCGTCAAAAATGGATTTAATTCACTCTAAATTATTGATGTTAGTGTATGCGCAGCAGCCGGACGCCACAGTTGTGAACCTGAAACTTCTGCGAACGCAAGTGCAGATTTCTATTTTCTGACTATATCAGCACGCCTAACGCTTGATGCGCTGTTTAGAGGTATAAATAAACATGTTATTTTTAGTCTAGTTTATACAATGCATATTTTTTAGCACAAGTGGCAAATTGGTTTTGCAGCTACAAAGGTGTGTTCGGCAGCTTTTTTTACGGCAGTCCCCATATAGCGATGGTAAGTTATAACAATCAAATTTTTCGTTAGTCTTGATATTACAGGTGGACTGCACTGTAGTTGGCATTGTTTTTCGCATCTTCGTTGCTCAACTGGTAGCCTTTGCTAGCAGTGCCACGTGTACCTGATGACAAGCACTAAATTACACAAGCAGCAGTTTGAACATGAGGTCTTGTAACAGGCAATGTAAAAAAATAAAAATAAAGAACTGGAGTCTTGGCTCAACAGTATGGGTTGCGCTCCACACTTATTCAACCGGATGACTGAGCTCAGTAGCTCAGTGGCTATGAGATTCTGATGCTGAACATGTGGTCGCAGCTTCAATTTCAAGCCACAGCAGCCACGTCCTAATGGGTGCGGAATGCAAAAAACATGCATGTACCGTGCTTTTGGTGCATGTTAAGGAATCTAGGATGGTCTAGACTAATCTGGAGCTTTCCATCACAATAACCCATCAATATGCCACTGCACTGCTTCGGGACATTAAACCCCACTATTTAATTTAAATCATTGTTATTGAGTCATTGAGGTCTCCCTTCATCATTGAGTCATTGAGTTATTGAGGTCTAACAAGGTGATTCATGCCTATGCCTGAGGAGAAGCCTGGAGAAATCCCAGGACATCGTAGGAAGCTGAAATTCACTGTGACGATCCCTCGATAGATATCCCAGTGGGCTACAAAGCCCTTTTATAATTTCCCCTCCAAAACATTTGAACACAACTTTGTATTTAATGTAGCCAGTAATGACCACATTCATCAGAAATTAATTGCTTATTATAAATTAACTGCACCAGCTTTCAAAAAAAAGAAGCTTGTTACAGCCTAGCAAAGTCATTCAGGAGCAGAATTAAAAAAACGCCACACAAATCTGAAGAGCGGTTCTTGAAATATCGCCTTCCCCAGCACCACCAATAGCGAAAATCCATTCTGAGAAAGCAGGCCTTACAGTTGAATACGGTTTTATTAGAAAGCTCCTGCGGAGCTTCTAATTAACTTTTGTGGCTCCAGGCACACTCAATGTGTCGGATACTCGACTGGCGACAGCCGACAGCACAGTTCCGCCGCTGCAAATATCTACGCAGTCAGCACTCGCTGTGGAAGATAGGAAGTTTGATGCTCGTACAAGTCGCATATAGCACTTCCGTGCACCAAACATCTGCACTGTCTTGGCCTTCGTTGCGGGCATCGCGTGCTACAAAGAACTAGTAAAAAAAAAAAAACTAAGCTGAGAAAATAATCTAAAAGATAGCGCATGGCGATGTGCTGCTCGCAAGCAGCATCTGTTGAGGCTGATGGAGCAAGGGGCAACAGCGCGAGCGCGGCGGGCACGGCATCGAAGGGAGCAGCAGCCAATGGCAGGGGTGCTTTAGCCTTCCGGATTTGAATGCGCTGCTCCAGCCAATCAGCTCTTCGCATTGCATCGTGGGAAAATGCCAATAGTGCCTCAACCATGCCGACGATGTCATCTTGCAAGGCGGCAAAACAGAGACAAAGAATTCACGGTAAAAATGACACCAAGATGGCGTGGGCAGGCTGCTTAGGCCGGAAATGGCACGCGCGTGAAGTTTGACTTCATTTCAGCATTTGTGCATGTTTTGTGGGCCACGGTGGCCTCAAAAGTAGCGTTCTTTTTGTACTTTGCGGTCGAATTAGGTGCTGGTAATTACAGAACAGGTAGTGTATGAGACATACAACCCAAAAAGATTGTTTTTCAAAATCAACTTTTTCGCGATTTTTCGCTTTTCGAGGGCTGTGCCCCCCCTTAACAACCAACCCTCTTGGTGTCATTTAATACAGACTCGTGGTTCTGTTACAAAAGTGACCCGTCATCAATTGCAAGCATTTATTGAATTCTGTCTTTCTCTTGGTGGCGTGCAGGTCTACTACCGCAGGCGAGCAAAGGGGAGCATGGCGACCGCAATGCTGCCCTGACAATTCTCTTTTTTCTTTGCGAAGCTGTTGCACTTAGGCCACACCTGAAGGAGCTGCTGATGGCCAGGTCAGTGACCTCGGAATATGGCAAATATTCTTGAGCACCATAGTGGAAAGTGAAAAACATCTGTCATAGTATGAGCCAGAAGGTAGCAGCACAATAAAAAAATGTCTTAGTATTAAACCTTGATATAACGAGCTTCAATACAACCAAATTCTCTATATAACGAAATATTTAACTTTTTATGAAATCTTTTCGCGAGAACACCATGTATTTAGAACCTCAATGCAGTTGACTTCAGTTAGTTCGATGCTGATTGAGCCGACAAAACTGGTCAAATTATGCTGCAGGTCTAATCAAACAAAAGGCACAAAAATTGCTGAAACACGGCAATAATTGATATGGCAGAATTAATTTAATTTTTAGCTTCGCCGCAATACAGTTGTGTTATGCGGTGAAGCATACCAACTGGGGAAAGCTGTCACTGTTACGCAACATAGCATGTGTTCCTTCATTTACACATGCACTTGTGCCATCTCTGGTCGCTGTACCAGCACTGAGACGCCTAGTAAGTTTACCAGCAGGCCTTCAGAGTTTTAGAAAGATCCCAGCTCTTTTGTTAGATTTCAATGTCCTCTCTACTTTCTGAGTTTTCAGTTGACTGCTTTCCTTTTCAATATCTTTCCCAAAACACAGATGGCTTTCTTCCACTTCACTGTAAATTGTGCGTGCTTGGACACATAATTAAGGAATGTGTACTAGGCCCCTTTAACGGTCTTGTATACGAGATGCACTTGGCGGGCAAAACAAGGACTCAGTCACCACAGCAACGGCAAAAACGGCTCTGAATGGCTGCCAGTATACTTATTAGGCATCTAGGTGCTTGTACTGTGACTAGAAAGGGCGTGTGCCTGCCTTTATAACTACGAAATGTGTACTTAGTCCTGTGACCGTGGCCCCTTTCCATTTTTGGTATGTTTCACAACATAACAAGCCTGCATTGCGGCGAAGTTGAGCAGTAACGTGTGAATTATCTATAACGCGTGAATGAAGCGGTAACGTGTGAATTAGCACACAGTTTGGTCTTATAACCAAAACATAGTATGTCAAAAGGGTGCACAAGTAATGTGCAATTTGACATATAACCATATGTCCACATGCTGCATTTGTAATTTACTGAGTAGTTATTCTGTAGAAAGCATAGCAGATTGATATAGCTAGTGAATGCAAAACACGCAGAGTGTGACTTCTATGATCACACTATAATTGTGTAGCATTCACAGCGTTGCTTGGGAAGTATAACATGGCAGTGCTGCATTGGGAAGTAATTTTTTGTTTTCCTACATGTACAGCATGGGCCCGCAAAGGATTGAAGGCTCTGTGCAAAGGCATTAAGTGCACTTCTATGCAATAGATAACTTTATTTTTCTGGACAGCTTTATAATTGATACAGTCGAACCCACTTATAACAATACCTCTTTTAACAACATATCATTTATAACACTGAGCAGCCGATGCACCATCAACTTTTGTATACACTGCTGCCATGCTACGTTATGTGTTATGACAAATAAATCTTGCTACAATCTCTGTGCTCCAAAAGAAGAAAAAAATAATAAAAACGGGGGAAAAAATGTGATTCCCTTTGTCACGCCCACCTTTATTGCCTTGAAAAAAAGAAAGGAAGAAAAAACAACTGCTTTGCCACGCCCTTCTTTGTGCCGCTTCCCATCGACAGCATCCCCCTTCCACCCTCTCGCTGGCATCAGCGGGGTGGAAGGGAGGCCTGAGAAGGGCAACTAAAAGGCACGCCGGGGTGTGCAGAAGAAAGGTGGGGGGCAGCGGAGCAGCTCGTGTTTTTCTTTCTTTTCTGGGATTTCACATTCTTTTTGGCAGAGACACGCAGTAACCAGATTAAATTGTTGTAGCCAATAACGCTGCATGGGGCCATTCTAGTATAGGTGGTTTATTTTACCATAGGACATACTGAAAAGTTCAGAATGAAGGCAACTGCTCGCTGTTACATTTGAGTATTGTTAAAACTGGTAATGCTGTAAGTGGGTTCGAGTGTGCTTCTTTCGTCTAAATGAAATGTTTGAATGTTTGTTCGCAACCCGGTTATAACAATGCAATTTTCTTGGCACTTCAATATTGTTATGAGTGGGTAAGACTGTAGCTGTATTTGCTTTAGAGACTAGGTGGCTTAGTGACTATGGCACTGCGCTGCTAAGCACGAGGTCATGGGATCAAATTCTGGGCACAGTGGCTGTATTTTGATACGGGTGAAATGCAAAAACGCTTATGTTGCATTGGATGCGTGTTAAAGAATCCCAGTAGTCAAAATCAATCCGTAGCCTCCCCACTACAGCGTGCCACGTAATCAAATCGTGGTTTTTTGGCACTTGAACCCTCAGAATTTCATTTTGAATCTAGCTGATTTCAACCAAAGGATGACAAAATAAATCTCGCTCTTCCTCGAGATGCAATGCCAAGTCTACTTTGTGCCAGTTGAGCACTGTATTGCGGGGCTTTGTGAGCTGGTTCAAGTGCGCCATATAAGACCACATAGAAGAAGACCCCAGTTTGTCGTGTGCTCCTTTTATAAGCTGAATGCAAAACACTTAGATGAAAAAAGAAAGCTGGTCCTTCCTCTTTGACCCATCTCTTACCATAAAGAAGGCAGGTCACAGCTATCACTGTGTGTATTGCATATTGCAAACAAGGTTGGTGTGGTTTTAATTTTTTTCTTCTTCTTTCTCTGTTTCATGACATGGTCTCTGCCTGCATGTGTGCATATTCAGGGATGCCCAGGGCTGCACACCCTTCATGACAGCGGTGTGCGGGAGAGCATACCATGCAGCACTGTTACTGCTGGATGCAGCGCAGCGAGTGCTGCAAGAGTCAGGAGGATCCAGCGGGGGTGAAAGTTCGCGCAGGGCCCTGCAGAACATGATCTACCCGCCTGGTTCGGCACCTGATGACTCACCCCTGCACGTGCTCTGCTGCAATGACACCTGTAGCTTCACCTGGACTGGTGCCGAGCACATCAACCAGGTTGGAAGCGCTGCTCTTCACAAATTCTATGGCTTTGGACTTTTTTTGGTGGCCTATACAGTAGAACGCCGTTGTTATGTTCCTCGCTGCTGCGTTTTCCCGGCTGCTATGTCGTTTTCATCCGGTCCCGGCATAGCTTCCATAGGATCCAATGTATAAGGAACCCCGTTGTTACGTAGTAGCTGTGAAAACGTTCCCGCATAGTAGCCGTGAAAACGTTCCCGCATGATGCGTCGCCACCCGAACCCGCCTGGACTAAAGTAGGCAACGCGCTCCAACCGCCATTTTGGCTTTTGGCGAGTTTTGACCGGGCTTGGCCGGGCTTGGCTATGGAACTGGCTGCAAGAAGCCGCACGCCAGTTCGAGAGGCCGCCACCAGGTGGCCATTCGTGAAAAATGCTCTCACTATCATCACTGTGATTACGGTCACTGCATGGTTCTTGGGCGGGTTGACTCACGGAGGAAGGAAACTCAGGAGAGGCCCTGACGTCACTCTTTGTGAAGGAAGCCGGAAGTTGGCGTTGCTCCGCCTATCGGGCCAGCTCTCCTCTCTTGTTTACATTTCTCGCGAAACAATGCCGTGCTGCGCGCAACCGGGCTGCTCGGACGCGCGCGCTCTGCAGCAATACTAAACAATCGTTACCACGTTAGCATGATTACGCCAAAGAGGGCGAAATTTCCCGCGGATATTCCTTCGTCCGTTGCCATTGCCGTGGCATGGTGATGACGAGGAGCACGAGCCGCATGATGCCGGGGAGTTGCCAAATTCTAGCTTTGGAGAAACCGTCGCGGCTCTGGACCTCCTCTGCAGGTACGTCGCACCTCACAGCGACGCTGACAGCAATGCGGCCTTCCAGGCTATTGAGAAACGTGTGGCGATTTCTAGCGAGCAAAAGAAACGGCAAGCCACCATTCTAGACTTTTTAAAGTTCTAAGCGCACTCTGTGGAAATAAATTGTCTATAGTTGAAGCTGCACTTTTTTCATTCATTTTCGGAGCTTTCCTCACTGTTGCGTTTTCCCGGCTGTTACGTTTTTTTTTTTCCTCGATCCGGTGAAAAACGTATGAACGGGGTTCCACTGTATTGGGTGATCATTTGTAGGTTCTCTAGAATTTTTAAATATTGCCTGTTGCAGATAACATGTTTCTAATTGTTGAGCTGGAATATTCAGAGAGGCAGGCATTACTTGCCCGAGAAATCGAAACACATAATCAATTAATCTTAAAAAATTCACGGACTATGTTACTAATTAATCATTTTATGGCCCATATTGCAATTCACAATTTGTAACTGGTGAGTTTTCAAGCTGTAGCCACTCGGAATTAATTTTGAAGTTTGAATTAACGAGATTCTACTGTAATTTGCTGCTCAGTGTTGCCATCGTTGTTCCAGCTTTACGTCCTTGATATGCATGCATTTTCAGTATTGCATAGTTGTACCATAATTGAGCCTCTCTGTATTGTGATGAAAGGGGAGGAAAGACATGAAAAGCAGACAGTGCGTATGAGCCCTTGCAGTCATAGTGCTTTCACCCATTGACTGTAGGGAGGTAACAACAGTTAGATTTTTGGCTCATCACTTTGAGGGACATTACTTGCAGTGGAAATTGATTGGCTAAGCCTGAAGAACCAGATGAGACAGAAGGAATAGCATACCTCTTGTTGCATGTTTCTTGAGTTCAGTGTCAGAGTACCAGCCATTTTGGCAAAGCTTGATATGGATATTGTGTTACACAGAGAGAAAAGACCTTCGAAAGGAGTCATTTGAGAATATAGCTTTAGGGTTGCTCGCTATTCCACTTGGCAAATTGTGATACCTGGAGGTGTAATTTCTGGGCTGTATTCTCACTTAATCACTATGAGCAGCACGTCCACTTTCATGCGGCACGACATTCAGCGCGTTGCCTCATTGACGCAGCGGGCAGGTGTCGGGATCGGCTTTTTGCTGAAAGTTCTGCTCTCCATTGCGGTTTGGTCACGAGCATGACCCTGTGAGGGCTTGCTTGAGCCGCCGACAATTTTCCGGAAACGGTTGCCGTCTTCTTATGCAGGACATCTTTGAGTGCCGCACCTGTGGCCTGGTCGGATCGCTGTGCTGCTGCACGGAGTGTGCTCGTGTCTGCCATAAGGGCCACGACTGCAAGCTGAAGCGCACCTCGCCGACGGCCTACTGCGACTGCTGGGAGAAGTGCAAGTGCCGGGCCTTGCTAGCAGGGCACCAGGGGATGCGCGCCACCCTGCTCAACCGCCTCGTCACCGACACTGACCTGGTCACATTGCCCAACAGCAGGTTTGTCACGTCCTTCTGCACCTTGGAGCGAAAAAAGTGTGTTTCAGCTTTTATCTTTCATCAGTGGACTTTTTGGCCTTGGGCATGGGGGGAAGCAGGAAAAATAAAAACTAGCGTTGTCAGAGAAGAGAGAGAGATGCAAAGGAGGAAGGGCAGGGAGGTTAACCAGAGTTAACACCTCCGGTTTGCTACCCTGCTCTAGGGAAATGGAAAGGGGAACTAAAGACGGAAGGACGAGCATGACAAAAATAAAAACGTGAGAAAAAAGATATGAGAAGGGACGGAATGGGGTCATTATAGTCTTTCTAATAGGCCACTGTCATGTGAAAAGGTCAACAAAGCCTTGACCGACTTTTGCTGCTACGAGAGTTCATGTCAGCATTCCAAAACTGACTGTTCTGAAAGTGGCCTGTCGTTGTGGTTTCTTGCTGCAGTCATGTGGCTCATACAGACAACACTGGCTTTTTATATAATATGTAAATTATTACCACAGCCTCTTCTTTCCTAAATTGGATTTTAAAACACCTCGTGTTTGGCGCAGCATAGTCTCAGCCGCTTTTGCGCCACTGAACCATATTTAACTAACCAGAGCACTCCTGTTGGCTGACACAGATTTGAACCACTGGTGCACATTTTTTGCATGCCTTGTTAGCACAAATGTGTAGCATTGTGGCATATTCAGATAGTGCATTTATGTGCGATCTTGAATGGAATAACGCACAATTTAACTCAAATGTGTAAATGTACTTTCTTTGTCTTGCTTCTGTTTTGTTCGCAAGTGCCTCCTTTCATTTGACCGTAAAAGCTTATCACATTCATACTAACTTTCTTGCTGCAGGGGGGAAAATATTCTGCTCTTCCTAGTACAGACAGTTGGAAGGCAACTGGTGGAACAGCGACAATATCGCCCATCCAGATCCCGCTCTAGTGCCCCCCGGAAGATCTCGAACTCCGAGATGGGTGAGATGGCATTCTTACCTGGAACTATGGGTTGCCCTTTTTGGTTAGAAATGCAGGGTGCAGATGAAATTGGTTATTATGGTGGTCATTTGTATTATTTGTGTCTTGTGTAATACTGTATTTTTGCGAATGATATGCTAGGGGAGATTTTATAAAGACCTACAAAGAAAAGGTTTAACAGTACAATTGTTATTTGAAGCCATGGCCATTGGAAGAGCGAGGAGAGATACCATGGCTCTGGCTTGCTATGCTAGTCTCCTTTGGGTTTAAGGCGAAGGGGTGGGTGCACAGAGGAAAGTAGACGAGCACAAGGACTGATGATGTTGAAAATGCCTTGTCAAGGCCTTGGAAATTCTCGTAAACACTTGATTTGCTTCTGTAAAAGCTGCTACAAACCCTGTTTTATGGTCAGTGATAGTGCTCACAAAATACCAGAATCATAATGTTAAAATGCTGTTTATATTCCATAGCATTTTTTAATGAGCTGTTTTTCTTGTTAACGTGTTGACTAGTCTGCTTGCCTCTACCATCTCTTTATGCAGAGCCTGACATGCCGGACCATGACTTGGAGCCTCCACGGTTCTCAAGACGTGCCCTTGAAAGGCTGCTAAATGACTGGAATGCCATCAAGACCACCATCATGGCTGGATACAAGGAAGATGAATCTGTTGCGTCCCGTTTGGCTGCTGGTGGCTCTGTGCCTGAAGACCAGCAACCCCACCTTGTAGCACAAAATGGCACTGCCCTGCTTGATAAGTTTGTGCACTGCCTGCTGGTGAAATGCAGTATTGAGGTGAGAAAGGCTGCTTCTAGGCCTCTTTTGTTTTGCTGTTAAACCAATTCAGCAATTTGCTTCGTTATATAAAAATTTTGTTACATTAAAAGTGACCCTTTATGCAAATAAGTGTAGTCACTGATAGATACTCTTATATATGGAAGGGTCCGCAAAAATTTCTGAATAATTGGGCAATCAGAAAAAGCTAATTTCTTCCAATAAGAAAAATATTTATTTTGTTAAATTTGAGTGTCGGGAACGAAAGATATGGTTTGATGTCCTGTCGACGTATACAGTATCTTCACATCGGTGATACAGTACGAAGCGAAGCCAGCCACACTTTCGTGTCCACTTTGACCCCCCTCCCCCACGGCTGATAGTGTCACCTGCAGTAAGACAGGCTCCACCATGAAAGGCGTCGGCAGCGGGGAGCAAATGCTTCATCTGGCTCTTGCTTCCAACGCTTCTCCAGAACACGAGATTATGCAAACCCTAGTACTAAGCGCGCTGGAAAACAATGCACACACCATCTTGGCACAACCATTCTTTGAGCAAGAGGCAGGTTACCTCTAAATTACCTCTAAAACAGGACACATGGTCTGTGTATGGGCTCAGCAAAAAATTAGACTCGCAAAAACCTGCCTCCCCCCACCCGCATGCACTTTATAGTGTTACCTCGCTCGCTCCCCCCCTTTCCCCTTCATACCACCATCCTTCTCAGGCCACTTTCCACACTTTCACTCGCACCCAAAGTGTGCAGCGTGGGGAGAATGATAGGCTCTTGTCGAACTTGGACTTTATACGAAACATGAGGCTGCTTGGCTTTGGTGGTCGGTTGCTGTGACGCAGGATTCCAGCAGGATTCCAGAGGTGCGTGCTATTGGCAAGCAGCCGCTTGTAATTTGACCATCTGCGGCCGCAGAAGCTTCCATTTAATGTTTTTGTATTCCTTCATGATGGCAGTAAAATTTTGTTATATTGAACTCGTGTGTATACACACTTCGTTATACAGTCGAACTTACTTATAACAGCATTCAAGAGCCACGAAAATTCCATTGTTATAACTAATAATTTTTTGTAACTGGGTTGCATTAAAAAAAGAGCAAAATAGGGAGATGGCAGAGCTGCTATTCAAAATCTAAGTCCTCCATCCCCACCACCTTCCTTCTTGCAGCTGCTGTTTGTGTTGACTCGTTTTAACTGTTTAACTCTGCTTCCTGTGCACTCTGATCGCGTGTAACAAGCCACGGCTGCCGGCGTTCAATAATGGCACTGCTATAACAACTGCAAAGAGTGTTCACGGACGACAAGTGCCACGCAAGCTCTGCTGAGGCATCGTATTGGTGGCCTCGAGAGGGGCCTTTTAAAAAATTCCGAGAAGGTTTCCGCAGCAGCTTCTCAGCTGGAGAAATCAAAAAGAAATGTTGGGGTGATATCACCACCAGCATCTCGCCTCATACTTCTCACTGGCTTGCACGTGTCTCCTTTGAGTGCATGCACCTTGGACGGCAACATGTCAAAGAATAGTCCTGTTTTGATGCCATTATACACGTCGGCGTCAGCGTAGTGGTCTAGGATGCAGGGCAGCGTTTCCTCCACCCACTTCTGCTTCGCCTCCACGTCAAGCGAAGCTCCCTTGCCGGTGACGGCTTTGTAAACAATGCTATGCCTCTCGTTGAAGCGCTGTACCCAGCCGCCACCTGGCTGGAAGTCCACATTGTTGATCAGTAGGGCAAACTGCTTTGCCTTTGTGGCCAGAATTGGCCCGGTGGCGGGCAAGTTCATCGCACAATCACCAAGAAACCACTCGTAGAGGGCCTCTTCCATTTCCTTATAGGCATCTTGTCGAACACGTTTGTGCCTGTTGTCTAGGGTGCACTTTACTTTGTCGAACTTCTGAGCGGAGTGAATGATAGTCGACACTGTCGGTTGTGATAGTTCATACTTCTTGAACAAATAGCACACCTTTTTACCGTCTTTATAGTCCTGCACGATATTGCACTTCATTTCCAAATCTATAGCCGTGCGCTTTCTTTTCACCGGCAAAGTCGTGCATTTTCAATGATCAGCGGGCGGATCAGCCATCTTCCGTTTCGGCGGCATCAAATGAGGCGGAGAAGCCATGTGGTGGGGAACGACTTCGACTCAGCCAACAACGACAAGCACAAGTGACTCACTCTGTTGGCTGAACTGCGCAGGATGAAGGGCGTGCCGGGCTGGTAACAAGCATTCTGGGAGCAGTGCAGTTGGCACGGTCCATTCAAGTATCGGAGGGTGGCGCGTCTTAGAGCTGTGGCCGCAGCCCATTCGTGTTTGGAGGGGTGGAAGGGCGACGAAAGAGAGGCGCGCATGGCTTGAGAACAGGTTCTATTGTATGAGCGTGCAGCGGCTGGAATTTCTCATTTTCTTCTTTTCCTTTCAAGGATTTCGCGTTACATTACCTTTCGACACGGACACCCAGCAGCCAGATTTATCATTATAACCAATAATGTGGCATGGCGGCAATGTAGTAAGTGGGATGTTTCACCATAGAAAATGTACAAAAGTTGATGGTGCAGCAGATTCCCATTGTTATAACTGATATATTGTTTAAACCGGTATCGTCATAAATGGGTTCGACTGTATTGAAGTTCTAAATGCATGGTGTTCTGTGAGCATGAAGTTATAAAGAAATTAAATACTTTGTTATATTGGGAATGCCATTAGACAGTCAACTTCCATTTATTCAACCCTGATGGGACTGATGAAATCGATAGAATTATCCAGCAGGTCAGATTAAATAAGATGCAGATGAGAATGTCAGAACGCACTGCTGATTCATTTGCAGTATATTTTCCTGATACTTACACGCCCCAAATCAAATGCACGCCCACTTTCTGTCTGTCCAAAGTACTGATGTAGAAATAATGCCAAAGCTCCTGAACAAAATAGAAATGTAACACGCACCTAATTTTTTAGTAATAAAAATGGGCAAAGGTCTAATTATGTTGCACAACAATGCAGCAGCACTCGTGCAAGTGACTCGATCGGATGTTTCGATGCTCGTCGGTCATGCTTCTGGGCTTTTTAGCTGACAGGATCGAAAATAGAAAGCAAGACAAAAACACAAAGTAACTCCTCTGAACACTTGTAAGCAGCATTAAGCTGCCCTGCATGCAAGTGGCATTACGGCGCTCGCAGCAGGCGCCCCGAGTTTGATATAGTTGACGTCTAGTTCATTATAAGTGAGTTACATTACACGAGTATTGGTCAATAAGTTTCTCTTGTTTGATATAGAGAATCATTTGCGTTATCAGGGTTTGCCATATTCTGATTCAACCGTATTGTTTTCGAGCTTGCCCATCCTTTATTTGGCTTTTTTCTTCTCTCTTTTTTCAGTGGTTTGTCGGTTCAAAGGTAACTAAAGCGAAGCTGTTTATGTTGAGCACCATTTGAAAACTGGCGTTCTCAGTGGTTGCTAAAAATGATTGCAGATGCTGGACACCCTGCTCACCACCCTTGTACGAGAGATCCAGAATGAAAACATTCCAGGCAGGGCGGCCGAAGCCCGCAAGGTCGCCCACCGCTTTGTGCGCAGTGTTACACGCATTTTTGTGATCCTGTCTGCGGAAATGGCCCCCAATACGAGCCGCAAGAAGAGGTGAGGACAATTTAATGCTGATATTCTTGAGCGGATATGATGTGTTTTCTTGCCAAAGTGCATGACCTTAACATTTTCCTTTTGAATTTCATGTGGCAGCCCTATCAAGCATTGGCTTGACAGCAGTTTGACACTTTACTTAGTACAGTCAAACCCACTTATACTGATGCGTGTTTTAACATTATAACAGATATAACAGTATTTAACTTTTGTACGTGTTCTTTAAGGTAAAATAGACGGCTATCTACAATGCTGCCATGCCATGTTACTGGTTATAACTATAGGTGTGTGAATATAAAGTTTTTCCAATACAAATCGAACATGGACATCTAGCTTCGAATTTCAAATTGAATATCAAATCGAATGTCAAATAATCAAAGACAAACGCTTTTCACTAATAAACTTTTATTTCACTATATGTTTATGTTTAAAACAATGTATTATTAGAACAAAACGTGTGATTGCACAAAAATATCAATATCTGCAAAACAGTAACTGTTATGAGAGATTACCGAGACTAGCTTTACAAATCGCAAATGTATTGCACACAAAATTTTGAAGTTTAAAACAACTGGAACCAAACATTAAAAGTTGTCATGCAGAAATATGAGTTGTTCTAGGTGCTTAGGAAGCAGGCACTCCCTTTTAGCAGACACAACTTCCCCTGCAACAGAAAATGCTCTTTCACTTGAGACCAAAGTGGCTGGTATTGCCAGATATTTAAGGTAAAGCTTGGCTAGACAGGGGTACCTGAAGGAGCCCACAGTCTGCCACCAGCTGCATGGATAACTGTCTTTTCTTTGTAATGCTTCCCCAGAATATGCAATAATTTCCCATTATGATGTGAAAGTTTTCTGTTTCCTGCTTGGCTGCTTGCAAGATCATCAAAAGCATCCCAAACATCACAGGAGAGCTGCGCAGACTGTTTTGGCTCTTGCTTTCTAGTTTCTAGGTTAGTTGTATTCCCAGTAGGACATAAGGCCAGATCCTGAAGCACCAGATGTTTTAACTACATCATCTATGGTTTGTTGGTTTTGAATACTGTCAACTTGAAACATGTGTCCAAAAACATGGCCAAGCATGCTTCCTTGTCCTCTGTCATACAAAGGGAATGTTGCCTTGATGGAACTAGCTACTTGTCTATGGAATTCATTTATGCCACTGAAGTTGTTCAGACAGTTGAGCATTCCAAAAATAATTGGTACTTCAACAGAAAGTGATGGATATCTATCTGCACTAGCGATCATTGTAGCATCATAGAATGGCTTCAGTACTTTGATGTATATTGTTGGCTTATTCAGCAAGTTTTGCGTAATCGAATCCCTCCAAATATTCGATGATATCCGAATATTCGAATTCTTTAGAATATCCGAAATTTTCGAGTACAAAGTTTTTGAAGCAACTACGAATATTAGAAATTTAATATTTGAGTAGTATTTGAAAACTTCAAATATTAACACACCCCTAGTTATAACAATTAAATCAGGCTACTGGGTGTGCACACCAAAAGGGAAAAAAAAAAAACCCATAAAGTTCTTCAAGAAAGAAGAGCCACTTTGCCACATCAGCCTTTGTGCTGCACACCCTGCATGGCACACCTTTGTCACATTGCCTGGAAAAAAGAAAAGAAAAAAAGGAAAACGTAAGCTGCTTTGCTGCACCACCCCGCATGGCATGCCTTCGTCACCTCATATTGCCGGCCTCGCATGCCCCTCTCCCATCTCCCATCCACCTTCTCGCAGACATTGGATGTGTGGAATGGAGACTGGAGATGGGAGACAAAAGTGTGCCGTGCAGGATGCATGGCACAAAGGCAGGTGTGATAAAGCGGCTCGTGTTTTTTTTTCCTGTTTGTTCTCAGCACAGACACCCAGTAGCCAGATTTAATTGGTATAGCCAGCAATGTGGCACTCGAACATTGTAGTAAGCGGTTTGTTTTACCATAGAACATGAGCAAAAGTTCACAGTGCTGCAGTCGCTCATTGTTACATTCGAGTATTGTTAAAAGCGGTACTGCCATACATTTGCACCCATTTATAACTAACTTCATAGTTCCGCAAAAAACAGTCATTGTGTCAGTAGTTCACTATATGTGGACTTAGCCTTCAGAACACGCAAATATTAACGACATTGTAGCTGGTGTTGCCAGTTGAGATTCGACACCACCTTGGTCCGAAAATAGGATTTGCAGTACCTTCACATTTTTTCCCAACACTCTTCCACATCTACACTCTAACCTTGTTATAATGAAACTGGATATAATGAAATAATGGATATAACGAAGTACTTTATACTCAAATCTAGGCACGCCCTGATACTAAGCCAACGAAGCCAGAAAAAAATTTAAAACTTACCTTTAATGTAGGCTGAACATAGAAATGAGGACAGTGTTCACAAAATGAATGCAGCATTTTTTTAATATGCACATGCCGAGCTCACTTTACATTGTCATTGCTGCTAGCCTCGTCTATAGCCTAGACCACACGCATGCTTGTGGACGTGTGCAAGCTCCTCTCTGTTATTGCACGCTTATTTTCCTTATTGCTGTCATCTTGTTGCGGCACATGCAAAAAGCGTCCCCCATTGCCCTCTCCAACGACGGACGTTTTTCTCATCGATGCTGAAGTCCCACCCGGCTTGAACATTTGACGATGCCTCAGTGGCCAGCACAACCTTTCGTTTGAAAGCGGCACTAAGTGAAACCTCGTTAAACCGTAGTCGGCCGGAGCTCGGAAAAAGTACGTACTAAACGGTAGTACTGTTTAAGCGAAATAGCATGAGATCGCCCACTTACCTGTCGATAACGGAACTCAGAGAGAGTGCGATGAAAGGGGAAAAAACATGCAGTATTTATTCATTTCGCGGGACGTAAGTGTTATTTTCGTTTGATGTCGCGGCTGCCTAGCACGACGACAGCGGCCTCAAACTTACTGAAGCTGCGTGCCAGCTTCTCAGCCAGCCCCCCTCTTCTCGGCAAACACTCGCACGGCACGACAGATTCCTCGTTGGCGTTACGTATTCTCCGTGCACGCGCGCAGTAGTGCTGCATAAGTCCCGTGGCACCTTTTTCATTGCCGGGTGCCGGAGTTCGGAAAACTTTTCGTTTGGAATAGTTACGTTATCGCGCCCCTGTTCTTGCGACGATCGCATTCACGAGGCTGACGTAACGCGCAGCTTCTGCCACTGTCGGGCCTGAATAGCCCGTGCTGTCGATTTCCGTGTCGTCCTCATCACTGTCGCTAGTTGACACTTCGGCAACAACAGCGGCAACGATGGTGAATAGTCGAACCTCGTAGCCAACATCTCTTCGCGGTCGCAGCAGCGCTGCCGAGCAACTTCGCATTCCAAATGCCACACACTGTAGTCAACAGCAGATCCATGTCGCAGGCCAGCGCCGACTTCTTCGTGTCACGTTCGGTAGCACGGACGATGTCTAATTTTTCTTCTATGCTGAGCACCCGGCGTCTTTTTTATCCTAGCTTTGACATGACGCGAGTCCTCGCTTGCACGACGCCACAACGCTCTCTGGCATGGCGTCCATGCGGCGTCGAAATGATGTTGATGTTGATGCGGCTTCACATGCAAACGCACAGGGCGCTTGGAGGCCGTTGTACCGATCTCTGAGGCTTGTTGTTCTGCCGGGCCGCCCGATGGAGACGACGCACCGCCATGTTTGCCCGACGAAAAGTGGAAACGCTACGTTTTAACCGATGCTTACGCAATAAGCTGGTACGGTTAATGCGGATACAAAATACATTATGTTCAATGGCCGCTGAGTCGGGGAATTGACTTTACTACTTTTAAACCGAAACTACTGTTTAAGCGGGTACGGTTTAACGAGGTTTTACTGTATAGTGGCATCGCTTGTTTAGTGCCATTACGACAACACCACGCTATGAGCCATGTTGCACACCGATACGACACAAGTCAAAATAGCAACGTCGTTCGTGTAATTCAGTTGGTTACTGGTGCAGCTAATAGTGGCTGCAATACTGACTTTTCTAGATGGCGCTATTTATGTACCATATTCACCATTTTCAATTACAAACTGGCTCATAAAAAAAAATACTTGAATCTAAGCCGACCATAGAGTTTGGTATATGATTATTTTTGAAAAACTATTGGCCGAGTTTTGAATAAATACGGTATACAGGTATTTGAAACCTTGTTTTAATGAAGTGAAATTGTCCTCCCAATGGATATAATGAACTAGTTGCATCTCCAAAAGAGCCGTGCGCCCAGTTTGGTTGTGCTTCAGTTTTTCGGAACTTTGCATGAGCCTCTCCTTTTCCTGTGACCGGGTTGGAAGTGCTCCTAACAGTACGGCACTTTTGAAAATGTTCATTATATATGGATGCAGGCTCAATATGCACAATTGGAAAATCTTAAATGCCATGAAATGTTGTCGTTATAACCGATAAAGTGTTATATTTGGGATCGTTATAAGTGGGTTCGACTGTACTTTTTTAAAATTATTATAATATCCAAATGTTCGTCCCCTCTGCTGTTTTCATGCAACCCGGTTATAACAATGGGATTTTCTTGGCACTTGAATATTGTTATAAGTGGGTCCAACTGTAGGCTCTCTGACATCTTCAAAAGAATGTGCCTTGGAAATAATGTCAACCCCTACTGCCATTATAATGAAAACGTTTATTTTTGTAAGTTGGAAGTCATGCGATGATTGGTTTACTTACGCTTTTCTAGCCCTTCTAATGGAGTATGGACACAAGAATTTTGTCTTTTTTTTGTTTTTAATAGATCGTTCAAGCCTATTAATCGCCATATTGAGCTTCAATTTATTGAGTGCAGCAAGTATAATTAATTGCATCATATAATAATTCAGCCAATTTGTAACATGCCCAGTGTGGTAGCACATCGGGCTTGATGCGATCTTATAAGATCATAAGACCACTCTCTCTGTCACAAACCACTGATGCCCCATTTAGCCTGGATGGTGCAGTTGTCGTGGGCCATGCCATGATCCTATGACATAAAGCACAGTGTGTATCAGGCACTTGGGATGCTCTCTCAGAGAAATGACAGCAGCGGACTCTTCTTATCCTGTGTTGAACATGGAGAATAGAAAGAATGGTGGACCTGGCTGTGCACCCACTTGTCAGTTACAGGCTCATAATGTGGTGCATGGCCACTGTGCCGGACGGACTTGGCATGCACATCGGCAGTATCTTTGCGATACTAAGTACATATCTGCCAGCTCTTCTGAATTTTTCGTAATGTTTAGGAATTTGGGGTCCTTCTATGATATTGTGAATATTGTGTCAAGCTTTATGAAAAGTTTTGCTCGTTGGTGCCGAACCTTCTGTTGTTGGTGGTTGAAAAAAATCAGTATGATGTGAAAACTATCAGATGCTTGTCAGTCTTTGCTATTGCTTGTGTGCTGTAGCTAAGGGTTTATCATTGTTCTTAGCATCACTATCCCATAAAAGGCATGCGCTTAGGGCAAGCTTTAAAGAAGGAGCCTCCTTTCCACTTTTCCCCTTCCCCTCAATGTCTTACACTTGGGATATTTACAAATTTTAATGTGTATAAGTGGACATGTGAGCATGTAACTATTATTTACAGTTTTTGTGATGTAACTGCATTGGTTGCATTGGTCTGTCTTTTGGCTTGAAATGTTACCTTTTGGTCTTTGCAGCATGTCTGGCACAACACAGCCACTGATGAAGTGTCGACGAGTGTTCCAGTCTTTAGTGACACTATCAGTAGAAGAGTTATGTGAGGCAGCGGATGCCCTTATTGCTCCTGTGCGGCTGGGAGTGGCTCGCCCCACGGCATCCTTCAACCTGGTTTCTTCTTGTATAGATGCTATTCAGGTCAGTCTTGACAATTTCAAGCGAGAGCACTGTCCTTTGTGATAGATTTGTGTTGAACTCGTTCCTTTGTTTTTACATAAGCGTTCAGGGACTACTGTCTTCAAATAATAGTAATAATTATAGAATACTAGCGATTAACTGTTTCCTGACCATGGCCATTGTACTTGGATCAGCACTGCGCTGCATTTGAAGACTCCTGGGTGCTGTATGAAACTGCTGTACCGTCTACAGCATAGCCTAACAAGTGCACTTTTGTTTTATTAAGGAATAATCTTGTGCTGTGTGGAGGCCATATTTAGTGAACGTTCAGAGGTTTGCACCCAATAATCTCAAAGGCGACAGGCACTCCAGTGAACCCTTAAGAGAACGACAACGGTCTCGCGATTCTGCTGCGTCCTCAGGGTGGTTGCTTGGATGCTGCTTACAGCAATGAGCATGATGTCAAACAGATCATGCGAGCTCATTTTGGATTATAGAAATGTGCAGAACCAGCCCAGACCTTCGTCAGATGTTTGAATGAATAAACAAATGGTTTCTGGGGTTTTACCTACAAAAACCGCGATTTTATTATGAGGCATGCGGTAGTAGTGAACTCCAGAATAATTTTGACCATCAGGGGATCTTTAACGTGTCCCCAATGCAGCATTTTTGCATTTCACCCTCATCGAAATGTGGCTGCCGCGTCCTGGATTTGATCCCGTTACCTTGTGCTTAGCAGTACAACACCATAGCTGTTAAGCTACAGCGGTGTACCGTCAGCTGTTCGATGGTGAGCTTCATTTCGTGTTAATCGACCAGCATGTCCAACAAATTTTTTTCAAGTATGGTTTGGGTTCATGCATTTTGGTTCAATTTGAGTTAAGCTCAGTGAAAATCTTGAATGCAGCAAAATTGTTCGAATCAGGTTTCTGAACCGGGCTGAAACGATTTAGGAAACTGTGGCTCCTGTTTTCGGAAAAAATTGACAGTGCTTTTGCTTTTGGAGAAACATGCAAATTCGTTTGGGTATTGTGTAGAACTAGTCTGGGACCATTTTATTTGGCACAGACTTTCATTGCCATGAGGATTTTAAAGGGACACTAAAAAGTGACACTAAATTTAGACTGGTAAAAGCAGTATTCTTTCAAAATGACTTTCATTAGGATCTCTGCGTGCATTGTTTATAAACTTTATAGCATTCCATGCAATGTGGTCTCAATCGAAGCCACGGTTACCTTTTCCTTTGGGAGCTGTGGTCACACGTAGACCTACAACATTGGCTTCCGACGGTCGCACTACATCTTTTGTTCTCAGTGTAGGGCATTACCATGAGAAGCCAACATTGTTAATATATCTGCCTGTCTGGCTAAAAGCGTGCATCTTAGAATAAAGCCACATTAATTAGATGCCATGCACTGTTCTATATATACATGTTGGAATTTGTACATTAAGTAAGCATTGTATGACCCTGTGCAGCTATGCAGTGTGTCATACATTATGCTTTCCCTAAAAAAAGAGTTGCTTGCTCTCCTCCCTACTGTAACAAATGAAGCAAAATACCAGACCTAAAGCTTACTTGCGTATGTATTTGGGTTCATTTTTGTGAAAATGAACGAAGGCTATTAGTTCTCAGACAATAAGTAATATATTTTTGCAACTGGGAAGTCACAATTAACAGTTCACAACCTGTTTCTGTGACTTCTAGGTGAATTTGTGAATTCAAGCTGAAATATTCAGAAGGCAAATAAACAAGTAATACCCTAAACCAATATGCATTCTAAGGTGCATAGCCTTGGCAGTAATGCAAAGAATAAAAAAATTATTTTTGTAAGAAGTATGGTGGGTAGATGGGTGCAGTCTTCCCGTGTGAGCATGGGGAAAGCGGCAAGAGCAAGGTCACAGTAACGTGATCGAGCGGGCGCGAGGAGAGTTGGGGTCAAGTTGGCATCCCCTTTTTTAGTGTGGCTGTGTGTGCATGGTTATCAGCCAGGCTGAGCACCTACGCTTGCCCTTGTGCCCTGTTGTAGAGGTAATCTGCCGCATGTGCAAAGACTCGGCGACCTGAGATGGCGTCGCAGCATGCCTCGTCTTCCTTAATGTTTAGTGCTGGAGGTTGTGTAATCTCGAGTTTTGGAGATGCAGTAAAAAGCGAGAGGCAGACAAAGCAATCACTCCTGCATCGTTCTGCTGCGGGTGAAACTATCAGCCACGGGGACGGAGCATACACAAAAGCATGGCATGAAACCGTGTCTTTTGTCACAGAGTCTCAAATTCAACAGTCCTTTTTTTTCTCATTCAATTTGCTTTTTTTTTCCGATTTCCAACAACTAGGGAAAATTTTGCGGCCCCTTTCGTGTAAGGAAATTCTATCAACTGTACTATTTGCATAAAAAATCAGATGTAAATATAGTGAAATTTTGATATGACGAAGCGAATTGCCGATTTAACAGACTTGGGTATATTAATGTTTAACTGTGCCTTCCATTCTGGCCTCTTGCAACGTGATCAAGCGAATTGCCTTACAAACAAAGGGGAATGTCAGGGAAGTGCTATAAAAGAATGTAGTTACATAAATTTGCAGTGTCGTTTATTAATAACCAAGCACCATGAAACAAAGTTCACTCTCTCTCTTTATTGAGCTGTCGCTGTCTGCACTTTGCCATGGAGAATTTCCAGGAAACTCCAGTTGCACTGCAGAAACAACAGCAGTCAGTACAAATTGGAACACGCGTATAAGACAGCAAGACTATACTGTACTACTGTGCCGGAACACAGCAGATGCCTTCACCACAAGCAGTGTCCTCCTTGATGACGCAGTGTTGTGCCGGCGACACTTCATTTTGAGAGTACATGCCAACCATGCAGGCCAGTGTACCACTAGTTGAGCCGACCTTGCGTAAAGTTGAAGGAACCATTGAGAACCACCACTCCTCGCATGTGCAGAATTGATGCTACTAGTGTCGTCGGCAACAATGACCTTGGTCTGAACCTGTGGTTGAACCAGTTGGGATAGATTCCTAAAAACAAAATGCCTTGGGTTCAGTTTCAACATGCCAGAAAAAATATCGGTTCTAATTCAGTTGAAGATAGCTCTTAAACTCTGGTTTTCTTTTCAGTTCCAGTTCGGTCTGATGCTGTTGAGAACTCCTTAGTTCCTTGTGTAACATAGTAATTCCTCAACTCACTAATATCATAGGTCCTATTTGGAGATTTACTTTGTCTCCTACAGCATATAGCAGAGATTTGCAACTGTGAGCTACAAAAAGTAATATTCTGTTTAAATTTGTGGCACCTACTAAAAAGAGGAAGTTTCCATGGGTAGAAACATCTTTATTGTAGCTCATATTTCTGATGAGTTCAAACATTGAAACTTTCGTGTGTGGCAGTTGAGATTCGAACAGTTTGTATATTTCAGGATATAATTTTTTTCCATGTCTTTTTCAGTGTAACGTAAGCATTTTGTGTACAATTTTAGTCAGCTTTTTATCTCACAAATTATATTACACATTGTGCCTTGACATGGTCAAATTTAGACATTTGTAGTATAGCACGTTTTTAAGGTCTCCTGAAATATACAGTGGTGGGACAGCTGTGCCAAGAGTGGCCCTTTGTGCCGTCCTGCTTCGAGACGTCGTTTTCACAGAAAATTGTGCCATGCCTTCGCCAAATGAAGCTTAAAAACAGCAGCCTCCTTCCCTTGATGCTGCCTTAATAGTAAAATTAAAACCAAATTGTAAAGCTTGTTGTTATCGGCCATCATCACCATCATCACCATCATCAATAATCAACGGAGCAGCCATAGCCCCCGATATACCAGAGGCCGTCAGCTCTCCATTTGCTGTTTTAGCACAATTGTTGCATTTCTCTCTGGCAGATGTTCCAGTGTACTGCTGCTGTGCACTCTTTATTGTCGTTGTTGTTTGTACCGTATAGCGGTATACTTTGTTTCGGCATAGCACAGAGATGGCTTGAGGAATACGTAGGATGAAAATAAAGCCTCGAATAATGCCTGCTTGTACATTGTTTAGCATAGCTGTTGGCGGTGCTGCTTTAAAAATATTTCGTTATTTTTGTTCTCGCCTGCTAAATTGCTTACGAGTTGGGACTGTCTTTGCAACCCTGCATGATTTTAATTTATCAGCTTTCACATGTTTCACGGCACTGCTATACCTATACGCTGGAAACCCATTCATAAGTTTCTCAACTGACCACGAAAACAAAATAAATAAGGTTGCTGCTGGGAAAAGGTAACAGTGAGGGAGGCTACAAATCGCCACAGTAGCATTATAAACAGCTCTGAATTGCTGCCAGTACATAGACGTCTTGATGCTCACACTGTGTCTAGGGACGGCATGTGTACACATGTAATAATTAATGGACATGCACATTGATCCGTGATAGTGGCTCCTTTCCACTCTTGGCTTTACTGGCTCTATTGCGGTGAAACTGATTTGAGAGAACTCGTGATTACGCGCCCTTGCTGGCTCCAAAATAAATGTAGCCCTGTGCTTGGTTCCCGGTAGGTTTCGTCTGATGAACACTTCTTCAGGTGCTTCGCCAACTTCTCTGTGCACATTTTCTCCCAGTATGCTTGTGCAACCTCGATTGCTAATTGCAACCTTTGGTCACTGTGTACATTTATCGTGTCCATAGCAACATGCGAAAGCAAATTTTCCTCTGTACGGTTAAATTTACGTGACCACCGCGTTCAAACTCAATGCAAGATGCAGGAACATTACAGAATAGCAACGTATGAAAGGGGAACATAATACATGGGAGTCAATGGGATTTAGGTCAGGACTATGAAAATGCGACTTAGCAGCTAGGAAAACGCAACTGTGAGGAACTGTCAATGGGGTTTCGCTGAATACAGGGTGTTTCACGTAACTCGAACCAAGAATATTAAAAAATGTGGTTAACTGCAACTGAATGAAACCAATGACATGTGGTTTCACTTACATTGTGCTTAATTTATTAACTAAGACCGATTATACAATTTTTTTAATATTCACTTTCGGGCCAAGTGCGTTTCGTTGTTGTAGAGGGCATTCGAAAACAAATGATACAATTTTTTGTGGTAACATACGTGCTGCATGGCAATCTTTTGCAGCATTTGAAGAATGCCTGTGAAATGTGAAATAAAACCATGTGACTGTGCTCATGTGCTGCCCTATTGCAGTGCTCTCAACCGTGCTTAGTGTGAAAGAACCATGTGCACAAACCGTGGCGACGTGAGCGGCCGGGGCTCTAGGAATATGCTTCACAGTGCGTCGGCGTCTTTCACGGTAGCACATGAAAAGGAAGCACCGTTGTCCCTGATACGCGATAGGCTTGACGGACTGTTGAGCGTGCTGCAATACGACAGCACACGAGCGCAATCACATGGGTTTGTTTCATATTCGGTGGGCTTTCTTTAAATGCTGTAAAAAATCGCCACACAACATGTACGTTGCCACAAAAAGTTGGATCGGTCATCTTGAAATGCCCTCTACATTTTAATGAAACACACTTGGCCCTGAAAGGAATATTAAAAATTTGGCATAGTTGATCTTGGTAAATAAATAATTATGCACTATATAAAAAATACCAAAGGAGCGCCACATGACGGCAAACCATATGTTATTGGTTTTATTCAGTTGCAGTTAACCACATTCTTTAATCCTTGGTTGAAGTTGAGTGAAACACGCTGTGTGTCTAATAGTATATATATAATATGTGTATGTATGCACATTACTACTAGAAAAAAAAAAAAGATAGACATCGTCACGGCAACTGTGAAGAACATTGACAGAGTTCAAATATATATATATATATATATATATATATATATATATATATATATATATGCAGGAGCGATTCTGCACATTACTAGTAAAAAAAGTAAACCTCAAATAAAATTTGCCCAAAAATTTGCCTGCTGTGGTCCATTACAATCTATTATAGCTAGGTTTATTAAAAGCGAAATTGGTTGCATTGATAAATAATATGGGCAGACAGAGCTGAGAAGGCCAGTCTGTTATATACTAATGTGTGTTGTATGCAAATCCATAGTATGGCGTTGACTGTATATGGCATATGAAAAGCCATTCTAATAAAAATGACAAAAATAGTCCGATAACTTCCAGGTCCATATGCCTCATTCATGCGCACAACGCCGACTCCTGTATAGAGATATTGACTATATAAGTTAAAGCGCTCCTGTACCACCTCTCGGGCTTGGTGAAATAACAGGTAGTCCACTGGTCACATGTGCTGCTGTGAACATCTCAGCCAAATTTTGCTGTCGTACGTGGTTTGTGGTGCTTGCAAGCGGATAGCAAAGTCGTCTTTCTGTCAAACACTTTTCAACAGAAGCCTGCCTCCCTACTGTCTTAAAGAGACAGGCTTACGCTTTATTTCGTAATAAAGCAGATTCCCATATGCGGCTGCTATTGGTAGCTGCGGTTGTCTACATAGCGTAGATACCGCGGCTGCTGTGGGGTGCGCCCACGAGTTCACTGGCTAAGCACACTGCAGCTCGCTGAGGACAACTGCGTTTGGCTTACGTTTAGCGCGTCGTAGGCACCAAAATCGGAAGTAGTTGTGTCTACATTAACATCCAAAAGGGAATTCGAACTGCGTGCCCCTGTGATGTTTAGAAGGTAGAGCGTTGTGGGCACGCCTCACTGTGCCGTAGCCTTCGCAGTGCAAGGCATTGAGTAAGGAAGGGAAGCAAGCGGATGCTGTGTTTGATTGCCAATAAACTCATTGAAGTACTTTATCCAGCCAAATATTTCTGAAATGGCCTATTTTCACTTCAAATGCATTTCTTCTCATCAATAAAATGTGGTTCGGCACCCTGTTGAGACCATATTTGGCATATATAGTATATGTGTGTTGAACACTGGGCCGAAACTGCATGTCACTCCAAATCAGAGTTTTGCGTCTGCCAAGAGCTGTGGCAAAAGGTCAAATGGCTGTTCCACCACTCCATATACCCTGTTATAACCTTCATCGCATACAGTGGAATCTCTATATAAGGAAGGCAGTTACAATTATTTGATACAAAAAATGTAAATTTAAGATGTGGTTGTTCATGCTTTAATTAACCCTTTGAGGGTCAATTTTTGTCGCCATATGTGACCGCCCAGGCTCGATATTTTATTGCAGATTTCAATTCTTCTTAGGGACTAATTTCAAAGAAAAATTTACCGTAATTTTTCTAGGGTGACCATAAAGTGAGATAAAAATATTTTGCATTGGTATATATGTACTCTTCATTCATGACTAGCAACAGTAAAAAAGAAAATAAACTTACAAGAAAAAAAAAGAATGATGCATTGTTATACACTGTGGGAGTCTCACCCGTGCTCTTGGGACAAAGGAACGACAACACAGTAGTGCAAACAATCACAAGGGCACTTATTGCACCTTTCATAGATCAATGCCTGCGAGCCGAGTTGCTATCCACAAAACATGCCGATGGGCGTGCGACAAATCTAGGTCCAACTCATAGAGACCGGAAAAGCAAGCGAATATGTTCGCCCCATGCTGGACACCAATGCCTGGTCACCAATGGTGGCAGGTTCAAAGGAGGCCACGCGAGACGGTCTCGCAGAAGCATGGATCGGCGCGCACGCAGGACGTAGGCGCCACTGGCCGACCCGCAGCCAAAGAGGAAGCGCCTTTTCCTTTCCGCGCCCTACTAATCCCGCCGGTAGGCGGCGTTAGCAGCGCAACACTCGCGCCATCTCTCGTACTGCGCTTCAACCAAACCGACTGCCGCGGGCATCACGCAGGCCACGTGGCGAAGCCGAATTGCAAGAGACAGGGGCTATGCGGGAAAACAACATATCAGGGGACGCATGAGTCGCGCATCCCCACAACACATAGTTCAAGGCTTTGAAAATGCGCAAATGAGAATATTTTGCGAGACTAATGTTTCTGCTCTTACACTAATATGTACAGTCGTGGACAGAATATTACGGACCATGAAATCTAAGAAAAAGCTGAATATATCCGCAACCTAGCAACGCAATTTGGTATTTGCATTTTCGACCTCGACTAGAATATGCTAACAACGTTGTCGTGGGCAGTTTTACTGGTTACTGCTACAGGCTGCTCGGGAATTGAACGTTTTCAGAGATGTCGTGGTCCATTTTATTCTGTCCACGACTGTACATCCATAGCATAATAGAACTGCGTAGGTGCGCGCACTTAAGAAAACTGTGTGGTTGTGCGCTTCTCAAAAAAGCAAAATGTGTGACAAACTTCCGCTAATATTCATCTTATCGCCAACCAGAGGCAATTAGTTTTCACGAGTGTCAAAAAAAAAAGAACAATGGAAACGCATGCACGGCGGCATGCTTCCTATGCGCACCCCTGTGAGCACTAAACGAGCGAAAAACAAGTGGTCGCCCTTTGAGCGATTAGTAACGAAAACTCGTCAGGTTTGCAAGCACAAGAAGCCAAAAACGCCTGCGGAACAAAACCCAAACTGCCGCCCGTCTGCCCGCCCGCGCGCCAATGTGCAAGCATTAGTATATGGATACAGGGGAGCGAACTAGCACTAAAAGGAACCACGCAATGAAAACCAAGAGAGGGAAGCATGCAAAAAATATTCCCTGTATTCCCACATAGTGGCAGCACATGACAGAAAAGAAAAAGTTAAGAAATTGGCACACTTTTTAAACGTACAGACGGTGCTGTAAATATACGGCATCAACCATTTTTGGACTTGTTCGCGGCGCCACGTATTTGCGTCATTGACCCTCAAAGGGTTAATGGGTTTCCTCCTGCTATAACATGATTGAAAGTGTGGTTTCTGACGTGCTATCAGTTGTGCTGTAGGCAGGCAATCAAGGGCGAAAGTTTGGTATAATTTTGAATATCTTTCCTTTCTATTTTTTCAGTGTAATGTAAGCATTTCCTGTTTAACCTAAGTAAATGTTGTATTTCACAAATTATATAACGTGCCTTGACATGCTCAACTTTACACGATATGAAAGAACATCTTTCTAGCTTTCATTTCAGGTATGGCATGTTACTACAACCATCATCATAAGTTGCGTAATAATAATAAAGCCTTTGATTTAAATAAGTGCTGGTCTTTTAAACGTACTGAGAGTTCATTTGGGTCAACTATTTGTGTGTAAGCTCCATTGCAAGTTATGACTAAAAGCTTGGCTGGATGCATACAGTCAAGGAAACTTCTTACCATGTCCATTGAACGTAGGCCACAGATGCATAACAGCCAACTCTCCCAAATTTTTCTTAAGGTTTACGAATTCAGGCTTCTTTAGTTTTATAAAAAATAATTTCTGTTCACTTGAATACATTGCAGCTTTTAAAAGACTGTGGTTCCTGCGTAAGATTACAAGAAAAATGCTTTAACAAGAATTGATGGTATTTGCGCCGTCCTCTTGTCGCAGCACAAGACACTACATGCCAGAGGGGTGTGGGGGGTTCCTGCTTCAAACAAGCTTATTCAGACCATTTCCTAAGCAGGCCAAATTGTTATCAGCAAAGGGACTAAAGAAGTCATTTTGATCTAGAAACTATTTGTTGCTTATCAATCTCTTGTGTTTCGAGGTTGCTGCTTATTGTCTGCTTCACTTAAAGGTAAACGATCGTTAATAAATTGCTAAATGCTAATAAATTGATAAAAATAAATTTTTATCTCTGCAGAATTTTTGCGAATTCTAAAGTTCACTAGTTGGCAGGTACGTACAGTTGCAATCAAAAGTATGTGGCCCACGGCTCAGGGCGCAGGAGCGGCTATGGGGCCACACCGCGGCACTGCTATCTCCATCGGGCGACTGCTTTGAGGTTGCACCTTCAAGTACCCTCAAAGCAGGCGCCCAATGGAGATAGCAGCGACACGGTGTGGCCCCGCAATCGCTCCTGCGCCCTGAGCCGTGGGCCACGTATTTTTGATTGTGACTGTAGGTGAGCCATTAGTGCTGTGCTAGATTTGAAGGGCCTCTGGCTTCTGTGTGAACCTGCTGCGCAGTCTGCAACGAGGTCTAAGGAATAGGCTTTAGCATTCTCAGTAAATTTGTTGCCGTGCAGAGGCGATTTTTAGCAATGATGGAGGGGTGCAGCTGGTAAAAGCAAAGATGGCAGGCACTCTAGTATGGTAATACTGAGCGAACCCTCGTTAGTACGACGTGGGTCTCACCATCCTGCTGTTTCCTCATATGATTATTTTATTGCTACTCATTTCTATAGTCATCTATATTATTTATAGTACTATAGTCATCAGCTGTTTGGTGGCGAGCTTTAATTTCTGTTCGTTGACTACTCACTCGTTTTTTATGCCAACTGAGATGCCACAGAGATGTTGGCAATATTATAAGTCCTACTTACATTGTCTCCTACAGCATATAAAGGAGATATGCTACCACGAAGCTAGAACAGTGTGATGTTCTGCTCAAATTTGTGGCACCTACTAGGAAGAGGCAGCTTCCATGTTCATGATTATCTAGAACGTTGAAAGTTGCGTAAGCATTTTGTATATTCCAGAATATCTTTTCCTCTCCATTTTTTTTCAGTGTAACGTAAGCATTTCTTGTACCAACTCAGTAAAGTTCGTGTTTGATAATTTATATTACAAATTACATCCTGACATGTCTTTCAAATTTGTCTTTGAGAAGCATGTTTTTAGCTTTCTTTTGCCATGCATGTTATAACTATCACCATATAGTCACTAAAAATAATAGTGCATTCAAACAAGGCTGTTCTTTTAAACATGGTAAGAAAAGAGTTAACTGCTTCTCAATGTGTGTGCCAATTATGGCATAAGTTCCATTGCAAAATATGACAGGAAGGTTGGCCAGATATGTGCAATCATAAAACGCCTTTGCATTTAACTTTTTCTTAACCCGGCAATAAACATGGGTCATGGGCAACTCACGAGGACTGTACTTGATTTCAATGCTCCCAGTGCTACAATGTGCAATGTACAAGGCTACAATGTAGTTGGAAGAAATAAACTTTCATTTTTTGAATACATTTTGTTGGCCTGTGAAAACAATTTTTAAAGAGCATGCAGAGGCATGCACCTTGCGATTGTGAAGGTGGTGGGCACTTTGGTGGCAGGGGCCTCTTGTAAATGACATTGGTCTCATGATTCTTTTGTGCCCTCAAATGATTGTTTGGATTCTACTAGTAGGGTGGAGTATGGAGATTATATCAAATTATGGGAATATAATTTAAATGATGGAAACCTGCTACACCAGCCTTGACAATTGCCAGCTTTCCGGCATTTAGTTCCGTTTTTCGTCTTTTTGACAGCAGACTTATTTCTTGTACCAATCGATATGTTGTAGGGATGTTTGCAATGTTATGTTTATTGTTTACAGTGTCCCTCTGGCATATACCAAAGATTTGCTGCTCATATCCTAGCATAATATGTTGTTTTGCCCATTATTTGTGTCACTTATTGAGAAAAGGCATCTTTTGCTGGGTCAAAAAGGCATTTTTTTGTAGTACACATCACTTATAAGCTTTATCATTGAAACATTCCTAAGCTGTAGAAAATCGAAGTGTGAGGATTTTGTATATTTCAGAATATTTATTTTGTTCTTTTTGTGTTATCAGCACAACATTGTAAGTATTTACTGTACTTCCTAGTAAATTTAATTTTTCACAAACCCCAACATTTGTGTTTCAAAGTTCTAGAAAGTGCATTTTGTGAGCTTTCTGTTGATATATAACTTTGGTTTGTAACCCTGATGGTGTACTCAATAAAAAAATTCTGTACTAAACCTTTAAAGGAGTGCAATTTTTACCATGGTAAGAAAAGAGCTGACAATTTTTTATAGCAGCAGCAGCTGGTAGAAATCATGTGATCATCACTGGTTTGATAATTAATTGTAATTTTGCTAACTTTTAATTAGTGGCTGAAATCACATATTGAAATTGCAAAATCAAAACTGGTCAGGGCTTGAATTATAGTTGTCTTTACTGTGTTAATGAAAGTTATTAGATATCTGCGAGTATCAGTGACGAAATAAGTTTACATTTCGTCCCACAATTGCCCAAGGGAGGCTATGTGGGAAAAACGTTGATGTGTTTCATGACAAGTTTGGAAAGTATCATCACGAAACTGGAGCTCATCTTAAGAGAATGATACTAAGTAGATGGGGCTTGTGCACTAACAGTCTTCAATTTTGCAAATGCGATATGTACACCAAATTAATTAATAAAAAGGTTGAACAGTGAATTTAGTTTTGATTTCAGCCACTGTTACGAACTTTGGCCAACAAAAGCTGTGTTGAATTGGGTGTATATGTCTTTGTTATTTACAGGGGAGTGAGGAACTGTTTGTTGTAGAACCTATTGTGCCCCGTGCCAGTCAACCTGAGATGGTGGCGTCACCTGCTGAGCCACCCTTGGGCCAGAATCCTCTGTCCGCCAGGCAGCCACTGGGGCTCAGGGATGCATTAGACGACGACGAGGCAAGCGTACGTGATGTTGGCTTTGTTTGCATAAAAGAAGTTAGTACAGTGGAATCTCGTTGATACGATTCTCACGGGCACCGAAAATAAAAACGTATTATCCAAAAATCGTATTATCCAAAACGGACTCCAAAAGATCGCGAATAATACATACTTGGCACAGAACTTGCTTTTATTAAAGCACTTTAAAATAATCCGTCACTTTGCGCTGCACTTTTTTGCTTTTCGAGGTCCTGCAGCAAGCTTTTCTGGAACTCGTAAAAACGAGTAGCAGTTTCCTCGCTGAGCTCCGCAGACGCGACAAAGCCACGAAGCCCGTCCAAAGCTTCGAGAGCACCGTCAGTATTTAATGGCCGACGATCGCTGCTGCAATCTCCGGCGTCTTGGTTGTCATCGTCGTCGCTCTCCTTTTCAGCGGTAACATCTGCAATGATGTCTTGGACGGTGCGCAATTCACATGTCGCCAGTTGGTCGTCCGCCGATACAAACTCTTCCGGAGACGCGTCGACATTGAGGTCACCCCAGTCCGGGATGTCAATCTCTGCGCCGTCATCTCCATTTTCCTCAGTATCGCCAGGTGCACAAAAAAAGCCACACTTCTTGAAGCACTTGGCGATGGTGTCAGGTTTGACGCGATCCCATGACATCGCCAGAAAATGGATGGCATCAAGAAGATCCACCTTCAAGCTGGCATCTTTCCGGTCAATCTTGGCGCCAAAAAGCGTCTGATCAACAAGCTCCTAAAGTGAAATTTCACGTTTCTAATGATTCCTGCATCTAGGGGCTGCAAGTGGCTGGTGCAGTTGGGCGGCAGGAAAATTACTTTTACGTTTTGCAGCCACGAAGTATCGACAGGGTGCGCGGCACAATTGTCGAGAACCAGAAGAATTCTACGGTTCGCGGCACGCATCCGGGCATCCAGAAATGTGAGGAACTCTGTGAAAAGGGCTCCGGTCATCCATGCCTTCTTATTCGCTTTATAAATGACAGGAAGGCGTGGGTTACGCGAAAAGCAGCGTGGCTTCCAGTATTTGCCAATGACAGTAGGCTTGAGCTTCTCGGTTCCATCAGCGTTGCAGCACAACAGTACGGTGACTCTTTCTTTGCTTTTTTTTCCGCCTTGACACGTCTCACCTTTTATGCTGAGACTTTTCTCGGGCTGAAGATTGATGAACAACCCAGCTTCATCTGCGTTGAACACGTCCCTTGGCTGGTACTGAGCAGTCATTGCCGGCGGAGTCGAAAGCCAGTTGGAGACCTGATCTTGGTCGGCAGACTTCCCTTCGCCGGAAACGGTTTTATACGACAGGCCATGCCGTGTTTTAAAACGATGGAGCCACCCGCCTGAAGCTTTAAAATCTTCGATGCCCAACGAGAGTGCTATCTCATCAGCTCTCTCGCGAACAACTGTCCCGTCCACGTTCACGCCCGCCCCCCTTACTTCCCTGAACCATGCCAGAAGAACCTCTTCCATCTTGCCATGCTGGGCGCCCCTTGTTTGCTTCACGCCGGCGCCGAAGACTTGAATGTTCTTCTGAATTACTTCTCGCTTGCCGACGATCGTGTTCAGTGTGGAGACAGGCAAACAAAGTTCGCGTGCCAGGTCGACACGTTTCTTCTGCGGATTTTCGTCGACTTTTGCTAGGACGTCGAGTTTTTCTTTCAGCGATAACGCTTTACGCTTTCTAGACATGGTGAAGCGCACGGGTGAAACGCGGCACCAAAACAGAAGAAACGATAAGGGCGAAGTGCAAGCTGAACGCTCGAAACACCAAAATGGCAACGAGAAATGGCAAGCACAAAGCCAACAAAGCCTACAGCATCGTCAATGCATGCGCCAATCACTGCTTCTTGGTCACGTGATTTTACTGTGAGTACTATGTCTTAGGATAGATGGCGCTAAAAACCTTCGGTGCATTTGGTGTGCGAGCTTGCGAAAATTGCTCCCAGAGGCCGCCACACTGCTGCAGGCGCTGTGCAGAAGCACGGCCGGACTCTAGCCGAGCCGAGCCAGGCCAAGCCTCGAGCATACAAAGCGCGCGTCGCCGCGTCTTTAGTCCGCCGTGCCTGTCGTTTCGCTCGATGTTAATTTCAGTAGCTCTGCCCACCCGCTTCAAAGGACTGGCTCTGATGTTATCATCATACAGAAGACGTTTCCGGGATCGTATTATCCAAACCGACGTGGAAATACGATCGTATTAGCTGTACAAAAATGCATGTACCTCCATAGGGCATCGGCCGGGAACGAAAAAAAAAACGTATTATGCCAAAAAACGTATTTAGCCGAATCGTATCAACGAGATTTCACTGTATGTTTCAAGAATGCTGTTCCAGCTGTAGTGATTGATTGTTTGATTCCTACTTGGCAGTGCAGCAAGAATAGCTTTGAAAGGGTGACTTTGTAGAACAAGTCACTTTCATATGGCCGTAAAGGTAGTTGTGCTGATAGTGCCTAATGATGTCCTTCAGGGTCACCGATAATCGCTCAGCGAAATGAGCCTGTCCACAATTATGGGGATGCACGCGCTGATCCTATCGAAACACAGATCTCTCTGTTGCCATTTTGGAGCAATAATGATATGCTGGTTCATATGTGCATACATCTCTTGCTTCCCCTTTGCGGGAATTACATTCATTCAGCATTGGCATTGTTAAACCTGGCATTTTGTTAACTGAAATGGGTTTTATACTTCTTTATATGTTCCCAGGTAAGGCAGCCCCAAAGTACAGTTTCGCAGCATGAGACAACTTCAGTTGCATGATTTTTATTGAAAGCTTCTATAATGAAAAATAAATTATAATGCCCTAATACTTTAGGCACATAACTTGCAGGTTTGATTGTAATATACTCAACAGTAAAGGCAATCTGTAGATCAAGCAGACAATAGAAAAGTGTTGTTGTCAATAAATTCGACTTCGTGCTGCCATCTGCTAGCCGCCTGGTTAGCTCAGATGGTAGAGCGGCTGCCCCGGAAAGGCGGTGGTCCCGGGTTCGAGTCCCGGACCAGGACGAATATTTCTTCGACTGTGAGGCTGTTCTTTCGAGGAACCCGTATGGGTTTCCTTGGTAGCAATTGCTACGAACGGGTGGATGTATGATTTTCCTTTTATTGATTCCTTCTCTTCACCTTGCGGGTTTCCGCAGAACTATTACATCAAAAGTATTGTATGCCATAGTTGTTACTGCTATGTCCTACTGTTGCCTTGCTTAATGATTTGTCCATGTATAGCCTGGTTATGTGTACTAACTTTATTGCTTGTGGTACACAACCATTCGTTTGCTCCTTTGGTTTCGTTAGGTTGATGTTGTGGACGGTGCTGTTGGGGAAGATCCGGATCACGAGGAAAGTGAACGGGACGAACGGATGGAAGCCTCTGAGCATGATGGCACGCCAGCCCATGAGCACAACGATGAAGGTAGATCGAGTAGTGTGCATGTGCTTTTTGCTAGAGAAGGTGTCAGAGGTGCACATTGACAAAACTTTTTTGTGCAGAGAGCGACAGTGACAGTGACCCAGACAGTGCGTCATACCAGAGCAACCAGGACAATGCCAGTGCCCAGAGGAGTGCCACAACTGGTGCCACGGCAGGGTCTGATGCTGGTATGCATGTCACTGTGCATGTTCAGAAAATGCCCGAAACTTTTAGACTTTGCAAGGAAGTTGTATTTTACAATATATGGATGCACTTGCCAAGATTTAAAAAAAAACCACAACAACACAAAAACTAGAAAACATGTGCCACTTCTCTCGTTTACTTCATTTCTGTGCAAGGAAAGGCTATTTGTTTTTGTGTAGGGAGAGTAATACAAATGGCCAGCTCAGCAAGCAGTGATGTGACCACTTGGCGTAGTACGTGGTATGGTGCCTCCCTTTTTGGAAAGCACGAGAATAGTTTTATCACATTCCTCAACAGACCAACAATGAGAACATACTGCGGTATTGGATCTTGTGGATTCCTTCATGACTCAGCATGTTGCCAGTGTGAAGCTGTACACATGACAAATAGGCTTCGCTAGCATGGAAATTTGGTCTAGTTCTCCTTGCATGACAGACTAATTGCAGCACCTGAGGGACATAGTGAACAGGAAAATACTCTCAGAAATAGGCAGATGCACAAGATAAATGACGCTCATTGGATGGTTGAATGTTTTTATGAGCCCCTGGGCCCATTTTCTCAGCCGATCAATTTCAAAAATTGGCCAACTTTCTTAAAACCTAATTAAGAGACCAATGGCTCACTTGAGCTATAACCATTGTGTCAATGACTCATCCTAACATTCACTGAAAGTGATCTGTTAGAGTACAGCATTGTATGATAAAGTCACCGGCACATGTCCTAAGTGCACTCATCTTGCTTTGTTGAAGTTTGTGAGTATGTTGTGCTAATTGCAAAGTATCTATGGGAATATTTTTTTTTGTCCTGAATCGGGGTTTTCATTATATTGGATCCTGGCTGCTTTGATTGAGATCATGTGGCTTCTGTTTCGATCACTGTTTCGAGCTCGCACGCTTACACGTCAGTGGGAATGTGCTCGGATGTTCTGCAAGTTAAAAGCCACTTTCGGAACTAACAGCAAGGGATGTACAATACGACCACTAAACCCTTTGACTGCTTTAGATTTTGGTATGCAAATATAACATGAGACGCAAATTATAACTGCCAAAATGTGAAAAAAGAAAACGGATTTATGTTAAGCATTTTAAAGTACGAGTGGATAGCCTGCTACCGTTGGTTTTCTTACTGCCAAGTGCCATACATAATTACTTTTGCTGTAATGACGCCTGAGTAAATGGATTTTGATGTGTATTTGTTGTAACCATTGGCAGTAATGGCGCTAAACACTGACCTTTGCTGCAAGGGCCTGCTGACTGACCATTTGTGTGCTGGCATTTGTGCAATGTATTATGCATGTTTACAACCTGTTTTACCTGGTGTAAACACGTCGACTGGATATTTGAAAACTAACTCGCCGCGGTCACTTAGTGGCTATCCGTGTTGGGCTCCTAAGCACGAGGTCGTGGGATCAAATCCTGGCCACGGCGGTAGCATTTCGATGGGGCGAAATGTGAAAGCACCTATGTACTTAGATTTAGGTGGACGTTACAGAACGCCAGGTGGTCCAGATTTCCAGACTACGGCGTGCCTTATAATCAGATTGTGCTTCTGGCACGTAAAACCCCATAATTTAATTTTTTTTGTATTCGAAAATTGTTGCTAGGGTTTTCAAGCCATTTAGCAGTTCTTTAGAACAGTGCTTTTAAATAATAAAGGATGTGATCAGACACAACATTTACTGCTTTACTGCCTCTTCATAATGTGACAGCAAGCAAGTGAATAAACATATCATTTCTTGTAACCGTGGCAATAAAGTACCTTACTGAAGAGAAATAAATGCCCTTTGAGACTGCACTGTGAAGTCTAAAATAGTAGCCAAGTAAATTTCTATAAAGATAAGGGATAAAGCAATACAAGAGCTTGTACATTGTGGAATACACATTATTATCCGAGTCCGAGGCAAGTGAGACAGTCGTGGTAACTTTTTGCTATGATGAAAAGCGTAATTTACCTGCTTATTGCACGTTGGAGTATTTGAGATCACTGTGCTTGAGGTTTCATATAAGGACTTGTCCAGAAAAAGAAAAGATGTCTGTTATAAGGAGGGCTGGTTTAAAACATTGCAAATGCAGGGAAGTTTAGTAGTATTTGGCCTGGAAGGCATCCCTGGGACTACTAAGATAATATTCCAGCAAGTTGAGTAACATCTATAGAAACCACAATCTTTTTGAGGTTGGAAGATGAGTGTTTGTGTCCCACTCAACAACCATTAATGCTTGCAGAGGACGAGTCTGCTGAATCATCCAACATGGAGGAAGAGGAAGAGAGTGAGGCTGGTGACACTGAGCCTGACACAGAGGAGCTAGCATTGCTTGACGAGCAACTGGAACGGCGAGGGGGACCGTCGAGCAGTGGGGGTGGGCCTGGGGGCCTCGGAGGCTCTCGACCAGGCAGCCTGGCCCCTCAGCACCTGCAGTGGGCCCTGCGACAGAGGGACCCCGCTGGCCGCTCGCATGTGACCTCTTCCGGTGAGTGTCAGTCTCCCTCTTGGGTGTGGCTTGCCCGCAGTTCTTGCAGCATGCAAGCCATTGGGAAAAGCTGAATTTCCTCATGGGGTGTCCACACAAGGGACATAAGGGGTTCTGGGATGAAATTATTGATGACAATGTTTCTGGTTAACCTCCTTTCTACCTTCTTCAAGTGGCAAGGCCACCTATGAATGCTCAACACTTCTACACGAAAATTTTCAGAAGCAGGCTACCTAGTGAAACCAGCCGTGCATGACATTCGGCTAGTTGGTGTCTGTGGCTTCAGGAATACGGGACAGGGGAATAAAGACAAGCAAATATACACCACGAGCGCTTGTCGTGTCTCTTCCAATGTGTATTACAGTGAGATGTCGTTAAACCGTAGTTGGCCGGAGCTCGAAAAAAAGTACATACTAAATGGTAGTACTTCTTAACTGAAATAGCGTGAGATCCGAACTACAAGAGAGTGCAATGAAAGAGGAGAAAACATGCAGTACTGTATTTATTCACTTTGCACGACAAAAGTATGTTATTATCGTTTGATGCCACGGCGAGCTAGCAGCGACAATGGCGGCCCCAAACTCACTTAAAGGGCCCTTCACCAGGCCACATAGGAAGTTTCGGTTATACACTGGAAGTTGTTACGTGTTCTTTAGAGCACGTTCTTGGGTAAAAATTTTCAAATCAGGCAAAAGAGACTCTCTCCACTCACCCCGTCTACCCTCCACATGCGAAATTCCTTCCCTGCATTCTCCCATACCGGAGCTCGAGCATCGCATGACGCATACTTCGGGGGCCTGGCTCTATTTTTTGTTTTTTCTCCTCACTTTTTGCAATGCGGCGCACTTCAGCTGTGCGAGCGGTTGCGATTGTCTCGTTTCGCGGAGTGCACGATTTTGTGCCCTGTGCGTGAAGACACCTGATTAGTAGTATAAGTCAGTACTACATGAACACTGAGGCAGACACAAGTGGCTCATAGAGCTCGATCACACGCTGGAACACGCTAGGAAATGACACAGCTTCGGTGTCGGTGCACGACTGCACGACGTGGGAACAAGCAGACTAAACTGAAGTGCATCTCTGTTGCTGCAGTGCGAAGAAAAACAAAAACACGCAGACGTTCGGTTCATGTGTTTTATTATTTCTCTAAACTTTAATTGCAACCAACAATGCAAATGCAACCAGCAGATTACACAAATAACAGATGTAACCTTGAGTAATTTTCGAAGTCACGTGCCACTACAAGCGACGTCACAGCACAAACATGTGTACGTTACGCTCCGTATTGGAGCATGGTGGCCCTGAGGAGAAGGGCAAACGGCGTTTGGTTTGAAATATCAGACCTATCCGCGGCGCATAGCGATGTAATTCTTTGCAAACACGGTCGTTAGCGTGCATTGTATGCTCTGCACTTGCTAGCTCAAAATGGCCAGACTTGGTGAGGGGCCTTTGGGGGGCCCTTAAAGTGCAGGTTAAAATGTTAGTGATATTGGCGTCTTCGGCAATATCCGACTTATCCGACGTATCCGACTTCATGAGCCACTGCCTGGCACGCTGCAAGCGCTGAACTCGTCGACTGATGAGACTGACCAGACAGCCACTGCCATCTGTAGTGAACGGTGATAATAAGCTGAGGCTTGGCACATCCAGGTTAGAGGGGCTCTGTGCTAAGTGTGCATAAACTCACAGCTGGACAGGCAGGACTGCGGCCGTGATAAATATTCGCCCATTTCACTGTGGTGGCATTCCATTCCTGCATGCCTCTGCGTCGCATCTACACCATGGCCGCCGCGTCACATTCTCTTTCGTGACAAATGCAGCCTGCAGTTCCTGCTTGTTTCTGGCGCTATGTCAGAAAGGATTTCGTTCATCTACTTCGATGCATCCGATGTAGAGACGCACGAAACATTTTGACGATGATGCACTACCGGAATTGAACGCTCAAGAATATTGCCCTTGAATACAACTTACCTTTGAATGTTACTTCTGGTTTTCATGCGCCATCGCGGCATATAGTACTTAAGAAAGCATTTGCCTAGCAGATCTTGATGAGTAATAGACTGTGCAGCTGAAGTGCAGTTTCATCAACTGCATTTTACATGCTTTGTGTGTGATGGCTGGTCTGTGTCGCACTTGCCTGCCGCGCCGCGGTGCACATTTGGGCTCGGAAAGCTGGGACAGGAAGGATTTGTTCGGCCTTCCTCTACTCAGCACTGTGTACTGCACAGCCATTGCTTGTGCTTGAGTCCTACTCGAGCACCCGACGACCACGCAACGCGTCGGCATTCTTGCAACAGCTCAAATTACAAGCGCAACAGGAAAAACGCATGCCGAGAAAGACGCCCATCAACTCACAAATGACGAGCAAGCAATGCGCCTGGCTGACTAGGTGCGACATGGCACAACTGAGAGATCAATGGTTGTGTACGGTTCTTCAACACGCACCATATCCACATTGCTACCTCTTTGCCGCCTGGTGCATGCGTCGTCTGCATAGGCGCTATTTAATTGCTGCTAATAACAGAATTAGACGCTTACCAGCCCTGAAGTTTTGCCAAGATTACTTTAAGAGTATACACTAGGCATTTATACTCAATTTAGCACAAGTGAACTTTTGTTGCAGCTGGCCTTTAAGTAGCTACACTAGAGCAGGGCTCAGACAAGGACGTTGTTTTGTCAGCCTTGTTGTGTCATCTTGATGAAATTTCGACTGATTGGCAGCTGATTCATGTCACTGCTTAATTTTAATTGTGCATGTTATTCCATTCAAATTTGAAAGCAGCATGATGCAAATTGAAGCATGTTGCATTTGTTCGAAATTAGTAGTTGCAAAGCCTGTTTGCATTTTGTCCTTTGTATTATTATTGTGTTACTCTTGTGTGCCAGTGTTTTGAAGTCATCCATTTTGAACTATGTTGTCCAAGCAAGCAGTCATTCTTTCTTGGCTCCTTTCATGGCATTCATAAGCTTGGCAGAGGATTTACTGTCAGAAGTTGAAGTCTGGATACCATTACAGGGGTGCCCAAACAGCATCACTGTGCTCTTGTAGGACACCGCCTATGGTTGATTTTTCCTTTTTGCTTGTAGCAGTGCTCAGCATGAAAGGTCTCCTCTACAAACAGGGAATGCTTATTGTAGGTGTTGCACCATGTGAGAATGCAGTTAGATTGCCACTGTAGCGGTAAAGACTTTTGCTCTGGTCCGTACCCGCCTACCGCATAATTCTCACACCTTTTTACTGTAATATGGATGAGTAGTTGGGGGATATGATAATTACGCTGTTAAAATTTTTGATAGAATGTTCTAGGTGCTAAATAGAAAAATGAAAAATCTTGTGGCTGTAAATTGGAGTTCTCACGCCAGTAAGTGTAAACTCAAACAAAATATCACTTCCAAACATTTACCTCTGTAGTAAGAGTGCAGGTTCTGCACAAGCAGGAACTGCAAAGGCTCTTTATTTGGAGACACTAGACCTGGTGTCGGGCCCAACCTACCGTATTTACACGATTGTAAGTCGACTTGAATGTAAGTCGACACCCCCATATCGCTTGACCGGAAAAAAAAAAATAAGAGAGCATAACCGAGGGCGTATTCGATAACGAAAATTTATTAGTAGCTGACATGGTCACTGGGCTACTCGACTTTACTAGTGCTGCCATCGTCATCGTTGCTGCGGTCCCACAGCACGTCGTGGTCCAGCGAAATTTCAAATTTGGCAAACGACCGCACCAGGACATTTTGCAGAACAGCAGCCCACGCCAAATGCACCCAACCACACGCAGCCGTCAGGGAGGCTCTTTTGACAGGTCCGGTTGGCGTAATTTCGCAGTCTTCTGCCGCCAGCCACTCGTACTCACGGCGGAGCAGAACCTTAAAATTAAGGCGAAGGTCCGGGCTTGTTTCATGACCACGTCGCACTTCAATGGCAGGCACCGATCACGCATTTCGGCGACGTACGCTGCAAGCTTAGCCTACAGCTCCGGAAAGCGTCCAGACTTCGGCACGAGGGAAATTTCTCACTTGCCGTCACGGGGTGAAAATTTCGCTTCCCTGCAGTCGCCACTCTCGCACCACCCGTTTAGAAACATCGAAATTGCGGCCCGCTGCGCAGTGATTTGTTTCTTCGGCGTAAAGGATGGCAGCCCTCTTGAACGCTGCTGTGAACGAGTGCCAAACGATTAGTGGGCCTGGAGCACTCATGACAACTGGGGAAGCATTGAAGTAGCACGTAGCCGGCAGTCAAGTTGAACACGTCAAACTAACAGCACAGATAAAGAGAAACCCGCGAGCGGTGTCTACGCTTCCATGAACTACCGATACTCCCAGCAAGCGCCGCCGTTCTGAGGGTGCCACCGCAAATGGGAACAGTGGCGCTTCCATCAGCTATCGACACCCCCCCCCCCATGAGTGTTGCATGCACTGTAAGACTCTTAAAAATGTTGAAAAACCCTTCCGAAAAGCGAACAAACACGCGGGACAGCGAAAAGATACGGGTAGGGCCATAGAGCAAACATAAAATTCTAACTACGTTGTAGCTCCCATTAGTATAGCTTTTTTTTTTTGGCGGGGCCATGTTTTGGTTTCGATTGTAAGTCGACCCCCCAACTTCAGACTTTCAAATTTAAAAAAAGGGGTCGACTTACAATCGTGTAAATACGGTATTTCGAGTTGGCATCAACATTGACATTGCAACGAGCAGATGATGGACATTGCACCAATTTTTCAAGAATGGGGTGTTTACTCGCGGGGAAAAAAAAAAAAAATGGATGGCCACTCTTCGTGTGGGAGGGGGGGGGTAAGGGGGGAGTGCAAGCATTACACAAGCAAATACATTAATATGTGAGGTTTCGCTTTTGCCAGCTCAGGATTACAATGTGTTCCCAACACACTGCCGAACCCGTATTACTAACCGATAAGGGTGTGCAGTTGTTTTCGAGGCAATATTAGCAGTTTGCATAGCTTGACAGTGGGGTGTGCCTCGTTCTGGGAAGGGTCGGTTTCCTTGGCAGGGACGGGCGGCCTGGTGTACATCGACCCAGGCTCACTGCGCCGATCAGCTGCCGTGGCTGCAGCAGCGGCTAGCGGTGCTAGTTCGGGCTCGTCTGTTGCTGCTGCTGCTGCTCTGGCTCCCGAGCTTAGTCCCGGCACAACTGCTGTGGGGCTGGCACGAGCTTTTGGTGCAGTGCTGCGGCAGATCGCCGACCTGCTTGGCTCGCTGCAGGACAACCAGAACCAGGCTGGCCTTGGGCTTCCCAAGATGCTGGAGGTGTCCTACCAAGACACACTCAACATGCAAGTGAGTAACCCTCATGGTTCACTGGGCTTTAGTTTGAGCATAGTTGTGTAGTGGGTTGTTCCTGGTTACCCACCGCAGTTGTGCAGTTGCTAAGGCATTGCATTGTTGAGGAGGAGGAGGTCATGGGTTTGATCCCGGCTGCGACATCCACAATGTGATGAGGCGAACTGCAAAAACTCTCATGTACACTTAGATATAGGCACACGTTATAGAACCCCAGGAGGTCAAAATTAATCCAGAATTTCTCAGTATGGCATACTTCACAATCACATCGTGGTTTTGGCATATAAAACCTTAGAATGCAACAATTTTCTTTATTTCCTGGTTTGGTGCTGGATTCTGGGTCCCTTTAACTTCGCACTATGCATGGCAAGGCCTTTTCCGAACAAGTTGCAAAAGCAAAAGCAGTGCTGGCTCCAAGCTGTTAATGATGGAAAACTTCTTATGCTATGATGTTTTTGGTGCATTTGGCACTGGTAGCTGAAGCCTGTAGGCTTTGCCAGCTACACTGTGCACAATAAAATCACAACAATGCTACAATATGGCATAAGTGGTATAAAGTATGTGACATTTAGATGGTTACACTTGTTTGTTGGTATTAATAAGACATCTGTAGAATTCCTGCAACCGTAGTAGAAGTGTCTTGTATGCAGTAAAGCTTCGGTAATTCAGATTTTGGGATACTGAAAGAAATGTCTGGATTAACCGAATGTAGAATTATAGAATGGAGAAATTCTTACAGCGTCAACCTACCATTATTTACCGAAAAAGTCTGCAACTCCCGCTTCCATTTAGCACAAAATCACTGCAGGAGCTGTGACACTGATCTAATGACTGACTTGCACTTACAGTGATGAGGGCCTCGTGGCTTTCCCCGCGGTGCAGCTGTGATAGGAGACCTATGTCTCTATGCGAGTAGACATGCTTTTGACTAACCAACATAGATCCCAATTATTTTTCTGCAACAGATCGTCTGCACATCGCAACTAGCCAATGGGTTTGACGCCAGCAAGTAGGCCATGGGAAAATTGTGCTTTATGCTCAGTGGCTTCCGTCATGTTAGACATTCCTTGTCAAACATCGACTTAAAACGAAACTACTGCTAGGCACAGCTGCTGCAGATGAATTCATTGTCGCTGTCGACGCGTACATGAATGGCAGCCATACAGTTCTAAAGGCACATAGCCACTGTGGGTCATACACCGCTGTAAACTCTTTACAAAAAGATAAAAGTGTGAAAAATTGCACCCTTCCTGTCATTCCTGTACAATTCATGCTGATGACAGTGACGATGTACCCCGTCGCTTAGTTTCCATTGGACAACAGCAGTGTTCCTGTGCCGCATATTTGCAGCACTCCATATTCAGCAACTTCTTAGAGTCGTTTGAACTAACTGACCCGTGGTGAAATATATTTGAATTAACAAGCGTTTAATGCCATTATATAATGCATATGCTTGCCAGGACCAGAGAGCAAGTTTGAATGATTCACTTCTCTTTTTTTTTTTCAAATTAATGAGGCTTCACTTACTGCAAGATAATGTGACAGTGTTTTTTGCTTGAAAGCGTGATCAGGTTCAGGATGCACAACTGCAGTTGCCTGTTCTCTGATTGCAGTAAGCTTAACACTTTGATTTTTATCTTTGTATTTTGTCAGTTTTCTATGGAAAGAATCTGAGAGCCTGAATGAAAAAGCTTTGTAGGGCTGACTGGTCCAATTTGTGAGAATGAAACCACAATTAATTCAAGTATGGCTTATATATTGAAACATTGAGTTCCGTTTTTAGAGGGAAGTTTGAGAAATACTTCCAAAGTGGATTTTTGACGCTATCATTGGAGTTTGTCTTGCTGACCAACCGAGCTTATGCTATTTTGACAATGGTGATGTCATTCACTAATCTTATCGCTTTTTTTCGGAATGTTATAGTTTAAATGTTTTGAAATCGTGTTTATGAGTTTTCTCACAAATAAAGGTTTCTAAGAAATTATTAAGGTTATGAGAAATTTTTAAAAGTATTTATCTTTTTCCGTAACTTGCTTTTCTAATATAGTGTCTGGACGCGGCGGTGGTGAGAAAAGACTGTGGGCAACCAGGGTGCCAAGATTGGCAAAGATGGTGCCGGCTTATACCGGTGCATTAGAGCTCGTTGCTCAGTTTCTTTTGCCCATTGTTTAGTAAAGTAGATGAAATGACTACAATTAATATATTTGCAAGCTCCCACCATAGTATTTATATAGTTTTGTCGAAGGTGTGAGTAAATTTTTATTTGAAAAATTGTATCTTACTGGTTACAGTCAACATTCGATTTTTCGGACTCCCTAGGGACCGTGAAAACGTCTGAAAGTAGGAAAGAACTAATACATGCCAACGAATGCATGCTTTTACTGCCCTCAAGGGCTCAAATTGTCGCAGGAACATTCGAAAAAGCTCTGAAGGCCTGCCAGTACACTTATTAGTCATAGCGGTGCCATTACTGTGACAGGAGATGGTGGGTGCACGCATGTATTATTGAGGAATACATGCTGTGTCCTGTGACAACTGCCTCTTCCCACTCTTGGTATGCTTCACCGCAGTACTGCGCAAATGCTTCACCGCTTAACGCTGCTGTACCGAGGCGAAGCTGACATTTGGAAACCGGCATTATGCAACATGTCGTGCTTTCCCGTGCCTTGAAGCTTTTGGCGAGGACTATAAAGTTGTATTCAGCACTGTTGCTAACAGTGGCGAATTGTTTTAATGAAAAACCTGGCACAGAATAGCAAGTAGCTTGGTAGCGAGCGTTGAAGTAGCTAGGCCTAGCGTTGCCGCGGTGGTGGTTATGGATGCCAACATATCAGAGTGCGAGAGCGCCTGTTCGAGACGACTTGTGTTCATGGAAAAAATGTCAGGAAAATAAGGCAGCGACGGGCTCCTCCCTATGAAATTTCAGACATTCTTATACATTGACTTTATGGGGTACCATGGTGGTACCGCGAAGGCGTCTGTATTATCAGGCATGTTCGTAAAATCGGGCGACTGGAAAATGGGTCGTTGACTGTATTAAACAGTAAACTAACTTGTGATCCTGAGTTTGCCAACACTTACAAAACATGGATATTACATTACAGCTGCTCTCGAAGCGAATATCGAAAAGCTTAATATTCGAAACTACTACTCAAAGATCCAAATATTCACACAACACTAGTCAAAATGTGACCAAGCCAAGTTTCACTGCTGCGTGGAAGTTGTGCATGAGAGTGGCAAACACTGACTCCACTGCCCCAGGCCTACCTGGACTATCACCTGAAGCCCACTTGGGACTGGCTTGTGGCCGTCATGGACTCGACAGAAGCCCAGCTTCGCTTTGGCTGTGCCCTGAGCAACCACTCAGACCCAAGCAGCACACTGGCCACTCCACGGACACGGAGGGGACTCTTTGAGGATCGCCTAGTCGCTGCTGGGAGCCTGGACGGCCGCCGGAGGAACCGCCTTACGACCTATGGTAAGCATTTGATAATGTCAAAGAGATGTTAAAGACACTTAAGTGCCGACACCAGGGATTGGCAGCCTTTTGGGCCAAGAAGCCAGAATGTAACCACACAGCCAGTCATTTGGCAAGTTAGAAGGCACAAGGGTAAATAAAACAGCGAGCAATATTCTAAATCTTCACTTACATGATACTTGCATTGCATATTTGCATTGATTACATTGATTGAATGAGACAGTGGAATTGTTGAAAAAGGATTTGCACGCCTTCCATTAGCATTATTTTCAAATAGTTTTCAAATGCAGCAAATAAGAATCTCGTAGCTTCTCGAGTGATTCATCGTGCTAGATGCGATGCCATACAAAAGTAAAGATATCCTAGAAAGTAGTGAGTGTGAAGTGCAGCCTCAAAGGCTGACACAGAGTAATAGTGGTATACAAATGTAACAATTTGCTTATTTCATCACATATGACACAATATTGCTCTATCATTTCATCGTACCAAAATCATCCATTGACCTTCCCACCAAACCAGAACTTACTTGATGTTCACATCAACGGTGCCTCTTTGGCCTTGTTAATTGATACAGGAGCTCAGGTACCCATAATGAGTGCTAACCTCCGTCGTCGACTGAAGAAGGTTTTCACACCTGTTACTACACGAGCCGTATGCGTTGTCGATGGCAGCACTGTTGCCGTCACTGGAATGTGTACTGCCCGTATAAGCATTGCCGGCTGCCATGTTCCATTTATTTTTACAGTGCTGACCAATTGTCCCCATGACCTTATCCTTGGAATAGACTTTCTTGTGACGCATTCTGCTCTGATGACAGTTCTACTGGTACCCTTTGCCTTGAACTCTTCTCCCGCGTATTCGTGCCGAACTCCCAAACAACTTCAGTACGACTGCCTTCGTCCGCCTGCCGCCTAAAGCCGTGACTTTTGTCAATTTTCTATCATCTTTCTCTGTCCCTGATGGTGATTACATCGTCGCACCTGTTCCTGATGTCCTTTTGATACGCAATATCACTATGCCCCACTCCATTGGAGCTGTTGCCAAAAACCGGAAATGGCTCCCCGTCGTCAATTTTGGCCTGACAAAGCAAGTTCTACTCCAAAGCATATTGGTGGCCACGCTGCATGCTACAGCAGTTGACCACATCACGACTTTTATGCGAAGCATATTACGAGGGCTCAACCCAGCTCCTCAGGCGCGGCGGTGACCATGAAATCACGTGACACCGTGACGTCACGACAGAGGAGAAGTGGCTTTGGCTCAACTCTTGCAAGACGGGCTGGGTGGGAATCGAACCAGGGTCTCCGGAGTGTGGGACGGAGACGCTACCACTGAGCCACGAGTACAACGCTTCAAAGCGGTACAAAAGCGCCTCTAGTGAATGCGGTGTTGCCTTAGAAACGCGCTGTTTCTAAGGCGTGCGTCTCTTGCTCAGGCGCACATTTCGTTGCCGCGCCGAACGCTGCTTTGCTCGACGCTCACCGCGTCCAATGCGGGGCGCGTAGTCGCTGCCCTGTAGCCCATTGTCTTACACCCCTTGACGGGTCGACGGGAACGCTGTCGCGTTCCACTCTTGAAGGCGAAGAAGTAATGCATGAGTTGTTTCTTCGTCTAGCCGAACCAAATATAGCCAAGCAACAGCAGTTCACCAGGCTAAACAGTGGTTCAACAACTAAAATAAAGGCTAGTATGCTTCGCATCCTGGGCTTAACCTTACCTAAGCCACAGCCATTTTTTTCAGTAGACATCTGCTCTGATTCTTCAGTATGTACACAGGGGGCAAGTTGCCTCGATGTCACATTTAGTTCAATGATCTCTGCTGCCCTGTAGACTGAACAAGCAGCAGCTCTATACTGCCTTTTGGTTTCCTTCTGCAACATCTTTAACCTCAACAATCGATAGTTGGGTCAGACTTCATTTGTTTAGCATCACATAAATACTGGCGATGCTAGTCGCACTCATCGCTGGCCATATCAAGTTTCTGCATTAGAGCGTTAGGTTATTCAAGATGAAGTGAACAAGATGCTTGCCAAAGGCATTGTTGAACCTTCGATGAGCCCTTGGGCATCGCCCATTGTGCTTGTTAAAAAGAAAGATGGCACGTGATGTCTTTGTGTAGATTATCGTCATCTAAACTGAATTACCAAAAAGGACATCTGCCCCTTGTCTCGCATTGATGATGCCCTTGTTTGTCTCCACAGTGCCAACTACTTTTCATCAGTAGGCCTTCGGTCTGGTTATTGGCACATTTCTGTGGATGAAAAGCACTAAAAATAGAGTGCATTCGTCACCCCTTATGGCCTATATCAATTCAAAATTGTGCTGTTCGGTTTGCGCAACACCCTAGCAACGCTCAAACGTATCATGGACTCTTTGCTTCAAGGGTTCAAATGGTCAACCTGCCTTTGCTACCTAGACCGCATTCTCGTGTTTCGTACTCGAACACGTACTCGTGTTCGTACTCTACATTTTAGACACACCTTGAATGCTTATCGGCTGTTCTTCAAGTACTCCACAAGGCTGGGCTCCTTCTGAACTCATCGAAGTGTCGCTTCGGTCGCCAGTAGATTACAGTGCTGGGCCAACTTGTCGACGCTTCAGGTATTCAACCAGACCCGGAGAAAATTCGTGACAGCTCCTGTACATCTTATGCTTTTCCTGTACCTCAATCTGCGCCAGCGCCAGCGTCAGTAAACAAAAAAACAAATGCCAGCGCCGATAAACACCATTGACGCTCCCTGCTGGGTGCCTTCGGCCACTTGAGGTCCCTTCGAAGCCATTCTTTCGTGTTGACTTGGACTTACTTAGCCCTTTCCCCCTTTCCACATCTGGCAACAAGTGGGTTGCTGTGGCAACAGATTGCACCACGCTATGCAATCACCAGAGTGCTTCCAACAGGCTGCGCCACAGATGTGGCCCATTTTCTTTTATACGTTGTCATTTTACAACATGGAGCTCCGCACTAACTGCTCACTGACCGGTGCTGGACATTCCTTTCTAAGGTCATCACAGACATCCTGTAGTCCTTCCTGCTCAACCAAGCACAAGCTGACTATGCCTTACTATGCACAAACTAATGGTCTCACGGAGCTTCTGAATGTATTTCTATTGTTGATTCATACACTACCTCACAGTGCTAGCAATAATGCACTTGAACTGCTTTTCACATTTTCAAAAGGATATGTGCATGTAAGTGAACATGCTCTTCCAGTAGCATGGCTCTTTTGCTGTCTCGAAAAGCTACTGAGTGAGCTTGTGCAAATGTTATTTAAAGCACATTCATATTTGAGTACGGTAAGCAGAACATGCCTGGCATGCTCTCTTCTTTTTTAACGGTGATATGAACCTCGTTACCAGCCATGGTAGCTTACTGTTTATGATGTTCTGTTTATGCTAAAACCGGATTCACATGACGGAAGTGATTGTAGACAAATAAATCGTTTAGCATATTACGTACTTCATACCACTTAGCAGCTATCATTTGCACGACAGCAGAGAAGAGCAGACAACAGTAAATACGACCTAACCCAAGTGTTGCGTCAATTCATGGACTGCAGAAACATGTCGGAACACTGTACGTATTCACTTGTAGCCACCAAGCTAACAGTGAGCTACGATAGGCGTCAGCTGCACATGTTTCAATTAAATGAGCGACTTAGGCGTTATTGAACATGGTTGTTGCCAAGTGTTTCACCATCAGTACATCTCTCGCCAAAAATCCCTGTGGTGGTTTGGTATTTGGCCGTATTGTGAACTGTTTCATGGGAAGCTGAGTGAGTGCAGCAGGAACGGGTGACGGGTTATCTCGTGACACAGGATCCTCAAAGGTGAAATTGCAATTTGCTCTGCTTGTTCATATGGCTTTAGCGTGAGCTTATGCATTTAACTGGGTTGGTGTTTGCTGTGCAAAGTGAATTTAAGTGTTATTTACGATGCTCTGCAGGTTCCGAGGGTGTTTCTGCCAGGAGGGACTTCCTCTCATATGCATTGTCACTGATGCGTGCTCACAACAATGAGCATTTTGACTCCCTGCCAGTGATGGATGTTGCTTCACTGAAGCATGTGGCGTACGTCTTTGATGCGCTCATTTACTTCATGCGTGCGGGAGCAGACGACTCGGAAACTCTGCGTGATGGATTCCTTCTCCTAGATCCGTGGTATGCGGAGGTAAGCACCTAGATTATGCATTTACTCAATGTTTTCGTGTTTTTAGAGAGTACAATGAAGCTGGCCCTGTGATTGGAAATTTGGCTTAAACAGGAGCTGGGGAGTCCTGTTCTTTGCTGATCAATTTCAGGGGCATCCAGTCCACTAACTTATCCAGTGTATGTACCCTCGCTGAAAGTCATGCAGTCGACTCGTTACAACGGACCCTGATAATCTGTCAAAAAACATCATTTTATCCAAAGTTCGTAATATCCAAGACGCCTCACTTCTGAAACTTTCGTCACCATGTCTAACAACTTTATTGCAAAGAGTGAGTGACAAAAGTCCAAAGTAAAAAACGGGCAAGAAAAGTCGCAGTTTTGCCTGAAAGGCGAGGCATCGATTGCAGTAGCAAATTAAACAAGATAGCGCGACACCAGCAGCGAGTGAATTGACCTTCGTGCTGCCTTTTGGCTTCAACTCGAACTAAACGTTGAAAGCACAGCACATACAAAGCTACCGGCACTGGCTGCACTTTGTCCATGTTGCACATCGCTTTGCAGATGACGCGCGGACGTGCACTTTGTTTTTATCGCAGATCGCTTTCAAGACACGGCGCCTGTGCGGCCGCGCCATTCATAGTGGTCACTGGAGTAGAACCCTCCTCTTTCCCTCACCTCCCCCCCCTCGTGCCTCGCGTGTGAAAGACATGCGCTTCCACCCCACTTTCCTCCTTCCCTCGCGTGCAAGATATTGAACCGTGGTAGTCGGCTGACCCTCGCAAGCCAGTTGCCAGCCCTTGTCTACATGACAAAAGTCCATTTTGTGTGCCCGATTTTGACTAAAATTGCCATTAATTTCATCTGATGTAGCCAATAGTAGTCCGTTTTAGCGCCGTTTGTTAAAGGGGGACGCGGCTTTCGTATAGTGAAAAATGACCAAAAAGTTGATTTTTTTTAAAAGCACATATTTCGTTTCCATAACTCTCTTTCTTTTTTTAAATCTGATTTCGAAATAATAACGCTGAAAGCCATGTAGAAGTGCTAAAAAAAAAAAATTTGTAGCTGCCAACGTGACGAAAAAGTTCCGCGGAAATCGCGAAAAAATGGCGTTTTTCAAGCCACAATATCTCCACAACGGCGCTACTGAGCACCGCCATTTTGCCTGTGTTGGAAAGTGCATTCTCCGTCTTTAAATTTGCTGCGCCAGCCACCTCCTCCACTCAGAAGCAAGCGCACAAAAAGCAAATGATTTCAAGGCCGTTATGAGGCCTCTGATTGGCCACGCCCGTCACGTGGCCAATTGGAGCTTCGCCATTGGTCTCGGCAGTGCACATCTGCTACCGCGCCTCCGCACGGGATGTTCGTCTGTATGTGCGGTGTATAGTTTCAGAAGCTTACATCTGATATCGCCCGTGACTCGCCCGTCTAATTGCCTCGCATTGTTTGTGAGCACGTACGGAGCGTAGTTTCGGCAGCGGACTCCCTCCACAAGTGATAAGCGCGTCCTCACATCTTGGCTCGCCAGGATCGCCAGTACTTGCGGAACGTAGCTGACGTGTGTTGCGATGTGCACCTGTGTACATATCGACTCGCCGTCAGTGCGTGAGGAGCATAGCTTCGGAAGCTGGTTTGTGTTGTGATACGCTACTCTGGGCATATCAGCTCGACGTATTCATCAGTACTTGCGGAACGTAGTTGTCTTGTGTTGTGATTTAGCGCCTCTGGACATATCGACTCGCCGTCAGTGCGTGAGGAGCATAGCTTCGGAAGCTGGTTTGTGTTGTGATACGCTACTCTGGACATATCAGCTCGACGCATTGATCAGTGCTTGCGGGGCGTAGTTTAGGAAGTTTACTGGTGACCATGGGTCGGCGACCGCTGAAGTACAAGACTGCTAATGCTTACGACACTCGTAAGCGAAAATCGCCGACGGTGAAAAAGACTGCTTCAGGGTCGCGTGGCAGTACTGTGCAGCATAGCACAGAAGTCACAGGCGCGCAGCTGAGGTCTCCACATGCAGGCAGGATGCGTACGCATGCCAATGATGCCAATCAGGAGTCGCCGCTGAGCACTTCACATGCGGGCGGTACCTATTTGTGTCGGCGATGTTGAGGAGCTCTCTGGCACTTCTTATGCGTTTGAAACGTCTCGTGCGAGCAGCAGTGGCACCGTTGAGCTTGTCGTGCCACGTTCCACATCATAGGATGCACCAAGTAATCATGCCTCAGATGTGTCCAATTATCGTCTCGGCACTTCGCACAGTGTTGCTACGCCGTCTACAAGTACGGGCCGCACCGTTCAGGCATGCCTGGAGCCGCGTTTTGTATCAGCCGAAGCTTCTCGGGAGGTCGCCGCGAAAATGTAAGCAAAACTAAGTTCGGTGTTGGCGACCATGCGGAAAATTGAACATGGGTGAAGGCGAGGTGTTTGCTGGTACGGAGCAAGCGGAGGAGTTTCTCATCGTTCAAATGACTGCCCTGAACATGCTTCTCGGCAAATCTAAGTGCCAGCAGTGCTCCCAACCAGGACTTTCAGTTCAGCTGGGAACAAGACATGGATTAGCAGCGCAAATGATACTGACGTGCGCGTTTTGCAGTGCTGTCGCGAAGGGCTGGTCATCGCTGCGAAAGGAAGGTCGCAAAATTTTTGATGTGAATATGAGAGCTGTACTGGCTCTTAAACGTATTGGAAAGGGCAACAGCCTTGGCCGATTTCTGGTCAATAATGAATGTCTCCTGTAGAGGGTTGCATGATAAAACATTTCAGAAACATCTCAAGGCTGAGTTGAGACCTGCCAGTGAGACAGCTGCCAATATTTTTTTCTGATGCTGTGGTGGCAGTGCGCAGTGTTTACAGGGAGATGGACTCTACCTTTAATAACAGTGGTTTATGATGGGACATGGTTAGTACGTGGCCATACATCCCACATAAGTGTCGGCGCTGTAATAGAATTTTTCGCATGACTGGTGCTCGACTGTGGGGTCCTATCACGGTCCTATCAAACCGATGCCATGGTTGCACGCTTGGCCCCAAAGAAGGGGATGAAGGCTATGATGATTGGAAAGCATCACATGTCTGCCAAAAAAAAAAAACACAGATGTGAACTCTGGCAGAATGGAGGTTGAAGCAGCATTGACTCTATTCAGGGGGTCCCTTAGCAAACATGGTTTGCAATATACAAGCATTGTTTGTGATGGTGACAGTAGAACCTTTGTAGCGCTCTGTCAGTACAAGACTTATGGATTTATTCCATTTACAAACAAGGACTGCATTAATCATGTCAAGAAAAGGATGGGGATGGCTCAGCATGCTCTGATCACAAAAAGCAAGAAAGGGCAACCTCTTGGAGGGAAAGGTGGCCTCACTCAGGATTTAATAAAGAAACTGACAAATTACTATGGCATGGCTCTGCGTGACAACGACAATGTTGAAGACATGCAAAAGGCTGTGGTGGCACCATATTATAACATCTACCGATGAAGACCCCCATCATGACCTTTGCCCGCAGGGGCCCCAAAGTTGGTGCCAGCATCAGGCTACAGAAGCAGAGAAGAAGCCTCCACCTCCTCACAAGTACTGGCTTGGAAAGAATGTTGCCGATGCATTGCTGCCCATGTACCAACGCCTTTCTGACATGCAGCTCCTCAGCCGTTGCTTTGGGAAAAAACCCAAAACGCTGCCGAAAGCCTTCATTTGGTCGTATGGTCGCTGCTGCCAAAAGATAAATATGCATCGTTGGTTGCAACAGACATAGCTGTCCATGAGGTAGTCTGCAAGTACAATGCTGTGGCCCGCTGTGCGTATGCTGAGTATTGTGCAACACTTGGACTGCAACCAGGACAACATGCTCTTTGCAGAGCAGCGGAAAAGGACGTCTTGCTGAAAAAAAAGTCAAGCAAGGCACATCAAACCAAAGGCAGGGCACTCAAGAAGCCGCGCACTGAAAAGGACACAGAAGACTACAACCCCGGTGCCTTTTGATAATGTAAAATCTAAGGTACAACTTTGAAAGCCTTTTTCTCAAACTGACTTTTCTTGTTTCCTGCTTTGCTTGTACCACTGATTTCTTCGTTACCACTAGGTCTATTTCAGTTCCGTTTTTTTCCCTGTATTTCTGGATGTAGTGTCTAGGGCATGACACTCTTGCTTTTGCAGTTTGACTTTACTACAATTAACGATTCGGCTACTTGCTCTGGTACAGTCACCTCTTAAAAAATGAGAACTAAAAAAAATTGCATTGCAAATAAAAAGATCTAAGAATCTCACGACCTCAAACATTCATCTTAGAATGCACAGTGCTTTGCACAAGTGTTCTATCATATTTTTTAAGTGATTCGGGCTTGGAACAAGACCAGTAGGAGAAAAATATTGTACACAAAAAAGTTCTAAAGATATCTTTATGAAATTTATGCAGTAATATCACAGAAATGTTGCTGATAAGTCTGCCAATTTTCATAAATATCCATGAAGAAATAAGAAAGTTGTTATTGAACACCACGTCCCCTCTTAAAAGCAAACTTCGTTGCATTAAAAAGATAGGTAGACCAAACTATGATTGAAGTATGATCTGTTACATCCGAAAGCCTGTTGTACGTGGGCCCGTTGTGATGAGCATAGACTGTATCTGTGAAAGTGGTACTACCGTCAATCCTTGAACTTCATATAGATTACATTGTCCTGCCATGGTAGCCCAGTGGCTGTGGCATTCTGTTGCGGTATTCTTGAGCAATCACTTTTGGGGATACAATCACTTCCATAAGATCTCGCATGGCGCAGTACTGGATGCTTTGAATTATATGGCAGACATTGTTCCTGGGACTGAGTGAAGAGAGCAAGCTTGGCACAATGCCAGAAACACCTGTCAGTGCTGAGCAAATTCAAACCTCACGAAATCTCGCAAAAGTGATCCCATCCTCAAAAACTGTGTGGGGAGCGCACTACACCCTCTCACGCTTCTCCCTTGCTATCGCGACGCGCGCGCACCCTCCCTCCCCGACTCGCGGGCAGGTAGCTGATGGGCGAGGAGGACATTCCCCTCGCCCAGGTAAAAAGGTACAAAACAGCGCCACTGGGGAAGACCCCCTCTCTCTGACGCCGGACCCCTAACCTGCCAGACTGGAGTACCTGCCGCAACCCGTGAGTGACCTCGTTTGCCTGACTATCCCGGGCAACGAGGCCAGCCTATTTATTACTATTACAGAGAGGACGTCCCTCTGCCAGTGTTCTTTATTGCCGGTAGCAATAAACGTTATTACAGTGGACGCCGCTGGTTGCCTTATTCGTTCAAACCCGACGTAGCAGCGATTCTCACACTACGGGTTAGGGACTAACACAAAGCGTCTGCGTGGGGCTAGATCAGGAGCTCGCCTTCAACCCTAGCCGCACGCAGAGTGGAACCACCACAAGTGAGAGCTTGAGAATACTGCTGGTGCTGCTGCTGCTGGTGCTGCTGAGCAAACCGTTTTTGGCTGGCCACAGTGGCTGCATTGCAATGCAATGTTTGCAAAAAATGCATTTTAACTCAGTGTGGCTATAGTTAACCCTGATCGTGTCTCATAATCTGTAAAGCAATTGGGACATAAAACCGAACCAGTCACTCAATGAATCACTGATGTTCCTGGTATTGGTACAGCTTGTATGACAAGTAGGATTTGTCCATTGTGTGGAAGGAGCATAACATTCAAGCAATCCAACTGTTCTATCCATCCAGGACTACAATGAAAATGAAGATCCTGAGGAGGAGGCAGGTGGAGGCAGCTCAGCCATGCAGGTTGACATGGACAGCTGCTGTGAAGAGGAAACCACAGCAGGTGCCTCCGGCGGTGCAGCGGAGGGTGCCTCGGCAAACACGGCAGCTGCGGGCAGCAACCGTGGTCGTCGACACCCCTTCTTCCAGCGTTCTGACTCGACCCTCTGCCTGGGATGTCAGGCTCCCGACCCTTTCAGCACACCACTGGCCCAGGTACGGTGGCCTGATTCTCCAAAACTATTGTTGCACCTTAAGGGAGGAGGCTACCCTGGAGATCAAACTTTTTCTTTTTTAAGATATCCGGATGAAACTTTCAGGGTGCGTTCACACTATCGAACTATGAGGAACTGCAAAGTTCCATGAAGATGTGTTTATTAGTTCCAGAGTTATTGAGGTCTAACTATGTGGTTCATGTATATGCCTGAGGAAGAGCCTGGAGAAATGCCAGGACATTGTAGGAAGCTGAAATTCACTGTGATGATCCCTTGATAGATATCCCAAGGAGCCAAAGAGCCCTTTTCTTTAATTTCCCCTCCAAAAAATTTTAAGACAACTTTGAATTTGATGTAGCCAGTAATGACCACATTCATCAAAATTTAATTGCTTATTATACATTAACTGCACCAGCTTTCAAAAAAAGAAGCCTGTTACCCCCTGGCAAAGTCATTCAGAAACAGAATTAAAAAAAAAAAAGCGGCATACAAATCTGAAGAGCGGTTCTTGAGATATTGCCTTCCCCAGCACCACTGCTAGCGAAAAAATCCATTCCGAGAAAACGGGCCTTAAAGTTCAACACGTGTTTTTTATTAGAAAGCTCCTGCGGAGGTTTTAATTAACTCTTGCGCCTCCAGGCACACTCACTGTGTCGGATTTTCGACTGGCGACAGCCGACAGCGCAGTTCCGCCGCTGAAAAGCGTCTACGCAGTCGGCACTCGCTGCGGAAGATCGTAAGTTCGATGCTCGTACAAGACGCATATCGTGCTCCTGTGCACCGAACATCTGCACTGTCTTGGGCTTTGCCGGCATTGCGTGCAGCAAAGAATTACCCAAAAAAAAAGCTGAAAAAATAACCTAAAAGATGGCACAAGGCTCGCAAGCTCATGTTGAGGCGGACGGAGCAAGGGGCAACAACGATGCGAGCGCGGCGGGCGCGGCATCAAAGGTAGCAGCCGGCGCCTGCGCAGCAGCCAGTGGCAGCCCGCGGGATTTGAACGCGCTGCTCCGGCCAATCGGCGCTCCGCATCGCATCGTGAGAAAACTCCAATAGCGCCTCAACCGCGCTGACGATGCCATTTTGCAAGGCGGCAAAACGGAGGCAAAGAATTCACGGTCAAAACGACACCAAGATGGCGCGGGCAGGCCGCATGGGCCGGGAATGGCGCACGCGCGAAGTTTGACTTCATTTCGACATTTGCGCGTGTTTTGTGGGCTGCGGTGGCTTCAAAAGTAGTGCGTTTTTTTTTTGGGGGGGGGGGGGGGTACTTTGCAGAAGAATTAGGTGATAATTAAAGAACAGGTAGTTTATGAGACATACAAACCAAAAATATGGTTTTTCAAAAATCGACTTTTTCGTGATTTTTCAGTTTTCGAGGGCCGCGTCTCCCCTTAAGCTAGTTGAAAGGTAGAGTGGCAAAGGCAGTCTTGTTTATAGCATAGAGAGAACGACACCCTTGCACTCGCGGGCAGCTTTCTGTAGCAAGGAAGGAAGGAAGTGATTGTGGAGAAAAGTCACTAACCGCATGCGGAAAGACGAAGCTAGGAAAGAGACCTGCGGCACTTTTCTTTCGTCTGTCGTTCCGTCCCGCGCTTTGTGAGGGTCGTCGAATAACGCAGGTAAGGCGTAAAATTGCGTCGGATAACTGGGGTTTTTAATGCATTGCGTCTACGGGGACTTTCCCGGGACTTCGCTAATCCGTCGTAAAACCCGGGTCGTCGCAAAACCGGGGGGACGTATAACCGAGGTTCCACTGTATATCCATGGTGCTGACAGCAGAGTTTGCAGCCTTGTACCAGTACCCCAAGAATCATTCGCATGGCGAAAGCATTTGTCAATTCGCATTCCAAACATCTGTCATCAATAAAACGCTTTACCTTGTACACACTGCTGCGAATAACAGCTAGTGTAATACAGCAAGTGACAACTGGCCTCTGTAATAAACTGTCTGCTGAGCTTCGAATTCAGCACATCTCTCACACAAGGCACTACAGTCACAAACTCGAATTTGGTGGCTCTAAAATGTAGACGAACATGGACCTCGAGTGTTCGAATTAATTTCTACTGCTCTGTCACAGTGCCAGAGTGGTTCAGCCGAAGATGCCGTTATATTCTTCATCCTTTTCATTGTGTGTAATCATCAACCGCGTAGACTCTTCCTACAGGTCCTGTCTGAGGTTCCTAATCAAAGTGTTGCCTAGACTTCCCTCTGACAATGAAATGACTTCTAATTATGGTCTACACTGCCTCCACAGTTGCTGTCTGCTGAAGCCTTCCTTGTGTGGCTCTGCAGCAATTTGAAGTGCATTTGTATGTGAACTTTATTGTATGTATGACCTTGTGGCAAAGCGAATGTTGCCCCTAGGTGTGCCTGAAGGTAATATTCATGCCATATGCAGTAAGCAACTTTGTAGGATAACTTTTCCTGCTGTTATTGCCTTCGTGCAGCACCTGTCAATCTTTCTACTCTCTTATATTAAAAGGAGAGAGATACTATATTCATCTGAGTGAACTGTAATGACTAGAAGGCAAGTCTACCTTGATGGTATCATGTCTCACTGCGTCCTTTTCTTCCATTGTCCACATGTAGGCTTTGCCACTAGCTGATCGACCTCAGCTGCTGACGCCCACGGCGACACGCCAGGAGCTGTTTGGGGCACCTCGTATACCACAGGCCTCTAGTGGAGGCGAAGGAGGGCCCTCGCCCCTCTTACCTCCTCGGCTGGGCCTCTCGAGGGCCTCGGGGTGCAGCCTGCTCACAAGCACGGGACGCGTGGCCGAGGTCACCCGAGCACCCATCATTGTGGCTGCACCATCGTCGGCGCGCAAGGGCGTGCCTCCTGTCACGACTGCATCGACAAGCTCTGCACCAGCCCAGGAGGGCGCTGCTACCATTCCAACTTCATCAGGGCTGGGTGGACCCTCATCATTGCCCTCCACTCAAGGAAAATCTAGCGTCATTGTTCTTGCTGGCTCACACCGGAGCCAGGGACAGTCGGTGAGGAGCCTCAGTTTTTCATTTTTCTTATCTTTATGCCAAGGTTGTGTGCAGCTGTGTTGAGCTACCAGTGGGCAGCAGGCTAGATATGGCAAGCAACCCAGCATAATGCATCCTGCCACCCACCATAAAAAAAGTTTCTGCCTGTTCCACCTATGAAAAACATGTAGCCTAGCAAGTTGTCTCCCGAGATGTTTCTTTGCCTTCCCTTTTTTGGCTTGCAAGCCATCTCTTTCTGTTACTGATTTTTGGCTACTTGGCCTTCTGCTCCAAACTCCAAACTCCGAACTCTGGTGTGTAGGATTGTTGTCGTGTGTTGCAACGAACTGAGGACTTTTGGGTGTACAAACACAGGATGCAGTGGAAACTTTCTTACAACTCTTCTCATTGATATGCAGTCACTGACTAAATGTTTGGACTTCCCCACCGCATCATCTGGAATGATCTTCACTTGCATCGGTTCTTCTCCCTGTTGACTGCAACAACTGTTAACCCTTATAGTGTTTGAACAGATATGATTTGAGATATGAGATATGAGGTTGTGTTTGAACAGATATGAATTTAAGCAACGTATGTCGAAAAAGAAAAAAAAAGGTTTTCAGGACCCTCATCTGCCATTAAAAAGGGAAGCAATGTAGAAACATTCCCACGCTACCGTGTGAGGCACAGTGAAGGATCCACGCCAATGAGAAAACTATCTCCATTCCTAGTGGCAAAATGGCTAGTAGAAAAAAAAATGGAAAACAATACAAGGCTTCAAGGATGTCAAGTGGGTACCTCCTCCTTGAACTCAAAACCAAAGACAAAGTAGAAAAGCTCGCTGATCTCGCCAGTGTCGTTGACATCAAAGTCACAATCTCAGCACACCATTCTCTAAGCACAAGCAGCGCCGTGATATCAGAAGATTTCTTAAACCTGAGCGATGAACTCCTGAAAGGTTTCCGAGAACAAAATGTAATCAAGGTTCAAAGAATAACTCTCTGAAGAAATGATGAACAAATTCCAACCAAACACGTTATACTTACCTTTGGTACCAGTACTGTACCCAGCACAATTGATGCAGGGTATGTGAGGATCAACATGAGACCGTATATTCCAAACCCGAGGCGGTATTTCAAGTGCCAGAGGTTCGAACATGCATCGCAGTCATGCAGAGGTAAATCGACATGTGCAAAGTGTAGTGCCAATGATAATCAGTCGGACAACTGCAATGCTCCTCCACTGTACAAACTGCAAAGGAGATCATCTGGCGTATTCACGATTTTGCCCTTGCTGGAAGAAAGAAAAACAGATAATTGCACTTACGGTGAAAGAGACGATTTCCTTCTATGAAGCAAAAAATAAATTAGCACACTTACCTCAAACAACCTATGCCAGTGCAGTGCGGCAAAGGGCAGCACCACAGCTGTCTCAGGAGTCTACAGGGACCGCAGTCAGGGGCCCAGTAGTAACTCCATCCGCCCTCTTGGTGGCAGCAGCCAGTGCTGCTCCATCATCATCATAAAAGACGGGCCTGCAGACCCCGGTTTCACAGGGCCCTAGGCTAAACCGAACTCCCAGGCCTGAGACGCGCGTCTCAGCGCCTGGTTCTGGACCGTCGAGCGCCTCGGAGAAGGCTATGGAGGTCGACGCAAAAACTCCGGCATCGTCGACGCCAAAAGATCAGCGCTCTAAAGAGCGCACTAAGAAAGATAAGCTCCCAATAACTATTCTAAGAAAGGGACCGGTAACCTGAATGGTAACCATTCTTCCAATAGTACAATTCCATTAACAAATGTCACCTATAATTGCTTAGTACATACACATAAATTAACATTCTCAATTCTGCCACTATGGCTTTTATAATGCATTGGAATTGTAGAGTACTGATTCACAATTTAGGTGACATTAAAGACGTAATAAATAAGTTTTTGCCAGTCGCATCTTGCCTACAGGAAACAAACTTAGGCCCTAAACACAGTAAATTCCTTAAAGCCTCCATCGTTGTCCGAAGGGACCGCGAATGTTCCAGCCGCTTTTCAGGAGGAGTCGCTATAGTCGTGCAGGGCGGCACTCCTACACGAAATGTCCAATTGAATACATCTTTCGAGGCCGTAGCCATCTCCATTCTGTCTCTCAAAACCATAACCATTTGTTCACTGTATATTCCACCCCACACCCATTTTACTACTAAACACTTAGAAAATTTAACAGATCAGTTACCGGAGCCATTTGTTTCAGTAAGAGATTTTAATGCTCATTCTACTTTTGGTGGCAGTGCCAAAACTGACCAAAGAGGGCAACTCGTTGAAGATTTTATCCTGTCAAATGACATCTGTCTTTTAAACTCAGGTCACATCTTACCTGCACTTGGGCAGGAGTCAGCATCGGAGAAATCGCCTCTCTACTCATATGCAGCAGAGCAACTAGCACGCACGCTAGAAAACTCTATGATTGTGTGCCCGTGAGAAAAACCAAATGAGTCGGAAACTTGCAGTAATCCTTTGTCCCATCGCCACCGAGGGAAAATCAATTTTTGCGAGTCTCAAGTAAAGAAATGCAGGCGTGGCAGTGTTGTTTGTAAATGGCGGCATTGTTTATATATAGCTGCGCCCACCTGTGAACAGATGTAATCACACCCCTGTGAGCTATAAGCGAGCGAGCATCTAGTGATGACAGAGGGGATAAAAACAGCACGAAGGGACAGGACGAAAGGAGAGATGACGTACACAGCACTGACTGACAGCCACTCTTTATTGCCTACCTGTGAACAGATGCAATCACACCCCTCTGTGAGCAATAAATGAGGGAGCAGCTAGTGGTGATGAAAGGAGTAAAAACAGCGCGAAGGACAGGACAACAGCAGAGATGACATACACAGCGCTGACTGACAACCACTCTTCATTGCTTATTAAGTTACAATATACAAAAATCTCTATGTGCAGAAAGTTGCGAAAGGTTATAACTGACATGCCACTGCAGTTTATAATACATCTGATAAGTAGTGCATTTTGCTGTAATGTGGGGATACAAAGGGCACGCTTACACATGATTCACCACGTTCGTGTATTAGGAAAGCATGTATTTCATGTGCATGTTACTCTGGGTAGCACCTCAGGAGTGTACATTTTTGAAGATATGGTGTGCAGCCACAATTTCTGCAGTGATCTGCCAGGTGACTTGCAACAGAATCCCTGTTTTTGTGCTTTCAGAATGCTTCACCACGTTTCACAGCTGTTTTGCAGTTAAGCTTAAGTTCCATAAATTCGTCATTATTGCTCGAGTGCAAATAAGACCCTTGCTGCATGAGGCATTCGTACCTTGAGAGGCACACCTTGCTTATTCAATGTCTTGTTTGACAGCATCTGCACAAACAATACCATTTTGATGGCACGAATATTTCCAGTTACATAAAAAGTGATTGGCAGTTTCATTAGGAGAAGCGCACTTGCAGGGGTGCAGCGCTGTGCAGCATTTAATATATCAAATGTATCTCTGAACGCATGTTCGATATACGTTATAGGATTTGGCAGTCGTAGCTGTAGGGAGGACCTTGACTCTTCGTCGGGACTTAGGCGAGCAGGATTTATTTACATTATTTACATTTGAACATGGGATACATTTGCACAGTCTATGCGTGACTCCCAAATGGAGCCCGCAAGACGAACATACAGCACACAGCTCACGAGTACATTGACGAGCACAGAGCACGACGACGAGCACAGTCTAGCAGCCGACAATCACTGCTTATAAGCACTCCGCTCGACGTCATAGTTCGACGTCATTGAAGATGACACACCCTTTTGGAGGAGGAGGGCTCACATACACGTGCCGCACAGGTTTCAGTGCTCTCTCTCGAAGGGAGACGACCTTTGCAGCGCAGTTGTCGTGGTATCCATTGTCTGGCGTCCCCGTAGTCAGATGGTCACGCCCGACCCCCGCCGATGCCTTTAAATTCCAGAGCTGCCTTTCTCCTCTAGTCGCCTCGTGTGTCGGCAGACTGTGACGAATCCTGGGGCCCCCATACCGCAAAGCACCCTTTTGCCAGGGCAGCTCCCCGTGCCGCAGAGAGATCATGACGACCCGGCAAATTAACCAACAATGCACAGGGCGCCAAACGTGGCCACCCCTGCTGTCGTCACCGATCCTCCAAACGCGGCGCATGGTCGGTTAGCGTCGTCATCCTCGCTCGTTCTCCGAAGGGCACTGCCACCCCGGATTGATGGACGCACTTGCAGCAGACTGAAATAGCTGCAGGCCGATCCTAACAACGCCTAGTGCAGTGCTATACTTTTACATGGGATTTCCAAGGGGTTGTTGCAACTGTTCGATATAGGCAATAATTCGATATATCCAAGTTTGATACAACCGGGATTGACTGTGTTATCAGCGCAACAAATTGCACTTCTAATGGACCCAGCTATTACGTACTATCAACTACAACAGGCAAATTTTTGGGCAGATTTTATATATATAGTGTAAATACAGTGTAATTTGCTGCGTTGATGCGTACATTTGGCAGTCCATTATACACAACTAGTTCTGGCTGCTTGTGGTGTTTGTGAAAATGCACCTTTTTTAAGGAATAAATACATTAGCGGCAAGCGTCCCGCAACGGCATGCCATGCAAAGCTCCTGCCAGCATAAACTTTTCTTTTCAGCCACGCAAGCAGCCATACGCTGCCCACTGCTGACGTCTATCTTTGTACAATGCCATAAACACTTGTTGGGAACACATTTGGTGCAGAGTCATGCAAAATTTCGCAAAAGAGAAATAATATGTGAAAGTGATTGTCCAAGAATATTGCCCAAGGAAAGCTATGCCTCCTCCTCAAGTGAAGATGAGTGAAAAGAAGTCCTTTTCACATTGTGATTCTTAGAATAAAGGTGCCATTTCTTTTTCTGTCAGCATCGATAGAGTCGGCATCACGCACCGATTCTGCAGTTCACTGATGCAGTGATGATGCAGTTCACTGATGATGCAGTTCACTGATTCTAATGCATCTGCATGTAAATTTTGGACTCTGAAAGCAGCACTGATGTGGAAGACAACTTCGGTTAGTCAGCTTTCTGGAGGAAGTTTCACTTTCTTCGCTGAACCACTTCAAAGCTGCTGTGCGCTGATACAGTGAAACCTCGTTAAACCGTAGTCGGCCGGAGCTCGGAAAAAGTACGTACTAAACGGTAGTACTGTTTAAGCGAAATAGCATGAGATCGCCCACTTACCTGTCGATAACGGAACTCGGAGAGAGTGCGATGAAAGGGGAAAAAACATGCAGTATTTATTCACTTCGCGGGACGTAAGTGTTATTTTCGTTTGATGTCGCGGCGGCCTAGCACGACGACAGCGGCCTCAAACTTACTGAAGCTGCGTGCCAGCTTCTCAGCCAGCCCCCCTCTTCTCGGCAAACACTCGCACGGCACGACAGATTCCTCGTTGGCGTTACGTATTCTCCGTGCACGCGCGCAGTAGTGCTGCATAAGTCCCGTGGCGCCTTTTTCATTGCCGAGTGCCGGAGTTCGGAAAACTTTTCGTTTGGAATAGTTACGTTATCGCGCCCCTGTTCTTGCGACGATTGCATTCACGAGGCTGACGTAACGCGCAGCTTCTGCCACTGTCGGGCCTGAATAGCCCGTGCTGTCGATTTCCGTGTCGTCCTCATCACTGTCGCTAGTTGACACTTCAGCAACAACAGCGGCAACGATGGTGAACAGTCGAACCTTGTAGCCAACATCTCTTCGCGGTCGCAGCAGCGCTGCCGAGCAACTTCGCATTCCAAATGCCACACACTGTAGTCAACAGCAGATCCATGTCGCAGGCCAGCGCCGACTTCTTCGTGTCACGTTCGGTAGCACGAACGATGTCTAATTTTCTTCTATGCTGAGCACCCGGCGTCTTTTTTATCCTAGCTTTGACATGACGCAAGTCCTCGCTTGCACGACGCCACAACGCTCTCTGGCATGGCGTCCATGCGGCGTCGAAATGATGTTGATGTTGATGTTGATGCGGCTTCACATGCAAACGCACAGGGCGCTTGGAGGCCGTTGTACCGATCTCTGAGGCTTGTTGTTCTGCCGGGCCGCCCGATGGAGACGACGCACCGCCATGTTTGCGCGACGAAAAGTGGAAACGCTACGTTTTAACCGACGCGTACGCAATAAGCTGGTACGGTTAATGCGGATACAAAATACATTATGTTCAATGGCCGCTGAGTCGGGGAATTGACTTTACTACTTTTAAACCGAAACTACTGTTTAAGCGGGTACGGTTTAACGAGGTTTTACTGTATAAAGATATCCTGTGTGTTCTAAAGGTCACAGTTCTTATCTGCAGGGTGTTAACAACGTACGGTTGGGATCATTTGCCGGCGGACATGCAGTGAGTCTAGTTTCGCATGAAAAGACAGTCTGGAGTTGATATTGGCATCGCGCTGGGGCTAGTCACTAGGGTTGACATTTTCTTTTATATCTCAAGAAATGTTTTACTTGTACATAGAGATGATATTTGCTGGCATATTGCACAAGTCCTTTGCATTGAAAATGCATATCCTGAGACTACCCAAGAACTGCTGCTTTTCTCATGGGCAGGAAAGTGTTGTTGTAAATGCTTAATGATATGTCTGCTTACATTGTCCCATTTTAATTTCCAGTCACAGTCTTCAGAAACCCACGTTCCCACATCCTATTCTGGTGCACCTAGTCCTGCTGCTGAAGTGACAGTTACCTCAAGCAATACGTTGCCCTCTCTAGCAAGGCCGGAAGGAACATCAGCAGCAGCCTCATCTCCCAGCCTTGGTCCTGCACAGTCAAACTCAAGCAGCGGGATGGGCAGCATGTCTTCTGCAAGGTGAGCGTTCTCACTGCAGAGTATGTTCCATTTGCCAGCAGCTGACTGGCTGCAAAGAATCTAATGGTGCTTGTGTCCGCTGCACTGCTTTGTGTAATGCTTATAGCTGAAATTCCTGAGCTCTTGCTGTGCAGCGCTTTTCTGGGTCATCACTGCGATTTCACCTTATTGAATAGGAATCCCTGCCAAAGCTTAGAGTGTGCTGCAGTCGCTACCAGAGCAAAATGGTGGTTCAAACAGCAATTGGGTTTTGCATGGATTCGCATTAGCTTTCTCCTTTTTGCTTGCATGGAAGCCGAAAATCGGGAGACACGAGAGTCTTGCGGAGAAGATGGAAGGTGAGGGAACACAAGTGTCAAGTGTCCCCACATTGACATGGCCTCTGACCGTCAACATGCTTTGATAGGTCATATAGCAATGCCCTTGGCAGACCAATTAGCACACATTGGGCAACCTATCATACTTGACATAATCTAAAAAGTGTGTTTTTTTGAGACCGAGTAAGAAGCAAAATTTAAGGCATCAGGCTGGGGAGAAGTAACATGGAATGGGGGCAGGCTATGCACTTCAATACAGCAAAGGGAGTTCGATGATTGCTGTAGAATGCAACAAGTGTCGCTAAACCTTTCTGCGTGACAGCCTGCGAATGACACTATTGGTGAAGTGTACTCGCTCAAAGTGACAATAAATTTGCCTGTATGACGGATGTAAGTGACCTCCCAAAGTGTGTACAAAAATGAGACGCATCCCATTTGACAGTATCGATGAAACAGCTACTGATAGGTTAGAATTGTGGGTAATGAATTTTGCACAGAAAACCGCAATATCATATTGTTCAGTAGCGGTCTCGTTTTGCAACGGACTTTAAACGACTTTAAACGCCACTATGGTACGCACACGTGACCCCGAGATGGCGGAGCAAGTGGCCATAGCCTTGGCAATGCTCGACGATAAGCGAAAGACAATATTCAGCGACTTGAGACCAGCCATCAAAGCGTTCGAGAGAGGAGTCATCTCCGATCAGGCAACGGGCAGAAGACTCCTGAGTAGATACGGCGGTGAAGCTACCATAAAGGAGACACAAAGCACGGAGACGATACCGGACGAATACAGAAACACCATCAAAGTAGCACCGATACCCAGCAATATGGACCCGAACCTACACATGGCACGAAGACAAGCAAGGGCAGAGTATGTACAAAGAACACTGGCAACTAGACATGACACAGTGTACGTAGACGCCGCTACCTACACTCAGGACAAAAACCACAAGAAAAGCAAAGTCGCAACGGTGATCAACTCGGACTTAAAAGAAATCACCAGCGCATCAATTCGGAACTGTACGGTAGTTGAGGCCGAAGAGGCAGCCGTGGCTCTAGCGGCAGCGGAGGGCTACCGATGGAACAGGTCCTTAACCATACTCACAGATTCACAAGTAGCATGCCGCAACTACCTAAACGGCAGAATCAGCCACAGCGCGCTCCGCATCCTCCGCTCAAGTGGCAAAACCGTCAACAACCAGGCCAAACACACGATAGTTTGGGTGCCGGGACATACCGACATTACGGGAAATCAGGAGGCCGATAGGATAGCTCGAGGGCACGCAACAAACCGAGCATCCAACATTCCCGACCCCACTGAGGAACCCGAGCCGGTAGCCCAAAGCTATTCAGAGATACTCAATTACTACAGAGGCATCAGACGAAAATACCCACCCCCTCACAAACAACTAAACAGAGAAGACGCCGTAGCATGGCGACAGCTACAAACGGGAACATTCCCGTGCCTAAACATGCTCAGCAAGATCTACCCCACGCAGTACGAGAGCAAGTGCCCATGGTGTGGAGACAAACCAACCCTATATCATACCACATGGGCTTGCCAGAAAACAGAAGGGCTAGCCATAATAAAAAACCCGAGTGCGGAACAGTGGGAGAGGATGCTATCCAGCGACACCCTGAAAGTCCAACAAGGACTAGTAAGGCGTGCACGCAGGGCAGCTACCCTCAGCGGAGCCCTGGACTAGGGGAACCGACCCTGGAGAGAAGATGGAAGACTCCATCTGATGCCGCAAAAATCACTGCAAAATAGAGAAAATAAACGTTTTTCATCATCATCATCATCATCCGATCAGGCATTACGCTTCCTCCGCGGTGCTGATCCGAGTACCCTCAAACACCACATCGTCATCTGGTTTCCTGCCCTCCTGGGTCGGATCTGGGCTCCCAACCTCAACATGACAGCCCACGATGCTGCGCGCGCGCTTACCGACTGCGCCGTCACCCCCGGGCAACCACGTCTCGATGAGTTGAAGGCAAAGAGGAACGCCCCAGTAACGTATAATGAAATCATGAAACACTTTTACTTGGGATGACGTCTCTTTCCACCCCCGCACCCCAAAGTGAACAGGTCGCAGGCGCTAACGCTATGCTTGTTGCAGACACATACTTATTCAAACCCCGCCACCTTACACATCATCTACCCGACTATGCGTGCCCCTCGTGCGGGGTCACGGTGACACTCCCACACGTGCTCTGGGAGTGCAGAAACGCTCCACCCGATTCTTCCTCCGACAAGTGGGAGAAGACCATACGAAGCTCGCTCCTACGAGACCAGCAATGGGCCGTCCAGCAGGCTTGCGCAGTGGCTGCCAGGTACTCCCTGTTGGTCCCTGCGTGGGAAGCGCCCACTGCGCGCTGATGTGTGTCCTGCAGGACTTTTATTAGTTTTTCCAATCCAGTCATATTGTTCACTGCTGTATGTATTAGGCTAAATGTCTTTGTTGCATCTGTGCTCATGGTCGTGTGAAACTTTCAGCCGTGGTGGCGCACCATCAGTGAGCAGTGGTGGTGGCAGCTCTGGTGCCTTGGGCCAGCTGGTGTCCCATGAGGTGTTGCTGAGCCGGTGGCAGCTGACGCTGGAGCTGTTTGGGCGTGTCTTTGTGGACGATGTGGGTGCCGAGCCGGGCTCGGTCATCAGTGAGCTGGGTGGCTTCCCAGTCAAGGAGGTGCGATTCCGTCGAGACATGGAGAAGCTGCGCAACTCCCAGCAGAGAGACCTCACCCTCTCCAAGGTGCACTGCCCATCCATCCATCTCTCTCTCTCTCTCTCTCTCTCTCTCTCGCTCGTTAAATTTCCAGGTGTAGTGCATCATATTGAGTCTGCCATCAATTCGAATTGGCCATCTTTTTCTAGAAAACAATCTTTGAACTGGATTGCTTGATATTTGGCTAAATTTTATGAGTTAGAATTGGTGATGTTGACGTTTGAATGCAGTATACTTCCGTTAATTTGATTTTTCAGTTAATTCAATCCCGACCCAAGGTCCCAGCTGGAGCTCATGCATATCTATGGGCCCAAACTTTCGTTATTTCGGTTCTAAATTTGGCCTTTGCCAGGTAATTCAAACTTGAACAGTCAACACAAACATGCCCGACCTATATGGTGACCCCAGTAGCGATCCCTTTAGTGGCAGTGCCCGTCTCGACGGAGTTTAGAGGACAGTGAATGTGTTCCTGTCATTTCCTGTCAAAAACAACTATCTTTGGCCAGCCTTAGGAAGGTTTCTAAGCAATAAATATGGCTTACAAAGTCTGATTACGGTAATTACGTAATTCTACTTCTTGCATTTTTTATTTCTGTTTCTTTTTATTATTACTTTAAAAGAAATATGGGCCGGAAATAGCCTGCGTGGTGCAATTAGATATGAAACTAAAAGTGCCTTCCTGTCCATTTGCTTTACCGCAAAACACAAATGTGCTGCGGCGAGGCTGACTTTTGGACACCGACTTCCATTGTGCAACACATTTTAAAATCTTGCCCACGTTTTTTGCTGAAAAACGGATCCATGTTTGACTTCTACTTTGTTTAGCAGCCTTAATGTTATTTCTACATTATTTTTCTACTTTGGACGCATAGAAAGTGGGCACGCATTTGATTCAGAGGGGTGTTAGACTCGGGCAAATGCTGCCAAATGAACCAGTGATGTATCTTGGTGGTTTTGGTGCACCTTTTTTAATTCGACCCGCAAGATAATTCGATCAATTTCGTCAGTCCCGTCAGGGTCGAACTAACACAAGTCGGCTGTAAAAAATTTTTTACCGTATTTACTTGCGTAATTATCACACTTTTTTGTCAAAAGAATTTACGCAAATTCAGGGGTGCAATCATTATGTAGGTTAAATTTCCTACGAAAAGAATTTTCTTTTTTCATCCTGCATTTGCTGCGGGATGACAAGCAGGTGGCTGCCGCTGTCAGTGCGGGACGCCAAAACAAAAATGTCGACCGGCGGAGCAAGCCGACCGTGCCGCACGCGATTATTTTTGTTCTCGTGAGTACGTTATGTGTATTGAAACAGTTTCTTCCATGTCAGTAATGAATAATATTGTTAATATCGGCAAGTTTGCAACAATAGCGTAGCCATGTCCACTTTGAGGGGACAGAAACAGAGATGGGCGCGCTTAGCTGCCAGTGACATAGAAACGCAGGACGGGCATGCTGTGGAAACTGCAGCTTTTGTCTTCACTACTATCCTAATACGGCACATTTCCGCTAAGGGTGGGGGAATATCTTAGCTGCGTTGCAAGCGTTGGCGTATGAATAAAGTACACCTCTAACATGTCAATGTAAACGTGGCCACTGTCGTTGCCGCTCGCGATTTGTTGCATGCCCACGAGTGCAGACGAGAAAAATCGAAAGGCGCCCTTGTATGTTGTTGTTGTTTACCAAAACCATTATGAACCCTACAAATAATAAAGCCGCGACAAGTTTGGTTGTAGCTTTTCATGGAAGTGCAGAAAGTAATGAAAGGAATGAAATGGGGCATCTGCTTAAGAATGTTGGGTGCGTGCAGACCGCTTGGCATGTCTTCAAGAGTTGTTCATGAAGCATTTGACAGATGGTAAGCGCAATCTTCATTAGCTAGACTTGGCACACAACATATTGCTGCGACAAGTTCGGGGTGCGATCATTACACAGGCATGAAAAAAAAAATCGAATTTTGATGACAAAATTCAGGGGTGTGATCATTACGCGAGTGTGATCATTATGCGAGTAAATACGATAATTGAATATGAATACAATTCGAAAAATATGGGCCTTAAATATGAATATTGAAGTAGCCAAGAGGAGCTTTTATCTCTGATAGCCCTTCAGTGTTTCTGCCGGAGAAATAAAGTGGACTTGCATTGTATATAGAGTATATTCCTTTAAATAGAGAGGGGGGGGGGGGGGCCTGATAGAGTGAGAGAAAGAGGGGAAAAAACTATTTCTTTTTTATATTTGCGTATTTGTGGCATGTCAAAACAACTGAAACTGTGGAAAATTCCCAACTTGCAATGGGTGCAATCAATATTGCAAGTGTATGTTATTCAGTGGCTTTTTTCCACAACACATAGGCCCCAGTAACTGAAGCATGCCAAATATGTTTGTAGATAAGTGAATATTTGAATATAGTGAATGTCATAATCTGAGATTGAATACTTTGATCTGAAACAGAGCTATTTCAATTTATATTTTACATTTAAAATATTCGCACACACCTAGGCAGAGTAAGACCCTCCCATCAGTTTGTATTACATAGTGGATCTATAGACGGAGCACAATGTAACAGCCTTCCACCAATTTCTTCGCAGAAGAGGCATACTTTTAATTCTTGTTTACTGAAGATGCCTCTGTTTTTCCTCTTGGTGTCAATGACAGGCTCACAGCAGGTTTAAGCTGCTAATTATGCCTGTGACATGTGCAAGATGAAAGCAGGATGTTGCTGAATAGAACAATGTCATTGGAAAACCGAAGGTTGCCGAGGTATTCGCCGTCAATCCTTACTCCTGAACCTTCCCAGTTTAATAGCTTGAATACTTCTTCCAAGCATGCAATGAATAGCATTGGAGAGGTTGTGTCTCGTTGCCTTACCCCTTTCTTTATAGGTATCTTCCTATCTTCATAACGTGGCTTTGGAATCTCTGTAGATATTATCCAGGGTATTTATGTAAGCGGTCTGTACTCCTTGATTACGCAATGTTTCTATGACTGCTGGTATTTCTACTGAATCAAATGCTTTTTCGTAATCTATGAAAGCCGTATAGAGACATATGCAAAAAAGAGGTGAGGGTATAGAGAGGCTTATTGTACTATACGGATTTCTCGATAACCTGATTAATGGCATGGATGTGATCAATTCTAGAGTATCCCTTCTGAAGCCAGCCTGTTCCCTTGCTTGACTAAAGTCCTAAAGCAAACTTGATTTTTTCTTTTTAGTGTGACCATGTATGCCTGTAATGATTATCAAATCTTGCAAAAGGAATCTTGTGTCAAATGTGACTTGATTCTAACAATGTTTGACTCAAGGTGGATGATGGTGAGCGCAAGGAACTGTTGTAAGGGAAGTAAAAGTGCAGCGCTACCACTACAGCTGCTGTCTGTTCCATCTTGGCCACCTGTGCAGATAGAGCGTGAGCGCAACAGCCTGCTGCAACAGACGTTCAAGGAGCTGAACAACCAGTACAGTGCCTACAGCCGCCGTAGCATGGGGGGCACCCCTCCACTGGCCATGAATAGGGTCAAGGTTACCTTCAAGGATGAGCCCGGAGAAGGTTCTGGGGTGGCACGCTCCTTCTATGCCGCCATTGCCGAAGCCATCCTCTCTCCCGAGAAGCTTCCCAACCTGGAGGGCTGCCAGGCGGGCAACCGGTCACTGCAGTACAGTGAGCGTCACCTCCCTTGTAAGGTTGAATGTTGGCCGTGGGGGTGCAGGGTAGGCTGGGTGAAACAAGTGACCTGCCTAATGTTAGTTTGTCAATTAGACCTGCTGTCTGGATAATGACTGATGGTTAGAGGACACTACTAAGGCTGAGCTTAAGCGATAACTTTGTGCTCCTGAATGTGTAGAGCACCGATTTTCTCGAGAACAAGAGTTATGCTAATCACAAAAATAAAAAATTGGGGAGAGAATTGGCCCCACCACTGTGATAGTATGCTACAAGCTCCTGGCAATGTGTAATGTCTTCCGTATAATAGTTAAATAGAAAACTACAGTAGAACCTCGTTTATATGTGTCTGGAAAAAACATTGTGAAAAAAACATTGTGATAAGAAAGTTTGTCAACTGGGATATTGTACGCCCTGAAATCACCAAAAAAAGTTATGCAAGCTCCACTGTAGTTCAAATCTACATAATCTGAAGCTTTCCACGAATTGTTGCAGCAAGAGATGGCGACCTGGGTCGAATTGGTGGGGCCTGAAAAGCTTGAAACATGCGTTGTCGTTTTTGCGGCTTCAGCAACAGCAAGCTTATGTGTGCACTCCTCGAATTCATTGTATGTCAGGAGCTTCTTCGAGCAAGGCATTTTGTCGGGAAGTGTTTACTTGCCCACTCATCGAGAACTGTTGCAGCATGACGCTGACGTGTGCTAAGCTGTTAAGGCCCATGCAGCCAGAAGTGCTTCGTCATTTTTCTATTTTTAGTCTTTGAACACAGCGATGGGAAACTGAAACGAAATCGAGCTGGTAGGCAACGCCGGAATATGATGCCGTCAGAGCAAAACATGACGCACACTTCGTGTCGCCTGTAGCAGGAAAAGGCGTTGCATTTAGGCTATCGCCTATTAAAAGCATGCAGTACACTTTTAATGGCACTAGTCGAAACGTGCTGTAAAACAGATAGATTTATTTATTTATTTATTAAGGAACCCACAGCGCCAAGGCATTACAGTAAGGGGGGGGGGGGTACAATAATTAATACATACGACACCTCTGCTCTTGTACAGTGTTAAAAGTGATAACAAAAGAGGAAAAACGAAAAAAAAAGGCAAAGCTTTTAGCAATGCACATCTACAATCTGCAACAGAAAGAAAGCATCATTTGATTCAACCCTCACAACATCACTCGGCAGTCCATTCCATTCCCTAATAATTTTAGGAAAGAAAGACACTCTAAACAATTAAGTTTTTGTCGCAAATTCACGGACCTTAAAATCATGGTCAACACGATTGGATCTATAAAAAGGCTCTTGCACAAACTTTTCGCGATCAACCCGAGCAGCTGAATAATAAATAGCATGGAAAAACTGCAGACTCAACTTCTTATGGCGTGCGTCTAGCAATTCCCAGTTGAGTGCTTCCTTCGTACGCGATGCACTGTAGTGAGCGCCGTGTGTGCCAGATACGAAACGAGCGGCAATGTTCTGCATCCATTCCAGCTTATCTTTATCTCTACGAGTAGGCGGGTCCCAAACCATACAGGCGTATTCCAGAATTGACCCCACATAAGTCTTGTACAAAATGTCCCAACATGACTGTGGAAAAGTGTTTGCATTTCGGCGAAGAAATCCCAGGGTTTTACATGCTTTAGCAGTGACATAATCGACTGATGAAGATGCTTATCACAATAGAGTTGGCAGCGATAGCTTTGAATGCGACGTGCGATGACCCTCCAGGAGATCTGCTGGTACCGAAAGAGGAATGCTTGCTTGGAATGCTCTCACGTGACATTCTAGGGGGGCATGTACTGCAGGGAAGCTGCAGTGGCGGGCACCTACTGCTTTCGATCATGTGCGTGTCACAGTCACATCTTTTCTTGTTCACATGTGATAGAGCGGCTGAAAAATGTATCACATGATTGCAGTTTGGCAATGCACTGAATGTAATTGCCGCAAGGTCGTGTTTTCTAAGCAACATAGGAATCAGTAAAAGGAAGCATAACTGCATTATTTATCGGTCACTTTTTTGTGTTCTCGATCGCGCCGTGTTGGTGCTGAGAAATCATATGAAATGAGACAGTATCAACGAAGTTTTATTTAGCAATAAAAATAATAATAATGTTGTTATTTACCATGAATGAAAAACTTTGGATGACTTTCTGAGGTTTTCTGCAGAAGTACTCGATGCTGCCTCCTCGCACCTTCTCTGAGCTTGCCATTAGGAAGTTTTAGATTTTGCACACCCAGAGCACCACACCCTTCTTGTGTTCTTTTCTACCCCTTTTGCTTTCTTTTGTATACTTTCTTGCATTCTTTTGTAAACCCAGTGGTTGCATCCCAGAGCCTCGGGCGCACTAAATCTGCCATGGTACTGACACTCGTGGTTTCTAAAGTGTTAATGGCCCTGATGAGCCGTTCGCAGATGTGAGGGTGTGGAAGGCCAATCCAGTCCTGATCGCGGGAGTTACTGGCCATGTGATTGCCAGTAACTCCATTCATGTGAGGTGAATTTAGGAATGTATTGTTGAAAATAGATTCGTGCCGTGATGTTATTGCCAGACAAATTCCACAGCTATCTTAAAGGGACACTAAAGGGAAACAATAAATCAGTTTAGACTAACAAAGCATTGTTTGAGAACCCTGCAGGCAGTCATTTCAAGAAAATAGTTTGAATATTAGACGAGAAAATGAAGGTCAAAGTATCAGTATTTTAATTTCGCGCCGGAACCGCAGCGCCGGTACGTCAGCGTGACGTCAGGGATTCCAAAGTTTGTTTGCGCATTTTGGCCGCGTTGGCTGAATAAAGGTTCCGGAAACTTGGCATGTTTAATATTTAGTTCCTTTAGAACACAACGTACTCAATCTGTACCGCTATATATAATTAGTAGGCCCTAGAAGATGTCATCAAAATCCATGCCGTCACAGCCCCCAGGTGCGTGAACTTAAGTAGGCGTCGCCACTTGTATTTCGTTCTTGCGCTTTTTCTGTCTTACCAAACGTCTTATCGTTGTAAGAGTGGTGTTTTTGGTGTTGTATAACGGTGATTTACTGATGCAGAAGAAATCACTTTTCACTTTAGTGTCCCTTTAAAAATAGCGTTGAAGGGTCCCTTGTTATCTGTAGAGGGATGCATTACTCTCAGTGTCTTTGTTTCACCCAGTTTGCTGTGCTCTCTCCTCCTTGGCCATTGTCAAGTTTCCTATTAACATCACCTCAGCATTGCATGGCTTGCTGCCCGGTTTAATGGTGTGCCCTCCTGTAGTACACTGCCACTGAGTCTGCCTTATCTGTTGCTGGTTTCATATCACTGTTAACTTGCTATATGTGAAAAGATAGAAAATGTTGCCTCAAAAATTTTGCATAGCAGGGAAAAGATTTATTAGTATATTTGAACCTTGATATAATGAACCTTGCTTAAGATGTATGACGTAAAAATTTTTCATCCTTAGCTTTCGTAAGGCTGTGTACGATACCCATTTTAACTATGTATCGGATATAACAGTGAACAGCCGAAGCACCATCAACTTTTGTATGTGTTCTGATAAAATAAATGCGCTTAAAACAATGCTCCCATGCCATGTTGTCTGTTATGGCAATTGAATCTGGCTGCTGGGTATGTGCACCAAAAGGAAAACACAAAGTCCCCGGGAAAAACATAATGCAAGTTGTTTCACCTCACTCGACTTTGTGCCGCAACTCGCCTTTGTTGCATCAGCCTCGCATTATCCTTTCCCAGCTCCCTACCACCTGGATGCCTACGTGGGAGGGGTGAAAGAGAGCAGGGAGAGGGAAAATGAAGGGCATGCCAGGTGGGCACAAAGGCAGGTGTGGCAAAGCAGCTCACATTTTTTATTTTTTTTTCCTTGACTTTACGTTCTTTTTTTCCTTTTTGTCCAGACATCCAGTGGCCAGGGTTAATTGTTATAGCCAATGGTGTGGCATGAGAACATCATAGTTAGCAATTTGTTTTACCATAGAACACACAAAAGTTCACTGTGCAGCAGCTGCGCATTGTTACATCTGAATATTGTTAAAACCAGTAATGCTCTAAGTGGGTTCGACTGTACTTCGTTTTGTCTAATTATTTAAAAATAATACATTGTCTGGCACATAATTAATCACTTGCAAATTCATCAGATTCCAGCATTGCTTACAATTGGCGATAAATACCAACCTCCAATCAGAGAACACACAGCACCTCTGTGGCCATCTGTTGGGCTGGTATGGAAACCATGCTTGGTACACTCTATTCACACATGTGGATAAACTCCTAAATGTGTCAGCAGGCAGTTGGAACAATTGGAAAATCCCAATCGGAAGTGAGCCTTGGGAAGTAAGAAGGGATCAAGTAAGCCTTGGCAATGAATGGAACGTGTTAACTTGGTGTTGTCATGCCGTGTTGTCATTCTTATCACTAATGACGTTATGGTGACCCTAGCCTCGTTAATCACTTCATCATTGTAAAAAAACAAAATGGCCACCTAGAGTTGGCAGATGTAATTCACAATTAAGTTTTTTGCTGCACGTATGATTTCATTATATTAAGAGTCAGAGTCTGTACAGTGAAAAGCACTAGTGTTGCCAGCAAGTGACAGCCTCATTAAAATGTGAACTAAGTCGATCCCAGACATGTGAAACTCCAAGGGGATCACAAAATAGTTCAATATATAGATGATTTGAAATATAAAATATGCCTATCTGAATCTTGTTTGAAACCTTCGCACCTCTCGGACAGCTTTTAAAGATCATCAAAAGCGGGAGTTTGCTGACTTGCTTATCCATGGCAGTGTCGAACACACAAATGTTTTACTTATCTTATGCACACAAATTTTGCAAGTCACTCCCACTGCAGAGTGGCCTTTGAATACTGACTGATCACATTGCTAACCCTAAATCCCTGAGTCATCCAGATACGAGATCACAGTGCGTAGAAGGGCTTGTTGCACATTTGTATTCATATTAAAACAGAAATAAGTGCAGAAGAGAGAGAAAAAAAACTGTATGGTATACGCTGTGCCCCAATTAACACAATTGTACTGCGAATCGTGCGTAAATGTGGCCGGTTGCACCGTTCAAACGGTCGATTGTCGTACATCGGCAATGAGTCCCCTGTAGGCAGACTGTCATGTCGGGATTTGGTTTCGGAATTGACTTCCTGTTGGAACCAGTCATCCTCACTTCTTGTCCGCCTGTCTCTTCTTACATGCTGCTCGGCTCTGACGCCTCATGGTTCCTTCATTCTTTTTGTGGTGCATTTGCTTCAATTTCAAACAAATATCTGCACTGATCCTTATTTGTATCTCATTACAATCTGATGAAGAAGGCGTTTTAATGAACACTGAATAATTTTTCCTTAGCTGGTCAAAACTTTTTTATGATCTCCTGATGGTCAGTCACATTGCTTGGTTGTAAATGTAATTTGAAGGCAGACCTGACTTTACTTGCTAGGCTTGAAGCCAAAAGAAAAAAAAAGAAAGAGAGAAAGGGAAAAAAGCAATTTCTTGTATCTCCTCTCCCTCTCTCTCTATGTCTCTTCCTCCCCCTTTGATTATGGTGCACGTCAGTAGGCCAGATTTTGAGTTCATTTGTGCATCGTTTCAAGCAGTCTCCATGTTCCTCATCTAGCCAATCAACCCTCTCCTGATCACTTCGTTTTGTTTCCTCAGACATAATTCAGCGACTTCGATCACGGGAGAGGGACAAGGAACGTCGCAGTGGAAGTGCGGGTGGCCAAGCGACCAAGTCGGGTGGCGGCCTGCGCTATGATGCACCCCCATTTGTGATGCCCGGTGAGGCAGGTGGCAGCGGACAGGCTTCAAACGACCACCTCAGCCCTCATCGGCAGCAACTGGGCCAGAGGCTGTACCCCCGTGTCCATGCCTTGCGTCCTGTGAGTCTGGAGACATTAGGTGTCGAGAAAGCAATCGGCATAAAATGAGCACTCATGCGTAACATATAATTCATATGTTCCTTTCAACCTTCCCCTTCCCTCTGAGCAGAACAGCAGGTTAGAGGTCTACTACCTCAGGCCTACCTCTCTGAATTTCTTTAATAATCTCTCTCCCTTTTTTTCAACCTTAGGTGACTGCTCATTTTATTGTGATCATGTACTGCTTTCCCCTGAAGAGTTTGAACCTTGAACTAGTATAAGAACACACATAAACTCATAGTGGTGTTGTAAGCACATTGCTAGGCACTATATTTTATTATGTGTGTGCTGCACAGATATTATGTACTGAAGAGATGTGACTGTGCTTAACAAAAAAAGTGTACGCACAAGGCTGCTTCCATTTAGTAAATCCACCAATGGTGCTGTGGCCATACCACCTAGTGTCTCTACCAATATGGCAGTCACACAACTTCACTCTGCTCAAAAGCAGCTATGTTTACTGGGAAATCTAAGAGAAAGCAGTAGTTTCACATGACCTTTATGCACATCTAAGTGGGCCATTTCTTGATGCTTTCCTCGATTCTGCTATGCATGGTACTTGGCACTGTATATCTCCGAAATTGATTTTCTGTATATCTATTTCTATATATTCTATTTCTGCCGCCAGCATATTCTTTTCGCTTGTGTGACCTTAATAAGCTAAGCCGTCATCCTAAAAAATTTAAACTGAGCGTGAAGATGGCTATCGTATTTTCTCATGTAACACTGCACTTTCTTTTTTTCGGAATGTTGGAGGACGCAGCTCTTGCATGAATGGGTCAAATGACTATGCGCTAGAACCACAAATGTCACGTGTGATGTACAGAGTAATGAAAATACTGGCTTTACGCCATACACACACATTTATTCAATATTTAGCATTACTGATCCAGTTCCACGTCATTCTTCATTGCTCCTCATTTCAGTATTGCTGCCGTCATCACCACAGCTTATTATTCCGTTACATACATAACAGGCAGTGCTACAAAGGCTAGAGAACTTCTCTCACTGTCCACCTTTATGGGCAAGAAATAGTGTGTAACACAGGGAAAGAAAAACAACTACAGTTAAACCTTGATATAACAAAGTTGTTAAAATCGGAAATTTGCTTCAATATATTGAAGTTTCATTGTATTGAAATTCAACATGTCATGCAAATATGTACAGTCACCGATCTGTTTTTCTTCCATGGAAAGGGGCCGCAGAATTTTCCGAATTATTGGGCAAATTTGAATGAGAAGACAATTCATTTTGATAAATTGTGAAGTTGGCAATGATTGATACGGTTTAATGTCACATATGTCGACGGTGTCTTCACATCGTCGGAACAAATTAAGTGAAGCTGGCCACGCTTCTGCTTGCACTCTGCCCCCGCTGCTGATAGCATCGCCGGCAAAGCGCTGGCAGCAGGGAGTGAATTCTTTGTCTGCCTCTCGCTCCAATGGGTCACCGAAACTTGAGGTCACGCCACCTCCAATACTAAATGCGTGGGAAGACAGCTTACATGGTGCCACACCGTCTTGGCACGCCCCCTATTTGCACGCTTAGCTGCGCTTACAGCCATGCGCAGCCACAGCCGAAGCCAACTTCACCCCCACTCTGCCTCCTCATCTGCGCTTGATTGCATTACCGCGAGCTTGCTCCCCTCCCTTTTTTTTTTCCACTTTGCTCACGCAGAAAGGCGTCACTGGTGAAGCCACCATCTTTCTTGTCTCACCCTCACACACTTTCACTCACAACTAAAGCACACGATGCGTGGGGTGCAATAGGATGTTATCGCACTTGAATTTTATACGGAACATGATGCAGCTCCACTTTCGCAATCACTCTTGTCATGAGGGGCATGCTTTGGGAGTTGCGTTTGCAAGTAGCCGCTTGTAATGTAATAATTTCACCATCTGCGTCCATGGAAGTTGCCATTTATTGTCTCAGCACTCCTTTGCGGTGGCAGTGAAGTTTCATTATATTGAAATCGCATACAAACACACTTTGTTATATTGAGGTTCTAAATACATGTTGTTCTATGGACAAGAGGCTATGAAAAGTTAAACTTTGTTATATCGAGGTTTGACTGTATATAGGCATGCGCCATAGAAATCAATGTAGAATTAAGTTTCATACCTATATGTTGTAAAATATGACATACTTATTACATGGAAGGCATCGTGGATATGAACCTATTTACCACCATACGAGCGGAGTGACAAGTTTTCGCAACCAGCAGCCACGGCGCTTAACGGAATAGTAAGCTCTGGTGATGACGGCAGCAATACTGAAATGACGAGCAATGAAGAATGACATGGAAATGGATCAGTAGTGCTAAGTATTGAATAAATGTGTGTGTATGGCGTAAAGCCAGTATTTTCATTACTCTGTGCATCACACGTGACATTTGTGGTTCTAGCGCATAGTCATATGACCCATTCATGCAAGAGCTGCATCCTCCAACATTTTGAAAAAAAGAAAGTGCAAGGTTGCAGTAGCAAACCAAACATAGTATGTTGCATGCCGAAAGCCCAGAGGTGCACACGTAATGCGTGGTAGTAGTTGTAGTTTTACTTAGGGGTGTGCGAAAACTGAATGGCAATTTCAAACCAAATATTAACTAGAATCAAGAAAAAGAAAAACCAAGTATTGAATTGAATATCAGAAAATTTAACACAAGCTTTTATGCTTACAAATTTTGTGTGAAAAGAACACTAACTGCATATGCTTAGGAATCTACTCAAATTATGTAACAAGATTAGCTGCAAGTAACTTAGGTATGCAGAAATTTAGATGAATAGCATGGTCTACTCTTATTAAAGGAAAACCAAATTAGTATGCGAGCACTGATAGTGTAGATCATGTACAAAGGTCTAGAAAATAATTTGTATTGATAGAATGTCTGGCGAATAGAATGAAATGCTTTTTGTCCCTCTGAATTGAAAAAATGTAGAAGTCATGTTGTCCTTATACCATTGAGGTTTTCAGTTTAATAGTGCGCCATACTTTATATAAGGGGGCACGAGGCATTACAAAAAAAAACTTTTTTATTTTTCAATCCATTTGAACAAAATTTGTAAAGTTATCTACCAGTTTTACCAGTTATCTACCAGAAAATAGGAGGGTTTTTCAACTTTAAGGCAGGTGGTCTCTGTGGGTTATCGTCAGGTTGTTAAGGCCAATCTGTGCCTATGATCTGTGCGACAGACAAGACCGTGCATCGCGTGACTTGTACCTGATCCGTACAGTCATCGGTGGCGCAAGGGTAAAGAGTGGGTAGCTTTTCACTTTTGGATTCGGTGTTGTTCTCTCTCTCTCTCTCTTTTTTATTTTTGTACGTTATCAAATCTAGAGGTCCACAACTAGTTTGTGACACCCTCCCTTCCTGTCCATCTGCTGTCCTTGTAAATGCGTCTGCAGTTGGGCGGTCAGCACACTATTGTCACATTACATTTTTGAGCCCTCATGTAAATCTAAAGCTAGTCTTGTGATTGGTCACTTGACACTATGAAAAGAGACAATATGCAGACCTACAAATGGCATTTGGAATGAGGGGCCGCTCAAAAATGGTCGTCCTTCATGCCCTCCATGCTGTTTGATATTATAGCAACTTGTTGCGACGCTCAAAGTTTAATCTTTTGTGAATGTTTCTTGCAAATTTTTTTGCCTCCAAAGTGCATGGTGCTTACATGAAGGTAGGTTTTTTATGAGTACATATGGTATGTTGATTAATACTTCTTCGTAAAAATATCTTGTTGTGAGGAAATTTTGTAAATCCTGTGCAGCATTTGTTAATATTTCAACGGGAGAACTGACAGTTGTCTTCGTATTTTGCGTGCGCGATCTGCACGCAGGAAGTACAGTTGACACCGACATTTTCCTCTACTCAGTCCTTAGCCAGCAAGATCACAGGCATGCTTCTTGAACAGTCAGCTGCCCAACTGCTCCTCCTCTTGGCTTCAGAGGATGCCCTTCGTGAAAAGGTGGATGAGGCTCTGGAGATCATTGTGTCACATGGACGGTAAGTAACTTGCATTAGAGTTCATAAAAAAAAACTGAAAATTTAATTGCCAAAAAATATTTTGCCTCATTTGGTATAGTGCCGCGTCAACTTTTCAGTGATCCTATTGCTGGGCTGTGGGTTCCAGAGACTAAAAATAATAACAGAATATTTATTCAAACAGTGGTAACTTAACTCGGGAAAACAAAGCAACAAGAATTATGGTACCTCGCATCGCAACTCACAGTTAAACCCCGAACTTTTCGCAGCAAGTTCCTGCGACTGCACATCGTCTGTCACACTTGTTCCGTAGCTACCTGTGTGTCTCCTTTGCTTAGCGTTCGCTCCTTTTATAGTCATCATTAGTCAGGGGCCATCTGGTAACACTTTGTTCAAACAATACTTCATACAGTAACAACAGATGGTGTTACATGCTGGAAATTCCCACTACTGAATAATGTGTATTTATTATTCTGTGATAAGTTCGGAGGCGTGTGACTGCTATGTAAGCTGCATCTTTGTTTTTTCAGCTGCAACTTTGTTTTTTAGTTTTATTCTTCATTGTCGGATTTTTTTACTGGACAGTTCCATCACAGTTTCATCATAACATCTAATTGCGCACATCATAACAGTACATATTGTACCCGCCGCGGTTGCTCAGTGGCTATGGTGTTAGGCTGCTGAGCACGAGGTCGCGGGATCAAATCCCGGCCACGGCGGCCGCATTTCGATGGGGGCGAAATGCGAAAACACCCGTGTACTTAGATTTAGGTGCACGTTAAAGAACCCCAGGTGGTCGAAATTTCCGGAGTCCTCCACTACGGCGTGCCTCATAATCAGAAAGGGTTTTTGGCACGTAAAACCCCATAATCTGATCTAATCTAGTACATATTGTAAATATGTTAAGATGTGATTAATTAAGTAATCTTAGCATCTTACCAAATAATTAAGTACATCTATAATGTTTCTCACCGACATGAGTATGTAATGAAATTATGCTTAGAATGAAAATTGGATAAAATGAAGATATTCTTTTGATGGATATGACTTCATTACAGTGAGGTTTGACTGTAATATGAAGCCGCTCTTGCACTGCTGGAAACATGCTGCAATGAGTTTAGTTCTTGGCATGTTTGCAGCTACTCTCGTTTACTCAACTCACCTTGGTGCCCTTACAGGGAAGCGGAGACTCTGCTGGACCTGGATGTGTTCAGCCTTGGGGAGCGAGGCCGGCGGAGCACGACAGCACGGCGCAGTGATGCGGAGGAAGAAGAGGACGACGGCGAGGACTGCAGCCCTCTCGTGTATCAGCCAGGCAAAAGAGGTTTCTATGCTCCACGCCAGGGAAAGTGCACGCCAGACAGACTGAATGCATTCCGGAACGTTGGCAGGCAAGTCATGGCAATGTCTTACTCATGGCTGTAATTGCGTTGGCCATATGTTATCTACAGCTTTTGTGTCTATAGGGCATTGTGGCACAACGTTGGACATTGGTGCAAGTGAAGCTGTAGTTGTGAAAAATGGGAACTGTCCTTTTAGCCCAGCCACAGGGGGCACTTTAGATTATGATCAAGCCCAATTGGGATTTATTTCTCAACTGCCATTGCCTGCAAAAATGCTAATTGCGATCAAGTGATTCGACCCCAATTGGGTTCGATTGCAATCAGCAGTGCCCCTTGTGACTGGCGTACTTGCCAAGCAAGATGTGTAGGTCACACCTAGCAAAATTGCAAATTAGCAACTTTAACTGAAAAATTTTAAAGCAGTAAAGGAAGTCATACGTGAGCAAAAATGTCACATATACCTTACTCCTTTGGTGCTACAGTTTGTAGCAACATGCTTTTGTTTTTGTTCGTGAGGGTATGTATAGATGTCGGCGAGAGTATGATTGAAGGATACAACCCATATCTCACTTGTGATGACACGGTTTGCAGCAGTGCGCCCTTTAGTCTCATGGGGGTGCGATTTTATGAGCTTTCTGAGTGTCATTTGACAACTAAAGCTACTAGTGGCATCAAACCATACCTGTTGGTCAAAGTAATGAAAGTGTTAGCCCATGAAAAAGTATGGGTGCGGGCCGAGACTTCATGTCGCAATCAAATTGCCGTATTTACTCGAATCTAGGCCGGCCCCGATTCTAAGCAGCCCCCAAATGTCCGAAGCCAGGGAAAACAAAAAAAAAAAAGCCTTGCCTCTAATGTAGGCCAAACAAAAAAAAGTGAGGACAGCGTTGACAAAATGCAAGCAGCATTTATTTAATATGAGCATGCCAAGCTCACTCTGCATTATCATTGCTGCTAGCCTCGTCGCTATAGCCCAGACCACGCACGCTTGCGGACAAGTGCAAGCTCGCACTGCCGTGCCCATGCACGGCTTGCACGCATTGAAACATGGTACGATCTCGGTGAACAGCTCCTCTCTGTTATCACACACTTATTTTCCTTATTGCTGCCATCTCCTCGCTGCGGCACACGCAAGAAGAATCTCAAATTTTTCTCATCGATGCCGAAGTTCCGCACGGCTTGAACGTCTCTGCGGCTAGCACAACTTTTCGTTTGAAAGCGTCACTGTAGTGGCATCACCTGCATGGTGCCATTATGATAACACCACGCTATGGGCCACACCGCATGCCGATACGACACACGTCAAAGTAGCGGCGTCGCTCGTGTACTTCAGCTGGCTACTGGCGCGGCTAATAGCGGCTGCGATACTGACTTTTGTAGATGACGCTAGCTATGCACGATATTTATAATTTTTAATTACAAACTAGCATCTTCTTTAAGATCCTCGAATCTAAGCCAACCCTAGAGCTTGGTATATGATTATTTGAAAGAAACTGTCGGCCTAGATTCGAATAAATATGGTCACAGAAAAATGTAATCAACTAGAGTTAACAGGAGACTATATATATGTGGCCAAAAACCATTTGAGACTAGGGGGTTGCGGTTGCCAACTAGGATGGCACTGAAGAGAACTTGAAAGGGCATTTCCATGTCCTCCTTGGTGCTCCTCTTCCCCCCTAAAGAATAAGTGTCAGCAGTTGTAGGGAGTTTTAAATTTTGCACACCCAAAGTTGGGGGACGCAGAGAAAAATGGTATAGAAAAGAATGCAAGGAGGTATACAAAAGGACACAAAAAGACACAAAAGGAGTACAAAAACATTTAGAGGACGCTGAAGCTTTGCCGTTGAGTGGAATGCGATAGTGTTCAACTATCCCCGACTGCTTCTCATGCTTGTCAGCAACTGCAGCTTATGTAACCGTAATGTTTTCCTGGAAACACTGGCGGTGAACATTGTGGTTCTTGTTTTGATGGTGTTGCAAGGAACTGAGCGGGCTGCGCCGTTTCTACTAAGACAGACTTCAAATGGCAGCTGGAAAACGCTATCACATTAAAAGGGGTTTGTGCTTGAGTTTCCACGTAACAGATACACCTATGCGCCATGCAGAGGGCCTGTGTGGATCAGAATGCGTGGTTCGAGATGATTTGCTAGGACAGAGACGCCAGTGGAGGCGCCAACACCGGATTTTCTGCGACACGGGCTCCTTAACGCTATCAGGCTTAAAAAACGCAAGCACAGGGTATAGGGTTTTGGGTATGCAAAACCCTTTAGGTGCAATATTTCTTAGGCTCCCTTGTACTGTCTTGCAGATTTCTGATGGGGACTGGAAACTAGAAAAATTTATTAAATTGTGCTGTGTCTTCACTCGAAAGTAAACTTTCTCCGAATTCTGATGCAGGATTGTCGGGCTGTGCCTGCTACAGAATGAGCTGTGCCCCATCTCTTTGAACCGGCACGTCATCAAGTACATATTGAATAAACGCATTGGTTGGCACGACCTGGCATTTTTCGACCCCCTGCTGTACGAGTCTCTGCGCCAGCTGGTACTGGAGGCAGAATCGCGGGACTCGAGCACCGTGTTCTCTGCCCTTGACCTGACCTTCTGCATCGACCTGTGTCCTGAGGAGGTGAGCAACGTGACCTTTGAGATAATGACAGTGCAAGAGTTGCCACTCTCTGATGCTGTTGTCTCTTGAGATTGCCAGAGCTACTTTTTTTTTTTTCAACCCACATCCACTGTGGTGACTCACTGGTCATGTCACAAGGTGCTGCTGAGTATGAGTTCCGATTTCTTGAATTGATTCAAGTCGACGTACAGATTGGGGCATCAACACAGTGATGTCGCAAAGTCGAAAGTGAAGTTTGGTGTTTGTGAAGGGGGTGAATGGGGAAGAGACGTGTACGCAGAAAGTAGTTGGCACATTCTATGCACATTCTGTGCCCCCCTGTGTTGCAACGGCAGATACCCAGTAGCCGAAGAATTTGGTATGCCATAGACCAGAAATTTAAGAAATTCAAGGAAGCCATGGAAAATCATGTGCTACTTTATTAAGAGGTCTGTGTGCTTTACAAATGAGCCAACAGTATATGTGGGTATTTATTGTTTGATTACACAAAATTGACACATGCTCATGGGCACTGCTTCGTCAGTCACAGCATTGTTCCATGTAAGCTGGAGCATCTGCCGCCACATGCCGAGTCACTCAAGAATCGCTTAGCCCTAATGTTTAAAAGTCAAGTTCTGAGATCTGCTGCTGCTGCTGCATTCTAATGTAGGCAGAATGCAAGAACGCTAGTGCATGCTCAAAGTTGATACAGAGCCATCCAACATGTCGTCCCTAATAACCCATTGGCCATTGGCCATTGCATTGCATGTTGGTTGTTAAAACCCATGAGTTATTAACTTTTGTCCCTATTTTGATGTAAAGGGACTGCCAATACTAATCCATTTGTTGACATAGCACAAACCTTGATAAGATGAAGTTGTATAAAGGACGCTGGTTTGGTTCTTTTTACTAGAAAATTCAAGTAGAATAGTCTGCTTTTGTTTGATTCTGTTAGTTCATCTGAATTTGGAAATTGTAACTCTTATCAACTGGTTAAAATGTACCTATTGCAACTGGGTGAAAGACCCTCATTCATGCTAAACTAAACCCCAGATTTCTCGGCTGCATGTTACTGTAGGTAAGAAATAATTGTATATGATTGGCATTATTTGAACTACGTAATAAAGCAAGTAAGCAGTGTATGCATTGTTGCGGACACTATGCAAGAACATGTGCATTATGACCATGTGTGCATCATTAGCAGTGAAATGATGGTCATTGTCTGTATTGGCAGTGGCCATACTTTGTGCTGACTGCATGTCTTCTGCACCCCTGTGGTCTAGGGTGGAGGCACTGTGGAGCTGATCCCAGGAGGCAGGGAACAGGAAGTGACCGCCACCAATGTCTACCTCTATGTTCGACGCTATGCTGAGTACAGAATGATAAAGTCACAGGAACGGGCCCTTGGGGTAAGAATAAAACACATTTCTTCTTCCCTGTTCGTGGCCAAGTCACATTTCGTAGTGCACTTTCTCTAAAGGAGCAAGTGGTTAATTTTTGCACTCGTATACAACAGAGAGAGAAATAAAGCCGAGGGTGGACAGTCTCTGCGATTGATGCATCATTTTTCCTTGTCTTCTTTTTCAGGCAATTCGCATGGGAGTGTACGATGTGCTTCCCAACAACACTTTGGAAGGTCTCACAGCAGAAGACTTCAGGCTGTTACTCAATGGTGTCGGTGAAGTCAATGTACAGGCACTCATCAGTTACACATCATTCAATGATGAGAGCAGTAAGTGCACTATATGTTGTAATGAGTGATGACTGTTCTGTTAATATTGTGACTAGGCTGGTGCTGTGTTCGTGTAGGTACAGTAGTTCTGCAATGATGTGCTGATGTGTCCCCTTTTTTTCGCAGAGGAGAGCAGTGACAAAATCTTTAGGTTCAAGCGCTGGTTCTGGTCTATGATGGAAAAAATGCCAAACCAGGAGAAGCAGGATCTGGTACGTATTATTTTTTCTCTTTTCTTATGAACATACATTAAGTTCCTGGTCATGCTTCTGTAAAAGCAGGGGTGCTTTAATGTGCTTAAAGGGACACTAAAGGCAAATATGAAGTCGACTTGGACCATTTAAATTCCAGAAACGTCGCAACGCTTGTTTCGTGCCAAGAAAAGACTTAGTTTACGAGAAAATTGTATCTGAAGGGTCCGAATACCTTTTTAGAAATTGAAATCTCCCACCATGCAACCAAGAGAGTAGTGACCTTGCATATGCCATCATCGCCCTTTGCTGCCGTTGCTGAGTAAAACGATGCCCGACAGACGGTGGCACCGGAACCAGTAGCCACTTATAGCTACTGGTTGAACTTGTACAGACAGCCAGCGATCTTGCATTCGTCTTCCTCCTCTGACTACTCTCAAAAGAAAGCGAGTCACGCACTAAATTTGTTCCTTCCGTTTTTGCTCTAACCCACCAAATGAAGCTAGCTGCCCGTCATTCAGTAATGGCCAAGCGCGTGTAGCAAAAAACTGCATACTCAAAACAGAGCCTGCAACTTGTATGCAACATTTGTCCGTAAAGGGTGAATCATTATTGTTAACTTGGTTTCGAGCAGAAACGTGATGCAAGTTTACTCTATCTGTTCCTCAGGTGTACTTCTGGACAGGCAGCCCAGCCCTGCCAGCCAGCGAAGAAGGCTTTCAGCCCATGCCAAGTATCACCATCAGGCCCCCGGACGACCACCACCTGCCAACGGCCAACACATGCATTTCCAGACTATACCTACCGCTGTACTCATCCAAGGCTGTGCTACGAGCCAAGATCCAGATGGCCATTCGCACCAAGAACTTTGGATTTGTCTGAAGGGACAGTCTGACCTCCTCCACCCCCATTGCCACCCAGCGTACCCTTGTTTATAGTGCCACCACACCACAAATAAATAAAACACACCAGGGAGCAACAGCTCTTCTGACCAAACAGGACACTGGATCTTTGTGTGCCTTTTTTCTGTGATCAACGAGAAGAAAGGGGGTCAACCGAGGGGCCCGATTTTTATTAGTTATATCATAAGAAGCCAACAAACACTGACACCAAGGATAACATAGAGGAAATTACTTGTGCCTAATAAATTAAATAAAGAAACGATAAATTAATGGAAATAAAGTGGATGAAAAAACGACTTGCCGCAGGTGGGAACCGAACCCACAACCTTCGCATTTCGCGGTTTTTACTGTGATTGCTGTTATGGGGTCTCCCTCACAACAGTGTAGTAGACATTGAGTGTTAATGAACAGTGTACAGATGTAGGGGTTTGACAAAGTTTGCACAAAATAATCACGAGCTCATAATGAAGCCATCAAAAGTCCTCACAGGTTCCCCACAAAATACTTAAGCTGCTGCAGTGGCCCAGTGTTATGCTGCTGACCAACAGGCCAGACAATATGGTGTTGCTCAGAGATAACTTTCTTTCTAAAATACCACACCCCTATATTTGGTACGTAAACTAGAAAAGTGTGGGCTGCACCCTACTTCTAAGCGCATCTTGTCAACCACTCGTGCTGTGGTTGCACTGTAGCTCGCAATGCAGCATGTGCTGTTCCATCTTTGACCAGTATTGGCATGATGCATGGGGACTTACCAAATAGTGCAATTGGCTCCTCTTAGTCTGCTTACCTTTTTGTTGTCAATAGGCTAGTGAAGGTAAGCTTGTGAACCTTTAGTGACACTTGTATCCAGGAACGCTGCGGATTGTCTGATCATGCCTTCTCACTATCCTGTGTGTGTGTGACACTGCTTTCCAAATTTTGTATGCACTGCATTTAAGAAACTCCAAGACTGAGAAACAGTATTGTGACCGTTACGTGAGAATATATTGTACATGACAATGCATAGCTATCATGCCAGTATTAACTTAGATTGGAACATTACAATTCTGGAATAATAAATTGGTCACTCTTGTCGGTTAGCCAGAAAAGATGCACAAACAAAAGGCTAGTGATGCCACATTAGGTTTGAAAAGCACTTGCTCAGATGTAGTTGTTTATTCATATATTCTATTCTACAAAAGAATTGGAGAGATAACCTTGAGAGTTTTTGTAACTTTCGGGACAGAATCCCAGCCACGGCGGCAGCATTTCGATGAGGGCGAAATGCAAAAACACCCATGTGCTTAAATTGAGGTTCACGTTAAAGAACCCCAGGTGGTCGAAATTTCTGGAGTCCTCCACTACGGCGTGCCTCATAATCAGAAAGTGGTTTTGGCACGTAACCCCCCCCCCCCTTTTTTTTAGTTTTCGTAATTTTGACAAGTTGCAACATTAGGTGATTGAATAGCTCTACAGATATTTTTACTATAGGGGTGCTTGAATAGCAAAATTTTCAAATTGGATATGAGTATTTGAGAAAATTTCAAATATGGAATCAAATACTAAATATTTTCTCATCTTTAATGTAAAAGTCACGTGGAGTACCTTTCGTAAAAGAATACTGCTTATTTACATAATTCATGCATGCAGTGCTTTTCAGAACTGGATGTCTGGCGCACCATCACAATGACTGATAAAACATGGGAGCAGCACGTGCAACCACGTAGAATGCTGTTTGTTGGAGCATGTTATACAATGCCACACATTGTTTTATAGGGACTCAAACATGGGGAAGATTATCCAAATAATAAATTGATTTGGCTAAATTGAGAACAAACTTGTAAGCAGCATAATGTAGACAAATTGTTGTAGAATGACTGGTAATTGTTGAGCAGAATATAGCTACTCTATGTATTTGCACAGCAACTGAAGCTTCCCTAGCTGTTTGAGAACCATTCAGAACAGTTGTCGCCATTTATTTGCCTTTCTCGTTGTAGACTCCGATAGGTGTTGCCACTTGTGTATGTACAGAAATAAATATACAACAACTTTGAATATTCACATTGAAATTGTATTTGAAATGTTGAATATTTACACAGCCTGTGTTTACAGATGAGATGAGTTACAGTGGGGCCTTTTTTCAGCATAAACTGTACTTTTCAATCACCAAGTGTAGGATTTTTTCAAAACCTGAGCATTATTCAGAAGAACTTCAGTTTGGCCTAGTTGGTACTTACTGCAAATCATATTGACCGCAAAAAAGACGGGGACAGAGGAAGAAAACACATAAACAGCACGGGCGGTAACTTTCAACTGTTTTATTCATAGCAGCCAGTGGGCATATATAGGCAAAAAGATCATGCGCAGATCGCAGCAAACAAGAATGCACATCAGCTTAGCGTGGCAACCAATTATCAAAAAAATCTATTTCCGCTTGAAACAACCTAATGGAGGAATCGCTAACACAATCATGGCCTTTCTTTTTTTTTTTTTTATGTGGTAAGCCTCCATCAGTTCACGTGCAGTCTGGTCATGGCTTCTTCCCAGAATCTTTATCTCCTCAAAAAGAGGTGCACAGCGACAGGCATTGCAGTGCGCAGGTAAGTGCGCCAATTCATCTTTCATTAACTCTTGTTCATGCTCCCTGGCTCGATCATTTAGGCACTGTCCAGTCTGCCCTATGTAGGACTTGCCACACGCCAGGGGGATTTCATACACAACTCCTACATTGCATTTGGCATACGGCTTGGTGTAAACAAGAATCGCAGTTTGCTGCGATTTGCGCATGTTCTTTTTGCCTATATATGCCCACTGGCTGCTATGAATAAAACAGTTGAAAGTTACCGCCCGTGCTGTTTATGTGTTTTCTTCCTCTGTCCCCATCTTTTTTGCAGTCAATATGATTTGCTGAGCATTATTGTAACTCGCCGTGCACGCCGACGGACGCGCCACTGGTGGCGGCCTTGCGCAGAACACGCGGGAGAGGAGCCTGGCGCGCGCCGTAGTTTGTCGTGTCGTTGATCGTGCTTCTCTGTCTACGATCTCTGTCTTATTCACGTTTTCAGAGCAAGATAGGCAACACCATTCGCACGTGTGGGGTGGCCAAAGCTTCAGGGAATGTCGAAGAAGAATTGTTGCAGGGTGGGGGGCTCAAATACCGGTGAAAATTTCCCAGCGATACTGTTCGAATCATTTCCGGCAAAGCCTCATCAGCGAGAGCAACGGTAGCAAAAATGCATCGTCGCTTCGAAGGGAAATTTCTTGTTCTCATCCTTTCCTTTGTTTCGTCGGTGTTCTTTTTCCACTCGATCGTGGTTAGACTCATGAGCAACGAAGTTCGTCTGCAGTGCAGCATGAGGTTTAAAGGCATTTCGCTAAAGTTCGCAAAGCTGGTTGCCGCTTATATTGTTTTCCGCTTCTTTACCGCGTTGCGCTAGCTAGGCAGCACGACTGCATGAGCGCATTGCGTTGTATGTTAAAGCTACTGAAGTTTGCAAGAACTGAAATTGTTGGTTTCATGTGACGCGGTAAATCCTCGCACCAGCTGTCGCGCACTTCATGTTTTTTACATCTATTTTATGCGTGGCTTCGCACATGTTTAACTGTTGCTCCATGCACAACTCTTGATTCTTTTGAGCTGCAAAGTTTTCACCCTGCCTTGTTTGCAAAGGGTATATAAATCACGCAGTGTCTTATCGGAATGATACCAAGGAAGTGCTTCTTTAACTGCTTTATTCTTTTCGCCCGATGGCATCTTAGATATTGTTTGAGGTTTTGGAAATGTGCTTAGAAAATAGGTAGTTCAGGGCGAGAATTGCTAATAGCTGCTGCATATGGTATTTTTGTTCCGTTTCTCGCTGAAAAGTTCGCGTCCCGTTTGGGAAGTCATCACATCTCGATGCTGCCCGAGCAAGCTTAACACGCCAAGTGATTTGTTTGTTTCACAACGTAGTCCCTTCTTGCATGCGAGTTTTGTACACAACTGAATTCTTTCTTATACTTACGCTGCCGACGACTGAACCGGGCCTTGCCGCCAGCGCTCATCTACTTTGACTGGCACTGCTCTGCCTTTAACTATATCATGTGGCACCTCTCTATAGTAATATAAAAAAGTACTGAAAAGTTAGTCAGTCTTTAGCTTTGTACGTTTCCAAGCAGCTCCCTTGGGGAATTTAAAATTGCGCAAACTGCAGCGGGAACGGTAGTTTATCGGCGTATGCAGCAGAATTGCATCGGCGGTACAGCGCTAACACGCGCTTTTATTAACCTGTGTGTTTGGTAACTTCGTTGGCTATTGTACGCGTTTCCATCAATAAATTGGCCATTACTCTTCTTGAGGCGACTTCGACTGCACTTATTCGGCGATGTCACATGTATTCATTGGCAGAAAAATCACAACCGCGGCATATGCAGAGATTGCACCGTGCGGGTTTATTTGATATAAGTCTGCACTAACGACGGGTGCTTATTATTCAGGTACTGTGGGATTCTCACACCGTACTCTTGGGGCAAAGGAACGACAACACAGTAGTGCGAACAATCACAAGGGCATTTATTGCACCTTTCATCGATCGATGCCCGCTAGCCGAGTTGCTATCCACAAAACATGCCGATGGGCGCGCGACAAATCTAGAAGTCCGACTTACCGCGACCGGAAGCGAGCGAATATGTTCGCCCCATGCTGGATCCCAACGCCTGGTCGTTTGCGTGTTCGGTCACGCGAATCATGGCGCGTTCGAAGGCGGCCACGCGAGGCGGTCTCGCAGAAGCATGGGTCGGCGCGGGACGTCCTCGCTGTTAGCCGATCCGCCGGGAAAGAGGGTCGCTGCACGTGCGGCACGGCACATTCGTGCTGCTTGCTGTCTCGAACCCAAGAGAGCAAGCGCCTTCCTTTCGGCGCCCAGGTAACCTTGCCTGTCGGCGGCGTTAGCAGCGCAACAGTCGCGCCATCTCTCGCACTGCGCTTCAACCACATCGACCGCGCGGGCGTCACGCAGGCCACACGGCGAAGCGGGAGTACAGGAGACGTGCTATGCGGGAAAAACATCAGGGGACGCGCGAGAGTCGCGCATCCCCACAGTACAGAAGCAGCATTGCGGCAAGGGTAGAAAAAAAAAAAACCATCGAGAGATCGCATCACTCGACAAAATTTATCGGCTAGTGAACATGAGCTCGAAGTCATGTAAATGGGGTTCATGGCGTTTGTGTGCGGGACACACCTTGCACGTATGTGGACCATGTTGTCCCAAACACCGGTAACATCGTGTTCATACCTACTCGCACAGAGGTCAGCATCTTCCCTACAGCTGTCACCGCAGAAGCAGCAGCCTGGCACCCGAACAAAGGAGAAATCGCAGCTGCGAACTTCAGCCATCCTTGCTGCAAAGGGTTGTCGTCTGCTACTGCTCCCGCGTGTACTGTTCGAAGCGTCCGCTAGGTGGATTTCAGTGGCGCCCGAGGCGTAGTGTTCATTGCAATCATTCATTGTTGCATGAACAAATGCAGTTTCAGATAATTTAAGGAACAATCTATTTGGTAGATTATTAGTAAAGTGCAACACAGTATGGGAGGACATCTTTGGCTTTTGGTTCATAGTGTTAAAACAGGTATTCATAAGGAACATATTTATGCCTCTTCAAAAGTAAGTTCACAATATACTATTTAGGTGCAATAGCTGTCACTGTTGCATAGAATTTCTGCAATATCCTTTTTCAGAGAGAAAGAGAGGTCATAAGGAAAAGGCAGGGAGGTTTACCAGGCCGAGCCCATTTGGCCACATTGCACTTGGGAAGGGTAGTGAATGATGAGGACAGCAGTTCGCACTTTGCACAGACACACATGCAGTGAACCATCATTCAGCTTATTAGAAACACTATATCAGGCTTGTCTGGCTGTTTGGTATATACCGAGTACTTTCTGCTCTCGATTTTATAAATCGCAGACGGCCAAGCTCATACTGGTCGCCTTCATCCGTTGAATCGAAGTCAGGCGCACCTAGTGTTCCTTGGAGGACAAGCATGCAAGTCGAACCTGACTTGCTCTCAGAAATTGGCGAAGGTGAAAATGTACGACTACGCAACTGATTTAACCCAGTCAATGTTCCCGTAAAAATGACAGATGTGCCATTGGGACAAGCATTCGTTTCGAGGTGCCAGCATGCAGTGACCTATGTTACAGTGGACTTTCACTGAAAAGAGGCGATGCCATGTTGCGATGACGTGGTGGGAAACTCTATCTCAACAACTGCTCCAATGACAGGGCTAAGAGCACCTGACACAAGCAATCAAAAAGAGCCTGCCAAATGCAAGGTGCACACTTCCTTTGGACCGGTCGAAGGCAAAAGAGCGGCCTAGACCACTCCGAAACGACTATTCGAAGTTGCCATTGTGCATTTCACTGTCTGTGAATTGACCTTATTCTGCTATTAGAGCCTACAAACACTAGGAGTGCAGCACTAGAGTAACCTAGCCTTCTCCCATACATGCCTCACTACAAGTATAGGTGCTGCAACAAGCAAGATAGCATTGCCAACTAATTTTTGTTTACTTCCGACATGCCAATCCTTCACTGCCAGTGACCACTTTGCAGTTTCAGATGTTCTCCCTTCAAAATATATTAAGCCTACCTGTTCCTGTTGTGCAATTGGATAGCATCAGTTTAATTCGGGATTTTGGCCCTCACTCTATAATGGGCAACCCTCTTTGACAAAGAATAGCAGCCAGTCTTGGATATTCGACCAGTCTGAACCGATTTTGACAGTGCAATATCCAAAGCCAATCCTTTATTTTGAGCCTAGCAATATTTTGGCATCAGGCAGTGCTGTTGGCTAGGTTGTCCAAGTAACAGAATCCACAGCCACTCATTGTAGTAGGTTGAAGAGGACCCATGCATAAGAGCACAAACACTGAAATTGCCTGTGAATGTTTTATTTGGCAACAGCCTAGTTCTTCTTCTTGGACACACCAACAGTCCTTCCCCTCCTGCCAGTGGTCTTTGTGTGCTGGCCCCTCACACGCAGGCTGCACAGAGGTAAAAAAAAAAAGTGAAAAAATTTTACCAAATTTAAAATACCACTCTTCATCACAGAAAAAAAAAGAAAAAAGGAAAACCATGTGTGGTACCTGTGCTACATGAGCACAACATTTTACATTCATTCATTTATGTGCCTTAACCTTTTTTTGTTTTTTTGGCAGAGCTGCCCCACTTCCAAATTGAATGACACTGTCACAATGTCGGTGAAGTAAGCAACATGAAGGTACTAAATAAAAAACAAATATGCATGTTTAAACCTGCCTTCATGGTTAGTGAAATGAAAAACAAGCATACTATGGCGCAATCAGCTAGAGCTTGTTGCTGTCTTTTACAATGTTGCAACCGACCATAGCAACTTTCGCCATTGCATGTCAAATCTGAAGCCCAAAAGCAAAATGCCGATTGCAAAAAGGCTGTTTCAAACACTTCAATTATAGAGCACTGTACAAGATAGAGCATCGACAGTAAGCATTTCTCAGCCAAATGAGTTCTGCCGAATGCATCAGATAACCATGACATTTTTTTTCTTCTGGTGCCTGCGTGGCATGTATATAAACCAGACGTTTTGAAGAGGGCAACACTGTCAGTGCTAACTTTTGCATTAACTAGACAGAACTACAGTACAATTATATGCATTGTGCTCTCTCAAAAATTGAAAAGGTGAAAATAATGTGGATTACCAGCCTGCATACTGTCATGTGGTAGCGACGTTAACGAACACAGTAGCAGTACTGTGAAGGAAAAAACTAGCTTTTATTGGGCGAACCTGTGCCCACAAAACAGGCAACACTTAAAGCACAACAATAGCGGCGAATGGTGATCGTCGAAAATCTGATTAGCAGGTCAAGCGCGTCGGCTTTTATAGAGCAGTCGTCGAATGTTCCAGACTAATCGTTCAAACCCGCGTGCCTTCCACAATGTTCTACACCATTCGCGTCAGGTGATGAATTCAGATTTCATCACCTGACGTCAGGCGACAACAGACAGCAGACAGAACAGTCTGGTGTCCCGGTGACAACAGACAGCGGATAGAAGCATCGATAACTTTCCAGAAACTTCGGATACATGCAGGCGCGTTCCACGCTGTGCGATTACATGTTAGGCGGCGAAACGTGGTTGCCCGATAACGATAAGTACATGTGTCAATACTTTCAAAGTAAGGACTTCAGTGCATCAAGTTTCTTAAAAAACTATGGGTTAGTGAGAGCTGATGGAGAGACGTACTTTGACTTCAGTAGCAAAATAATCTGGCAACATACTTTCTGTCTATCTGAGCGGAGCCATGACCACAGCATTGAAACATGCTTTGCCGCAAAGCATCCTTTTCCACTTCAGCTACCCAACAAATACTCAACAAAACATTAGCTCAGTTGGCAGAGCAACTTGCCTCAGCGAGGCAATGGTGCCAAGTTCCATTCCAAAACCAAAATGTATTTTTTAAGTACAAAGCCTTTTCTCGGAACCTGTATGGGCTTTCGCTGTAGCTTCACGCTCTAACCCATTCCCCAAGTAGACAATATTCCCATTGATTTACCCCCTCACACACTGAACCAAGATACTTGCATCGAAAGCATAGATAAAGATATTTGAAACATGTTGCATGCATCTTGAAACACACGCAACAGAGAAAGGCGGGCTAGTTGGTCGTCAATATTTGAATGCATGGTGTAACCGTGCAAACGACAACGGACGAAGACAAACACACTGGACAAGCGAGTTGAAGTTCCACGCTTGCCCAGTGTGTTTCCTTCTTCGTCTGTTGTCGTTTGTGTGGTTACACTATGCATTCAAAAAGCCTGAAACACTTCTGATTGGACCTGTGCTGAAATAATAATATGTGTGAAGTGCTCTGGTTGAATGCTGGGTGTTAACTGTCAGTGTTAGAATGTAATTTAGCAGGTTCACCGTAACTTGCGTTTCTGTAGAAGTGTGCAAGGAGACTACATTTTGTCAACTTGACAGAAATGCACACTGTAGAATGGAAAATTCGTAATAGGTTCTGCAGCTTGATGCTTTTTATGATTCTGATGGTGCAAGAAATGTGGCAGAACTAAATTTTCGTTGGAAAGAAATAACGCATAATGGGGTTAAACATCCTCCACCTTGCCGATTTCACTAAACAAATGGGTATTCAACATTTTACTGCAACCATATCCCAACCTTCAAAGGGCGACTATCATCAACAACCATATTTATGCACTAAAACAACCGCTCATGTCATCACCCGGGTGTCAATAAGTAAGGGTATCGTCTCCGTATTAGTAATGCATGTGTTTGAAGCAGACATGTTGGTCATGGCATGACGACGGCATTCCTTTTCTTTGTTTTAACGAAGCGTTAACACAACCCCACACGCTTGAGGCGCAAATCAAGCTGGCTGCTAGTACGCACCCCCAGAAGTGTCGAAGACCGCGGTGGGCACGGATCTTCTTCAGTCTCTCGAGGTCCTCACGGAGCTTGTTCTCGAGCGCGTTGGACGTAACTTGACTGTATTTGCCGTCCTTGATATCCTTCTGCCTGTTGAGGAACCAGTCGGGGATCTTGTACTGCCGGGGGTTCGACATGATGGTGATGAGCTTCTCCACCTGCGCAGAAGAGAAACGACGCATAATGTCGACGTCACAGTAAAGCACGTTCAACAGAACGTGCTTTGTTCTTCGCCAAAATGCTTACCTCCTCGTCGCTAAGTTCTCCAGCACGCTTGTTCAGGTCCACATCGGCCTTCTTGCACACGATGTTGGAGAACCGGCGACCGACACCCTGCATGCAACAGCGATATAGTGACAGACGCCGCGAACGACAGAAGTTTTTTGCAGCTATTAGCTACGACACAAGTAAGACAATACCTTGATGGCAGTGAGGGCGAACATCACCTTACGCCTTCCATCGATGTTCGTGTTCAAAACACGAAGAATGTGTTGAAACTTGTCAGGAATCACAAGAGACTGCAGCAGAGAACACGATGTAATGAGAGTGTGCGGGAAAACTCAAATGAAACAAAACAGATTGAAATATGTTACAAAGCATATAAACCCTTGTCTGATTTTCTCATCAAGCAAAATAAACCGAAATTTCAGCCGATTAAAGTTGATTGAAAAAGGAATCGCAACATTCACCTACCATCTTGAAGCCGATTCCGACTGAAAAGAAGTAGACTGAAGCCGCACCGTAGTTACGCAGGCAGCAAGTAAGAAATAATTTAACCTTATTTCTTAAGCTATATAAATACAAAAATATTTTATAATAAAATTATGCTGACTATCCAGAATTACATTAATTTTGAAAGAATTACGAAGGCGTGTTTGTATTACGTTATGCTGATTCAGCCGCTCTCAGCTGCTGCTGGCTTACTGGCTGCTGCTAGAGTACTGCCGCGGTGGTGTGTAGACTTTACCTACAAATTTAACGATGAGCGCCCGAAGTCACGCACTTTTATGACTGAAACGTTAACTCTTGAGTAACAAAATACATATAAACACGCAATGGATGCCTTAAAACAGCCTGTTGAGGTAATTTCATGCCTACTGTATATGCGGCGACTGCCTGGTCGGTTTCACATAACATTGAAGTGACAGTTTCACTTGTAGTCACGAAGTCATACTCATTCTTTAATCTAACGGTCTGCGGGAACTGTCATTTATCGGCATGTCGTGCCGCCGGCAAGTACTAGTTTTCTACGTGTTTGCAGGAAGGAAATGGCGACGCCGGTCTCGTATTGGAGAACCCTTTCGAGCTGGACGACCCAGCGTTTGACGAAGTCGATGGTAAGGAAAGTTTAGCAAAGTAATTTTTTTTATAGTGCTTGATGCCTTTGCCTTCTAACACCGTGCTGTTGTGTTTATTAGTGCACATACAAGAAAACCTTGAAGATGAGTTTATCCAAGAAGCGTTGCAATCGGTACGTTCCGTTTACTGACGCACAGGCAACGTAATTAATTTAGACCGCACGGACCGACATTTGGTAAAATTCACTTTTAATAACGCAGGGCATGGACCTGAGGCAGTATTCGCTTCAGGTTGAAAAAGACCTCAAAGAAGTCGAGAATGCTTCGATCCAGGACTGTATCCTTTTCCGTCTTGCTCGATGAGGAAACAATATTTTGAGGGTCGGTGTGCACATTTGGCAACTGCATGTACATGCCCTTGACTTGGTCTTACAGATATCAAGGAGAGTGTCAACATTGCAAGTCTTCACAACCAAATAGCAGCCTGTGATCAAATACTTGAGGTTTGACAATTTTTTGCATGGTCCTACGATCACGGTAGTATCTAGGTGTCGCTTATCTAAGCTTTACTCATGTAGCGAATGGAGAACATGTTGAAGACGTTCCAGGAGGATTTGGGCAGCATCAGTCACGAAATCCTGACACTTCAGCAGCAGTCAGTGTCAATGAACCTTCGTCTGAAGAACAGACAGGTAAATGTGCAAAGAAATGCGCATGCTGAAACGTTTCGTCGACTGAGTGCTTCCTATTCAACAAATGCGTGTGAAATTTGCTAATGTTTGCAGGCTGTTCGAGGTGAACTCAGTCAGTTTGTCGACGACATCATCGTGCCTGAAAGCATGATACTGTAGGTTGCATTCAATAATTCCCACAAAATAGAAACTTTCCCATTTGCCATACTCATGCTCGCACAATTTTGACTTACACCGCTCGTTTTATTCTCTGCAGGAACATCCTCGAGACACCTGTTACGGAAAAAGAGTTTCTGGAGCAGCTCTATGTTCTGGATCACAAGATCTCCTTTGTCAAGGAGCAGTCCTTCAAGGACTCCAGGTCATGCCAAGATGTCAGGGACATACTCGAGAAGCTAAAGCTGAAGGTAGGCAGCATGCCACTGCATGCAGCCTTAACTGCTTTGCCGAAGCACATTAAAGCTAATTATAGTTTACAAGGTGTTATGTCCCAAGGTTAATGCAGTAAACCATTAGGAATAAAAGGACCTGATGTTTGACCACCCAAGGCTCTTGGGTGCATACCTAAATCTAAGCACACAAATAGCAGTGTGCTTAGTACTGTCAGTACTAAAGCATAGGGGCATTCCCAGGGGGGGCCGGCCCCCCCTGTGGATCTGCCAAGGATAACAGATGAGCTGCATGGTGGCTTAGTAATTTATATTGCACCATCTTAATGGTCATAGGACTGCCAAGTGTCACAACTATTTTGGTGCAGAGGATTACTTGGGCCGCAATGACTAAATTATTCCCACAGGAGAGAAAGGGTATTAGCCTAGCTCAGTTGAAAGGTAATTAGCATAGCTCAGCACGCATTGTCATTTGCCAAAGCAAGTGTATTTCTGTTTTCTCCCAGGCCATTGGAAAGATTCGAGAGTACCTGCTGCAGAAGGTGTACTTGTTTCGCAAGCCCATGACAAACTACCAGGTGCCCCAAAATGCCATGCTGAAGCACAAGTTCTTCTACCAGTTCCTCATGACACACGAGAGGGAAGTGGCTCGAGAGATTCGAGATGAGTATGTGGATACAATGGGCAAAATTCTCTTCTCTTACTTCAAGACATACACCAACCGGCTGATGAAACTTCAGGTAAGTGCACGTGTGCCAGCTCTCCTGAATTTTTTTGTAAATTTTAAGAATTTGAACTTGTTCTAGGATGTTACGAATGTCTTGATCTCTTTATTCGTTCATTTGTTTATTTGAAAATACTGCAGGACAATTTAGTCCATGCAGGAGGGGAAACGTATACATTGTACATTGGTAGCAGTTGCAGAAATAAAAAAAAGTTATCACCAGAAAAACAGTGCTTAAACATAAAGCAAAAGAAACAAACAGCAGATCTTCTAAACTATTCAGCAAAGCATATGCTCTTCAAGAGACTGAATGAAATGCATGTTCATTGAGTCAAGCTTAAAAATGTGCTACATTTACACTTACTAGCCAAGTCGAAGGGTGATGAAATAATTTATCGTGAAACCTGTGGGGCACACCTTTCGTCATCTTTTCAAACTGACTGGTCAGTTCTGTGAACTTGGACTAGCAGGTTGGCGTGGGTTGAAGAGGTGGAAGTCGCACCACTTGCTCGATCTGTAGCTTGTCTTCTCACGACTGCTGCAGTAAAGTCATGCATTTTTGCTTAGTAGCTCACACCTGTACGGGTTCATTTAGCACAGCACAGATCTACCATTGTAGAAGTGTTTACTGTAATACCAGAGTATGTGGATGCAATGGACTCTGTTCATAATCATAAGGCTAGCTTTCCCATGAGACAGTTTGCCAAGCTAATAACAGCATAGTTATTTCTTCACTCAGAACGTACAAGCTCAGTTTACTTTAGGAGAGGTTGCTGTTGGGCCTGTTGGCACGTATTTCTCAAATCAAAAACAGCACACAGAATGGGAAAAGAAAGAGACACACACACAGTGATTTCAGCATCCTTGTTTTATGAGATGAAAAATGTAGACATAGCTGTCATGATAAAACTATGTGCAAAAGTCAAGCCCCAGCACATTAGGAAAAGGGTCTGTTGGATGCGGAAGCGCTGAGGCGACATCTTGTGATGATGTAACACTTTTATTTCAATAATTGTCTATATACCGCCTAACTGCGCTTGACATCCTGCTATGCAACAGGTTATCTGAAACTGAATTCGCTTGCATTACTTTTGCTGTGCTTGTGAATTAGGTTCTTAAATGAGAATCTGATGTTCTAATTTTTTAACTTTTCAGTATGAAGAAGTTCCTGAAAAGGATGACTTGATGGGTGTGGAAGATACTACAAAAAGGAATATCCTTTCACGGAAGCTTTATTTTGTGCTTCTCGAATGTTTTTCTTTTCTTTCTTTCTTTCTTTCTTTCTTTCTTTCTTTCTTTCTTTCTTTCTTTCTTTCTTACTGTTTGTTTTAAGGATATTTTCTTAGAATGACTAACCAGTATATGCCATTTTCTACACAGGGTCAATTCTCAAGGGAACCACTACTGACCCTTGCAGTGGTTCCCTAGAGAGGCGACTTTGCATAGGCCCTGTAGTGAACCGCTTGTTAGGAGTGCTGTCCCCATGCAGGGTCTATGCAGGGTCGCCTTCTGTGGCATTCACGGCCAGGGGTGCAGGCCAGATATGTAAGAAGCTACTGCAGCTTCCTGAAGCCACCCCTGATGAAGAATTGACTCTGAAATGTTGGCTTATTTCGTAATAAGTCTGCTTGGTTGGTTATTGTTTAGTTTGTAAATGATCAGTGCGGCTTGGTTCAACTTCACATGGCTAGCTGCATTGGTTCTATTAGCTGTTGAAGTCCCTGCACATCCTTTATAGTTACTTCGAGTATCTGCCTGTATGTTGACCAAGTGATTCTTCAGCACCTGTAACAGTTGTAAAGCAGTAACGTGATTAGGAATTCTAGTGGATGCTTATTTGTTTTAGCTTAATATCAATGCCATAAAAATGGATTCTGTTTTTGCCAAAAGTGAAGTGCGGGAACACATTACTATTTGGGCCTGTTGGTTTGCCTGTTGTGCGATTAATACAGACATAGTGCATAGCGAACAAGGGCAACAGAACGAGCACTATGGGTTCACAATTAATTGCTTTCTTTTGTCCTTGTTCATAACAGGCTACGTAATCTGTACTGTGTGAACGGCTACCACTGTTAACGGTAGCACCGTGGTTATGATTTGTTGTCTCGTTATCTTATTCATTCTCCTTCACTTCAAAACTACGCCTGTTCAGCTCGAAACCATCACTAAAGAACAAATCCACAGTGTTTACAGTGGGAAGTCGCAACAATGTGCTCACCACAGAATTGGAGAGCCCCATCATTGTGCCCCATGCTGCGCAGAAGAATGAAGTTAGGGTGAGTGCATGTGTCCCTTTTTTTCACAGCACTTTTGGGTTCTTTTTTTTTTGCAAGAAATAAGAGCTATATCTTCTAGTTTTTACAAAGACAGTGGGGTGCAGCCCACACCGATTTGGAGGTCTATTATGTGCAAAGCTTGAACCTCAGTGTACAACTATAGTATATTGTTTTTTTTTTTTGTTTTTTTTTTGTCTTGGTTTAAGGTAATGCCATGTCACTAACACCCTGGGTATTGCTTTAGAGATAACTCTTTCAAAGTAAAATAGATGCTATGAGAATGAGAGCAGAAAAAGAAAGAGAGAATCGTGCTACCACCACTTAGGGAACTTGTTGCCAAATGACTGCACGTAAGGATTAGGTACTTAGAATACATAGAAGGGAAGTATGAATAGTGCAGACAAGTGTTTGTACAAATCCTCTGCACACAGCAACATTATATGGGCTTTTTCCCCCCTGATAATCTACTTTCTGACCTTTACACTTTCAGCATGTGCTCTTACCATGTCTTTTTCTCAAAACACTCACTGTTTTACGAGACAGAAGTGTTGGCTACCACTGATAGAGGTGCAATTCATTTGCTTCCAGTACCCCTTTGAAAGTCTGTTCAGAAGTCAGCAGTACGCACTGCTTGACAACGCCTGCCGCGAATACCTCTTCGTCACTGAGTTCTTCATTGTGTCGGGCCCTGCAGCTCAGGAGCTCTTCAATTCGATCATGAACAGGACATTGGCCATGTTTGTGGTGAGTGTGCCACTGTTCTCTGTTAACAATTTTTGTCTGAGGTCCCATGCACGGACGATTTATTGATATTGCCAGCAAGTACGTGAAAGCGGCTAAGTGCAGTCTTTCTCATTTTGAAAATGTATGTTGCATTTCACTGATTTATTTCTGCAGTCATAGCCGTCAACCACTTTCTGTAGTATTCGCTTTTGCAGGTTTTGTGTTGACCTTGCCTTATACATAGTTGCCTCAACAAACATATGAAACATGATCCTTCAATTTTGAATGATTTTTTTGATGGATTCACTCAATGAAAAGAGAGCACTTCTGAATGATATTTGTCAAAATCCTCAGAGAGGTTTATACAGAAGCATCCGAACACAGTACAACTGCTGTAGAATCTTCCTGCTGGCACACAGGTTCACACCTGATGGATGTGTTTTGCAAGTGCTTAGATGATCTGCACACTGTCTTGTAACATAACCTTCAAGTGTCATTTTTGTTTTGCCTATGTTTTCTAAGCAGTGTAGTTTTAAAAAGTACCATAGAAGAAAAAAAAGTCATGTTTTATTAGGCTGTTCACTCAGGTGCTTGTAAGCATTGTTTAGTACGAAGGAGAGAAAAAAAATGCTGTGAAATTGTTATCTGACCAGGAGTAGAAAAACGTGTTGCTTTAGCATAAGTGAATTTCTTGTTTGCTTTCAGAAACATGTGGAACTCTACGTGCAAGATTGCTATGATTCCATAGCACTGTTCCTCTGCATTCACATAATACACCGGTTTCAGTTACTGATGCACGAGAGATCTGTACCTGCACTGGACAGGCAAGTAATTCGGCCGAGTTGATTCAGTCATCAAAAGTGTTGCATATAAGTGAGCATTATGGGGTAGCGCTGCAGCAGTTTGCACCAATGTATCTTTTTTTCCCTTTCACCTGGCTTTCTCACCTTTCTCCTTTCATTATGACGGATGCAGTCGAGGCCCGAGATAACTTTTCATTGTTAGCTAATTTCCCAGTCAGAAGCAACTGTGGTGACCCTATTCATTTTTCTTTTAATTAAAAGTTATTAAACATTCTTCACTTAATCATTCAGACATAACCACCAGTGGTGGCTTTTCCTATAAATTATGGGACTATAACATTATCACACTGCGTAAAGGACTAATCATCAGGAAAATGGGTGTGAAGAGTTCACTTAAATAAAAAGGGCTTGCATTTTTAGCTTACTTTTAGAGGCTAGGTATTATGCAACATTTGCATTGCAATAAGCGTCTTGAAGCATGTGAAACTCATTTTAAATGTATTTCTTCAGTAGTGACACTCTCAGTGCTCAAAACAATGTCTTTCTTTGTGCAAGAAGCAACTGCATGCAAGGACATGTGCAACTTTTGTATTCTTGATGAAAGTACTATGCCTAGTACAGCAGTGTGAAACATGCCTTGGTAGCTTAGTGGCTATGTCATTATGCTACTTAGCTCGAGGTTGCAGGTTAAATTCGGGCTGCAGCGGCCAGATTTCATGGGGGAGAAACGCAAAAACTGTGGTATACTTAGATTTGGCTGCACATTACATAGCCTGTGGTAGTCAAAATTACCCGCCATGGTTGCTCAGTGACTATGGTGTTGGGCTACTGAGCACGAGTTCACGGGATCGAATCCCGGCCACAGCGGCCGCATTTCGATGGGGGCGAAATGCGAAAACACCCGTGTACTTAGATTTAGGTGCGCGTTAAAGAAACCCAGGTAGTCGAAATTTCCGGAGTCCTCCACTACGGCATGCCTCATAATCAGAAAGTGGTTTTGGCACGTAAAAGCCCATAATTTAATTTTTTTTTTGTGGTCAAAATTAATTCGTAGTCCTCCACTAATGCGTGCCTCGTAATCTGATTATGGGTTCTGCCGGTAAGACCGCAGAATTTATTTTAATTTAGTTTAGGAGTGTGTGAAAACATTTGTGTTTTTGAGGGATTAGAGCATAAAATAAGAATGGAAGTGTTTAGAGACAAAACCTTTACTGGAGTCTTGCCATGTGCAGGCTTATCTGGGAAATAGTATATTTTATGAGAAATTTTATCACTGTAAATTACATTATCGTTTTCAACTAAATCTTTGTTCTCTGACTTTGAACTTCAGGTACTGGGAGTCTTTGCTACAACATCTCTACCCAAGGTTCGAGTACATTCTCAAACTCAACATTCAAAGCATCAGGGACTGTGACCCTCAGAAACTGGGGAGCATTGACATGCGACCACATTATGTTAGTGTCAACCATTGTTTACATTCCTTTTCGTGGGGTACTTGGCAAACAAACTGAAAGATAGCTTTGTCTTCTTAGATTACCAGGAGATATGCCGAGTTCTCCGCTGCCATTGTCAGCATCAACGAGAACTTTCCCAGTGATCGTGTAGCTACGCTGCTGGCATCTCTGCAAGGAGAAGTTGAGAACTTCATCTTAAAGATGGCGGCAGAATTTCAAGGAAGAAAGGAGCAACTTATTTTTCTCATCAACAATTACGACATGATGCTGAGTGTGCTGCTGGTGAGCTGACCTTTTTTTTTTTGCTCTTGTACAATGCCTCTGTGGGATGCCAGTGTTAATTGCTGCTAAATTGCGCACCCTGTGTTTTCCAAACTTACTGCATTGCAGCACAGTCCACCTGTAACAAAGGACTATAGCAACGTATTCTCCTTGCGTCATGTATCTGACCAGATAGATGGTATGTGGCACTATGTAGCTACTGTGATGAGATTTCGAGGTTCCGTAAATTACCTAAGTGGATTGCATTTCATTATGCTTGTCCTGCTGCTTGGAGAGCTTGAACTTACACTATAAGAAGTAGGAAATGAGGCTTTTCAAACTATATTAGAAAGCCTGTCAAACTTCTCTGTCATCAAGAAGCTTGGAAACCACTGTGTAGCTGCTAGTTCTTAAGGGGGCCCTCAATAACTTTTCAATATGATCATAGTATGACCTGACTATTAAAGGACAGCGCTTTATGAATCTGCTGGCACAAAAATTTTTATAGTGCTTCAAGTATGTATAAGGAGTCAGAGATAGTTATGGCACTGATGCGTGGCTTTCTGTCTTCTTTCATCTCTACTAGTGCACTCGAAGCTACACAGGGGAAATGGGAAGGGGGAAAGACCCAGGCCAAAAGTTGGGCATTCTTGCTTGTTTTCTTTCCGATGCTATTTCTGGTTCAGGCATGCGCGGCACTCTCTTGACGCGAGATGGGTGCTTGGGTGCCTGGAGCTACATTACTTACAGAGACCATTGGGAGCACGCGGTTGGGAGAATGTCCCACTGCCGAGAGGACTCGCTGTGACACCCCATGGTGGCTGCAGTAATTGTGCTATGCACAGCTTCCGTGTGTTGACCAGAACTGTAAAGATGAAATACTTTTTTGGTCATCTTGAGATCACGGACATGTGTATTTTTCATTCAACTCCAAATTAGCAATTATAGTATTACTGAGAGCATTTTTGCGATCATGAAATCTGCCAATACCTGTTGTGCCTGCTTGCCAACTTGCAACGTAGCTGCTGATGACATTTCGAAGAAGAGAGCAAGTGCTGTTTCACTGTTTTTGACCCAAGGTTTTAATTTCTCTGCTGCACACAGTGCAATAATATTCGGCTCACATGTTCAGTGGAGCCTCGGCTACAGATGATCAATGTTTTCTTATTGTATTCAAAAAGTGTTTCAGGCTCCTGTAACCCTTGCAGGGTCGATTTCTTTCTCCATATGCGACTGCCCAGGGTCGATTTTTTTTTATTGCAGATTACAATTCTTCTGAGGGACGTATTTTGAAAAAAATTTACTGTAATTTTTCTAGGGTGACCGTAAAGTGAGAAAAATATATTTTTCATTGGTATATATGTATTCTTTATTCATGACTAACAAAAATAAAAAAAAGCAAATAAACTTATAAGAAATACAAATTTTATGCATTGTTCAAGGCTTAGAATATGCACACACGAGAATATTTCGCAAGTGTTAAATGTTCCTGCTGTTACACTAATATTTACGCCCATAGCATAATCGAACTGCGTAGGTGAGCGCACTCAAGAAAACTGTGTGCTTGCATGCCCGTCAAAAAAGCAAAACGGGTGACAGACTTCTGCTAATTTTCATCTTATCGCCAACCAGAGGCAATTAGATATCGCGAGTCTTCCCAAAAAAAGGAAAGGAAATGCATGCATGGCAGCCGCCCTTTGAGCAATTAGTAACGAGATAGCCATCAGTTTTGCGAGTGCAAGAAGCCGAAACCGCCCGCGGAACAAAACCCGAACCGCCGCCTGCACGCGCGCCAATGCGCGAGCGGTAGTATATAGATGTGCTGGAGCAAAGTAGCTGTAAAACAAACCATGCAGTGAAAACCGAGAGAGGGAGGCGCAAGAAAAAAATACCCTGTATTCCTACATAGTGCCAGCACATGCCAGGAAAGAAAAAATGAGGAAATTGGCACGCTTTTTCAACATACAGGGGGCGCTGTAAATATACTGCATCGACCATTTTGGACTTGTTCGCGGCACCGTTTATTTACGTCATTGACCCTGAAAGCGTTAATGTTTCGTATACAGCTACAGCGTATACTTCATTGCAACAAATTTTTGTTTCTCCATTTGAAAGAGGTTGCAAATGTGTAATGGTAGATCAGAGTTTGAATCCACCCTATGAGTCCATTTCATATGTAATGGGCAAGACTACAAAGGTGTGGGAGAATTCTCAAATAGTGAGCACACATGAAAGAAAGATATAGGTATGCATAATGTAACTTGATGTAAAATAAAGCCTCATACTTTTGTGTTGCGAAATATGACTTAATGATTAGGTGGAAGGTGTTGCAGATTTGAACCTGTTTACCAACGAACAAGCAGAGACATTTCTGCAACTAGTGCACTGCTTGCACATGCAACCAAGACATAGTATGTCACATACTGGAAGCACAAGGATGCACAAATAATTGGTATGTGATACGATGTAACCTTGCATTCACAATTTGTAGTTGTAATATTTGAAATAGTTACTTTGTAAAAAGCACCACAGATTGAAAACTGCACTACAAAACATGCAGAGTGCGACTTCTATGAACGCACTACTTTTGCAGCTTCCACAGTGTTTCCTGCTAGGCATGAAATGAGTGTATATGTGTGCGTGTGCGTGTTCTACTTTCATCTGTAAGAGGTATGGGACAGCATTTTCATTCTTGTGCAGGAGCGGACAAAAGAGGACTCCAAGGAGACAGAGAGCTTCAAGGAGCTGCTTCAGGCACGCACACAGGAGTACGTAGAGGAGATCCTGGCTCCCCATTTTGGCGGCATGATCAGCTTCGTCAAGGAGTGTGAGCTGCTCCAGGAGAGGGGCCAGGCCGACCAGATGCAGAAGGAAGAGAGTGAGTCTGCTCAGTGCATGTTCAGGGCAAGCTCAATGCAGATGTGTGCGACAATGGGCTAGGAGCAATGGACAGTGGTTGAACAGGGAATGCCGCTGTAGCGAACGTTTCGGCAAGGAAACCTGTCCTTGTCAGTCACTGGTCTTCATCAAATCAACTTCAGCAGAATTCCTTGTTAAACCACTGTTTATCACTTCATCTCCACCTTCCTCTAAATTTATTTGTTGTTTCAACACTGGATTAGTTGGTTCAACATAGCTTGTGACAGTAAACAGTGCAGAAAGCGAGGACTAACGGAAGAAACACACATCGGAAAACACTGACTAGCAACTGAACGCTTTTATTACTAATGGGACAATAAATAGCATCAACAGCCTGTCCATGAGTTGTTTGTCAGTGCTTTGTGAGGTGCGTGTTCCTTGCGTTTGTTTACCACTGTTTGTTTACCGCTAGTTACCATCGCTATCTGTGCTCAGTGCTCAGCACATATGTGCTGTACTATGGTCATGCAATGAAACACAACTGGGAAACTTTAAGTAGAACACACCATATGTGCAATTACTAGAGAGTACCATGTCAAGTCACTACAAATCTGTTCACTAAAGGTGATGCAGACTCTCAAGTTTGTGAGCCAAAATTATGTCTATAAACGACAAGAAAGAGAGAGAGTACCATGTCAAGTCACTACAAACCTGGTCACTAAAGGTGATGCAGACTCTCAAGTTTGTGAGCCAAAATTATGTCTATAAACGACAAGAAAGGGGGTTAACTGAGGGGCCCGATTTTTATTTGTCACATCATAAGAAGCCAAGAAACACTGACACCAAGGACAACATAGGGGAAATTACTTGTGATTAATACATGAAATAAAGAAACGATACATTTACGGAAATTAAAGTGGTTGAAAAAACAACTTGCCACAGAAAGTAGACGGGGAAACAGTGCCGCGGTAGCTCAATTGGTAGAGCATCGCACGCGAAATGCGAAGGCTGTGGGTTCGGTTCCCACCTATGGCAAGTTGTTTTTTCATCCACTTTCATTTCCATAAATGTATTGTTTCTTTATTTCATGTATTAAGCACAAGTAATTTCCCCTATGTTGTCCTTGGTGTCAGTGTTTTTGGCTTCTCATCATGTGACAAAATTATGTCTGTCACACGGACTGCAAACAGCGGAAACAAAAGTATATGCATTTGTTCACCCTAAATTGACACATTTTATTCCGAGTATAGTACATAGGTTAGTTGGTGCATTCTGCAGAATGTGAAGCTGAGCGAATTGCCTTCCTTGCATCTGTAATTGTGTCTCTTGGTGATTGGTAACATTAAGAAATGCACCTCTCACAACTGAGTGTAACCTTGAAATGTGAAATTCGTTTATTTCAAAGAGCTTGTTTTGGTGCCTGACTGTGTTTCCTTACCCTTCCCTTCCTGCTCTTTTTCAGAAAAAGTAGCCATGCTTATACGTTCGTTCAACTCAGGGTGGAAGAAGGCCATTGATGACATCAACCAGGACATCATGCAGACCTTTACCAACTTCAAGAATGGCACCAACATCTTGCAGGTCTGTGAGCTGTCTCGATTCCAACACTCTTGCTTGCTGTGCAGTCCTACCAGTCATTGTAATCTGTTGCATTCAGCACAGTCATGGTTTAGGACCCTACTCATAGGTAGCTGCACTCCAGTACGGACGAAATGCAAAAAATTTTGTTCTGACGTTTTGGTTGCATTTACCTCTTGTGAGCCGAATTTTGTCAGTGTATTCAGAATATTTATTTCAGGTAATAGGCTTAAAGAGCGCGCATGAAAATAAACCTTCATATCTTCACCTTATTTTATTTTAGTACTTTGTTTCACTTTGAAACAAGTCTCAAGTTTTCAGGAAGCTTGTAATGTAGGTTGTTTTCATACATGAGCTTCAGCCCTCTACAACTGAATTTTTGCACCTGAAATTAATCAAAATTGTGAAAACATGCATAGTTATTAACAAAGCCCTAACAGCTACCACAATAAAGCTAAATTAAAGCTAATGGGCATAAAAATTTCTTTTATGTCAATATTTATTTACAGGCATGCCCTTCTTAGGCATCATGATAATGACCACTTGCACTCGTTTATTACTAGTTGCTATTTATGTGCACAAACTGAAACCTTCTTCCGTACATGTTCACTGTGATGCGAAAGCTTGCCAAGGAACCTGTAGCGAGTTAGAGCTGTGGCTGATTGTACTGATTCGAAACAGCCTAGTTGTTTTATTGAAGTAATTTAGACAGTACACTTCATGTTGCTGTGTAAGCACTTTGAGTGGATGATGGCATTTTTCAAGGAAGAGAACTTTCAAAACATCAGTTTCTCATCTTTAGCTCTACACAAACATGTTGCATTGGCTCAGAAGGATAGTAGTACAGAGCCCTTGAGCTACACTATGCAGGAGAATTAACTCTAGCAGACATCTGCCTCTCAAATGAGCATTGTAACAGACTAGCCTCAGTGATCCTACACTGTGAAAAAAAAGTTTACACGCTTTAGGGTGTATCCTTATCCCACAGCAACAATCGTCATCACTCCTGCCTGCGTTTCCTTTCTCGAAAACTCTCCAATCGCTACTTGCCTGTCAAGAATGCTATGTCACCCTGATAGCGTGCATGCAGTTCATTACCCTATAGTACCAGGCACACAGCATTAAAGAAAGGACAGGAATACAAAGTAGATGACGTTTATCGTTGTCGGCCAAACATTTTTTAAAGTGTAATGTGATAACAGTGACAGCACTATGCAGTAGGTGGCTTCATTGTTATTGCAGTGAACTTCAGTTATGTTTGCCTGCTAGAAAACAGTGTTGTTTATACCTGCATTCTTGTTTTTGTTCCTTACTAGCTGTAATGCACTCTAGAAAGCTAGTGCTTGTTCTTGGCTATGATGAGGCTTGATTTATTCATTCTCACATCTCAGATCTACACCCGGACTAGTGTTGTAGGTGGCTCCAGGTTGATTCCAGCCGCCTCAGTTGTTTGACGTGCATTAAAGTCTTGGGAGATAGATGTTTTACTGTACCGCTGCCATTATGATGTGGCCACTGCTACCCGAGATCAAATACTGCTCTTTGCACTCAGAATGCTAGTGCTGAGGACCGCATGGTTAATTGGTTGGCTACATGCATTTGTACTATTAGCGGGATGCTACATCAGTTTCGTTCTTGGAACTGAGCTTTTCTAGTGAGCAGCATCATTTAGTACGGATGAAAGATTGCACATGGTGTGTATCACCAAGTAGCTGCATGGTGCAAAGCATGTGAACAGAAGCTTATGACTCACAAAAGCGTATGTAGCGCACAGTTGGCATGGTTTTTACAAGCTGACTGGTATTTTCAATATTTTGCTATCTAGATTTACATAACTGGAAGCAAATCATTTATTTATTCATGTTTGGCTTTCCGGCAAGGCTAAAAACACTCTTCAGCCAATGTGCCATACTTCCCTGCCTACGGGATGGCCTTGTTTCCCAGCTGAGATTTTTGCATACCTATTTGGCACTGGGGTTATCAACGAACAGAAACGTTTAGAACCAATGCACTGTGCCTGCGTGTCTCATAGCACTGCAGCAGTTATCATTGGTGCTTTAATCTTGTTTACAAATAGCGTAAAAGCCACAATACACAAAAGAAAGTCTATGCCTCTTTTGTATATTGTGGCTTTTACGCTATCCTTCAACAAGATGCTTTACCAATTTGCCCAAGCTTCTGCACTACCACTTTTGTAATGGTTCTATGCAAGGTGCTTCTGCTGGCCGCGGACTCTGAGTGTAAAGCAGTGGTAGCTGAATATGTGTATAAAAGTGGTCTGTGCTCGGCTATTGTAGTGTAAGTGTCCATGTATGGCTCAAAGCTTTTTCTGGTTTGTTTGTAATGCAGGCAGCCCTGATGCAGCTAATTCAGTACTACCACCGGTTCCAGAAGGTGCTAAGCCAGGCTCCCTTCAAGCAGCTCACGGTTCGCTCTGAACTCCTGAACATCCACCACCTCATGGTGGAGGTGAAAAAATACAAGCCAAACTTCTGAGCCACACAGGACAAGGCTGGAAGTGTACATAGTTTAGCTCGCAGTGTGCAGTAGATAGTGAGTTCCTTTCTGTTATACATATACTTTTTTTTTTCCCATCTGCAAGAAATTGAAGAAGCTGACCATTCCACAGATGCTAGCCTAAGACTCATTGTCATAACGAAGCATTAAATTATTGTTAACCAAGTGGCCTGTGTAGATTGTGATAACAGGACATTGTGTGGTAGTCTCTTTAAATTGTAGTTGCACTTCTGCACTTGATCTTAAAAATTCAAAAGGAAAGCTGACCCTAGTTTCACCTCAGTGTGAAGGTGGTCACATTCCATGTCGACCGAGCCGGACAAATTAGGTCAGCTTTAGAGTGCTGTGACCGGTCTCGTGAAAAAGCTCCATTGCAGAGTGAGAAAAGTAAGACAAACAAAGCAACGTCGACTGCTGGATGAATAGGCACATGTTCATATTTTAAGAAAACGAGCATGAAGTAAACACAAGGACAAAAAAAGACAAAAAGACAGATTATCTCTCTCGTCTTCGTTTTCACTGTATACTTGTTTTCTTTAGTATAGATGTTTAAGCCCATCTAGGGTAAGCCTAAAGTGATTGCTGTCATAGTGTGTGTGAATGTAGACATGGTACTCAGCCAACAGGAATTTGTGTGCCTATGCAGCACCAAATTGCGAAGCGGATAGGTGAGCTCTACTCATCCATCAAACTGGCAATCAAGACCATCAGCAAAGTTATGTCTTTCGCATCAGGCAATGCCTTATGTGAAAGTTTCCATGATGCAAAATCGTCAGCCAAGTGCACACTTGCGAGTCATTTTTTGAGAATGACTTCTTTATGACTTCTTTACTTTTGCTCCAAATCTTCGTATTTCAGATCAGAGATTGTCGGCAGTGAGTGAAAATGAACATTGCAAATTATTGGAACCTTTCAGGGGACTCCGAAGGCTGCGTGTAAATGGAGGATATACGCGAAAACCCTCTTGTACACACCCTGCAGACCTTCACTGTAGGGCTGTATATATTGTATATAGTGTTGATCCGTTTCAGGGGGCTCAGTTATTTTTGTCTTCCAAAAAATAAAGAAAGTATTTCCCTATCAATATCTTTAGAAGCACGTGGCAGCATAACTTGGTAAATTTTTTATAACTTTTCAGCTTTGAGTCCAAAGGTACCCACCAAGGTTGCTTAGTGGCTATGTTCTTGGGCTGCTAAGTATGAGGTCGCAGGATTGAATCCCGGCCACAGTGGCCACATTTTGATGGGAGTGAAATGCGAAAATGTCTGTGTACTTGGATTTAGGTACAGATTAAAGAACACCCCTGTGGTCCAAATTATTCCGGAGTCCCCCATTACAGTGTGCCTTTTAATCAGAATGCAGTTTTGGCACGTAAAACTCCACAATTTAAGTTTTAACTTTTCTTTAAATTTCAAAGGTGCAGACTGCTAGCCTCAACCATACAAAAATATATTAAGTACATAAACTGAGTCATCTGACTTTGAGTATAGTGTACCCAGGAGACGTGAGCATTTTTAAAACCTGTATGGTAAGAATTGTTACTGGAAAAATTGTGCAGAAACCTTTGACTGTGATTATCAATTAAGCAAATAGCCTGAAAGAAAGAACAAAAGTGCAAATGACAGAGTGAGAGAAAAAAAGAGAGCCAGCTTTAGAGAGTGAGCAAATGAATGTTATCCATTCAGAGTCTGACCACCAACCTGCCACTAAATTTACCGAAAGAGCCAAAGAAAGCTGTTTGCTTCAAAAACAAAAACAAAAGGGAATATACCACATGACTACATTGTTGTCACCACAAGCAGCCCAAGCGCAGTCTTTCACACTGCATTGTTTTTTAACGTTTGTCACACATGATTGCCAATTTTATGGCAAAAGTAAAATCAGTGTCCAAAGAGATCTTCGAAGTGTTTTAGATGTGGCAATTTCCTTTAAACCTTTTCTAGTGCAATGATATTTGCAGCAATCTCAAAATGCTTTTCAAGGAACATACATGGCACAAAAAATGAAATCCAAAACTAGACAGAGAAACCTGTCTACCAGCAACACTATTACTGAATTTCTATAAATTTTGTCCTTCAGATCATTAGTTTTTCTTAAATTTTGTAAAGGTCTACTTGCTGCGGCATGCCATGCCATATCATTGAAGCCTGCCACCCAGTCTTGGAGCATGTAATGTGTTTACGACAGCATGGAAATATTTGATTAACCTGTGCCCATTCTTCACGCAATCATGATTGAAATTTACAGGCTAGAAGCACCATGAGCTGCCTCTGATATAATGAATTCATGGTAGATGGCTTCAATGTATTGCGAAAAAATAACTTTAGAAATATTTCTGTTCTTATTCAGGCACACTAAATATAAGTTTGCTAAATCAAAGTAAGACCAGAAAGGTTCATGCTTATGGTCCTTTTGCGTAATTTTGCTATGCGCTATCATAGGCATGGTACCTGACAGCTGAAGGGGATATGCATTCCCACGAGTTCAGCCCTTGTCTGCGAGCCTTTTCGTGGCACTGGAAAAAACTGTCTTTAGAGCTGTGGCAGCCACACACAGCAACAGGAGCATTGTGCATCTACTTCCCACAGGTCATTGCACAACTAGCTGCTCCTTGCCACAGTCCAGCCCTGAACATGGCGGTGCCCATCAAGTTTTCTGTGAAGAGGTGTATACAAGCCTGTCAAAAGCACAGGCTTGGCTCTCATTTTTCTCAATTGCTGAAGTGTCTCAACATTGCCTGCAAAAGCCAGTGACCAGTGTTCTGGCAAAGCTGAAGACCAACGTCCAATCAAATCATGATGAATGTTTGCAACATATTCTTACATGAATTAAGTGATTTGTCACGAAGATTTAATTTTACATATGTAAACTGCCGTTTTCTTGGTACAGGAAAGGCTATATGTAGGCACTATACATACAGGAACACTATATGTGAGTACTATACTACAGGAAAGGCAGTATGTGTCTACTATAAGTAGACCTCCATTAATTTGACTCCAGTTAATTTGATTGTTCGGATAATTTGATCCCAACTGATCGTCCCTGCCGGCGCCTGTGCATTTCTATGGGCCCATACTTTCGTTATTTCATTCCTAAAGTTGGCCTTCGCCAGATAATTCAAACTTGGAACAGTCAACATTCACGCGCCTGACCCCTACGATGGCCCCAAAAGCAGCTCTTTACTGGTAGCATTTGTCTTGGGAAAGCTTAGGGGACTGAATGAGTTGAACACACGTCGTGACGAAAATGCCTATTTTCGGCCTGCCCTGGGAGTATTTTCGAGCAAATACGGTAGCACGTAATGTCTGATTATGGTATTTGCTCGATTCTAGCACGCCTCGTTTCTTTTTTTTTTTCGAAGCTAATTAATCCAACTGCTTTCGTGTCCTTTGTATGCTTTGCCGCATAACATTACTGTATTGCGGCGAAGCTGACTTTAGAAACCTGGCCGCCACTGTTCAACACATATTTAACCCTTGCCCATTTTATTGCTAAAAAATTGGGCGAGCGTTAAATTTTTACTTTGTTCAGGAGCTTTAATGTTATCTCTGCATTAGTTTCTTTTTTTACTTTGTACGCATTTAAAGTACGCGTGCAATTCATTCGGGGGCGTGTTACAATCGAGTAAATACTACCAAATGAATCGGCAGTGTTGTGCGTCTTGTTTAATTCGAACTGCCGTATATTTCGATCCATTTCGTCGTTCCTTCCAGGGTCGTCTTAATTGATTTGGCTCTTGCATCTTGTTCATAGTCGAGGGCATGTTAAGATAGCTAAGCCACCACTACACCTTGTACAATGAGCAAAACGAGAACAAGGTGAAAGCAGGAGCCAATGTTTCGACATGTGGACTTATCTTCTTCAAGGTGCTTTGAAGAAGACAAGTCCACTTGTCGAAACGCTGGCTCCTGTTTTCACCTTGTTCTCATGTTGCTCATCGTCTTGAATTTCTATCTCCCACCTTCCCCGTGTTTTCCCTGGATCACACCTTGTAGCCATTTTGTGTTTTGTTCACGAACACACAGGAGGTGCAAAATGTAAGCTTTCTGCGAGTAATGGCTTCGATTGCTACAGCATGTATATAGATTGACAAGAGCCCGTAACCTGAAGCCTCCGTAATGTGCGTCGCTATGGATCAAAAGGCATGCATCTGCACCAACTACCCCAATAGCAATGTTTGTCGGAAAAAAATAAAGCACTTCAGCTAGGATGAAACCTAAACCTTCATATTTAAAACTGATGGACCAGCCAGCCACTGCACCGGGATGTTGACAAAGTGTGAATGTTAAAAGCAGCGTTGCCTCATTGAGGCAGTGATTGTGGTGTGTGCTATCACCAATGACCAGCAACGAGGTTTGAAACACAAGATGGGAAAGGGAGGGAAAATCAAAAGATTGTGTGCTTTCAAAACACACTGTTTGTACACCGCTAGGAATGTCCTCTGTAACTGATGCTACCCGAAACAGTTCCAAGTCATACATTGCATGATAACGTACTAGCTATTATCACATTAACAAGGCGAGTACTGAAAGACAAAGCATGTCATACTTACTAATAATACTTTTTTGGTTGGCATGCTCTTTTGACATGCCAGCTATTACTATCACTGCTTTGCACTTTGAGAAATACCACTTTTTTAATGCATTGTTGTTTGGGTACTTCTTGCACTTTCCAGGGACTATCATCTGTTTGTCTGCCTTTCCCAACCTACCTCTACATCTCTCCACCTCCCTACCTACCTACCTACCTCTACCTATCTAGCTAGCGGAGCTGCTATCACACAAGCCCGCTACTCTATTATGCCACACAGGCATCCTTAAAGAGGTAGAATAGAACATCCTTAAGAGCTTCTTGCATGGTGACGTGTCACATGTTTTTAGAATGCTTATGGTTTCCTGTCAGTCTTGCCTCGTCCACTATCAATGTGCGACCCGTGCAACACCACTGGCAGCACTCTTCATCACGCTAGAGCTGTCACAAATTTTGTAGCCGAGAGGGTGCTGTTCTGTCCAGCAGTAGTTGCCTTAAGTGCTGCATGGTACCAAGATGTTGCACCCGCATATAGTTTGAATGTCGTTTGAGGAGTACAACCACACTAGCACAGATGCCCGATACTGTGACCATTTGGTCACGGATGCTTTTTCCCCGCAGTGACATGCCTCATAAGCATATTGTCACGTGGTAGTGACGGTGAAGAAAGAAGCAATATGGTGGAATACAAAACTAGCTTTTATTGGGCGAACCTGTGCCCACAAAAACAGGCTACACTTATAGCACAACGATAGCGGCGAACACGGTCGGCGATCGTCGGAAAAACTGATCAGCGGGTCAAGTGCGTCGGCTTTTATAGATCAGTCGTCGAATGTTCCAGATTAACTGATGGGACCCGCATGTCTTCCACAAAGTTCTACACCATTCGTGTCACGCGATGAAATCTGATAACACAAGGTTCGGCGACAACAGACACGCCGATAGAAGCGTCGATAACTTTCCAGAAACGTCGGATACATGCAGGCGCGTCCCTCGCTCTGCGATTACAGTTGTTAAGCGGCGAAACGTGGTTTCCCGATAAAGATAAGTACACGTGTCATTACCCCCCTCTTAAAAAGCATCGACCCGATGCTGCAAACAAACGAAAGTAACAAAGAAAAGCACTCGTATCAAAGAAAACAACAAACTAAGGAAGTTCATCAGCGTCCGTAAAATGGTTTAAGGCGCACCACGTGGACCACTTCAGATCGTGCGCGGCGCCGCTGTGAGTGCGAAATGCCGTCTGGCACGACCTCATAGTCTAGTGCGCCAATACGTCGGATGACCTTGTAGGGTCCGAAATAGCGTCGCAGCAGCTTCTCACTGAGTCCTCGCCGGCGTATCGGGGTCCATACCCAAACACGGTCGCCGGGCTGGTACTCGACGAAGCGTCGTCGGAGGTTGTAGTGTCGGCTGTCAGTACGCTGCTGGGTCTTGATCCGTAGGCGGGCGAGCTGTCGGGCTTCTTCGGCGCGCTGGAGATAGCTAGCGACGTCAACATTCTCTTCGTCAGTTACGTGCGGCAGCATGGCGTCAAGCGTCGTCGTCGGGTTCCTGCCGTAGACCAGCTTGAACGGCGTGATCTGTGTTGTTTCTTGCACCGCCGTGTTGTACGCAAAGGTTACGTACGGCAGGACCGCGTCCCACGTCTTGTGTTCAACGTCGACGTACATTGCTAGCATGTCGGCGAGGGTCTTGTTCAGGCGCTCCGTGAGACCATTCGTCTGCGGATGGTAGGCAGTTGTCCTCCTGTGGCTTGTCTGGCTGTACTGCAGAATGGCTTGGGTGAGCTCTGCTGTAAAAGCCGTTCCTCTGTTGGTGATGAGGACTTCTGGGGCACCATGTCGCAGCAGGATGTTCTCGACGAAAAATTTCGCCACTTCGGCTGCGCTGCCTTTTGGTAGAGCTTTAATTTCAGCATAGCGGGTGAGATAGTCCGTCGCCACGACGATCCACTTATTCCCGGATGTTGATATCGGAAACGGCCCCAACAAATCCATCCCAATCTGCTGGAATGGTCGGTGAGGAGGTTCGATCGGCTGTAGTAATCCTGCTGGCCTTGTCGGTGGTGTCTTGCGTCGTTGACAGTCTCGGCATGTCTTGACGTAACGGGCGACGTCGGCGGTCAGACGCGGCCAGTAATACCTTTCCTGTATTCTCGACAGCGTTCGGGAGAATCCGAGGTGCCCAGCGGTTGGATCGTCGTGTAGGGCGTGCAGTATTTCTGGACGCAGCGCTGACGGTACAACAAGAAGGTAGCTGGCGCGGACTGGTGAGAAGTTCTTCTTCACAAGCAGGTTGTTTTGTAGCGTGAATGACGACAACCCGCGCTTAAATGCCCTAGGGACAACGTCGGTGTTCCCTTCCAAATACTCGACGAGACCTTTTAGCTCCGGGTCTGCTCGTTGTTGTTTAGTGAAGTCTTCCGCGCTTATTATCCCAAGGAAGGCGTCGTCGTCCTCGTCGTCTTGCGGCGGGGGATCGATGGGGGCGCGCGATAAACAGTCGGCGTCGGAGTGTTTTCTTCCGGACTTGTATATTACCGTGACGTCATATTCTTGTAGTCTGAGGCTCCACCGCGCCAGCCGGCCTGAAGGGTCCTTTAAGTTAGCTAGCCAACACAATGCATGATGGTCACTGATGACTTTGAATGGCCTGCCATAGAGGTAAGAGCGGAATTTAGCTATAGCCCAAATGATGGCGAGGCATTCCTTTTCAGTCGTAGAATAGTTGCTTTCCGCTTTTGACAGCGACCGGCTAGCATACGATATCACCCTTTCAAGTCCTTCTTTCCTTTGGACTAGGACGGCACCGAGGCCTAGGCTACTGGCGTCAGTGTGGATTTCGGTATCGGCGTCCTCGTCGAAGTGTGCAAGTACCGGCGGCGACTGCATGCGTCGTTTGAGTTCTTGAAATGCCTTGGCCTGCGGCGTTTCCCACTTGAACGCGACATCACATTTGGTTAGATGTGTTAGCGGCTCCGCGATGCGTGAGAAGTCCTTGACAAAGCGCCTATAGTAGGCACACATGCCAAGGAATCTGCGCACTGCCTTCTTGTTGGTTGGCTGCGGGAACTTTGCGATGGCAGCTGTCTTCTGTGGGTCGGGGCGTACTCCTGATTTGCTGATCACGTGGCCTAGGAATAGAAGCTTATCGTAAGCGAAGCGGCACTTTTCCGGCTTCAGAGTGAGCCCTGATGACTTGATGGCTTCTAACACTGTCGCAAGCCGCCTAAGGTGATCGTCGAAATTTCCGGCGAAGACAACGACGTCATCCAGGTAAACAAGGCACGTCTGCCACTTCAGTCCGGCTAACACCGTGTCCATGACACGCTGAAACGTTGCAGGCGCCGAGCACAGTCCGAATGGCATGACCTTGAACTCGTAGAGGCCGTCTGGCGTGATGAAGGCAGTCTTTTCGCGATCTCTCTCGTCGACTTCTATTTGCCAGTAGCCAGACTTGAGGTCCATCGATGAGAAGTATTTAGCGTTGCAGAGCCGATCCAATGCGTCGTCTATCCGTGGAAGGGGGTACACATCCTTCTTCGTGATCTTGTTCAGTCGACGATAGTCGACGCAGAAGCGTAGGGTTCCGTCCTTTTTCTTTACCAGGACTACAGGAGAGGCCCACGGGCTTTTCGACGGCTGGATGATGTCGTCGCGCAGCATTTTGTCTACTTGCTGCCTAATAGCTTCACGTTCTCGCGTCGAAACTCGGTAAGGGCTCTGGCGGAGTGGTCGAGCGCTCTCTTCGGTTATTATGCGATGCTTTGCAACTGGTGTTTGTCGAATCCTCGATGACGTCGAAAAGCAGTCTTTGTATCGTCGGAGAAGACTTCTGATCTGTTGCTGCTTACTCATAGGAAGACTTGGATTCATGTCGAAGTCTGGTTCGGGGACAATGCTCATCGGGGTAGATGCGGCTGAATCCGAGAGGACAAAGGCATTGCTGGTTTCCACAATTTCCTCGATGTATGCGATTGTCGTGCCCTTGTTGATGTGCTTGAACTCTTGGCTGAAGTTGCTGAGCATAACTTCCACCTGCCCTCCGTGGAGTCGAGCGATCCCTCTTGCGACACAAATTTCACGGTCGAGCAGTAGATGTTGGTCGCCCTCGATGACGCCTTCTATGTCAGCGGGTGTTTCAGTGCCGACGGAAATAATAATGCTGGCGCGCGGCGGGATGCTCACTTGATCTTCGAGCACACTCAAGGCGTGGTGACTACGGCAGCTCTCCGGCGGTATCGCTTGATCTTGTGACAGCGTTATCGACTTCGACTTCAGGTCGATGACTGCGTCATGTTGACTCAGGAAGTCCATGCCGAGAATGACGTCTCGTGAACACTGTTGGAGGACAACGAAGGTGGCAGGGTAAGTCCGGTCATGAACGGTAATTCTTGCCGTGCAGATCCCAGTCGGCGTAATCAGGTGTCCTCCAGCGGTGCGTATTTGAGGGCCTTCCCATGCAGTCTTAACCTTCCTCAACTGGGCGGCGATGGATCCACTCATGACGGAGTAATCGGCTCCTGTGTCTACTAAGGTGGTGACTGCGTGGCCGTCGAGTAGCACGTCGAGGTCGGTGGTTCTTTGTCTGGCGTTACAGTTAGGTCTCGGCGTCGGATCACGGCTGCGTCGTGTTGAACTGAAGTTGGAACGTCGCGTCGTCAAGTCGTCGTTCGTCGGTGTAGTCTTGCCTTCCTGACTTCGTCGGGACGGGGGCGTGTCGTTGTTATGTCGTCGAGATCGCTTCGTCGTCGTCTTCGTCGGCGGCGGAGGATCTTCGTCAGTTCGACGAACAGCAACCGCACCTCCATCGGTTGCTGCTTTTAGTTTTCCGGATATGGGCTCGCTGACCGGCCCCGGGCTGGGCCAGTGTATGGTCGGCGCTGCGGCGACAGGTAGCGGCCTGGTGACGGCGAACGGGACGGCCGTCGAGGGCTCCACTGAGTAGCGGCGAGGTAATCGGCGATGTCACGTGGGCGCTCGCCAAGCTGTGGACGCGGCGCATTCACGGCGAACCCTCGCAGTCCCATCTCCCGGTAGGGACATCGTCGGTAGACATGACCCGCTTCTCCGCAGTGGTAGCAGAGCGGGCGGTGGTCAGGAGCGCGCCAAATGTCCGTCTTCCTCGCGTAGGTGCGCTGGGCGACGGGTGGTCGTGCTTGCGGTGGCGGCGGCGGACGACGGAACTGCGGCGTGACAGGGCCCTGGCGCGGTCGCGGAGGGGGTCCTTGACGGCGTGCGACGGCGGCGTAGGTCATCGCTTCTGGCTGGGGTTGCGGTAACTGAGGTTGCACCTCCGGAACTCCAAGCGACCGCTGAACCTCATCTTTGACGATGTCAGCGATCGAGGCCACTTGAGGCTGCGACGACGGCAGGACCTTGCGCAGTTCTTCGCGCACAATGGCCCTGATGGTCTCTTAAAGGTCGTCCGAACCTAGTCCTTGGATGGCATACTGCGGCGTGTGCCCCTGGTGGTTGTATTGCCGGGTGCGCATCTCCAGAGTTTTCTCGATCGTCGATGCCTCTGCAGAAAACTCAGCCACAGTCTTCGGTGGGTTACGAATAAGTCCGGCGAAAAGGTCTTGCTTGACGCCGCGCATCAGGAAGCGAACTTTTTTCTCCTCCGACATTTCCGGGTCGGCGTGCCGGAAAAGACGGGCCATCTCCTCCGTGAAGATTGCGATCGTCTCGTTTGGCAGCTGCACTCTGGTTTCTAGTAGAGCTTGGGCTCGCTCTTTTCGCACGACGCTTGTAAACGTGTGCAAGAAGCCGCTTCGGAAAAGGTCCCACGTTGTTAAGGTGGCTTCCCGATTCTCGAACCACGTCCTGGCGGCATCTTCCAATGCGAAATAGACATGCCGCAGCTTGTCGTCGCTGTCCCAACTGTTAAACTTAGCGACCCTCTCATACGTTTCGAGCCAGGTTTCTGGATCCTCGAATGTTGATCCGCGGAACGTCGGAGGTTCCCTGGGCTGCTGCAGCACGATGGGGGACGCTGGGGCTGCCATTGGGGTTGCCTTGTCCACAATCTTCTTGGTCTTCTCAGGTAGAAGTCCGTGCTCCGGGGGCAGCTGTTGAAGACGGCGGCTTGCTCGATGCTCCGGGACTACGTTGGTGTTCTCTTTGCGGTCCGGGCTTGGTTCACGGCTTGTCGGGGGCGTCCGGTACATGAACGAAAAGCACCTCCACCAGATGTCACGTGGTAGTGACGGTGAAGAAAGAAGCAATATGGTGGAATACAAAACTAGCTTTTATTGGGCGAACCTGTGCCCACAAAAACAGGCTACACTTATAGCACAACGATAGCGGCGAACACGGTCGGCGATCGTCGGAAAAACTGATCAGCGGGTCAAGTGCGTCGGCTTTTATAGATCAGTCGTCGAATGTTCCAGATTAACTGATGGGACCCGCGTGTCTTCCACAAAGTTCTACACCATTCGTGTCACGCGATGAAATCTGATAACACAAGGTTCGGCGACAACAGACACGCCGATAGAAGCGTCGATAACTTTCCAGAAACGTCGGATACATGCAGGCGCGTCCCTCGCTCTGCGATTACAGTTGTTAAGCGGCGAAACGTGGTTTCCCGATAAAGATAAGTACACGTGTCAATATCGTAGTTTTGGGGCGTAAAAGCCTGGAAATTAGTTAAAATATTAGGACTTTATCATACATGAAAATGTGGGCCAATCCCGGAAATAGTGCAGTCTAAAAACGCGTGCCATTCCCGAAGATAGTGCAGTCAACAAATTTCAATCCAATGCCCCTTCTACTCCCCTCACATGAGGGATGACACGATAAGAGTGCTGTGTACAGTGACTCTGTTTCTGTCTCACCCTCAACTTGCTCAGGAAGACTGTCTTTCGTCAGCTTAAACTGGAGGTTGAATCACTTCCAGACTTATAGATATGATCACTTGACCACCAACTACTACATCATTGCTGGCCAATGTTGTGTCACCATAGACCTTGCAATTTCCTTTCTACAGCTATTGCTATAACAAGAAGGCACCACGCAACACTTTTTTTCTTGCCCATGCACATTACACTGCTTGGCCTGGCCATGCTTCAAGCATGCACTTTATTCTATGCTCACTACCACTGGCACTCCTCTTAGCCAATGGGAACTCCACAAGCTGAAGTAGGAGACAAGGCATTTCAGCTAGTTGTTGTTTGAACAAAATTGCCATGGTCATTAGTGAACAAAGCACTCACAGGCGGAATCTTGGAGCTAAATAGCGGGTCATACTTCAGGAAATCAATAGGCAAGAAAGATGCAAACAAACAACTTATGACTGGATGGGCGCTAGCTTCCAACTGAGTTTGTCCATAGTTCACCTGACATTCATGCTCTCTTTTTGCAGCAAGTATGTTGACCATGATCATGCAACTGTTGGCTGTGCTTAAGCCTATAACACCTAAACAGTTTTGTATCAAGGAAGATTAGAACAACTTGTTCACCTTTATTTCTGGCCATGAAGAGTACACTCGCAAAAAAAAAAAGAACTTCATTAGCATAGTAATCAATTAGTAATTTGTTTGTCAAACTATTCACAAATAAAAACTCTCTCATGTGCACCAAAAACAATATAACAGGCTATGTGTTCAGTTTCTTTTGCTAAATCAGAATCTTGAGGAATCAGACTCTGCATAGCGCATGCGACACATTGGGCATGGGCATCGCAAGGTTGATAAATATGGCACCCATCCTGTCATGTGTGTTCTTTGCCTGCATCTTGATTTCTTGAAATATGCTTACGAGCAATATACAAAAGCTCTCTATACGAAATGTAGAGGCGAACAAAATCTTCACTCTTGGTTTTCTGCAGACAGACTGTGCCAGACAAAAGATTACACAAAGCCTTTTATTAAAGTAACAAGAGATGACTCGAGTGACTCAGACATGGTACAAAGCATAAAGCATACTGAGCTGGCTGTTAGTAAAACAACAGCATCTCTCCAATGCAACACAGAAAAGAAAATAACAAAACGGAAAGAAAACTCTTTCCTCTCTCATGTGCTGTGTGCATAGCTTATCATGTTAAAAATTGCAGCTTTGTTCTTGCATTCCCTGGTTAAAAAAAATAAAAAAAATTCTAAGGCTCTTGTTATGGGGAGAACAAGGAATAAACTAGAAAGTACTTCATCCTGAGTCTGAACACTGTAAGCTCAAGAAAGTAAAGCGTCGAACCTTGTAAGCATGAGTTCACAGAAGCGGACATTTGTCTGTTCTGGTGTTGACCAGCTTGTAAGTGGCACTTTGCTAGCACTGCTGACTCATTTTGTCATTAACATTTTAGGGTTCTGTAACGATAACTTGTTTAAATAACTTGTAACACTCACTGCTTTATTATAATAGTTATATATAGCGCAGTATGTAGGTGGCCACCTAAAAAACTGCTCTTTCAACCCTGACAAGTTACTAAAACAAGGTCTATTGACCTCGCCGAGATAACACTTCATGCAACTCTAAAAAAAAAAAGTTTATGTACACGTGCCAATGCAGTACCCATCAGACTCCCCTCTCTTCCAGTTACTGCAAGGTGATAAGATCAAATGGAACAGCATGCTTTGTCAGCAGTGACACTGCATAGCTTGGCTTTCCTAATGGTCCAATTCTATGTTGCAGCCAGCCAGGAACAATGGATTTATCAGATATCTACTCCAGCATCTCAAGAAGACAGCTTCCAGTCTCCATATAGATTATCGTGAATGTTTTTTTTTTTAACACTTGCAAAAATTTTTAATAAAGCTAGAAAGGGGTTGGGGGGGGGGGTGCATGGGGCTTCAAGACTTATTTTGGGTCATTACAGGTTTGGCCACTCGAAGAGAGCACCCCTATCTCACAGTTATGAGACCTAAGTAGTTATATGCTAAGCATAATTCTGCAGACCATATTAAATTTAGGCTGTTAATGGCTGCTAATTGGTGCACAAATATTATTTATTCCCTCTAAGAATTGATGACACCATTTCTCTGCTGTTAACATGACGTAACAGACTACCAGTAACACTTGATTAGATTGACATCTTGCACAATTACTTCTTAAAACCGACACAAGGTGCCAACATTTTCAACATCAGCAACTCTAATTAACACAGATAAGGTTCCAACACTTCATGGGCCCACCATGAAGTGGGCCAGACTTACCATGGACACACTGGTAAGTCTGGCTGTGGAAAGTACTTGCTGTGCACTAACTCCATTGTGCAGCCTTATATTAAGACAGGTCGGCTGCTTGGCCACGCAAAAAAGGAGCTTGCATTATTGCAGACTCCGATGCAGTGTTTTTTAAGCTGTTGACATCCATGCACAAGTTGTAATAAATTATAACGAGGCTGCCATCCAGGAAACTTTGCGTTTCTTATATTTTATGCTGTCCTTTGGTTCAGTGGCCTTTACTTTGGCTAAGCATTTAGTTCTGGCAATAAATTCAGTTTGTTTTCCCATGCTTCCTAGCATTAACCGAAAATTGATTTTTAACTGTATTTCAGTCCACTTATAATGTTAAAAGCAGCCAAGATATGAGATTGCTTTACATAACTGCATGCTGTTATATCCAGGCTGATTTTGCAAACCTTCATTATAATCTACTAAATTATATCTGTACAATTAATAATCAGCAAGCAAAAGATACACGCTCACAGACAATGCGCCTTACAGTGATAATTTCATATTCAGCACGGGCTGATAGTGGCATTCCAGTTATGCTCATGGATCACCTGCACCACATGTCTTGACAATCGTGCAAGTGCGTTACACTGTGTAAAAAGACAGGTCAATGAACCATGTTGTGCTCTAATGCAATAGCATTCCTCCTCTGCCCACCAACTCGTCTCTACATGCCTCACTCAGCTTCAATGCTGATCACAGTACAGTAGTAAAGTAATTTTGGTACTGATGGCAGCACACAGTATTGAAAGAAAGGTAGCTTTTTGCTGGCAGAGTGCGTTCAGTCGTAAAGATTGTGCATGTATAGACATGGCCTTTCTCTTTCCTTCATTTAGACCTGCTTGTTAATACAAAACAGTGACTTGATCATTGCAACTGGCTTTGAGGTATACATCTTATGCCTCGTTAAAAATGCAGCGATTCTCTGAATCAAGATTGGTTAACTGATGAAATTTAATGTCCCATAGCAACATACAGGAGCGGCGAGAGATGCCACAGTGAAGGGCTCCAGATTAATGTGAACCACCTGTGGCTCTTTTGATATGCACCCACGACGAGTATTTTTCATTCCACCCATGTTGGAATGCAGTCCCCCAAGATGGGCGTTCTTGCATTCCACTTACTCTGGAATGTGCCCCCAAAGCAGGGAATTGTACCTGCAAACTCGTGCTTAGCAGCAGAGTGCTACAGCCACTGAACAACCACACTGAATCTCTCAATTAGAAATTGTGTTTAACACAAATAAAAAGCGACCTAAGCAAACCGACAATTGAGATTTTGTTTAACATTTAATGCAAGAGAAAGAAAGATGAATTTTGGTGTCAGAGAAGAAAGGTTAATTATTTTTGTGCACTTTGAATATATTCAGAGACGGTAGCATTTTCACGAAAAGTGGTCCAGATATGGGGCATTCCTGTCACAGTTCCAGTAACATTCTTGTTCCGGTACTCCCAGTTCTACATATGAACTAAAAGCTTTACCAATACAGCAGCCAACACATTATAGTATCATCACTAATGCCATTGTTGTCTAATTTCCTTGCCAGTGAAAGCATTTGATTTGGGAAGAACATGTATACCATAAGTTCAGTTACTATGACAAGGTCCTACTGTATATAATGAGTACCAGTGCTGCTTGAACACAATAGCTATGTGTGTGCCACTAAAATTTCTGCACTGCAAGTTTCAGGTGCAACTTGAAGCAAAGCACATGTTCAGCTTTAACATTTAGTGCACCCAAATTAGTTGTATGTGGTATAGCTATGCATCAACAAGTAGTGATGTTTCAAGTGTCACCTGTGGGTGAGTTAGTATGCAAATTTTCATGCAGAATGCAAATAGAGCACTATTCCTGCTTGCCATCATACCACTGAATAGTGGGCAGAAGCATAATAGCATAATGTCTAGGCATTGTCCATTATGGCTACATCATTCTTGATTCCTTATTCTGGTACCTTCCTGGTCAGCAGCACCACAGGACACAAGAAAAAATATATCAGTTTCTGTTCACTGTTCTAACACCTTTTCTTTTGTGTTACCATTAAACAGAAAATGCCACTTCCGACTGGGCTTGTCACTGTTTTTCTGCTCTTCAAAAGAATGATAGCTTCAATAGTTCAGCAAAGCATTGTGCAAGTGTTTCATGCAGCTTCTTAGAGACTTTCAGCAAGTGCGACAATCAAATCTTTTCTTTATCTCCAAATTTATTAGCATCACTGTCATCCCTGTACTGCCTTTCGCACAGTTAGTGAAACCCTAAGCCTTTTTCAGGACTAAAAAAAAGAGGGAAGTGGGAAGGGTTGCTGCGGTGTCGTCAGCATCATTTTTTGCACCAACAAAATGCTGGCAGCAGAAGCCTTCGCTGCAGTGGGCAGACACAATGTCCTAGCTTGGTCTACAGGAGACAACATTGGATTCACCGCTCCGGTTCTCGACTTCCACTTCGTCGGACTCTAGGAGTCCAGGAACACGGTAGCCCATGTTCATGAGCATCACTTCCAGTGGGTCAGCGTTCATGCGACGCTGATTCGCTACGGCGGCATCTTCGGAGTCCACAACTTCCCTATCTTCTTTCTTTCCATCCTGCACGGATGAAGTGCATTCAACAAATTATGTAAAAGCAAGTGAAGAAACAGAAAATCTGGTAGCAGTTTGGGCTTTATGGTGTAGCGGCCAGGCCAGAATGTGAAGTGTCACTGCATTGTAAAAAGGCACACACTAAACGTTTACAAGAACCACAAAAAACAAAGTAAAGCACTTCACAAGCTCCTAAAGGTGCAAACTTTATCCTTCAGTAGATGGCAGGATGAAGAAAGTAGATTAAAAAATATTATTGGGACAGATGCTACATTCTTCACATGCTGCATGCAATGCCCTAACATGGCACTGTCTGTATGAGCAATGTAATCTCGTGTATGTTGCTGCGCTCCATTTGTGACCACAAATATGGGACACGTGATGATGTTGCAAAAGAACTGGCAATGCTTAGTGGTGGTCCAGCCAGTTTAGGATTTGGAGCAATTTTCGGAGCAGGAAAAATGTTTTGGTGCAGTTTAGGAGCAACCACACCAGCATTTTGGAGCAGTTTCAGAGCAGAAAAAATGGTCCTTTTAGAACACTTGGAGTAGTACAGCAGTAATCTGTAGCCATTTGGCAAAGCTTGTTATTACTGTGCGATCAGTAAGTGCTGCTCAATCAACAGTGAAGCAAGACAATGCCAACAGTGACCGGTCAGTATACCATGCATAGTATGTTGCAAATATGTTTAGTTCGGTAGACAAGCAACCTAATTTTGAGAACAACAAAGCAAAATTTTGTAGGTTAACGAGAACAAAGTGCCTGAGCACAAGACAGACATAAAATTACAAATGAGCTAGAATGATTTGCGCCATCAGGCACAAGACAAAAATTGATACAAATGTCTTATGTGCATTCCAAATGGCAGATGTGCTTTGACATGCTTTATCGCAATAGACGAAATGTGTGTTATGCCCAATAACAATGCTAGAAGCTCGACAAGAAACTGTGTGTCCATGAACGGTGCCAAGATGACATGCCACCATACTGTGTGTCACAAAGATAGTGATGGTTGTGGAGGACAACGTTCATATCATCCTGTACATTCACTTTCGTTGTGAGGCGTTTTATCAGCCTCCCTTGTGTTGTGTGGAATCTGTGGATAAATACAAGTTGATTCGGCGTAAAACTAGTGTCGCGATACCCGACTGACCTTTCGAAGCACTACGGTTTAAGCCTAATGGCCAAGGTAGACAGTGTGCCAGGGCAAAAATTGGCCGATGTGACCGATAAGCTTTCCACAAGCCGTTGCGGAAATCTTGCCGATAATATATTCATATGAGTGGGTAACTGGCGATCGGTTCCAAGATCACGCATACGTGTTTTTGACAACCGTTGGAGCTGGCAACTACTAAAATTGCGAATAGAAGTTTGCAGATTGACAAAGTTCGGAACTGCATGCGCAAACACTTGAATCTGCATGCATGAACATGCATATATGATACGATCGGTGCACCTTCCAGTGGCTAATCAGTCCTGTATCTTCACACATATGCACTGCTTTTGTCGCCATTTCCTGTCGGCATCAAGCATAAAAGAATGTTGTTGTTGTTTTGATTGAGTTGATGACCCTTGTACAAGACAGGTGTGCCTCATAATCAGATAGTGGTTTCGCCTCAAAAGAACTCACAGAATAAAATTTTCTCTTGTCCCAAAACAAACAGAGTGCCATGGTAAAGGTGCATGCAATGCATCGACCTCAGCCAATTATTTCACCAAGTATACGAAAGATAGGGTAGCAGATAATCAAGTCGCGAACTGAACTATTTGAATGCTCACAAATTGATTTGTATAGTTGGGTACAGTCAACGTCCTATTTTTCGGACTCCCTAAGGGTGTGAACATGCCCGAAAAAACAAATGCATGCGTTTTCCTGCTCGCAAGGGCTCAAATCACCACAGGCACGTCCAAAATAGCTCCGAAAGCCTGTCGGTGCATGACACACAGTTGAAACTGATTATAATGAAGTCACATCTGACATGAAAATACCTTTCTTTATATACAATGGTTGTGAGCATATATTCATTGCATGGTAATATCAGCAAGAAATTAAAAAAATTTACTTTGTTATACACAATTCATTATAGTCGAGCCCACTTGAACACCACGGTCACACAGAATGCATTTGTTATAGCCGAGCGTTCGTAATAAGCGGACACACTGTCTGCTGAGAGATACTTATGAGTCTGTTCTTGCACTCGCACAGCTTAGGAAAGAGCAGTAATGCAAAGTGCCTTCTTGGGAGATTTCTGCATTTACTCCAAAGGAGCTCGGAGCTGCGACACGTTCATTCCGAGATGCCATAGAGACTTATCATTGTCATGCTAGCTTTGTTTCTAATAACTAAGCATTCCTCGATAACTGGGATCGTTATAAATGGGCTCGACTTATCTATGTTCATTACATTTAGGTATGGCTTTGGATACCCTTCCTGCATGAGCCAGAGTGGCTTGCAGTACTTGCAGGGATAAAAGCAGTTAACTGAAAACATCTGGCTTGCCAACACAGTAACACTCAAGCCAAAAGTCACCTCAGGCTTTGGACTCCATAGCCGGACCACGGGGTCTATTCCACTGGTGGCTAGAAGACAGGTACTTGGGTGTGGCTGCAGGCAGTTGACAATAGAGTCATCGCCACGCATCACCCGTACAAGGTTCGTGCTCTGCTTGTCCCACACGAAGAACGAGCCGTCGTCCGAGCCTGCCACCACAAACTGACCCGCACTGCGAGTCACGAAAAAAAAAAGCATACCTTGTAAAGAATCGAGCCAGGTAAAGAAAGAAGCTGTTTTCTTCCTCAGAGCGGATATACTAGGTGTGCCATGTGAGGGATTAGATACAGTACAGGTTATAATTTACGCATTTCATAAATAGTAGTACTGAAAAAAAAAAAATCACCAATGATTACGACACTCCCTAATGGGAAATTTGAGTGCAGCTCTATATGTACACGGTCGTCCACTTCCAATTTGAACACGGCTCCGGGCGGCCGGCGAGGCCGGCGCTCCGCAGAGCGCCGCTCGTGGGCGCCGGGGTAACTAACGCGCCGGCGCTCTGGCAGCCACAGGCGTGGCCTCAGCCGCCAGCACACACTAGTGCAGGCGCGCTGTAGCAGACGACGCGGCTGCGGCCACAATTGTGGCTGCCAGTGCGCCGGCGCGTTAGTTACCCCGGTGCCCACGAGCGGCGCTCCGTGGCTTCGCCGGCCGCCCGGAGCCGTGTTCAAATTGGAAGTGTACGACCGTGTACTTTTACCTTGCATGTCCAAATTTTGTATTATGATTATATAGGGACACAGCTTATAATAGGAAGAGAGCACTGTGAGTAGTGTGGCTGGTATGGACAATCTGTCTTGTGCGGCACATTGCAAACGGAGCAAAGTGCAGCATGACTGTCTTGCTAATCTGAAGACTATGGTAAGGCAGCGTGTGGGTGATGCATGGGCGTGATTCACAGCAGCTGCCGCAGACGGACCTCCGCTCATGCAGCACTTTGTTTCCGTGTATGGTATCTGTGCACCGGCTCACTGCTGTTACATACACGGCCGTTACCTGAGCCTACTTCGAGTTCCCCAGACCACATCGAATCGCACCACAGCTAATTAAGGAGCGCAGAAGCATGAATACCACATTCCTGACGCACGACACGTGCAAACAAGTTGGCGGACCCCATTTCGTGTGCAGCCGGTGGAGCTATTCACTGCTTGGCTCTTCCCGAAAGTGAAGGGAAGTGACTCTTCCGTCCTGGCACTGTTGCGGGTAAAGTGGGTCCCGAAGAAAGACGGCTGTAATGCGCCGTGAAAACCTGGCGGCGTCGCCCCCTTCCCTCTATGGTGACGGCGCATTGCAAGTCAGCAAGGCAAGACCACAGGGAGAAGAAAGCCCTCAGACAAACACACGAGCAGCGACTCTCTTCGCCGGGTGTGACTCCATCGCACGGGCGCCTACCATTGGCCGAAAATGGCGTCACCTGAGCGGGCTCTCCCATTGGCCGAACGTGACGTGTCTTGTCGACACCGAAGGGCTTAAAAGACGCAGACCAGGAGCAGCAGAAGAGCATTCCTTGAGCATCCCTTGATTCATCCCTCTCGAACTTCTTGCGACAGGCCGCAGCGTCCGAGTTGCTGCCGGCCCGTAATGACTCTACGACTGTTAATCGACTCTCACTGTACATAATGTATTTTAAATAAACCTCCCAAGTTTTTTATCCCGACGTCCTCCTCAACTCCTACACTGCATTCCATCGGTGAACAAATGACAGTGTGCTACTCTGGCACCATCTTGTAGCAGTCGTTGCCACAGAGCCAGTCTTGCATGGCACTATGCTTTCGCTATACCCTCCTCCACTCCTTTCCACCTCATGGTTCTGCTGCACCCTCTTCCTCCACTTTCCTCCTCGAGCTCTCTTTGCTATCGTCATTTTTCATCCACCACTGCGCTCTGCATTTGTTCTTTCATCCTTTGTTATGCTCATTCACTCTTATGTGAGGGATGCTGATGCTCAACGCAGGACCAGGCGTCTACGAGCTGCGCTCTAGAAAAGAACACGCACACACACAGAAACCATGACAAACAAACTGTGAGGTGATCAAAACCTTGCGCTTGGAAAACCTGAATTCATGCTCAAGCAAGGGGTAGGCACCCATTTCTTCATACAGAGAGCCCATTTCAGCTCTCTTGAAAACTGGTCCCTACGTTATTTTATGACTGACAAATACCCCCAAAACCGGACAGAAGGATAATTGCCGCAATAACTTAATCGGTAAAGCGCCACGTGTGTAATGTGGAAGATGTGGGCTCAGCTCACACCTGCGGCATATTATCTTGTCGACTTTTGCTTCCCTTTACCTGATTATTAGGGGTGCACAAATATTTTTGACATCAAATAGAATAAGAGTCTAATAGCGCCAGAGGCAAAGTGAATTGAATCAAATAATGAACACCCATTATCAGAATTAATATAAAACAATGTTAACATCATGGTACTGTTAAAGTTGGCAAGTATGTGTCTCAAGTTAGTATGTTATAAAGTGTTGTTCAATAAAAGCACAAATGCAGCATTAGGAGCAAACAAGTAGCTTCTTCGCAAGCACAGGACTCTTCAGAGTGCAAATGATCTCTGTATATGTAGCCTGTAAAGTATGGCTACCTAAGCAACATAGCCTGCTCCACTATACAAGTTCTCATGCTATATGTCTATACAATGCCCACGGGGGTGAAAATTAACCATACTTTTGCTGCAATTTTATACTTAATTGGGTGCAGTTGACATTTTGAAATATTCAAAAACTACTTGAAAAAGTCACAGGCCTGCACAGCACAGTCGCAGCATAAGCTGGAAGAGTGCCTCCACAGGAGCTCCATTTATGGCAGCACGCACTAGAGGGTTCATACCTTGTGAGGAGGTACCATACCGTGTACCAAAGAGCAAACACAGGTATCATATGTGGCACACATGTCACACCCATTGATCGCGGTACGATGCAATGCTGTTGATGGTGATCGTCATTTATTTGCATCCCCTTTGAAACGAGGCAGTGACGAATAGTTGCCTAGCCTGCTTGAGCTGGCCAGGTCCAGCTCCATGCAACAGGTCCACGCTACGCGGCGTGCATGTCACATCATGTGACAAGCAGCATAATGCGATGATGATTTATCGGCATCCCCTTTGAAACAGGGTGGTGACAAACAGTTAAATTGCCTGCTTGATTTAATCAATTATGCCATACATGTTTTCCATTCTAGAATTTTTTATATATCTCCTTAATCTTCCTTTTGTTTAAGATGCAGCCGAGCGTGATGTCAAGCCTATGTGCAGCCAAAGAACATATGTTGAGAGAGCAGGTGGCAAATCCGTGGGTTTGATTGAGCAGTGCAAAGCAACACTGCATGATGTTATTTGAGTCTATAGAATTTGTCACACAGTGCTCGATCAGGGTTTGCTGCGGTATGGCAAAACGTGAAGTCGTCTTCAGTGTTGTTGATGTAAAGGCCACTAAGTAAAGTGGCTTGCCTCGTAAATGTCTTGCGGCAAAGCTGCCGGGCCGCATATTCAGCTGAATGCATGTGAGGTTGGTCGTGTAGAAGCTGTCGTGCCCGATTTTCGGCAGCACGCACTTGAGGGTCTCGCGGCGAACCTGTCAGGCTGCATTTTCAGCAACACATACTAGAAGGTCTTCACGGCGAAGTCTTTTTGCATCCTTTTCTCAAGAATGAACTAAACTGTCTGCCCGTGCCGATGGCGACCTGAGGCTTGTGCTGCTCTCTGCACAGTGCTCTGCTGAATCCGACATTGCCTGGTTTCAGACACGCGCATAGCTCTAGGATTGAGTCTTCAGCAGGGGTTCATACCTAGCAAGAAGGCACCATAATGCATTGCGAAGAGGTAATGCAGGTAGCGGAACTATGCGGTGCACATATCACATCCCTTGATACATGTCACGATACGATCCAAGTGGAAACTTGAGGGTTCAAAGCACTCAGTCTGCAGGAACAATTACGGGGACAGACTGTTCAACATCGCGCACTAGTCACTTATTCTTGTTTGCTATGTTTCTTCAAAATGGCAATACGTCTCCTTTTCGTCAATGTCTTTGCCACACTACAGACGCGGCATTGTCCTCCCTTTCAAAGTGTGCATCGTCTCTATGTGAAAGTTAAGCGTGTGCATGCACAAAACATTAAAATGCAAATCACTTGGATATATATCTGCAATGCAAAGTGAGCCTGGATCGATGCTACGCAGTGCACCTGTGACATTCGCAGGACTTCTTGTGCACTAGGCGATAGGTGAGATGGACACCGGACACAGGCTGTAATGGTGCACACCATCACCAACCTAAACGGCTATTCGAATGAGCCCATAACAGCTTACGCTGTGAAATATCCACATTTACGAATAATGACTATTCGATTTGAACACCAAATTGAATATTCAGGACACTATTTGATTCATTCTTAGAAAGTTTTGAATATTCGCCACACCCCTACTTATTATACAACTTCCACTATGCCTTTGCTGGCTTCATTGTATGTTTCTTCACATGGCTGTGACCAGGCCCCTTGAATCCCTTCATTCTTCAAACACGTCAATAAATGCAGGAACACAACCTCATATGTAAACGTCAGCATGTTGACTTAAATGCAAACAGACTGCAATGCATAGGCACTACTGATGATTTTCTGTTCTGCCTGCCTGCCCAGTATGCCTCATGCAATATTGTCATGTTGTTGTGACAAAGAAGCAAACACTGTCAAAACTGAGTCAAGAATCGAACCCTTTATTTAAGGAGCGCTCATTATGGGCGAACTTACCCCCCAAAAAATCTAGCGACACTCAAAGCATAACAATAGTGGTGAGCACAGTTGTTGGTCGTTGAAATATGATATCAAGGGTTAAGTCTGTCTGTTATTTCTACACGCATTGCCACACATTCCAGAGTAGTCACTGGTGCTCGCATACATTTTAGAATCTGCAACACTATTTGGGTTGCGTGTGCATCTGATTAGACAATACTCTTCTGGTACAGAATTGGTGACAACATTCGAGAGATCTTGAACACAGTATGCGCATCCTGCATTGCGTGAAAAATTTATAACAGTGACAGGGCAGCGAAAAATACAGTCACCATCATAAAGCGATACATTCCACACATGACAACATCCAATATTGTTGCAGGTATATGGAATTTGTGAACTTGGTAGTTTCAGCTGCTCACCTCCCGAAGAAGTTCGCCTCCTTGATGTCAGTGGTGGTGTTACAGTGGCCGCAGAAGCGCTGCTCATAGTCGTAAGCCACAGCACGCCACGCCTTTTCTTGCTCCGTGATTTGCGGCTGCCTCATGTGCTTAGGACTGGAGTTGGCACTGCCATTGGAGCTTTGAGATTCAGACCGGCTCCCTTCCTCAGAGTCTGCAGTGGCCAGAGATACGAGCACAGGGTCCTCAAAACACACGAGAGTGAGGTTAATTGAACTCGTCATGATAGCTTGGTGGATATGGCTTTGCACTGCTGAGCTTGAGGGTTCTATGCAGGCCGCGGTGGCCGCATTTCAATGGGGGGGAGAAATGCAAAACGCTCGTGTACTCATTAGATTTATGTGCATGCTAAGGAACCCCATGACACTATGGTGTGTCTTATAATCTGATTGTGCTTCTGGCATGTAAAACCCCAGAATTTAATTTTTTTATTTTTGAGATAAAATGAAATTTATTCTAGTATGCAGCCTTTTCTTGGCAGACAGGGTAAGAATTACAAGCTCTGTCTTGACAGGACCTTGCTTTTACTTTCTGAAAATACTGGATAATAGTTGTTACTCATGAATCACCGTACTTAGCATGATACATTTGACACAAAGAAACTGCAATTGAAAACAGTGAATACATAGTGTTCAAACTTAAGTAAAGATGAGATGAGATGTGACTACACAATAACAAGGCACCTGTAGTTACGACAAAGCAGGAAGGCATGGCACAAGACAACACTGTAGTGAGAAACACAAGAAATTGTTGCAATGTCAAGACAAAACAAAACCCTCAGGTTGGGTAGGCTGAGGTGAACTTAAGGCAGAACTTTTGTGGAGACAGAGAGTCAGGCAAAACAAGGATTTTTTAAAAGTGCATTAGGATACCTGACAGCATGTAATAGTGCAGTGGCAGATACTGCGTATTTCAAATTGTCTCATCCTGTGTAAAGCTAGATGAAATTCGAATTACAGAAATAATTAGCATTCAGTATTGTGAAATTGCGAAGTAGAAGCACTTGATATTGTGGCTGCGCTTCAGGGCTGAATAACAGGTAGGCAATCAGCAACAAGGCAGATGAAATCTAAACAGTGGGTGAAACTGAAAGCCGTAAGCTATGCATGATCCTTGCGGCAGAAGACACAAGCATTAAATGTTTATGGTTCTTTTTCTCACACTTGCAGCATCATCAAGAGTGTATTGTAATTGAGTTAAGAAACACTGTGTTCACATGCAATTGTGACAAATGTTAAAAGCCAGAAAGCACTAGACAACATATTCCATTATAAATAACACGTAAGAAAGAATTGCCCATCGAGGTGGTAACTGCAACAAAATGAGCTGTCCGGCATCTTAAACAATCTCTTCTGAAAAGTGAAAGTACCAAGTTTCATAACTGACGTAGCTTTGAATCCAAGGTGAAGTCCAATCACATTTAAATGTCTCAGCCATGCTCCTTTCTCACTACAATTTGCTTGTTTAAAACAGCGAATTTATTTAACCACAGTCTCTGTACTTTGCGTCATTTCAGCCTTTATTGCATTTAGATTCTGCTCAACAGTAAAAGTGTTCCACAGCACCTGTGCCACCCTACTTCCAAAGCCTAAACACTGCACAAGAAACAAAAGAATCGGTGAATGTCATTACCGTTTTCAGTCTTGGAGAATATGGCTGCCTTGATGTCTCGATCCAGGGCCTGGCAGGCCTGGCCGAGGGCACAGTCGGGGAAGCGTGACTTGAAGGCCTGCAGGCAGTCGAGGGCCTCCTTGGTCCAGCGCAGCTCGTACAGGCAGCGCACCAGCCGCAAGTGTGCCTTCACATAGTCTGCTTCCAGTTGTAGGGATGTGTGACAGTCCCTCAGTGCGGCATACATGTCCCCGTCCCTGCGGTCCATCATACGAAGCAGACCAAACCATAGAGTTGCTAACACACAACCCACAGGAAAGTACGACAGTACATACTCTTTCAAGCAAGGCGTAACTGCCGGCACCCATGTTTGCTGCCGGACTTTAGGGACATGCACTGATAATCTCAGACCACAGTACGCTTTCCAGTGCACGCTAGCTCGGTACTACATGCCTGGCGAGGAATGGTGAGGAATACTGTGCATACGTCAATGCTACATAAGAGCAGCATTATGCTGGAGTGTCAGCCAATAAGCAACAGTCTGCAATTCTGCTCGCACGCAAGAACAGTGTATCTTGGTTGACACTGACATGAAGGTCAACTGTGAATTGTTCTTATCATAGTCTGTCTTGTGAATGCAGCCCATAACTGGCAAATGTCTACTATGTCTTCTGCAATGCCGAGCAGTTGCAGAAAAATAGTGCACGCTGTCTACAGAGTACTTTCCTGCAGGGAAATTTCAACCCACATAGTCAATGACATGTGCTGCGACTGCTGACAAAATGAGCGGCTTAAGAGAGAGCATAATGGAAAACTGCATAAACACTGCGGTGAACAGTGCAATAAACTTGGAACAAAGCATGTAAGAGGCTGCCAATTAGCAATGGTTGCAAAGGTGAATGGCCATCATGTGTAAATATGTTTCTTACCAACAAAACTGCAACAAAACATCACTAAAACACCTTCCAGTACCCTCCCTGCGCAAGGATTAACACTAGAACTGTCCTATGATACAAGGCACAGCTGAGCTGTGAGGTTTTTCCTGTTTTTGTGCTCACACAATTCTGGTGAGTACTGATGACAGTGTGAACCACACTGTTATGAAAATGTAAAGCAGAAAAGTGTGTAAAATGAACATAGTCGAACAAACTTACAAATAATAGTAGTTTCAACAATACATTGGATACAACGATGAGCAGTTGCTATTGAACTTTGTATGTCTTCTATGGTAAAATAAACCACTTACTATAATCTTCCCATGCAGTGTTATTCATTATAACAAATAAAATTAAATCTGGCTACTGTGTGTTTGCAATGAAAAAAATAAAGAAAGCAAAAGCGTGGAAAAGAAAAGAAAAAAATGCAAGCCTCCATGCCTTTGCCACATTGCCAGCCTCTTGGCATCTCTCTTCCACATCTACGAAACATGAGCTGAGTCATAGAGGTGGAAGAAAGACGGGAGAGAGGCTCATGTGGCTGACAACGTGGCGAAGACGTGCTGAATGACAGCTTGCACAGCACACCGGTGGGTGTGCTGGCTTGGGCTTATTATTATTATCATAATTTTTTTCCCAGCATTACGCACTCTTTTTCCTTTCAGCAGAGACACTCGGTAGCCATATTTATGGGAACATTGTAGTAAGCAATTTATTTTACCATAAAATACACACAAACGTTCATGGTGCCACTGCTGTTGTAAGTGTACTTCTTTCTGTCTAGTTAAAATGTTTGATGCGAGTCTCTGCTTTGTTTTTTTTGTGTGTGTGTGGGTAACTCAGAATAATTATCGGTAATAGCAATGGAATTTTCTTGGCACTTCAACATTGTTACAAGTGGATTCGACTGTACAACAAACGCTGCAACATCATTGGTCTTTCTGTATCAAGTGTTGACGGCACACAAACATGAGATTCCTCAACAACAACAGCCCCCAACAGAATTTGTTCAGCACCATAAATATTAGCAAGAAAAACAGATAAATTGTACAACCAACTTTCCCATTTATAATTGCAATGCCCTAACAAATTACAGTGTCACTTTAATACGAAGAAAAGTCACCACAAAGCTCACCATGCTCGCTTCATGAAGGCAGCTGCACGATTGCAGTATAGAACTGGCGAGTTGGACACCATGCGTATGGCTTTGTTGTAGAGGTTAATGGCCAAGGTGTACTTCTGCTTGCCAAACTTCTCATTTGCTTTGCATTTTATGGCCTCTACGTGGGGTGGCAGTGGCTTGCTGTTGGCAGGCCTAAAGAAGAGACAGGCTAGCTTAAAATATGGTGAAACACCTTCCCCCTCCTCCAAAATGCCATAAATTCAACTACCAGGTGACCAAACTTTGCAACAAAGCCGGCCTCTGAATATAATGGAATGAACACAGTAGTGGGCATGTGCCTGCACGTACGCAAGACTGCAACATGGTATGAAGGTTGAAAAGACGAAGTGCACCATTTCCCTACGCTGTCTTATATTTACACATTGCCCAGGCAAGTGAGCATGTTGTCCCTCAAGGCAGCAATTGTGGCATTTCTTGAACATAGTGCAATAGGCCATACATTAGCCACAATGTGTGCCTATGCAGGCCTCAGAAATGTGCCAATATTTTAGGCCATGGCTATGGCTCCTACATGCAACTTCACTTAGCATTATAATAGGTGTGTGTGTGTCTAAGTCCACCCTCACAATGTGCTTGGCTGCATTACATTTGTGTATATATATATGCACACACAGGTCATACCATTCGCAAATACTGGTAAATTCCTTGTAGATACATATTAGGCTTACAACATTTAAGGTTTAAGTGCCAAAACTATAGAGTGTCAGCACTGATTCCTGGCAAGTAGTTTGAAATAATGAAGCTGCTTAGTTTCAGAATTGCTGAGACCTGCAAAAGTGCAAATACCTGGGAGCACAATGCACCACCTAGTACCACTGACTAGCAGGAGTGAAAGTACAAGAGCAAGGGGAATGCACACACTATAGGTTCATGAGAGTAATTCATACCCCCACTTTGTACTTGACGAAACAGGAGGGGCATCTGTTGATGCAACTATTCCATTCTGCTTCATTCCATTGGAAACCATTCCATTGGAGATGCCGTTCTTGTGAGTGCTGAATCCATTTGCAGGACTACTGCCTCCCTCGGCCAAGTCTAGAGGGAACAAAGGTGAAATAAACTGAATGGCGATCCTTTGGCACAGATTTCTACTTAACTCCAATTAATTAATAATAAGGATTAAAGATAAGCAAATAAGGTTGAACTGGCAACTACGCTTCTGAGACTATGGTTTTGCTTGGTGCAATAAACGCCACTTCTAATTGCACAAAATAATGTTTCCCTGTCTCAGTCAGTTGCACTCTAACTATGGCAGCAATAACATCACTGCTTGCCATCACTGAATCCAGGTCTTCTGTGCACACAACTATCTCCATAGGAAAAACCTACAGGCCTGATTAAGTTTCATCCTTCAGTTCAGCAAGATCCTTCACATCTAATAAACTGATTTAGCCTTGGCTGCAATCCTTGACGCCGTCTGTGATGCTTAGATGAGACACTCGTGTCCCACTTGTTTCATTTTCACATAGTCTTCCCACAAACTGATTGATTTCTCATGGTAAAAATGACCCATTCATTACTTTGGAAGTGCAATCCACCAGTCTGGCTTTACTTCATATTTACTTTCCAAGCTGCCGCCCCAAGCTTCAGAAAAACATGTTGCATTAGTTGCATATGCAAGCACATGCTTTAGTTATTATCAGCAGAGCTGTTACCTACTCAAGTCCTTCAAACACAGAAAAAAAGCAAGATCAGAGGGCCAATATGTGCATGGCAGATAGATTACACAAATACACAACTTCAAATGCTATTTCATTTGTTGATGGTACCATTATGCCTTCTTTATTTAACACTTTGCATACCAAAGTGAGGAGAAATACTAAACAGAGCAATAAAGCTGAAGCTGGATGCTTACTTTTGCACAACCCATTTGAGTGAAGTGATGATGTGAAGCTCTGAAGGTCAAAGCTTTTTGGCTGTCGTGGATGGTTGATGTTAAATAAGTAAATCTGCTCGCCACCTAAATTGGCAAGAAGTTCGCTGCCATCAGGGCTGAAGGCAACATATGTTGAGGCTAACGTGCGATACCTCTTCCTGGGATACTTTAATGGAAGGTGACCTGCGAGGAGAGAAAGAGAGAAACACCAGTCAAGATGTGTTGTGTGAGCACTCCATGTCACTTTCTTGTACAAAACGACTGTTTATGCTTTATAAACACTAAACACATCCTGTAATACACGATATGCACATGTGCACTCCTGGACTACAAACAAACCTCAACTTTTGTTGGTTTATCTTGTTTTCAATGTGTTTTGAGGCTGCTTAATTTAAAACAAGGCTTTCAGTAAAGTCAAACATTCTGGCTTATCAAGGGAGAGGAAGCTCGACAAAAACAGCTGATGAAGGAATTAACAGGCATCGGGTATGAGCACCGGCAGTGTTCTCACATTAGATATTCTGGCTGCTGTGTGCATACGTATGCTGACAGGCACAGCTACGAGCTCCTACTATAGACCCGGTCACCTGCTCATAGCTGCTGCATTATAGAAGTTTTTGTATGCATTCTCTGGTCATAAATCTATTTGAATATTTTCCAGCAGTAGCATCTGTCACTTCAGTCATGTACATTCAATACTTGAATGTGGATGTGTTTGTTGGGACCCACACACATCTGAGCTTATAAATAAATTAGAAAAAAATCCAGAATAGGGCAGTTAGATTTGTTCTTGGTAACTATAGCCGGCAGCTTAGCATGACAGAAAGCAAACTTAAACTTAAATGGGAAGAGCTGAAGGATTGTAGAAGTCATATCAGATTAAAATTTTTCCACAATATTTATTATTCTAAAACAGGTATAAACCACAAACAATATATCCAGGCACCACACAACATATCTAAGCAACTTGACCACTGTTTGAAAGTCAGGGAATTTTCTTGTGAGGGTGATGTCTTCCGTTATTCCTTTTTTGTTAGAACTGCTCAAGATTGGAACAGTTTGCCATCGAACATTGTATACATCACAGAAAATGATGCTTTTTTCCACGCATTGAAATAATTTGTTCATGTATTCATTCAAGTCTGTAACCTCCCTGCTGTAATGCCCTACGGGGCGATGCAGGTAACCAATAAATAAATAAAATAAATAAATGCAACTCCATTTGCAGATCTAACAATTAGCATAACAATAAATCAATTCTGCTGGGCACTGTAACTTATTCAACTTTGGACGATTCTGACAAAACATACATGTGCCTGGCTATTCAAGTCATGAAAATTTATCCAAGTCCTTCGCTGAGAATGTGCTTCGCAAAGCCTGCGAACAGCTAGGATCTCGGCACAACCTTCAATAAAACTCTGCTAAAGGTGCCATTCCCCAAAGGCATCAATCATTCAGTGCCTCCACGGCTCTGCCCAAGATACTAGTATGTAAATTGTTTTTAACGCGGATAGCTTTCTTTGCCTCATTTGCCCGTTTTCGTGGTTGGCAGCAGTCAGCGGTTGGAGTTGCGGGAAGTGAAGGAGCGGGAAGGCAAGGAAAGGCATCGAGGGAAAGGTTGCATGCTCTTGGGCAACCAAGTTGTGGGAAGGGTTATGTTGCTTGCTCGTCCTTTCGGGCTATTTGCTTGCATTGACAATCATCGTCAATGGTTTCTGCATAATTGTATTTTCCTTGGTTAGTTTTAATCTGGCATATTTTTAAGTGTGCAATAATAACGTATGGTTGCAATTACGAAGCTCACAATAGGTTTGCAGATTCCATCGCCACAGCACTGTCAACAATGTTCTACGTAAATATATGATGTGATCAATTTTTTTTATGCTACTATTCCTCAAATCACCCCTTCTCAAAAAAATATAAGAAAGTGGGCAGAAACTACAATATGGGTACACACCTGCAGCAAAATAAGTTACGCAGCCAGGTGGGAGGTTATCAGACTCCACATCAGGCTTGGAAGAACTGTTGAACCTTGTGAGCTGCGAGGAAGAAAGAAATTCTTCAAGTCGGCACATTGTTACGGAAACTCCTACGCTTGGCTCACTGAATGCTCACTTTACAGCTGTTCAGCAACAAAAAGGGGGGCAAATTTGTGACCATAGCAAATATTATCATAAAGTCAACACAAGTTAGCCAGCCAGCACTGAATGACAATGCAAGGAGTAGCATGATGCTATCTGCACTGACAAGCTACTTCTAACTTTTCCCACGAGGTCAACAGGCCTGGTTTGTCTACAGTCTTATATTCTGCTGTTCAGAAATTATTGCTCCTTCGTGGTTAATAGACAGCACTGTAACAAAAAGCTTTATTTTGCTGTCACTGGCCCTGCTGACTTTTTCATAAGATGGAATCCTCTATGGATAATTACCAGTTTTCATTGTCTAGTCAATACAAGCAGGTTTAACAGAAAATAGTGTTCTTTTACTTCTTTGACAGAGCAAGCATTCCACAACACATGCCACTTGTGAGCTGTACTAATATATACTTGACCATCTATCCTAGTCATTCTATGCTTTTATGTGATCTTGCAAAGCAAAAGGCAAGGGTGATATACAAGAGATTTTCAATCATACCCAGTTGCAAAGTCCTCCATGGGCCACATGTTTCAGAATTGGAGTTCACTGATAAGAATGATAAGTTTAGGCATCTGTCATGTCACTTTTCTATTTCCTAATTTAAAAAAAAATGCAGTGTTTGCGAAAGGAAACTACTTTGGCGACAAACGCGAGAGAGAAAAAAAAGTCTTTACAGGTTCCAATTAGCAACTTTTTCAGCTGAATCTGCCATATAACTTCGTTTTTAGATATAACACATAAAATAACAAACATGCACGAAATCAAAAGTTTCTTAAATTTTGTCGCTAAATGATGACACATCAGTCTATTATATATATGACCCCCACATTTGGTCATCCAAATATACGCAGAGTTTGAAATTATATTTGAGAACTGGTATGATCAAAAAACCCTTGCACTGCATTCCTGGGAGGAGCGTCAAAGTTCTAACCTTAGTGGTGTTGATCATACGCCGGTCATAGAGACGAATGTATGAATCGTTGGCACCCACAGCCACCAGGTGCGGTTGGAGCTGGTTCACAGCGATACACTTGGCTTCTACATTGCGCCCCAGGTGGTAGCCAAGGTTCACTAATACATGGTTTGCATCCGCCGTGCACTGATGCGGTGTCCGATAGTCAAACTGCCTGCAGAAGGGCCGGATACAAATGAACAGTCCACACCTTTGTCACTGTGCCTGTGCGCCAATCAGTGCTAGTCTTTCTTCTTTTTTTTTAATGCTCACAGTGGTTGCAAGTTTAGCAATGAGTCTGGAATACAATATCTTGGACAGAGAAACAAAAAATGTGACACAAGCTGACATGCCCAAACACTGCAAGGGTGTTGCATTACATGGACAATAAATGGAAACACTAGATCAGTTTAGACACATCACTCTTTTAAAACGGCAGCCTGGCACCCAGACCTGTGAGAAAGGGAAAAGTATCTGCCTTTCCACAAGCAAGACAGCTCTCTCGTGGAAGGAAAGTAATAAAAATACATCTGTGCAAGTCTTTGAGGGAGAGGCCCCTCTTGTTGCCAGCCTTCGCTACATGGTACTTAAGTGTCAGAATCCATGACATAATCGGAAGCTGGTGCAGAAATGCTCTAACTGGTGTCAGCACTTGCCTTTTGTTTTTGAGCCTTTTCTAGCTCTCCAATTGTTCTTTAAGTATAAGAAAAGCTTACTTAGTATGCAAAAACTGTAATCCATCGACCTAGTTTACTATGTCTTTTTAGAGTCCCTTTGAACACTAAAAGAAAGTTTTATGAAAACAAAACCTTCAGTTAATGAGTAATTTAGTGAAACTACATAAGTCCAATCAAGGCCTCTAATGCACAGACACACTCCTGAGTATTATGATCAAATTAGGTAGTGTCCAATTCTCAGGAAGGCAGCAAGAAGCTAGCCTTCCTGAGTGATCAGTCATGATCTTCGAAAGCTGAAGCTCCAGTGAGGCCTCAGAGTGGAATCCTACAGAAGGTGCACCACTTACAGAATGACACCATCCTCAGCAGCACTCCAGAACACAAAGGGCACGCTTGCTGCAGTCGCTAGCCGTTTGACCCGACTGGTGTGACAGCTGCAGACCATAGTAGTCTCTCGTGCATGAATGTCGTGCACACGGATCTTGAAGTCTGCCGCTCCACTCGCCATCAGGCTGTCGCCAGAGTAAGGCAGGAACTGGAACAAAGGAACCGAAGGTGGTGCTCTTGGAGTGATGCAAACCACTGGACATAAGCATCTCTTTGTGCATAGCCACTTAGCGTTCCGTGTAGTGCCACAACCGACTGGACCAGCCGTTCATCCTGTCACCCAAAATTCCTTTATCATAGGCGAGATGGTACGATGATGCACTGAACTTCAATATTAGGATGGCCCAATAAGGCATAATAAAAGCAACACAGAAATCAAAAGGGCAGATGCCGAAAAGACACCGGTCGATTAAGAGAACTTGCAGTAAAGTGACTTGTTATGTGCACATGTCTGATAGCAAAAACATTTCAGCGCAATCTGCTGTGCATTCACAGCAACAGCTTTAATGACCCAAATGTTTATTTTCTAGCTTCTACCTATTTGCATTCACTTGATTTCTATATAGGAGTGGTTTGGTCACTGGGAGGGACCAGAAGCACAGGCTGGTCAAAGGTACAAGCAATGTTGCCTTTCTCTCAAGTGCGTTGCCACACTAAAGCCCAGCAGAACATCATCAAATAGCAAAGTAGTAGACAGCTATGCAAAGTAAGGATAGTAGTTTTTCCAGCCATATAAATTTGTAAACATTAGCTTACTAACTACATTAACAAGCACTGTGACACGTGCGCACAGGTAAACATGAACACATCTCGCTCGATGACCACGTGAAGTCACTGTCAAAATGTTGGAGTGGGGAAGCATGACAGCAACAGTGAGTGAATTGACCTTCTTGCTGTCTCTCGCTTCAACGCGAACGTCGAAAGCACAGTGCATACGAAGCTACCGGCACTGGGCGTACTTTGTCCACATCGCAGAATGCTTTCAAGATACGGTATCGCGTGGCCACGCTGTTAACAGCAGCCACCAAAGCAGAAATACCCACCCCTCCGCCCCTCTACCTCATCTCCCCCCGTGCCTTGTTTGCGAAAGCCGGTGCGATTCCACCCCGCTTTACTCCCTCTCTCGCGCACACGATATTGAGCCGTGATCATCGGCTGACCCTCGCAAGTCAGTTCCCAGCCCATGTCAATCCGGCAAAAGGCCATTTTATAGGCCCAATCTTGACAAAAATTGCCGCCAATTTCATCCGCTGTAGCCGAAAGTCCATTGTGGCTCAGTCCTCCGTTAAAAGCTAACTTCATTGCATTAATCAAATAGTTAGAGCAAACTAAGGTTGAAATATGGTCCATTACATTCAAAAGTCTGTTGTACGCGGGTTCGTTGTAACGAGCGTAGATTGTATAGGCAGAATTGCTTGCAATCACAGTTATTGCAGATAATGATTTATTTCACTCTACCAAATTTTGTTTTATGCCAACCTTTGCATAATGACAATAAAATCACCAGTACTTATCTTCTTTAACTATACTTGTGTTGCGCTCTTTCTATAAAAAAATACCTTTTTGCAGTTATATCCCCCCCTCAAGCAATTCTCAAATTTGAGAAGCATGTGAGGTATCGGTAAATAAAAAATAAAAAGAAAGAATTGAAAAATGTTTTAAAGTGAGATGCATTTTAAATGACAAACATGATAAACCATCTGTTAAAAATATAAACCTGTGAACACATCTCTGTGTATACATCACTAAATCTGTAAGGGAATAGCTTCCATCAAGTCCACCACATTTATTAATATTTTCACTCTTTTGCTGGTACTTTCATAATGATGTACTGGTACACGAGCACACAATTACTTAAAGGGGCCCTGGACCACTTTTTATCGAAGCGGAGAAAGGCATTTCAACTGAAACTAGGCTACTTCCGAAATATTTTGCTACAAAAAGTACTTCAATGTGTTCAGCAGAAGCGGAGTTGTGGACAATCAAACACGGCTCTGCTGTGCTACCTTGCACTGCGGAGCCTACAATGCTCCGCCTTCTAATTGTCACTGTGGTGTGTAGTTCAAATTTCATTTTGAATGTTAACATAGATGCCACGACTTCCAATTTTGGTCCATACGACGCGCTAAGCGTAAGCCAAATGCGATTCTCCTCAGTGAGCCGCAGTGCACTTAGCCAGTGGATTCACGGCGGCACCCCGTGGAGGCTGCGATATCTATGTTATGTAGTCGACCACAGCTACCAATAGCAGTCACATATCCACTTTATTATGAAATAAAGCATAGCCCTGCCTCCTTAAGGGTAAGGAGGCAGGCTCCTGTTGAAAAGACAGCGTTTGAGAGAAAGCTGACTTCGCGATCCTCTTGCAATCTCCACACACCACGCACGATAGCAAAACTTGGTCGAGATGTTCACAGCAGTGTATGCTACCTGCAGACCATGTTACTTCACCAAGCCTGAGGGGTGGTGCAAGGCCCCTTTAAGCAATATGTGCCTTTTCCAACTCAAATGGTGGCAGCACTAGTTAAAACTTACCTTTATTGAGAATATGTTGCCATGATGTCCACTTGGAATTGTGTGGAGCCTCCGATGTCGAAACGGATCCCATAACATTATCTGTACATCGTCCGACCCACTGGCAAGGATCCTGTAAGCCATGAGCATTTATTTTAAAGCAAGCTAGTTGCATGCAGCAGTGCTACTATGCATAACTGAATAATGAGCCACTTACTCTCCCTTCTGATTCCATTCCAAGCAGTTCACACAACCTGCATGACCCTGCAATATGCGCAGAATAACACTAAATAATGGAAGCAGTGAAAGAAGGTGTTTTTTTCTCAAGCAACATAGCTAGCTTTATATGTTCACCATGCACACACATAAAAATTAATAGGGGCTGCATGACCCTTAGTTTGTTAAAGGCTGAACAATGCTGCAGAGTAATAAATAAGTAAGCAGAAAAATTTATTGCTAACCAATAGAGCTTAATTCGTTTCCAATATAAACAGGTGGCATTTGACAGCATCAGAGTGGCGTGCACTGGAATAATTTTGATCAGCTGTGGTTCTTTACCACGCACTAGAATCTATTTGACATATGTGTTTCTGTCTTCCATGCAATAGAATCCATGTACGTGAGCATTTCTGTCTTCCGCCTAGAGGAAAGGAAGAACGTTAACACACTGGTGTTCAAAAAGGAAGTGATGGACTTCTACAGCCCGGGGACTAAGAAGGATGTGGTTACACTTATAAATTGGACCTTCCACCTGAATTACTTCTCATGCAAAGTCAATTAAATATAATTAATGATCTTCAGAAGCAAGTTCTCTCATACAACTATCCTTTTTGGGGCTGTCCTGGGTTCATAGGGCACTAGATTATGTGTTAATTGAAGCTAAATGTCTCCCATCCACTCAATTTGAACATTCACAAATACATGTATTTGAGAAGTGTAACTTGGTTCAAAACTGTGTGTAGCGACATGGAAGCTGAGGTGTAGAATGTACAAAAAAAAAAATCAGTATTGCAGCTTTTTTGCAGTCTCTTTCCCCACTTGCCAAGGTAGAAGCCAACAAACACTGATTCATTTAACAGGATATCTTTTCAACCTCTGCTTCACTTTTCGGTGGAGCTGAAAAAGGCTGAAGTTTTTGAATTCCACATTTTAGGGATGCCATTAAAAAAAAAATTAACTATTTTAAATGCACAGGAAACCACTACCTCATTACGATAAGCTTGCATTATGCTGCACAGAAGTTTGAGGTAGCTCGGAAGCACGACTCATTACTGTGGGGTCCTTGCTTTTATGAACTAATGTCAAGTTATGAAGAAGCTGTCAGAAGTTGTCAACATTTTATTTTCTTGCCAGCTTTCTGGCTTCAGAGCTGGCACAGCGGTACTAGACATTTCATTCTTACAGGAACACCTTCAAAACAATAAACCCCGCAGGATTGTGCACAAACAACATTTTTTAAAGGCTTTCATTAGTCTCCATTCTTAAATGCTGTAGCTGACAGAATGAAACTCAGCCAAATCACCGAACTTTGTTTCTGAATACAACTTCAAATACACCTTTGTGTATCCCAACTCTCCCAAATTCTGACCATCTTTCTTCCCACGGGCTTCCTTTATTTTTTTTAATACTGTTAATTCCAGAGAGCAAGTTGCACCAACACTCTGAAATGCAGCTGTATACATCGTAATTTTTTTTACCATCCATCTTTTCATGGCACTGTATCCATCTGTGTTTAGATTCATGCAGCTCCATGCAAAATCCTTATGACCGTACTCCTTGTACCTTGCACATTAGTACAGCCAGATGCTACCTGCCGTTAAATTCTGTTATCAGCATTCCTCTTGAATATACTTGACATGCCTGCCAAGCTTTTTACAAAAGATGTGTACACAAACTGTTGTTCCAACTTGCACAGCTTTTTCACTGTGAGCAAAGACTGAACTATGAAAGTTATCTGTTTGTCAGAAACCATGGAATCGGTACCTCAAGTTCAGCTTCAAGACCAAGTCTTGCTACCAGCTCTTCCGTAACTTGCAACTTCCTTTGGACACGTGTGATACTCCTGTCCTGAAATGTCAAGGTACAGTTTGTTTTGATGTCATTCGCAGCATCTACACTGTTCAAGAAAAGCACTCAAGCTATTCTTGGGAATTTTCCAAGCACATTGCATGAGTCACAATGTGGTGCACATAAATGTTTAGAATGCAACAAAAGCACTTTGAATACTTTGTTTAGGCAGCACTTATAACGCAGTGTGCAAAGTGAAGTCATCAGGGCATACAATTTGTACTACTACAGCAATCCCTTAACTTTATGCCCGGCACTAGCACCCGTGTTGACCATAAGGCCTCAACTCAAAAGGCCTGTTCAACTCCATTGAGTGCAGCACAGCCCTTCTCAACTGAAGAAGACCCTGCAACAGTGCTTCTTGGCTACTTGTACAATGAGGAGTTGCTTGAAGAACACACCTCCACTGCAGTGAGTCCACAGTGGTGTACAAATTTCTGTGGCAACAAAGGGAAAGCTACAGGGGTGGAGTTTCTGCACGTGCGACACTATGATAAGTAGTCTGGCAGAACTTGCCACACTTTTGGTTTCTTGGAAGAGATATTGAATCAGCGTAGCTTTCACGTGCAACAGTTTTGCATGTGCCACAACGTGAAAAAGAAAAGCAGGAAAACTAGTCAAATTTTAATGCTCTGTGCGGTATATTGTCTATTTTGCTTTTGTAAATAGCATGTTTATGTTTATATTCTCCAGCTTAATCAAGTGCAGATGAAAATGTGGGGCTTTCTTCAGGAGCATTTTCACTTGTGGGGACTTTGCCTCCGCAGCTTTCCCCTCACTGCCACATAATGTTGTCCATGGCTATGGTAGACACTGAGAATCTGCAGGTGCAAAATCTTTCTTCACAGTAGTACAAGAAGTGTTATCAAGCTAGAAATGCCTTGCTACTTTTGCCCCATCAGGTGCTCGGTTACTGTAAGCACATAGAGTTCCAGCAAGGGACTGGTGCGCAGACACATATCCTGTTCTGGCTGGACAGCGCACGTAACAGCCCTATTGTCTGAGGCTGTACAAGTGCTGTTCACAGGAGCTAAGGTAATCAGCAAGTCACTGGATTTTTCTTTTTTTTGCTTATTAATGTGAAAATGTAGGTATCAATGTGAGCAGTGAAAAAAGTTCCCATGGCTTTCACAGTATTGCCAGCTAAGGATTACGATGGTGGATTCTTGTTTCCTCAGTCAGGGGGCACAATTTGTTCAGGCACTGAGCCAAATGCCTTTATACAGTCATGATGCTATTTCTATGTATGATGCCCTTTATTTTGCCTTGCTATTTTAATTAAATATGACAATAGGCATCTACGTATAAAGGAGTTGCAGCCATTCCAGGAACATTCAAGCTTCTTTTTTTAAAGGACTATAAAGAGAAATATTAAAGGGACCCTGAAACGGTTCACACAAATTTTGTAGACGCGGAGGGTACAGCTAAAGTTAATGATTCACACCACAATTTGTGTGAAACGTCTTATATTAAGAGAGCTATGGATGATTACAAGTTACCCTCTTCCATAGTCATGCATTTTCTCCTCAATTCATTCGCTGAGTGATCGGGGCTAAGCTCCGCCTTCACTGGTTCTGCGTCATGATGGCGTGTCGTGTTGTCGACTTCCAGTTCTCTAGGAGCGAGCGCGCAAAGCCTCTCCAAACTCTTTGCCAGTTGCTTGGCAGTCGATCCAAAGCGAGAGCTATTGAAGCAGCGTGTGTTGCGAGCATTCTGTAGCAGCAACGAACGTGTCTGGTATTCCGGTAACCCCAGGCAAGCCGGGCATTTCAACAGAACAATGGAGGCATAAACTCAAGCTGATGAAGGAACTTTAGCGAAGACACACCTGATCGGACTCCACGGTCCAGCCACCCGTTGGTGCAGAGCTTAACCAGCCAAACAAAGAGCTAATATTGCTCTAACCAAGCGTAAGACATCTTAAACATTTACAAAAACAATGTGTTAATGATTACACTCCTGCGAAAAATTTACACCAACAGCAAAGAATACATTTCGTTGGTGCAACTGTGTGTGGTTGAGCTCTGTGCCACCAGGTGGCTGCACCGTGCAGACCATTCACATATGTGCTTCTGCTCATCCTATGAACGACACGGTCAAACGGCCAGGCCCTGTTCCTTTGCACTTGCGTTTACCCTAATACCGGACTCGTGAAACACTATTGTGTTAGTAATGTTCCGGTGTAAAGTGACAGCTGTAAACACGCAAATTCTGGCGCCCATCGGATAGTGGCAGTCCGATGCGCTGCAGCCAGTCCACTCGTCTGCTGGCTTGCAGAGGGACACGATGTCGCAGCTTGACTTATTGCCAGTCGCTACGTTTGCAGTTCATAATGCAACAAAGTCGAATGATAGTGCTCGCGAAAAGACTGAGACCGACTCCGACACTTAGATGCGTCAATTTATCATCAGAAGGACCTACTCTAACGACTCAGTACATTTGTACAAAATCGTCAAAATCGTTTCAAGGTCCTTTCAAATCAATTTATGTTTGCATAGATTATAAATTTGTCTTACTCTCCATGCATCTTTATCACTAGGAATGGATTTACTATTGGCATTGAGAATGAAAGGCAACATCACAAACGTCATGTCAAAACTGCATCACCTAACAGCCCGACAACATGGCATAATTTGCCCATATGGTCCCCGTTTGGGTAAATGTCAACAAAGGTTTCCAAGTGCCATATTATGTTTCTAATCTGGATAGCTGTATTGTTATCTATTTTCGCTTTCTTTTGCCCATTGTCAATGTTTGGCACTGTTGTGAAAGGTGATAAGACATGAATAGAAGAGAAAGAAAAAAGTCCTTATGGGGTATGTTAACCTTGACTAATTTCTGAATTCAGCAAGGTCATTTAGGAATGGATTTACTATTAGCATTGAGAATGAAAGGCAACATCACAAACGTCACGTCAAAACTGCATCACCTAACAGCCCGACAACATGGCATAATTTGCCTATATGGTCCCCATTTGGGTAAATGTCAACAAAGGTTTCCAAGTGCCATATTATGTTTCTAATCTGGATAGCTGTATCCTTATCTATTTTCGCTTTCTTTTGCCCATTGTCAATGGTTGGCACTGTTGTGAAAGGTGATAAGACATGAATAGAAGAGAAAGAAAAAAAAAAGTCCTTATGGGGTATGTTAATCTTGACTAATGTCTGAATTCAGCAAGGTAATCTCTCTCTTTTTGTAAACAAATTACATAGCAGTAAGACGAATGAGCCACACTCTGACTTAACATGGAGCTGGTGCAAAAATATTGAGGTAGCATCGCAATCAGACTTCAATTTTTTTATTTCTTTGGCTCTCCAAGTGTCTCCCAATACATGATTACAGAATAAAATCTATCAATCTGGGTTCACTATATATTTATCTTGAACGGCTTATAGGCCTTAATTAAGGTCATGTAACTGTGATGCAGCTGCGAATTAAGTGTATCCATCTTGTGCACCAATACAGAAGAAAGTCTGACTGCACAGACATATAATAAGCACATAATATACACACATTCCTAAACATTTCATTAAAAAATACAATAAATATAAATTATGCCTACCGAGGCGCTAATCCTCCGACTATTTTGACCAGGCGCCTTTAAGATGTGCTGTCACATTTGTTAATAGATGTCAGCAAACTCTCAACCTAAAGCTGCATGCAAGACCTCTTAACAGTTAATTTGTCAGCACTGCATGATCTATGAATTCCACGTCATTTGGTAACATAATTGACCAGTTTTTCATTTTCCAATGAAGAAAACAAGAACTGTGTGCACAGCTAACCGAACAGTCAATACATGAATACAATTATAACAAATTGGTCCGGTGTTAGCTATGCGAACATTCAGCGTCTGATATAGGTTCCGCAAAAATTTGTTTCGCCGTAAAACATGCTGTGCAAATGTTTACAGGTGCCTACAACTCAATCTGTTCTCACTGGTGGGCAAAGTTGCTTCCGATAAAACTTGCCGATAAAACGACGCACGCGTGCGTCTGCGCGCGTCTCCTAGCATATATAAAGCGAGTGACCAAACCGGAGGCTAGCTGGCGACGCATGGCTAACACAATGCGCGCAGTGATCGAATTACCGTGGACAACGTACCTTGAACTGTCGCTCGCCAAGCAGCCGCACGACGCTCTCTTCTCCGTTGTAGCGTTGCCCCATAGTGACAGGGGGTCACTCACACGCAGCTCATTCTGCCTGCGGAAAACCAGACACTCGGCCTATACATGCTGCATGCACTTGTAAGGCAATAATTCGCGCATAGTTTACGATCCCGGCACAAGACAAGCGAGATCTTACGCGAAGTGCGCACATCTGGGGCGCTGTCGATTTACAGTGCACGCGTGAATACGCGCGTTTTTAGGTCATGTGCAGCACGCTAAAGATACCCGTTATATTTATCAAACCAGGAAGTTCGTTACCCTACGGAAAAGAGCTGCTTCTCCGGCCGTTTGATGAAAGGAACCATGCACATGAAGCGAAGCAGTCCCTCACGTACGACGCGTGAAACGCTAGACCAGCAACTGCATACCTTACAGCTGATGAAATGATGCCGGAAACCACCGCGATCAATCACAGCAACAACGGGCACTGGCGATAGCGTCAAGGATCCCCACCATTATCTCCACTGGGCGCGTCAAACAAAACACACAAACACTAGGGGTGTTTTCTTCTAGCAGCGATCGTTTCTCTTGGTGTTGACGTTACTGATCCGAAAATTAATCGACTTTCGGATGACGGTCGCGGAGTTGGGAGCTGCGAACGAACGGCTGTCACTTTCGGTCACATCGCTGAAGCGATATCCAATTGGCCCAGATTGCAATGCAACCGCGATAACGACCTACGAATTATCACCAAAGACTAGGTGAAATGCGAAATTTATTCTGGGTCATGAGCAAAAATGATTCCAGTCTAAGCCTACCGACATGGTCATGACAGTTGTCCTAGAGAAGCTATGTTCAGCTCATGCCGCGTAGATGCACAACCATTTCGCGAGCTACGTTAATGAAAAACCTGCAAAATACTAGAGAGTGCAAGGCGCTTACCTCTAAGAAGAAAACGCGACAACCGAGAAGCATTTCGCAGAGAGCGGCTCCATGTTTACAAACTACGTCGATCAGCTGACTGACCAATCAACTTGAGATGCCTGCAGCGCGAATGCTTTAAGCTACTAAGCTTATTTTATTGGTTTTAACATCTGCAGGTTGCAAGAGGACAATAAATGGGCTCGACTGCTTTTCTTTGCAGGATACGAAAATGAGCTCGCAAATCGATGACGCGATCGCAATCGTGAGCCTGTCCGTGAGCAAGGCGATCTGCTCGAATTCGAGTTTCTTGTTCGTTGCACGCTCAAAAAATAAAAACATAAACGTATATTAATGCTCGACCATGCAAGTGACCCTCGTTGAAAAGCCGGTTTTGAGCGTTCAATGCAACTGGAATGAAGCATTAAGGTAAGAAAACAATGACTTGTCATCCGACGAGCCAGCTGTGTATTCATAGTGTAGCATTTTCTTTTCTCTTTTTTCACATCTTTTCGCATTACACATGCACTTCCTGTGCTTAGGAACGTTTCATTTAAATAATTACTTTCCATGGGTGATGTCTCCGTGACAGGGAGAGAAATGGAGACGCCTGGGTGACTTGCAAATCTCGCGGTGAGCAATTGTCAACTGGCATGTGTGGTTGTTTTAAGTCCTCTAAGCATTAACTGTAATATTTCCTTAGGCCAGCCTGGAATTCATGGCAAGCTGAAACGAACTGGTTCCACGCCTGACGGAATTCCCATCGTGTCGACCTCCGACAAGTTTAGAGTGACCGGAATAACGAAGGTGAATATATGACTATGCGCCTTCACTGCGTCTTTTGTTGAGCGTAGAATTCAGTCAAACTCGCTTTGACTGCAAACCTGTCGGAATGTGTACTGCGGCTCCACAGGTAAACGACTCGCTGCTCAAGGATCTCCCAAATATCGCTTTGTATTAGCTGTCTCGCTTTGGTAGCCGTGATGTTGAGGATGAGGAGTGTGTGTTCTAATAACGTTCTTTTTTCTAATTTTTTCAGGACACTATTCATGTCTCACACACTGACCCAAACTGCCAGACGTGTTTCATTGCCCCAACAACAGCATTTGCCAACGTTCACCGCAACAGTGTAAGAAATATGGCCTTCGATCTCTATAGCTTGCATCGTTCATGACTGACATCGTAAGGATTGCTTTACAGAAAAGTGTGAACAAATTAGGTCATCAATACGCGAGGCCCCATTGTAGCCTTTCCTCCACCTAATTTTGCACCCGCTTGAATGCAGGTGGCATGCCTTGACGTTACCAAGGGTCACTTGGGTGTTTCGGTCAGTGGAACCAGTGAAATGCGTGTCTGGGATTCACGGACTGGAGAAGTCAGGGTAAGATTATACCTCTGCTGTGAACTCTCCTAAACTACATGCAAGTAGCTCAATGGTTATTGCATAATCTCCGTAAGATACTGCCAAGATTCCAGTGCAAGTATGTTATAGCCAAGTACTAAATCAGCCTGTGCGCAGAAGTCCAGCGTATGCTGTTACTCTTTTACTCTTTAGACCAGCATTGGCAGTGGTCGTGATAGTGCTGACACAGCTCAGCTAGATTGGCATCGGAATAGTCCAATAAGAAGCATTGAAAATTCACTAAAATACTCTGCTCTGAAACTAAAATTTGGCTACAAAAGAAGGAAAAAATCTGCTTAAATGCCATTACAGGTGTCTATTTACTAGGGTTGTTTGAAAATGGCATTTTCGAATTGAAGAGATTAAAAATATTTGACAAACACAACTTCGAACATATCATCAAATACGAAATATTTTCTCATTTTTAAACAGAGGGAAATATTAAGTTCGCATAAAATCAGAATAATAACAGGCAGCTTAATTGCATCATTTTATGCGTGCATGTAATGCCATAAACATCTGGAGGTCTGTTCAACTGAGTGTTTGTAAATGACGGCGGCCTTATAGGCCAATCTACATTTCTGGAATGTCAGTACCAATAATTTAATACTTTCTTTTTGCTTTGGCTTTGTTCTAATTCAGAGAGAACTGGAGGGACATGTCTGGGATGTGTACACCTGTCGTTTCTTCCCCTCTGGTGTGGTAGTCCTCTCTGGAGGAGCCGACATGCAGCTCAAAATTTGGTCTGCCAAAACAGGAAAGTGCCCCGTCACATTGAAAGGCCACTCTGCAGGTAATGCCCTAAATTTGCTCCATTTGCGCTATTAAAAAATCAAGATGTTTTAGCAGAGATTGTGCTATTTTTCTGTTCTTTTGGTTCCTTTGTTGTAGTTTGTCGTGCTGCTTGGCTGATTTCAAAAATGCCATCATGGCGATGTTGGTAATGCGTGAGCCAGTGACAGAGGTTGGAGGCAACTGAATTAGATTGACTCATTTGTTATCATCTAATGTGATCAGTCAAAAATACACTCGGATTCCAGCGTGATTTCATGGGTCATAAACGACATCGTAGTGATCTTTGTTGGCGATCATGTGGTGTCTTGGATTTATTTATTTATTTCACATGCCCTCAAGCGCCAAGACATTATAGAGGGGAGTGGTGTACATGCAAAAAACAATAACAACGATTACTACAAGTTCATGTAATGCAAGCGACATGTGCTGGGGACGTAGTCATTAAGAACTCAAGTAACAAGAATACTGTGACATTCAAATTATATAAACCAAGCAACATCTGAACTGGACAAAAGGAAAATACAATGCGACAACGCTTGTGCAAATACAGTGCATGTGGCCACGCGCATGGTCACAGTTGTAAGGGTTGTGCTGATTGCTAACACTCCATTCAGCCACTCATGGTGCTGAAAGATGGGTGGGTTGAGTTGCCTAGCAACTTTACTGCCGATTTGCTCCTTCCGTTCAAACTCGCTGCGTGCTTCTCTCCTTCGTCCAGAGGATACATTGGGAGAAAGCCAAGATAAGGGGGAAGTTCCACCATCCCAGAGAAGCCTTTCATCTAGTCATGCCCCATGTGGATTACAAAGATTTGCTGAGTGGGGTAAAAGGGAAGAACAGGTTAGGCAGCTCAGCAGGCAGCCTGGTGCATTTAGCTGTCAGGGACACAGTGTGAAAACTGTTTCGGTCTCCATCTTGTGATGACAATGGCAGTGACATTGGCTGTGATGGTTGGTTTTTGCTTTAAAAACGTGTGACTTAAAACATGGTAAATAAAGTAATCATACATTGGAAGCTGCTTTTTTTTGCTTGAAAACCTTCCTATGGCAGGCTGAAAATAGGCACTTTCGGTGGGAGATAACAATTCTTTGATGTACTCACTGTCTCTTCAACATCTCTAAGACAGATGCTGCAGCTGTTGGGGTCATTATGGGGTCAGGGGTGTTCGTACCAACTAGTCAAGTTTAAATTATCCAGTGAGGGTCTATTCCAGAAACAGTGTATTGAAATCTTTGACCCATAAAAAGGTAAGGGTTCTGGCTGGGACCCTTGGTTAGGATAAAATTTTCTGTAGTTGAATTAACAGAAGTCTGCTCTATTATATGTATTACTTCAACGTAAAGAATTTCCAGAACTTCTTAGAACAGACAAACATAGAAAGTGAGCCAAGTTTATTTCCTGAAATGTGGCCATAACTGGCAGAAGTTTTAAGGCAATTATGGCACATGGAACAAGAAAATGTGTATGCATCTATGCTGGGTAGCTACGGAAGTCAGGTTTAATCTCAAAGAACTACCTTAGATTTAGCCTACACTTGGCAAATGTTGCGACGTAAATCATGTGCTGTATCGTTGCACTTGTTGACAGTGGTTGCGTAACATTAGCATAAATTGGTTGAAAATTAAGTGACATTAAAGGAGCCCTGAACAACCTTTCTTTGAAGCCTCAAAAACGCCTTAGAATGAGTATGGTGCATCCCTGGAATATATTATGAAAAGAATATTAAAAAAAAACTACTATCAGGGCAATATTTACCTTCTTGTTCCTCCTCAACATATTCCGTTCTGAAGGAGCGGGACAGTGCTGGTGGTGGTGCCCTGCTTACAGTGGGCAAAATGGCTTGTGGCAGCCCCTAGTGGCCATGGTATTTACGCTATGCAACCAACACAGCTACATGCAACTGTATGGAAAGGCTTGAGCGCCTGCTGGCGCTCGTGTGCTCCAGTCTGGTTGTGCTACTTGGTGCGAACAGGCTTTGTCCTGCACAGGTAGTATCCACATTGCACATATTGAAGTTCTATCAATAGCTCAATACAAAGCACATCTAGCCAGGAGCAGCTGGGAGTGAGCGAGTCCCTTGTAGATGCTAACTGCCATTCCTCAAAAAGGTGCAGCAGGCGTAGTACATGTGCGGTCTGGTCATAAGTTACGTGTAGTTCAAAGCTAGTTGAGTGTTCAGAAATAATCGAAATTAGTGAAACCTTACAGCTATGACACCAGTAAGCAGTGTGGCCAAAGTCGCATTCCTACGTGGATGGGTGCGGCGAAGCATGAGTGGATGATAGTCTGGTGCTTCTAGAAGTGCATAATTCTTATTGAAATTCAAAGTGCAGATTTTCACTGATTTCAGCCTGTAAACTGCATCAATTAATATACACAGTAACATTATGAAGAAGCACAGTGATCCAAACACCTTTTTGATGGATGTCAGAAAAAAGGTGACTTCGCGCTCCCCCTGTGAGCTCCACACACTGCACACGACTTCAAAATTTGGCTGAGATGTTCACAGCAGCATCTGCTGACTGCAGAATGCTTTTTTTCACCGAGCGCAAGGAGTGGTTTTGGACAAAAAGCTTCTTATTCAACCCTTGTCCAGTTCTGCAGTCCAGCAATTTAACACAATTGGATACACAAAATGCCATTTAGTCACAAAAAAGACTGTTGTGTATTACTCCAAAATAGCTTCAGTGCCATTAATATTTTGAATAGTGACAATCAGAGGAAACAGACAAAATGCAGTGAGACACATGAGGTGCGGTTTGTCATTTTTGTGTGACCTTTTGTGTCCCGTCTGTTTGTGCTTTTTGTCGTTCATGGTGAACCAACCCAACCAGCTGAAAACATATTTATGTGCCCTCACAGATGCTGCAGTGCTTCATTCCTAATAGAGCTGACTCATTTGAATTGCGCACTTGAACACACTGCCTCATGACCTCACGGGGCTTTAAACTTTTTTCTTGTCAAATTGCTGCAGCCATTCACGACACTTGCATTGTGGAACAAGGGCGTAATGTCATCTCAGTCAGCAAGGATGGCACTGCCAAGCTCTGGGATTGTGGCCAGTCTGCCTGCTTGGGCACCCTCACCGACACCCTGCATGACTGCATTAACTGCTGCGCTCTTGGACCTGCAGCCATCAACTTGGGCACTAGGGAAGAACCAGCCAGTAAGTTGCCCAGTCTCATACCCTGCTCATAACTTTGTGCAGCCTGGGTCGAAAAAATCTAGATAATTTATTTGAAAGAAGGCAGAGAGGTCGGCCTGAGCTAATGCACTGAGCTAATGGGATGATGAGGACATAGGAAGAGGGATGCGGCAACAGTGAAAGCTCTTTGAAATGCACTAAAAAAGTCTTTGTGTGCAAATAGAGAACACTCAAGATCACTTTCACATTGTTTGCTACCACAGGTTGATATCTGTTGGCTTTTTAACCTTTTAACTGCCGTGACAAATTTCAAAAAAAAATTTTTTAGAAGCACGCAGTGCTTTTAGACCTGCATAATTTTGTACCAATTTTTTCTAACCAATATGACATCAGGAATGCATGCAGCCAGTGGCGTAGCCAGAAATTTTGTTCGGGGGGGGCTACGCCACTGGCCCCATGTGTGTGTGTATATTATATATATATATATATATATATATATATATATATATATATATATATATATATATATATATATATATATATATATATATATATATATATATATATATATATATATATATATATATAAACGAGAAGAAAGGGGGTTAACCGAGGGGCCCGATATTTATTAGTCATATAATGAGAAGCCAACAAACAATGACACCAAGTACAACATAGGGGAAATTGCATGTGCTTAATAAATGAAATAAAGTAATGATAAATTAATGGAAATTAAAGTGGATGAAAAAACAACTTGCCGCAGGTGTGGGTTCGGTTCCCACCTGCGGCAAGTTGTTTTTTCATCCACTTTAATTTCCATTAATTTATCATTACTTTATTCCATTTATTAAGCACATGCAATTTCCCCTATGTTGTACTTGGTGTCATTGTTTGTTGGCTTCTCATCTCATTATATGACTATATATATATATATATATATATATATATATATATATATATATATATATATATATATATATATGGGGCCAGTGGCGTAGCCAGAAATTTTGTTGTTGCGTTTAAAAGAAAAAGTTTAATTCTAGTGACTACTGGTTTCACGTTTTTTATTTAGGTGGTAAATATTTATTAAAAATTGGCCAAATCGAAAGGTTTCAGAAAACGAAACTATCAAGTTTAAAACTCCGTGACTCAACAATGAAAAATGATATCACAATTCTGTGAATTGCATCTAATAGTACATCTACAGAGGACAAAATGGATATGTTACACATGAATCTCAAAAAAATTTAGTATTGTGGAAATACGGCTTGTGCAGAACCCTTGTACACAACGGAACCAATTCACGTAAGATACAAATTGACATAGCAAACTTGTCCGCTTTGACTGTTATAATAGATGCCGTTTACAGAACCACAATGTCTGTTATTCATGCATAGCTATTAGTTTGTAAACGTCGTGCTTCTATATTTTCAAACTTTCGAATTTTTCAAAATATTTTAAACAACATTCAGGCCCTAAATCGAAGTTTTGTTTCCAAGAGAACTAGGATTTAACTTTCTCTCTCAAATGCAACGAATTTCAATAAAAGCGATTAGCAGGATTATCTAAGAAAAGGGTTTCTGCGTTTTACAAGTATTTGAATAGGCCGCGTCGGATAGGGCCTGAGCTAAAGCTTCCTCTTAAACAATTTGTCAAGGGATCAAATCTATGAATAATAACTGCATTGTCATTGCCAAAGATGCTGCAAACGAATTCTTGAACGCTACGCACAGTCAAAACAATAAAATATGTATTTTTTCATAAAAGAATATACTCGTATGTGCCAAAAATATTGCCCAAAATAACTGATATCAATGCTTCCATATTTTTGTCTATTTAAGTAAAGAAAATATCACACGAACTTGAGAACTATATCAGTTCGAAACCAGGAAGGCAGTGCATGCCACTGATATGAAAAATTAAAAGGCAATGAACTGAACAAGTTGAGGACAAATATGTTAATGAAACTTTGTCATTCAAGAACCGTGCTTACATTCTTGTATATATGCAATGGCCAGTGAAAAATCTCAATGACGCTGTAATTTGTTTTAATGTATTACGCAGAAGCAGCTGTCACCGGTCGTGTATCGTGAGTAATTGCACCGAAGTCAGTCGCAACAGAGGGCACGTATAAAAAGCAGGAATTCTGCAAGATATACGAGGGCAAGTCAAATGAATGTGAGTCAACAACGGGGTACTTCTTTTAAAAGTAGTCTTCATGAGAATTTAGACATTTGTCCCATTGACTAACGAGTCACGTGATTCCCGTCTTATAAAACTCCTTGGGTTGCTGCTTCAAAAAGTCTGTATCTGGTTCCCTTGAGCTGTTTTTTCGGTTGCCCCAAAATGCAGGAGTCGCAAGGTGACAGGTCTGAGCTGTATGGCGGATGCTGCAGCGTTTCCCACTTGAACTTTGCCAGTTTTGTCTTAACCACATAAGCGACGTCGGGACAGGCATTGTCGTGGAACAAGATGACCCCATTCGTCAATTTCCCACGGTGTTCGTTCTTGATTGCGACACTGCCATTCTGGCGTTTCATAATATCGGAAACAATTGATAGCCTCTCAAGATTTAGAAAATTCTATCAGTAATGGACCCTGACGACCGAAAGAAAAGTCAACAACACCTTTCCAGCGGAAATGATGGCCTTTGCGTTCTTTGGGCGTGGTAAATTCGAATGTTTCCACTGTAAGCTTTGCCGTCGTGTTTCAGGCTCGTAGTAGTGGCACCAAGGTTCGTCCCCGATCACAATTGCAAACATGAAGTCGTCATCCTCATTGTGATACGCGATCACATGAGTCAAGGCAGCGCGAAACTTCTCCGTCTTCTCACTATGGATCAAAATCTTGGGGATCCATTGCGCACCAAAGAGCCGATAACCGAGAAGCTCATGAATTAAGGCGTGAACCGAACCGTGACTGATGTTCAGATGGTCTGCCAGTTCATCGATGCTTATCCTCCGTTCTTGTTTCATCAGCTCATGAACCTTTGAAATTGTGTGGGGGGTGATTGCACGATGGTTTTGGCCCGGTCTTGGGATGTCTTTACAACGTCCTTTAAACCTTTTGCTCCAACGCTTCACAATGGTCAATGAAATGCCGTGTTCAACGTAAACGGCAGCCATACGGCGATTAATTTCTGTTTTGGAAACACCTTTAGCTGTCAAAAACTTCGCGACACCGAGCTATTCAACTTTTGAAGTGTCCATTATGTGACGCAACCATATTCAACCCAGTGTATGAGAGCATTAAACAACATTTATCTTCACACCTGCGTGTCACTTTTGTAAATGAGACATGCCGTTCTCCTACGCGCATGCCTCGCAGATAATGAACCGAACCATTATTGCGCGGTTAGGGTAGGCGCACATTCATTTGACTCGCCCTCGTACATTAGAAATGCAAAGATACAATGGGATATACAAATGTGAAAATACGGCTTGATAAAGCACAAAGAAGTGTCACTGGAAACGCAGTTCACTGCATGTATACACAAAACATCGCAACAAGATATTTAAGTATACGTATAAGTCTCCAATGAGTCTATGTATGTAAGAAAAAGTAACTGTATGTAATGCGTCAAACAAGGCAAAAAACATGTTGCACAATCATAGATTCACAGAATCCTAGATTCCGCCCCCATTCCATCCACTCCCCCCGATGTATTGCGCGCGACGGAAGGCGGCGCGCTTGCTCCCCGCTTTTCTCCTTTTCGCACACAAGACTGAGCCACCATCGTCGGCTCACCCATTCCACCTCCTCCCCCCCCCCCTACGCTTTCACTCGCACATACAGCATGCAGCGCGTGGTCACGATTTTATCACCCTTGGACTTTATACGAAACATGAGGGCGACGGCGACGGCAGGAATGCGCCTGGACTGTCCATATAATTGCTTTCGCAATAATATAATAAGCGTATCCGGCAACTGAAACGTCCCGTCGCCCATTACTTTCCGCAAAAGAAGTATCAAAATCGAACTTTCACCATGCGACAATTCGCTGCGCCGCAACAATGTATTTTTTTTTTCTGTGGGGCGGAGGCACCGAAATGGGAAAAAAAATACGCATAGGGAAGTATGTTGGCCAGAATCGAATGCCTACATCGGGCACCTAATGGGGCTACAGAATAATTACCGAAGAAAACATGAGACGATTGGCCCACTCAGAACCATACGCATATTGCTCAGTATCCTACACCGGCGAAACAAGACTTTCCGGAAAGGTTCCGCTCAAGGAACGCTGTGCAATCCTTCGAGTCCCCACAGTGATGGCGGCGAGCGACCATTTTTTTTTTTTTCTCGTCTGCTAGCCAGAAAGCTTCCAAAACTCTGTGAGGTGAAAATCCCCTCGGCCAGAGCAAACCGAACGCCCACCGAAGTGCACCGCGCGGTAGTCGGGGCCATACGAGAAAAACATATGCGCTCTGGCTCGCTCTGGCAGTCCGCGGGTAGGGTAGCGAGAACAAAAAGAATTGAAGAGGCTCAATGTGTTCTCGGCGAATAAAAGTCAAAGTAGAAAAAATAAATAAGAACATAGTTACTTTGGCTGGCTTTAGTGTCTTGACATGGTTGTTCTGGCGTAGGTTAAAAAATTGTTGATATTTTTTTATGTGACATGACGGCACAAATGAACCACCCCAACACATCGTCTCATTGGACCTCGCTGCGTGCTTTGTCAACTCATCTGCTAGTGTGTTGATTTGGCTTGTCTCGTTGTATGTTCCGATGTAAGACTTTAGAAAAGTCAATGGACCTTTGGCGTCAAATGTTTATAACAACATTAAACCCACAAAGTTCCGCAATTGAAAATTTAAAGCACAACTTTGGAAATGTCAATGCACGTTTCACATCAAGAGCTTATGAGATTTATACCCATAAAGTTTCGCAATTGATATCCATGCGCTCCATATATTCCGTGGCCTCAGTGAGATGCCGCGGCGAGCCCGCTCACCATCAAAGCGCCCTTGAAACATTGTGCTCGGATGGGACTGCCTGGCGTTATGTGACTGCCGGTGTATGGGCGTTGCCACGAAATCCAGCCCGAGTTCGCAATCTTCGCGGTTAAATGTCTTTTCGAGCGTCAAAAAGACATTCTAGACAAAATCCAGAGTGATTTCCGGCGCCGGGGGTCGCTTTGGTCGGCGGTGCATGGACAGCACGAAAAAATTTCGGGGGGGGCTGAAGCCCCATAAGCCCCCCCCCTGGCTACGCCCCTGCATGCAGCATTCTTGCTTGCCTTGTTTAAAAAAAGGAAAGCGAGAGTCATAGCATCGTACTTATTTGTCAGAATTACAAGAAACTGCACATATACAGATGTCCAAAAAATTCCAAAAAAGTCCACGATGAGTTAACTCAACATGAACAATGGGCACCAGAGGACGCTCATTGTGATGACAAGTTACTTCATCATCGGCAGTTGAGGGGTTAAAAAAGATACTTGTGATGTCTAGTGCGAAAGAAACATTTTCTTACTGCACATCCTTTGACTTGGAAAGCAAACCATGGAATGTCTTGCGGCTTCTTGAAGAACAGTTGATATTGTAGAGGTGACTTCATGACAGAAAGAACAGTGTGGAAAATGTAACATGAAAGAGAGGGCAGGACTGGCCACTGACTACGAACAAATGCGTTCATTTGGCAAACACAGTATAATTACAGCGTTACATATCATGGTTGCAAAATAAACGCATTTGTTAGTAAGTGCCTAGTCCTGTCCCATCTTCATCGGTTTTTTCATGCTGTTCTTTACGTCATGAAGCTGTACCAACAAGCACAATTCAGGCCATTTTTGGGGGGGATGGCAGCTGAATTAATGCAGCTGCGCAGGTTTCTTGGAAGTGTTCACTCTCATTGGAAAGTTAATGTGTGGAGCTTTGTTTTCTAAGTCAGAGATGGGGACACACAGACATGTTTTTGTCAGACAACTACACACGACACCAGAACCTGGCTCTCACTGGTTTGAGAACCTCCTTCCAAATTAGGAGCTCAAAGAGATTGGAAAGACAGCAAAAGAAAAAAAGAAAGTTCGGTCTTGGTTGGCAAATTCTGATTTGCAAGATGGACTGAGGAGGTGGTTGTGACACCATCTTGTAATTTCAGGATTAGTTGTATAGCCAACTTCATTCGATTCGTAATGCATCACTAAAATGCTGTGAAGTGAGGAAACTTTATTTTTCACATTTCAGGTGAGAGGGAAGTGGCGACAGACGGAAAACTCCTAGTTGTGGGGACAGAAGCAGGAAAGCTGAGGGGTGTCGGCGTCCGCTCCAGGAAGACGGTGAGCTCATTTCGCTGGCCAAAGGGGGCGGTCACTCGTGCTGTTTGTGGTTTATAAATGGCCCATAAATAAGACATGAGAGCCAAGCAAGAAGAAGTGCATTTTTTTTACAACATAGACGTCAAGCCTGGAATAAAAAAATGCACGGCTGTTTTCAAAGACACGAATGTTAGAGGTGCCCAACAATTTAGGGGGGGCATTCAAAGGCTGCAAGAAATTTTATATTTTTATTGGAACTTGTGTCCTGGGTGCAATTGAGGCCTACGTTAAGATGCAATCCCCAGTTGACCAACTGCAGTGAAATTTCACTTTGTGTTATACTTTAATATATAATGAAGCTGGTAAAATCGGCAATTCGATTCATTATATGAAAATTTTGTTATCTGAAATTTGATTTTTTATGCAAACAAGTACAGTTGCCAGTGAATTTTTTTTTTTTACACGGAAGAAACTGCAAAATTGTCCGAATTATAGGCAAATTAGAAAGAAAATTATTTTGTTGAATTTGAGAGTTGGCGACGGAAGATACGGTTTTGTGCCGTGTCGGCGATATCTTCATATCGGTGGTACAAAGCAAAGCCAGCCAAGCTTTCACGTCCACTTCACCTCTGCGGCTGATAGTGTCGCCCGCAAGTGGGACAGCTCTATCATGAAAAAATGCTGCCAGCGGGAGTAGATGCTTCGGCTGCCCCTTGTTTCTGCATGTCTCCGAAACACAAGATTGCGCAACTTCCATAAGTAAATGTGCAGGAAGGCAGTGCACGGCGCCACGCCATCTCAGCTCACCCTGTCTTTGCGCATGCAGCAAATTACTTCTAAAACAAGGCGTGTGGGCTGCGTATGCACTCCACCATGCTGATAGCCGTGTGCAGCCATGGTCACGCTAAAAAAGGAGACGTATGCCTGTATGCCTCTCCCCTTTTACCCCCTCCCCCGCCCTCATACTTCCTTGATCTCATTACTGCAAAGCTCGCACCCCTCCCCGCTTTCCCCTTGCTTGCATGGTAAAACAGCACTGATCAAGCCACCATCCTTCTTGACTCGGCTTCGCACCTTTCACTTCCACCTAAAGCACACAGCACAAGGGGCACAATAGGATCTTATCACACTTGGGCTTTATGCAGAATGTGATTCTGCTCCATTCCAGTGGGGAGGTGCGTTATCAAGCAGCCGCATGTGATTCAACCATTTGACCATATTCGTCAGCAGAAGTTTCCATTTATTGTCTCGGTATTCCTTCGTGGTGGCAGTGAAATTTTGTTGTATTGAAATCGTGTCTAAATGCTCTTCATTTTATAGAGGTTCAAACTACACGGTGTTCTATGGACAATAAATTATAAAACGCTAAGTACTTCATTATATTGAGAACTTTGTTATACTGAAGTTCGTTATATCAAGGTTTAACTGTATATGGGTAGTACATATATTATGGACATAATCTTGGCAAAGCTGCCGAACAGGTAATAATTTTATTTTCCTGATTAAAGCTTTTACCTAAGCAGACGACATGTGCTTCTGGTGGTTAGTGGATGCAATGCAAGTCTCAGACCATGGTGACTAAGATTTGCTACGTGTTGCAAACATCGCCCCATCTCTTAGGTCATGCCAAAGAGCCACACTGCCTCAATGTCATTGCAGTCATTTCCAGCGAGTGCTAATGGGATTCCTTTTTTAATATTATTCAGTTTCGCTATCTAAAGCATCTACATTTGTGAGATTGACATATCCACTCAAATTTCAAATGCAAAATTTTGCGTAGTAGCTGCTCTATATCTAACTGCGAAACATTTACACTTCAAATTTCATTGAAGTTGGCCTTTAAGAGAATAAATGTAAAAAATTGCTTTGTTGTTTGTCCCATGCCTTGCCCAGGTGTTTGAGCTTGATCATCCTGCAGCCATTAACTCCTGCTGCTTCCTTGGACAAAATCGCTTTCTTTTCGGGACACAGGATGGAAATGTTTCCTTGATTGATGTAAGGCAGACAAGGTGAGTGAGAGTGATTGTGGAAACATCAGCTGCTCTGCCTCCTGTTCAAAATCTCAGCTCTGCTGCACTGCAATTTTTGACAGAGGGCCTTCCATCACTTGGGAAAATTCATCGTCTCCTGTGTTGTGCCTGTTGCCGTACAAGCAGGGTTACATGGTTGGAAGAGGTAAGACTGCCGTCATTTATTGTTGGCTCATTTGTTGCCATTTGTGGTGCTTATCTTAAAGGACCACCGAAGCGCTTTTCCAACTAATTATAGAATGGTCTCAGTATTAAAAGACATTGTCTCGCGAATCTCATGCCGCAAACATTTTTCTGATCCTTCAAGTAGAGAAGAACCTCATTAATAGGTTTTGGAAAAGACTGCGAGAAAAAAAAAACGTACTAACCTGGACAACGGAGGGTCCGAACTAACAAAATAATTCGACATACCCAACTATTGTTGACATCAACGTAATGCGATGGCGTCGCGTGGATTGTTGCGGCACGAGACACCGAGGCGCGTCGAGCTGGCGGTGACGCGTTTCGTTGTTTTCCTGTTGCGTGGTGTTTCACGAGGGCGACGGGAAACCGAAACGAAATCGAGCTGGTGGGCGACAAAACGTGATGCCCACATCGCGCCGCCTGCAGAAGTACGGCGGCGAGTTTGGATTGTCGCCAACTAAAAGCATGCAGTACGTAATGGCACTATACGCACCAAGCGTTGTAAAACAGATAAGTGAAGATGCTTATCGCAAGAGGTTTGGCGGCAATAGCTTTGAAGTCGGCGTGCCTGGACCCGGGCGGAGATTTGCTGGTATCGGAATAAGGAACTGTGCGCGCCGTCGTTTTCACGTGGGACGTATGTACGTGCGGCTATATTGGCGGCGAGGAGTTACGGAGTCGCCCTCTATCGGAAGCGCCTCGCTGGCGTAGTATGAGGGATCACGTGGCGCGCTCCTCATAGGTTTTGCTGTCAGCGCTCACTGAAAACACCACGCGCGAGCTTTCCCGGACATTTCTGTAAGTACTGTCGAAACGAGAGAAGTTTCTTACTGTCTAAATAATAATCTTGGGCCAACTGAAAGCACACAATCGTTTACAGCCGCTATCTCTTTACCGAATACGTACAGTGAACGCCACTGCGCGCGGTCGCCGTGATGGAGTCTGCCGAACCGACTACTTGCGTGAAAGGTAGGTAAACGCTGAGAGCAAACTATGTGAAATATGTTCTTATAGTGTTTGTATCACTAAATGGAGCGTAATAGAATGAAGCCTCAATGCAGCGATCGCGTAGATTCGCAGCGACCGACTGCGCGTCTGCATGCTTGTCCGCGCACTGTTTCGCTTTCTCCGCGCGCACGTTTTCGCACCGTGCCATGAGCTTTAGGCCGCAGAATATGAGCATTTGACAGTATACAAGCAACCATTGTTGCGTGGGCGCTATCAGAGCTGTTCAAAAATAATTTCATTGTAGAGACTTCGACGCCTACGGGGACTGTGATGTGCCGTCGCGACGATTCAATCTTTTTTTTCTTCTGAATTCTTTGATCTTTCAATACTATTTCTCGAGTTGCGTCGCACTGCATGTTTATCGGTGCACTCAGCGTGCAATTTCCCTCTGCTCCTTTTTTGTAATCCAGTGCATTAATTCATAGCACAAACATGACCATATGCCATGCTTTTTTTTTAAATGTGCTTCTTACAGCTGCCTTTCCAGTCCACTGAACTTGCCAGTATCTATAGCATCGACAAGTTCATACACCAAACCGTCATGACATTAGTCGGGCAGCGGACTCGGGCGAGCGTCTCAGTGCGCGTTTTCAGAACATCGCAGACCGGGCGCCGTAGCAGAAATCTTCCTCGCGTCTGTGCTTGCTGCATACCCGAGTTGCAGCCGATGACTGTTTGCCGGTTTTATGTTTCGCGAGCCAAGCTTCACGCAGCTTCTTGTCCTGCGGCTACGTGTGAATAAGGCTGACACCGGCCTCCGTTACGTGCGTCCGGCCCTGCGGCACCGAGCAGTAGCCTACCATGTTGCGCGCCTTCAAAGGCACCCACTACCTATTGTAGTGCTTACTAGCGTTGTAAAGGAGACACTCGAAGCGGGAAAATTTCGCCACTAAATGGGGACCGCAGCGTCCGAGGGAATTTAAACTCGTTTTCAGCTCCCTTCGGCGCGCCCGAAGCAGCCGACGCGGCCGCTATGTCCACGTGATCCCTCCTAGCACGTCACGCCGACGGTGGCGCCAGCTTTTCCAGTGGTGGAGCTCGAGGCCAATACTGTTCTCGATCGCGCGCACCTTGCGCCTTTTCTTGTTCGCATGGGATATAGCGGCCGGAAAACGTATACGATCGCAGTCTGCAGCAGGGAACGACGGCGCGGTTCGGTTATCGCCTACCGAAGACGTGCTCTACGCTTCCTGGCACTGAGCCGTGATCGCTCAAGGGCAGCAGAAGATAGCGCCAAGCTTTCCTTTCGCATCAAACCACTTCTCTCTACGCTTCTGACGGCACCAGGCGTTGTGAAACAGATAGGCGAAGATGCCTATCGCAATAGAATTGGCGGTGATATCCATGAATGCCGCGTGCGACGACCCTGGCGAAGATTTGCTGGTATCGAAATGAGAAGCCGAGTGTGCGCCGGCGTTTTCACGTGAGATGGGTAGGTGGGTATTGCGGTGAAGCTGCCGCGGCGGGCAGCTATATACTGTACTCGATCGCGCGTGCCTCGCGAGTTTTCTTGTTTACATGGGATCTAGCGGCCGGAAAACGTGTCGTACGATCGCAGTTTGGCGACGTACTGAACGTTGGTGCCGAAAAATCGAGCATTCCGGGAACGTATGAGCGGGTAAAAAATGAGCGTGACTCTATTGGGTCACTTTCTTGTGTTCACGATTGCGAACGTTGGCGCCGGGAAAACGTACGTAACGGGAACGTATCAACGAGGTTCTACTTAGAAGTAAAATTATCGCTTTCTCTCCCTCTTCATCTCCGCTAGTGCGCTGGAAGCTACACAAGGGACAAGCTAAGGGGACAAAGTCCTGTCCAAAAGTTTAGTGCCCCAGCGGCAAAAGGGCTTGTCGCAGCACCCCGTGGCAGCCACAGTAGACAATGCTATGCAGCTATGCAGCACACCTCTGCTATCTCGGAGGTCACATGCAGCTTATATATTCACAGCTAGTACTGTCGTTATCTGATGTGCAGTGTAAAGATAAAATCATTCTTGTGTCTGCTTGTGATCACACATGTATATATGTTTTAATTCACTGAATATTTGCAATTATGTATTACTGAGAATGTTCTCACAATCACAAAATCAGCCAGTCGCTGTTGGTGGATCCAGCTGCTTGCGATGATGCTGTATGATGACATTGCAGAAGCGAGATCAGTATTTTTTACATGAGATTGTAGATTTTCTGCCGCATGCAGTGCGATAATACTTGGGTTACATGTTCACAGGAGTTGCTTGTACAGATCAGCAACATTTTCTTGCTATGTTAAAAAAGTGTTTCAAGGCCCCTTTACTCTTTCCCTGTCAAGGGGAAAACTGGTGTTTTTTGTAGGTTATGCCAGATCTCTTTTTGTGAAGAAACTACTGCACTGAATATTTTAGGTAATACATAAACAAAAAGCAGAATCAATGCACTTTTCACGCATAAAAGCTTTATTAACAAAATATATGTCAAGATGTAGATTGCCAGAATTAAGATTGTGTGATAACATTGAACAAAGTTTGTAAAGACACACTTGTACCTACTAAGAAAAGCATGTAAAAAAAAATATAAGATATAGAAAATGTTTTGCCGTCTAATGGGCACTATCTTTGAAAAAAATTAAAACTTTTCATTGAGCAGGTAATCCACTAGAAAAATTTAACTGCAAACACTACATGTGGGCATGCCGAGCTGCAACCACCGATGTTCCGGGCTGGTCTGCATCGTCATCGCTCTCAAAGTCTTAGTGTGATGAAAAGGCAGCATCTTGAGACTCACTGCTGCTCAATCCACTAGCAAAAGCAGCTGCAGGTGCAGTGGAATCGCGAGATTTGCAATCTTAAAAAGCACGCGCGCCACTCCGGGAGGCAGCCATGTTTGCTTCCTACTTTGACGATCGCGAAAACTTTGGAGCATGTTCAAAAATCACTGCCTGGCAGAAAAAAGCAGACGGCTTAGAAAACAAAGATATAGTTCTTCTCCTTCCCATCCAATGGCACAGTGTGTCCATGAGCGACGAGGAAGGTCTCAAAAGTGACGTTTCTAACCATCGTTAGCGAGCTAGCGATGCCCAATGGGCACGGTACGGAAAGAGTTAAGTATGTTATAAGCTCTTAAGAAGTTAAGAGTGGTGGAATACAAGGGATGTTGTTTTTGCACAGAGGCTTCCTCTCTTTGCACTTTTTGCATACAATTCACTAGTATGCCACGACTTTCTCAAGAAACTCCAGGCCTGACGAAATCTTGACCTTAGATATTTACTTCCAACCAAAGGGTGTTTCTGCAACTAATGTGTCTTTCTTAGCAAAGAAGTTAATATGGTTCTGTTTTTGGGATCTGCAGCATGTCTACCTCTATGAATTTTTGCAAGGATATAGGTTTAGATGAGCCTTTCATAAAATGTGGCCTTCATGATAAAGTATGCTAGTAAGTAGCCTTTAGATATTTGTGCCTCAGGGTGGCATTTCGGAACAGTTGTTACTAATGATTCTTTACTGTATTTCGCTATAACCCCATAAAGCCCACCATATCATTTTTGATATGCTGGATTTGACTCCCAAAAACTTATATGCACTGGAAAGCTGATGTAGTTACCATACTAGTGTTTTTGATATGCTGGAGGGAATCTTCAGTTATGGATAGTTCAACAAATCAATTACTAATTAAGTAATTACTCTACCAAATAATCTTTACCAAGTTATCATTTCACAGTTGTTTTGGTAAATAAATGTAAACAAGACATTTTAATATTCTTTGATGTGAAATGGTGTTCAGGCTTTATGGGGTTTAGAGGGTATAACATAGAGTGCAGAGCAAATTTTAAAATTTGGCAAGGCTCTCAGTCTCTGACACGCTTTTGTACACCTTATCATGATAAGATGTGAGAGTAGCAATTAGTAATCTCCCCTTAAAGGGGTCCTGAACCACCCCTCGGGCTTGGTGAAAAAACATAGTCCACGGATAGCATACACTCCTGTGAGCATGTCAGCCAATTTTTGCTGTCGTGCGCGACATGTGAAGCTCACAAGTGGAGCACGAAGTCACCTTTATCCAAAACACTGTCTTTTTAACAGAAGTCTGCTCCTCACTCATTTCCAGGTACTTTATTTCGTAATATAACAGATTATGATATGTGGCTGCTATTGGCCAATAGCTGATATCAATCAAGATGGATGTTTGGATCAGTGCGCCTTTTCCTACTGTTACTATGTATATTTATTAGTGAAGTTTAATAAACAGGCTGAAGTAAGCAAAAGTCTGCTTTCAAATTTCTATAATACAGTCGAACCCACTTGTAAAATATTCAAGTGCCACGAAAATTCCATTGTTATAACCAGTAATTGTTATAGCTGGGTTACATGAAAAAAGCAGAATAGGGAGATGGCAGAGCTGATGTGAGAAAACTATAATGGAGGGAGGCCAGTGCCCTTCCCCATCCTCCATCCATTTCTTCCATCCGGCTTCCGATGGTGTTCATTCGTTTAACTGCTCCCTGGGCGCTCCGATCGCGTGTAGCAAGCTGCGGCTGTTGGCGTTAAAGAATGGCACTGCTATAGCAACTGCAAAGGGGTGTCACGGGTGGCAAGCAATATGTGAGCACTGCCAAGGCATCGCTTTGGTGACCCTGAAAGGGGCCTTTCAAAAATTGCGAGAAGGCTGCCACGGCAGCCAGTCAGCTTGAGAGATCCAGAAGAAATGATGAGGAGAGATCGCCACGAGCATCTCACCACGTACTTCTCACTGGCTTGCACAAGAAAGGCCTATGTCCATCAGCCTTGCACGCTATACGCGAAGCTTGTCGACATCCTTCTCGAAGGCATCCAGGTGCTCCACATAGTGCAGCGGAAGGTTCCTTGTGAAAACGAAGCCCTAGAGCGACTGAATCATCTGCAAGGCCTTCTGTGAGGACAAAGTTGAGGCAGCCTGCCCTACTGTGTCGTCGCTGCCGTCATCGGCGTCGCTATCCGATGTAAGCACGTTCGCGACGATCGTCTCATCGGTTAGAAGCACTCAGTTTCCAAATCTCTAGCCGGGTACTCCTTTTTCACTGGCAATGTCGTGCATTGCCGATGATCAGTGAGCGGATCAGCCATCTTCCGTTTCAGCGGCGAGACAAGCGAGGCAGAGATACCGCATGGCCATGAACGACTTCGATGAAACCAACCATGACGAACGCGAGGAGTGGTTCTTGAGGGAAAGAGGAAAGGCTAGCACTATCATCTGCAACCCTTGCGGGAGCGCGGCTCAGCGCCAGCAGGGAGGCAGAAGGGAGAGGACAGGATGAATGAGGAGCCAGTGAGCAACATGCGAGCAATCTGCTTGCAGCGCATTTGGCGCGATCCGTTTGTGTTTCGGAGGGCGGGATTGCGTAGAGCTATGGGCACAGCCCATTTGTGTTCGGAAAGATGGAAGGGCGACGGGAGAAAGCCACGCGGAGATGGCTAGAAAATGAGCGAGCAGCGGCTGTTGGAGCACCGGCCCGTCATGCATTAGCTCGAATTTATCGTTTTCTTTTTTTTTCTTTTCACTTTTCACTTTTCACTCCCTACTTGAAGCTCAAGCCGGCAGAAATCAAAAAACTCAATGTCGTCATTCGAAAGGCAATCAAAGTAGCCTTGACGCTGCCACCCATGGCATCAACGGAGAAACTCCTCCGGCTCGGCGTCCACAATACATGGGAAGAGCTTGTCGAGGCTCATAAGATCAGCCAACTAGAGCGGCTCAAGCTCACACCTACCGGACGTGCAGTTTTGCGCTACCTCAACTACAGTGAAAGCTACATTGCAGACACAGACCAGAAAGCAAGAATCCCACCTGCAGTCCGGGACTGCATCAGCGTTGCAAGTATACCGCGCAATATGCATCCAAATTATCATAAGGAGCGTCGCCAAAGCAGAATCCGCGCACTCAGCAAGAAATACGGAAGAGACCCTCATACGAGGTACACCGATGCTGCCCGGTATATTAAACGAAACGCCTTTGCCCTAAGCGTCACGGATCACCAAGGCAAAGAACTTGCAGCTGTCACCATCCGAGCAAGAGCCCCTGAGACTGCAGAGGAAACGGCAATTGCTCTAGCAATAACAACTTGCCCTGAAGTAGCAATAATACTAACAGACTCCCAAGCAGCAGCTCGCAACTATCAAAAAGGCCGCGTATCAGAAACAGCGCTCAAGATACTAAAAAATCACATCGCACGCGCCCCGCTCCCCGACACCTACATCGACTGGGTTCCAGGCCATCAGGGCATGACAGGAAATGAGGCGGCACACGCCGCTGCCCGCGAGCATACCAGCCGGGCTTTCCTGCAATCCCACACTAGGCCGGCCACCAACGTTGATGACATCACCCTAAAGTACTCGGAGCTTCTGCAACACCACCGACTCAGCAGAAGAATGTACGCTTTGCCACACAAGAATCTAAGCAAGGAGGAAGAAGTCATCCTGCGCCGCCTACAGACCAACACCTACGTGCACGGAATAATCATGCACAGACTGTATCCTACGCAGTACTCGTACATATGCCCCCATTGCGACGTTCCAGACACCCTGCAACACATGGTCCAGGATTGCCCACTGCGTGGCACACCCACAGACCCTACCTCACAAGCTCCACAAGACGACTCCAAAGAAAGCCGCCCCATAGAAGCACAAGAAGAGCGCCCCAAATCACCGCAGATCCATACCATAACCGAAACGTGGGAGGCCAAGCTTTCCTCCGATGACCTGGACGACCAACGCAGTCTCGTCGCCCGGGCCAAAGAGGCAGCCCAAGCCAGAGGGTTCTTGGAATAAGGAATCCTCCCACCTAGGGTGAACCGGGTTCTGACTCGGTTTACCGTTTCGGAAAATAAAAGTTTAGTTCTCTCTCTCTCAAGGATTTTGCATTTCACTACCTTTCGGCTGGAACACTCAGCAGCTAGGCTTCATCGTTATAACCGATAATGCAGCATTGGGGCATTGTAGTAAGCGGGTTATTTCACCATGGAAAATATGCAAAAGTGGACGGTGCAGCAGCTTCTTATTGTTATAACCGACATATTGTTAAAACCAATATCGTTATAAGTGGGTTCGACTGTAATTAGACACTTCCGGAAGAGGCCGACCATCGTCTGCTCACACTTGGCTGCGGATACCCTCGTAGGAATTGAACTTTGGCCACCCTGCTTATCGGTTTCATAGCCATTGTGTCTTGCTAATTTTGACTAGTTTTGAATGCTCAACTAGCCTTGAACCACACAAAACTTGAGGTCAGGCCACACGTTCACTCCTGGTTACATGCCTTGGCAGACTTTACTTAGTAATGAGTTATTGATAGCGCTTCAAAATGCGCAAGTTGGGTGCAGCTCAAATGGCAAGTTGGGTTCGTTGACCAAGCTGGTGAAGGACAAGACCGGAGCATATTAGCACAAGGATGCACTCAAGTTCTGTTGTGCATGAAGCAAACGCAGTGCATACACACTACAGCTTCATGTAGCTGCAGTGTGCTACGTAGAATAAATACCGTGGCCGCTGCGGTGTGCCATTATGAGTCCACTGGCTGAGTGCACTGCAGCTTACTGAGGACAACCGCATTTCGCTTACACTCGGTGCATCATAAGTGCCAAATTCGGAAGTAATGGCATCTATGTTAACATCCGAACTCAAATTTGAACCGCGCGCCACGGTGACATTCAGTAGGCGAAACATTGTGAGCATGCCCCACCTTGTTGTAGCCTTTGCAGTGCAAGGCATTGAAGAAGGAGCGGAGGCACCGCAAAGGGTGTGTTTGATTGCCAATAACTCGGCTTCTGCTGAACATATTGAAGTACTTTTTGCAGCAAAGTATTTCTGAAATAGCCTATTTTAGCTTCAAATGCATTTCCCCATTTCAATAAAATCTGGTTCGGGCCCCTTTAAGAAATTTAAGAATTAAGGTTTCCTTCTGGGAATAGCTTGGGTTATCCATTTGCAGAAATGACTGTTACCAAATGCAGCTGTTACCAAATCAAACAAACAAACAAACAAACATGGTGGCATGCAACCACTGAGCATGTGTGTCTTCAAACTCCAGTAGAAGATAACCTAACAAGCTCACTGTGCATTCCTCTCGCAGCTGACGGCTCTTGCAACTTTGAAGCACTGGAGGGTGCAGAGTCATTCAGTCTTACTGGGCCTGACTGTGAACCTGTTTACCGTGTGGCATATGATGGAGAATCATTCTACACTGCCTGCAGAGATGGCCTGATCAGAAAGTACAGGGTGCCCAAGTCATAGCATTCATCCCTGTTGTTAGTGGTCACTGTTACTTATTAAAGAAGGACATATGCTGACATGTTTTCATCATTGCTATAAAACTTCTGGCACCCATCAGTCACTTGTTGCTTTATCTTTTCTGATCTTACTAAATCGTACACCACTGCTCAAGTCATCTGCTGGCTTATAGCAGTGAAACACATGCAGTTGAACCTTGACATAACAGTTATAACAAACAATGGGATATATATAAAGAAGTAAATGATTAAAAAAAGGTTTACTCCAACATTTCACCACCTATGCAGGTGGAATCTTCAGTATACACTGACACAAATGAGGGGAGGTCCAGTCTACTCATCCCACAAGTCCTTGTAAATGTCCGGCAGGGGGCCACGGTTAGTGTTGCATGCCGATTCATCACGATGGATGAACCAGGATACCAGGAGTTTTCTTTTCCCCCACTTTTGCTCTCGGGTCAGAGTGGTCGCATTGTCAAGGTCGAAGCTATGCCCTCTCATGCTGCAGTGTTCGACAAGTTGTTTGACAAGTTCGGTCTAGGAACGCATTGCATGGATGGCCTTAGCAACATCTCCTTTGTGTTCTTTCAATCTCATCGCTTTTTTTCTGCCCGTTTCGCCAATGTAAATTGTCCTAGATTGAAAGAACACAGAGGAGACGTTGTCAAGGCCACCCACGCAATGCGTTCTAAGACCGAACTTGTCGGAACACTGCTGGACGACAGGGCACAGCTTCAACCTTGACAATGCAATGACTCTGGTCCGAGAGCAAAAGTGGGGGAAAAGAAAACCCCTCAAATCTTGGTTCATCCGTTACGATGAATTGGCATGCAACACTAACCGTGGCCCCTTGCCGGGCATTTACAAGGACGTGTGGGATGAATAGGCTTAACCTCCCCTCATTTGTGTTATTGTGTACCGAAGGTGCCACCTGCATAGGTGGTGAAAGATCTACACTTTTGTTGTTAATTTGTTACGTTAATTCAAAGTAAACCTTTTTTTTCAGTCATGAATTCATCTGGCTTTTTGAACATTTTTGCGTGAAAGAAGTAAATGTAGAATGTTTCTCACCATTATCCCAGCATACATGTAACAAATGTATGTTTATAACGAATATTGGATATAACGAAGGTATTTTCATGTCTCATGTGACTTCATTATAACATGGTTCTACTGTGGTAGAGCTTGGCTTAGGAGAAACAAGAATACCGGAGGATGCATTTGCCACCATAATCGCACCAGTGATTGCGACGGCATCTTGCAAAACATTGTGGCTAACATAACACATTAGAAACATTGTGTTGCATGACTCTTCTCTTTGAAGAAGGAAGCATACAAAATGTCTCTGATATTTAAGTCACTTCCAACACATCAAGAGATCGCTTAATATGTGGTTGCTCATTGCAAAAAATGTTTTGCTGTGAAAGCGCTTTGAGAAACACATTGTCACTATGTGTCATCCCCAGCATTACCATTGACATCTTCTGTTTGATACTGTAGCATATATTGCAAACAGGCTAAAGCTGCCTGTTGCCAACACTTCAGCTGCTGTGTAAATTCATACTCTCCTGTGGCAGCAGTTGTTCACTTTCTCTCCTAGTACAAAAGTGCCTCCACGTTCTGTAAATAATCTTGAACATGGTGGGCTGTTGATAAGAGCATTTTCTTGTTGTTCATGGTAGAACTAAGATAAGAAACACATGGTTCGTACACCTCCTTGAATTTACAAAAACATTCAAGGGCCCTTAAAACTCCTTAAAAATAAGTGTGCTCCTTAAATTTCTTGAAAATGGGAGTTGAGGGCTACTTATGAACATTCAGAGTAATAAACGCCACATAGGGACTATGCCATGGACATTGTCTATCAAGAAACAATTCCAGATTATTTCCTTTTCAGAGAATTGCTAAACAATTGCAATGTGGTGTGCCCACAGGCACCAGCAACTGGCTTGTCTAAATCACCGTTACCATTGTGAAGTTAGACTAAGCCAGATCAAGATCTTTAAACCATGCCACCATTTTGTTATTCTGCTAGTTGGTTAACATCGCAGCCATCATGGCTCCATTGTCGTGTCCCAGACTCTAGAAATGCCTGGAGGAAAGCAAGTTTCAGCCATTTGGCAGTAACATGACGAGTATCTTTGGCCACTACTAACCATCATGCCAGAAGGTGATGGACATCATTAAAATGGGAAAATCAACATAGAAAAGTGACCTGATAGAGCTCTTGAGACATGTGTCCAACTTGGCTGATGCTTAGCTGCAAGAAATTGCAGCTAAAAAAAGGAGATTTCACTATTCTTTAGTGTATATATACGAATAAGGCTTGTTTTCCTCTTCTTGAATTTTGATTTTCGGCATCCTTGAAATCCTTCAATTGTCCTTGAATTTCCGACCAAGTGTTTTGTACTAACCCTGCAAACATAGAGGAAAGAAAAGTAAGCTAGTCGACTCTCTAGTTCTGCTGCAACAGAATGGGTTAGGCCTTTCAGTCACAGAAATTCCCTTCCCTTTCCCATGAGGTGTAACATTCAAGCTAACTAAAAAATTCAGGCTTAAATTCTTTCACATACTTTGATCTGTTTTCATTTACCAATAAATTATTGTTTTTCCATTGAACAAATTCTAAACATATTCTTGAAGAGTAACCCAGCAATCTATCCTAATATATAATGTTTTCCATTTGTGCCTCTTTAGCCTAGTTGTTTATTGTGCATCTGTAGAACTATTTCGTTGTTCACACATTAGTAAGGATAACCAAATGTGAAGTAACAGGCATAAAGCGTTAAAAGGACGAGGATGAATTAGGACACAATATGAGCGCGAGTGTTCTGTACTCCTTCTTCGTCCTCATCTTTTGAAGCGCTTTGTATCTGTTGCTATGCAATACCAATGAAGCCGAATCTAAAGTCTTGTGAACGTAAGGCTATTCTATTTGATGTCTGCATATCAGCCATAATAGTATGCAAGTACATTCACAAAGACTTGTGTTAACTTGTAACGTAGTAGCACTCAAGGACTGTGGTCAAAGTCATGTGTGAAGATTAGGTACCAAATAGATTTTACAGTGACTGCTGTTATAAAATGCTCCCTGTCCCAAATTTATGTACAGCGTCGAACGTAGCTGATATCACATGTTCTGCCCAGCTTTTAGATTTGAACCTAGCTCTGCGGCATGCCAGCTGACCATACTAACCACCAAGTAACTTTTCTTCCCCCCCACACATGGCACCTTTTGCAGCTAGCGCTATATTATGTGGACCTGCTGCCACCACAAATACTAGGCCTTTGTGTGGCTTACAATGAACTCAAGTATTGCAGTAGTCGCAGCAAAGCCCCTCGAAAAAAGTGGAACTGCAATATTATCAGACCTTCTGGAAAGATTTCTCGATAATGAAGAACGAGATAAATACTGCCATGATTAAAAACCTCACGAGCACTCACTGGGCACTGTGCATGGCATGCTAGCTACCGTTGTCATTGCTTCATAGTTTTAGCAAAGCTGCATATATTTTGGAACCTTCCTGCCAGGTGTGCCTTGCCATGTTTTTACATCTGCTATTTCTGTGATCGTTCACTACCAAGCTTTTCAACAAAGCCACCCTGTTATGCAGACTTGTACTGGGCAGTGAGATAACTGAAACCTGGGCAAGTTGGTGTACACCCATACAAGGGTCACAGTTTAGGAAAGTGGTGCTGGTGTTTGTCTGCTTTACTGTGCGCCTTGTAATGTTTGTGCATTGTTTTGATGACTGCCCTAGCCACTTGTATTGCACTACACAGATTGCTAAATAAAAGCACACAGCGAGTTCAGTCTGATCAGCAGCTATTGCAGTGTTCATTCCCACGCTCAAAACCTGTTCTACGCTCTTGCCATGTTGTACCCTCAACTCACTTATGCTCAGTTCAGAGAGAACAGCTGTGCATCTGTCATCAAGGCCAGGCAGCTGGCAATAGCATCCTTTTGGTTTGAAGCCTTGTGCAATAATTTTGTTTTTACTCTTAGCAGCTTGTTTTTGAGCAGGATAATCAGTATCAATTTAAAACTACTCCAGGAACTTTGACATGTTGTGTCCGACTACTTTTAATATCTTTAGGAGTGCATTTCACAACACTGGCACAAGGTATTCTTTATTGAAAAAATTCAGAAATGAAAAATGTGAAGTGTGACAAAAAGCAGACTAGGCAGTCGTGTAAGTTGACCAGGAGATTGATATCTGCGACAGAAATTTGTCATGGAGATTGACGTCTCAAAGCTTGCAGATGCAGTCTTCCTTTTCTTAATGAGTATGAATGTATTGTGGAAAAGTAGCCAGTGCTTGATATAAAAAGGAGTTACTATGGATCGACGACTTTGCTGAAGTACTTCAGTTTGTCCGCTGGGGTAGGAATAATCTGCAGGAGAAGGAAGGAAGAAATGTGAGCAGTTTATTCAAATTGGTGAAAAATTCCAGGCTGAATGTTGCCGTAAACCCTTTCCAATATTAACGCTCACTTCACTGCAAGCTCAACACAAGACGATGCTTCCAAGCTATAAGCAGGTATCGATTCAGGAAACGCAGATGGACTGCACTAGTTCTCGAAATGTCCCAGCTAGTAGCTTTCAGTCACAGCTAAACTAGCATCAAGAGCAACATATCAAAAAGGATTAGTGCATTGTTTGTAATTCAAACTTTTTCCAGAACAGCTTCAATGCTGCTGAGATAACCAGCACATAAAGTGCAACAGCAAAACATGCAATGGACTAAAAGAAAAAGGTGAGAGTCATGTCATCTAGTCTTATCTTCGTGCACAGTATGTGGCTGTGACATCATGCTACACCAATTAGCCTGCCATTCTGCCTTTTTTGAATAAGTACTACTATTCCCAGGGCCTTCCTTCAAGCTCCTTTCACCAGTGACAGCTGTCAGTAATGGCAGGGCAGCAGAAGCTGATACATCACAGAATCTTTAAAAGCAAAGCATTCTTTGCAAACGCTCCAGGCTGGCTAGCTCACACACAATAAAATATTGGCTTATATGTGACCTTGTCTGTACCACCCCTACAAATGTGCTAGTTACTGGCTCTGTTCTCTACAAAATTACACAGTGACACAAGTAACAATATCTAAATATCTTCACTGTAACATATATGCTATCAAGTGCATAATTCCTTTATTAAGACAAAGCTTTCTATGGCGTTTGGAGAGTTTGCTCGCTCGGTTTTTCGCAAAATGAAGTGGGAATACACTTTATCATTGCGCTATCTCCTGAATTGGGCCACTTTCCTCGGCAAATAACCCTGGAGACGGCGTCATAGCAGAGTGGGCTGATTCCAGAGATAGTGTAATCTGCAGTAGGGGTTTTCTCTTGCCTGGCAGGCATATAATATTTATGCTGCAAAAAGCTATGCATAAAGTGACCAGTTCTATATTAATCAAACACTTAACAAAAGTTTCGCTTCACATAAGACTCCAATATGTGCATAGCACCTGCACAATATTTTTCTTTATTTTTTCAGATTATTAACCCTTTCAGGTGCCAATTAATTCTGTTTATTGAAAACTTACTTTCACTGCATTTCTTACGTCTTCAGAATCGTGAAAAGCATACAGCTACAGAATAGATTAAGAATTTTGAATTCTTTAGTGAGTTTTGTTAAGCTTGCAGAATGTGGACTTCATGCAAAAGCTTGCAACAGGAACATCAGATATGGAAACGTCAACTACTTCAATTCTAGCAGGCTTGAAAAGCACCTATCCAGCCACTTAGAAATTGTGGCTAGTGCAACACATTTGTGAAAAACAATGAAAGAAGTGAACCTGCTACATACAAATATATACTGGCCCTAAGCAAAAATGCCCTACCATCTACTTTCCCACTTGTATTACTAACACATTTTGCACACGTCATTTCAAACTTGCGGCAAAGTTCCAATCAGGAGTGTTTCAAGATATATACGACACATTTTAAATATCATTACTTTCATCAATGCTTTTGTTTGTGCTTGGCATACACCATTGTGTACACAGCGCTTGAAAGGGTTGCTACTCATTTCTTTTCACCTAAACATAGATAGAGGCACGCAATGTTGCCATACCGTATCTCCTCCAGGCTTCCATCCTGCAGGGCAGACCTCTCCATGCTTGTCAGTGTACTGGAAAGCCTGCACCAATCGCAAGGTCTCATCCACAGATCGACCCACTGGCATGTCATTCATGGTGATTTGACGGAGGTTGCCTTTGTCATCAATGATAAATAGACCCCTGAAAATATTAAATTCGGTATTAGGATCAATTGCAGCGCAATATTTGTGCATCACTTCGTTCTGCACGCTGACCTCAGTGTGTGGCCGAGGTCTTCTAGATAGACACCATAGTCTTTGGAGATCTGGTGAGTGAGATCGGAGAGCAATGGGATCTTGATAGGTCCGAGACCACCCTGTTTCCTTGGCGTGTTGATCCTATAAAAGGCATGTGAGCGTAAAAATCGTGCAGCAGCAAAGTGGTAGCGGCATTGTTTCTTGACAAATAACAGCCTTTCTAACAATATGCCAGGATCAGGCCCAAGTGAAATGATCTCTCAAGTTAAGCAAGGCTTCAAATGACAAAAAAGAAAAAGTGTTCTTGTATGCAGCACTCCATAGTACACATCTGAGAACTTCACCGTACATTACAGCAATTAAACATAACGCAACAAAAGTATTTTGTTTGTTGAAGCACAACCTTGCGCATGATTTCCAAATAGTGTTATTTGTAATATAAGGCAAATGACGACATGCCACGTACCATGCAAGGTGGGTGAAGGGTGAGTCGACGGAACATGCCACGACTTCCGCGTTCAGTGCCTTGAACTCCTGGATGCGATCGCTAAATGCGATGATCTCCGTCGGACAGACAAACGTGCTGAAACGAGAAACGGGTCCAAAACACCATCCGGTGTCAGTGAAATCCCTTGGCGTTAAGTTCACGTCACCGCGGTTTGTATCATAACTCATACTCACAAGTCCAACGGATAGAAGAAAAACACCAGGTACTTTCCCTTGTAGTCCGAGAGTTTGAGCTCTTTGAACTCGCCATTAACGACGGCGGTTCCCGTGAAGTATGGAGCCGGCTTGGAGACTACAACAAAATGAATAAGTTCAAGTTGCATTTACAATATCCATCAATGCAGAACTTGAACTGGGGAGCGTCGCAGATGATGAAATTAGTCTTGCAACATCAGCGGCTTCTTAAGAGGTAAAACTCAGCGATATGTATTTGCAGCGACGTAAGCGCTTGCGAGTTCATATTAAAAAAGTCGAATAAAAGCACGACAAGTTTCAATACGTGCAATTTGTGATGAGAGTGCGCTGTGTACCGCAAAAGACACGCGCACGTTTTCGAACGTTGAAGCCGACGCCGGCATGTAACACGTCATGTATTAATACTCACTCTGGGTTTTGCTCCAGTGGAGGTTATGTGCTGAAGACTTTGTGTTCTCTTGCGGGTAAACCTGGCCGCCGTCATACGAATGGCATGCTTCCTCAACACAAACGGTCAGCTGTGGGCCGATTGCTAATGAGAGAGTGATCAAGAGCCACCGCCAGCTACTTCCCGGCGCCATCCTTGATTGCTACTACTGCCTACGCCACCACGCCACGACCACGCTACTGTTTTTCTGCCAACGCGAGAAAGAGCGCGCGCGAGACTCTTCACCTTTCTGTCCCTCTCTGTGCCCCTCTCCCAATAACGCGTTGCCGGAAGAGGTCGTTATAACTCAACAGCGAAATTGGCGCGCTCCTTAAAAGTAAGTTGAGTAAAAGCAGAGTCCTTCCATTGGACTCTGGTAAAAGAGTGGGGAAAAGAAGGTGGTGGTGAGCGTATTTTCCCTCTCCCAAATCACGAAGAAGAAGAAGAGTACACATGGCTGGTCCTAAGTGCTGTCAGTGACGATGTGCATAGAGATCGGAGCGGCACTTGGGAGGCCAGCGACGCCGGCAAATGCGTCACATTTTTCACCCGTTTCTTTTAGAGCGCTTTGCCAGGCCTGTGGCCTGGCATGCCCCTAAATGTTTATATTTTGCATTGATCCACTTGGTCAAATAGCTCACAAGCGGTCCTTCCGAAAACTTGCAATCTGATTTTTAGTACTTCTAACTGCATAGGCGTTGTGTATTTATTTCAAAGGACATTTTATGCTTTAACAAAAACTTCATTTGGATGTTGCAGAAGTGGCAGAATGTCCAAATAATTTCAAGGTTATGTAACAGTTGTCAATGAAGAATTCCCACACGTGCACATGGAAGTTAACAGCACCTGTTTTAAACAAACCTGTGAAGATTTGGTGATCTTGAGCTCTGGCAAGTGGCCCAATGCCATACACATTTTCTTTACTTCACTACCATAAACACTACCACATTTTACTGTGGATTTCTACCCATTCCAATCTACATGTTAAAGCAATCATGCTGCTATTTTAACAATAAGTGAATTTTTTTATTACTGATGGCTATATTGTGAAGATAGGTGAAAATAATGCCAGCTCCCTGAAACTTAGTCGCTGGGACTTGTAACTAAAATAAAATGGACAGTTTACTACTTTAACATAATGCAGCCTTTCTTGTTGCATGAAACATTTTCTAGTGTACTTTTTTTATTTGGTGCTCTGAAAATGAACTGCAGCAGCTCATTATGCTTAAATGCAAGTACAAAGCGCATAAGTCAAATGTAGATATCTTGCACTGGTAAATTCTTCTTACAAAAGTTCTTTTTTTTCCTCACATGGAAAGTCAAAGGTGGTAGTTGCTACCTGATAAGCCATTAGTTACACCTCACTTCAAAATGTTGCTTAGAGTTTTCTTCCTTATTTTATTTATAACATGCTTTCTCCTCACAATCTGAAATGAAGCTTCTTGCTTTGTGGTGAACCTTCTTGACTGCCTCTAACAGTTGAGTCAGTTACCTGCAAGTTACTTATGTGAACTTGGTTGGTTGTTACATATATAGTTAAAGGCCAAGAACAGAAAATACAATATTCTGAATTAGTATTAGTGTCAATAATATATCAGGATAAAATGATAGCTTACTTATCCTTTGAAGACTTTGAATTTGCATGTACTTGGTAGATTGCCTTTGTTAAATGTAGAGCCACAGTGGCACAGGAAGTAATGTTATATAGAGACAAAGTCAAACTCAGTGCACTGCAAGATATGTCGAGATTTGCACAATACATCTATCAGGTGGTCAGACCAATTTGACAACCTTTTGCTTGTCCTTTGCCACACACAGCATCACCTGGAAACACATTGCCAAACAGAGAGTGAAATCAATTTGTTCTCCTTTAATATTTTCAGAGCAATGAGATCATACATTCACTTTCCTACATCTACAAAAACTGAATATTGAAATAAGCACATGTGAATGGCGTGCAGTGCTGTGTATTTACAGAATGTACAATGCATCACAACGTAAAGTCAAAGGGCTCAAACTGTTTTCGAAATTCAGCCACCATTGACACTTCCTCGTCCCGGGACATTTTGCAGTCCTTCCAGTCTGCTTTGTCTGGCAAGTTGAGAACTTCTTCACAGGCTAACACTTCTCTGCCAAACTGAAGAGGAAAGTTTTTCTTGATCCTGTGCAACAACTTAGTGTTATCAAACTCCATATAGAAGTACGGTCGTCCAGGGTCTACAATCTGGCGCAGGCTTGAGTTTCTGGGTATTTCATCTAAGTCAACACCAAGCGACATGCCGTAGTCCACTAGCACAGATTGGAGACCAGGCATCAATGGCTCAGGCACAGGCACAACCTGAATCTGCAGGTGGGAACTCTTGTAGTTCCTTTCGAAAAAGACAGGTCGCTTCCCTCTCGTCTTGAAGTACTGCTTCAAGCTTTCCTTGAACTTTACAACGTCTTCCAATGTCTCTTCGTCCAATTCTACTGTACTCTGATGGTGACCGATCGGGAGAATCAGCACGTGATCCGGAGTAAGTGCTCCCTTGGCCAGCGCCAGGTAACAGCTTTCACCGATGCTGATCACCAGGTGCTTCTCCACCTCGGGACTCGCCAAACAGAACCAGCAGGGCCCCTTAGGGGCTGGCGGAGGGCGCTTCTTGCGTTCCTGCTGGCCGCCGGCGTCACGATTTCGTTTTTTACCCTTTTCCGCAGCCGGCGTGAGGTCGTAGAAGAACTGTTGCGATTTGGACGCATCCTTGAGGTCCGATTCGCTGAACTCGTACGGGCATTCAGTCACGTCGATCGGCTGCTTCACGAGTTCTGCACTCGGCATGCCCGACATGGGCACGATCGAGAAAGCGTACAGCCACTTCGCCTTTGCCGCGTTGCCGACGGATGCCAGTGAAATGAATCGTGTAACGTGGCGAGCTTGTTCTTGGAGTATCTTGTGGTTTCTGTATGGAGTCCTCTCGTAGTAGTTTCCGGACGACGTAAAGTGGTATCTAGGTCGAAGAAAGTAGGCGAGTAGAGAGATGACATCCGAACCGTTTTCTTCTTCAGCGGACGCGGTGTGAGCATATTTGCTGACGTTTTTGGGCCACTGAGATGCGATGAATATATCTATGCCCTTGTGGCTTGTGCTCTCGGCGATCGGGGACAAAAACTCCAGCGCCTCTTTCTTGACAAACTCGCCTCTGGCAGGTTTCTCGTCCTTACTCTCGTTTCCGCAGAAATAGGCGATTTTCAGCCCCGAAGCACCGGTGAAAATTCCTCGAGAACCCAAGTGGACGACGTTGTCCGCGAGATCCGACTCCGAATACGAGTCTGGTGTGACGCCAACGGCGTATGTCTGCAATGGGACTTTGCGCCCGCTCAGCTTGTATTGCAGCCATCGCGAAGCGTCGGGCCCGAAGAAGTCGCCAACACAAAGCAGCATGTCGAACGGCCCGTTCTTTTTGTTGACGTTGGACACACGGTCAAAAAGTTTGTCAAACTCACCGCTAACATCTCCGCACACGAGTATTTTCATGGGCGACGCCATCGCGGTTCTAGCACCGACACTGGAGCAAAGCTAGTGACGGAGATACCACTGTATGGCGGTGTTCATTGAACAAGCACAGCGCACGATCGCTACCTTCGCAGCATTCTCGACAGTGGTGCAACCACAGAATAAGCCACAACCAGCGTAACGTGCGATCCAATGTTTGCATAAACCAAGAAAAACACATCAACTACAACAGCAAAACAATGAACTAGGTTGCCCGATTGTGATGTGCAATCATGGGTTTTGTGCCGTGTGCGTGTCAAACTGACGACAATTTTCTTATTCCCATTTCATTTGCTGCAACATTTGTTCAGCTTTCTTGTACTCATATTTATGTCGTAATGGTGTAGCAAGTTCGTTTGGCTTTTTCCCCAACGATGTAAAGTCAAAATGTGCTATATGTGAGCAGTTTCGGTTTCGGAACACAACTTTTGCGTTTCTGCTTGTGTTCCCCTGGTAACGCGTGTTTCTGTTCGCTTACTCCTTCTCAAAGAAAAGACAAGGCGGAGATGGGGGCATGTGCTTCTATAAAAACCAAAAGGTGACGTTTATGCATACCCCACTGCGACCTGCAGCTAAATTGTTGAAATCTCGTCATTGTGCTCCGCGCTAGTGCGTTTCTTGTATTTGATACGCCACATGGGTTTATGTATTACATCGTTCCCGACTAAGGTGTATGCGCTTTATCTGTACTGAAGTCTAAACGTCACTCGTTTTGCTTAAGATATTTTTACGTCGGTATCATGGCACCAGGTTCGAGTATCGCATAAGACAAATATATTACGACAGCCTTTTTCGGTGTTATGCTAACATATACGTACGTCACGTTCTTTTTTTCTGTTTCAGGCACATCACGCTTCTCATGATTGGTCTTGACAACTCTGGAAAGACATCGACAACGAAGCACCTGTTGAGAGGTATACATGCAATGTTGAACAAATTATATCCCGAACAATTAGCCAATTTGTGCTGCTCAATTAAAAAAAAGAAAGAAAATTGTGCCAATACATTTTGCGCTGAGCATCTAAATATATCGAACACACAAGAGCCAGTTCGCACCGGTTTAGTTATTGCAATTCTGGACGCGCGGTGTACCATTTGTCATTGTTGTAACTGCGCCTGCTTTATAAAGTTTTGGTGCTCTTTGGTCTTGGTAGTGAAGAGAAAAAAAAAAATCCCAACGCATTTACTTAATCTTCTTCTTTATTTTATTTTTAATTCGTTGACTCTTCGTACCCTACCTTTCGAAAGCGAGTATGTATTACCGTCGACACGCGATAATGCATACTCGGGTTTTTCGTGGTTCCGGTTAATCCGAACCACCTTATTTGTACACGTGCGCTGCCTGAAACAGCCTCGATGGCTATCGCCTATATCTCATCGTCAGAAACGATAGCACTGTTGTTGTTGATGTAGTTTTTTCTTCCTTTACCCGCTTCGTTGTTTTCAGATCAGAGAACACCTGCAAGCACGGCACCACGATACCGGGTGTTTCTACGCATACACTTGGTAACATTTAAAAACAGCCGTTCTGAAATAAAAAGGACGGTTCCTTCGGAAGCATTGGGTCAGTGGTGGCGACGATGGGGTGGCGGGTGATACGTGATAATTAGCGGCTTTGCGCTCGCTGCAGCCTCCCAATTTCGGTTTCGCGCGCTCTGATAGGCGAATTTCGTCTTGCCACAGTTCCGCGGGTAATCGCACTTTTGCAGATCCAAAAGTTGATGTACGGCTTGTATACGGAGAACTCGCTTCAATTTTTCGATTACAATGAGCCCGCTGAAACTAAACGTTCAAAAGTTGATTATTGCATTTTCGTTAATTAGCGGCTAATGACCACTTATATCCCGCCGCCCATGCACCGCCACTGACGACGTGTCCCCGAATGAACCGTCCTTATATTACAAAATGGCTATTTTAATATGTTCCTTAAAGTCTTCGTAGAAACACCCGGTATATAAAGAGTATAAACGGAGACTATCCACCGTGTTGTTCTAATGGCTCTGACGTTCTGCTGCTGGTCGCATGTTCAAATTCAGCCCGCCGCGGCTCACCGCTCCGATGGCGGGTGAAATGCAAAAACACTCATGTAGCGCGATTTGGGCACACGTAAAGGGGACACTAAAGAGAAAAATTAGTTTTCCTGCATCAGTAAATTACCTCTCTACGACGCCAAAAACACCATGATAACATGCTTGGTAAGCCGGAAAAAGCGCAAGAACGAAAGACGGGTGGCGACGCCTCCTTGAAGTTCCCGCAACTGGTCGCTGTGACGTCATGGATTTTGATGGCATCTTCTAGGGCATACTTAGGTATATAACGGTACAGATTGACTACATTGTGTTCTAAAGGAACTAAATATTAATCATGACAAGTTTCGGGAACTTTTACTCAGCCAGCGCGACCCAAATGCGAAAACATACTTTGCAATCCCTGACGTCACACTGACGTACCGGCGTCGAGGTTTCGGCGCGAAATTCAAATACTGATACTTCGACCTTCACTTTCTCATCTAATAATCAAACTATTATTTTGAAATGACTGCCTGCAGAATTCTCAAACAATGATTTATTAGTCTAAACTGATCTATTATTTCGCTTTAGTGTCCCTTTAAAGAGCTCTACATAGGTGGTCCTGATTAATCCGCAACCCTACACTGTCACACTTCCTTGAAGAGGTTAAGCGCCATCGGTTGATTGATTGTTCGGTTAAACGACTGCTGCGCAGAGGGCAATCCCGAGGACGTGGTTCCGACGGTGGGCTTCTCAAGCGTCCAGACGGAGCGCTGCGGCTTCCACGTGACTCTCTGCGACCTGGGCGGCGGCGCGAAGATCCGCGCCATCTGGGAGCGCTACTACGCGCTCGCCCACGGTCTGGTGCTCGTGGTGGACGCATCGGCGACGCACAGAGCACCGGAGTGCCGCCGCACCGTCGCGCAGGTGCTGGCCGACCCGCGGATCAGCGGGAAGCCTCTGCTCGTGTGAGTATGTATACTCACACGAGTATACTCATGTATACTACTTGTACGCACGCCCTGTGCGTACAGTGCGGTCAATTTTTAAATGGAGCACTCTACGCAATCGTGCCGGCTGCAGAGATGTCAATGCACTACACAGTTGTGTGGGAAAGGTGCCCGCGCCAACCAGCCACAAGTCATCTATCTGCTGAGAAGACGGGCAATTGTGCGCTTGCCAAAGCGAAAAATTTGCGCCTGCTCTGTACACATCACGTGTCCACTTTAACAATGGACCGCACTTGCATAAGCCGAATTACCGCGGACGTGAAAGGGAACTTCACAAGACGGTAGTCCTTTTCAATGCCTCACCATATATGTATACACCCGTGTATGAACGTAACTACCGCTGAGAGTGTTACTTTACGTCTTCGCTCAGGGCCTGACAAGATACCGAAATCGACACGTCGCTTCTACAAGGCCACAATTCTTTGTCAGAACCAGATAAATAATTATCTGTATAGACCCTGCTTCTTTATTTATCCAACTTTACCAAAGTATTCACTTCATCATTATAAGCGTTGATTGCCATATGGCTGTTGCTCTGGCGATTGCAATTCCACTTGGCGACGAATCCAAACTCAAGTTATGACAACGAAGCCCTGCTGGGGATATTTGTTCATTTCTGGTGCTTCAAGGGTCAGTTGTAATTTAGATTTCCGCAGGAATTATTCAATGTCTTCATAGTATTTTCCCCTTTTTAGGTAAGCATGTCTTGCTGTTTAGCAGGGAGGAGGGGTTTCCGAGCGCGCTCGAATTCATTTTTGCTACCTTGCAAATTTATTTTTCATGATCAAGGACCCCGTGAGTATGTCAATAGAGTATAAATAAATGTGCCTGTTCGTTGCTTCTAGCAGCTGTATATCCTTATATAGGGGGCAGTTTTGCAAGTTTGGTATGCGGCTGCTACGTAAGCACTAGCGGATCCAGACAAGGGAGGAGGGACTTGCGGCCCTTTTTCTTTTCCTTTTTTCATTTCTTTTTTTCCTGAGAACCGCACCCCTCTTTTACAGTATCATGGCACCGTCCCTGTACGTATGCGTTGCCGCTACGCCCGTCTACACGGTTTAGAGTGTGTGTGTGAAAACTTTTATTGTACTGAGGTCCGGAGGCTCGACTTCTCAAGCCAAGGCGGGCCGCTCCCACGTTGGCACTGTCAGGCCAAGAGTACGTAGACGTATTTCATTTGTTCACCAACTGGCGTGCCATCCATGTTACTTTTCCTACCCGATAGCGTCTTGGTCTCTGTCAGCCAAATTTACATGTATAACCGTTTTCGCTACACGTGCAGATTGCTCAACAAGCAGGACCTTGAGACGGCCGTCGACGAAATAGAGATGTGCTCCCTGCTAGACCTGGAGAATATGGTCAACCAACACAAGTGCCCCACCCGAGTGGTATGCTCCCATGAACCTCACTTTTATGCCTGTAGCACGGAGCAAAAAACATGCTAGCAGTTATTTCCCCCGATGTCGTCAAAGGAAACGGGAAATTATATTACCCCATGATAACGGTATGAGCAGAAAAGAAGTACATAGGGAAAGCAGATGGTATATGCCGCGGCTGGGCTGTTTCTTTTTTTTTTCTCGCCTGAGATGGCGCCTGCGTGCGACGGGCGCCATGGGGCTTTAATTTGTCGGTGTCACGCGGTGCGTTCTGTTCAGGCTACTAAAACAGCTACTAAAACGACGGTGCTGTTGTACCACTGTGGCGAATACCGAGTTCACGCGCATACTTCTTCGTACGCTTTTTGCGTTCTCTTGCACGCCTGTCTGATATATAGCATTCCCTAACTTTGGGTCCCCTACTTCGAAAGCTCCCAATACTCCCTACTTCCGTACAATAAATGTTTCAGAGAATGAATTATTGCGACGTCATTTTTTGGCGCTCTTCACTTATCCGTCGGTTCCGAAACCACGGAGCGTATGTCAAATATCCCTCACAAGTGAGCAGGTATAGTTTATCCCTCTCGGCAAAGGTCTCTCGCATGCCGGGCTGACAAAACGTGGCGCTAATTTCGACTACATGGTCTGCCGCCTCCATCGAAATGCGGTAACTGCGGACGAGGATCGAACCCGCAATCTCGTGCTTGATAGCAAAACGCCATAGCCACTCAGACACCGCAGTGTGTGAATGAAATAACGAGGGCACAAATGATGCCGCGTATTCCCGTTGTCTCTTATTTGATCATGTTCGCAAAGCGAGCTATGTACGCGCTGTGGTAAACTTCCGCGTTTCCCGAAATGACCGTCGATATGGGACGCGCAGGAGAACTGCTGCGCCATTAGATTCGGCGGTCGAAGGCGCAAGAGAGATCCGGGAATCGATAAAGGATTCCAGTGGCTCCTGGGTCACATTGCCCGCAACTGGGAAGAGCTCAAGGACAGGGTGGAACGGGACACAGCGCTGCATCGCGAGCAGGAAGAGAGGGACAAAGCGGAGCGCCTCGCCAGGGTCCAAAAGGCGAGAGAGCTAAGGTGAGCACAGATGTCGTATACCGCACGCTTTTACTTCCAGCCAGTTGAACTTTGCAAGATCTGTTAACGATGCGGCCACTTCTCCGCGTCCCTCTCCTCGTTGTGGGAAACGCACTGGAGCGTAGAAGGGTGGATCCGGTGGGGCACGTGCAACGAACGTGGTACTCGACCGTTTGCGGGCAACGGCCGTGCTCTGCCTTCATCGAGCATATCACCATGCCGTACTGTGATTTGAAAATAGTTGGGCACAAATAAGCGATCGCGAGAGAGGTCTAATACAAATTACAAGTGATCGCAAGAAGACAGGCTCATTACACAGGACGAATGCTAAAGGTAACAATGAATAAATAACGCAATTTCCTTCTTGTTTGTTGTACTTTGTTTCTTCTTATGGTCGTTTGCACGAGGCTCCTTTTTTACCGTTAGCTTTGCGTCAGTGTAAATAAATAAACAGGTACCGCGTGGCTGAAATCACTGTTCTTTCCAATCTGAGGCAATATGAGGCAATCTTTGCGACGCCCCGTGCGTGCGAGCCACACGAGAACGTGTTTCTTAAAGCTCGCTTCTGCGCAACAAAAGTTACTGTGTGAAGAAGCTAGCTTTACAGGTTCCCAAGCGCCACTCGCGCTAATGATTCTCTGGTCTTTTAGTGTGTGTCTGTGCGTGTGTGTGTGTGAGCGAGAGAGAGAGAGAGAGAGAGAGAAACTTAATTGAGAAAATAATCAGTGTTTTTGTCGGAGCCCCTAGTTCAGGGCTCCGCTGGCTCTTGCAATCTTCTCCGCTCTCAGGATCAGTTTGAGCTGGTCGTCGAGGGCCGAGGTAGAGAGAGAGAGAGAGAGGGCTCTTTATTAGAAGAACAGAGAATTTTGCCGGCGCGTATATAACCGCTGGCATGCTACTCTGTATAGGGATGGGGAATGGGATTAAAAGATTCCAGAAGAGAGTGGGAGAAAAAAAAAAGGATAAAAATAAATATGAAATGTCCGAGTGGACCTGATACTAATTTTTACACGTGACATGGCGGGTTAATTTAGGCTTTTGTATAGGAAGGATGCAATTTTTAAAGTTTTCCTATTTGACCAATTTCTGTCAGGTATTTGAACACTAAATCCAAAACCCGTCGCTGTTTTGAAGGGCCGGGCATTGGACCTAAGATGCTCGGTAATGTTAACGGTTCGTGGCGAATCATGTCCATTTGGTGCTCAAAAAATTGTCTCTCGTCGCGGTACGCGGGGCATTCTAGTAATATGTGCTCAATTGTCTCTAAGTTGCGACAGTTATCACAGTATGGGTTAGTGGTAAGTCCTATGTGGTACAGATAATTGTTCGTATATGCCACCTTCAGTCGAAGACGATGGTACAATGTCTCTAAGTGTCGAGGAAGTGGTCGTGGAATTTTCGGTCTCATTTCTGGGTTAATGTAACGTAGGAAGTTATCTTGGTGAAGCGGCAGATTCAAGATGCGGTTTTTTTCTTGATAGGCATATTTTTTTGCCATGGTTGAAGCGTCGGCTTTTGTAAAATATGTTCTTCTGAACTTGCGGTATTGGAGTCCATTTCTGGCAGCTTCGTCCGCTCTTTCATTTCCCGAAATGCCGGCATGGCCAGGTATCCACTGGAACTTTATGCAATGCCCAGCAATCTTAGCCCTGTGGTGAAGATAAGCAATGTCAAATGCTGCTGGTTGATTATTGCAACGCTTGTGCCTGTTCCATATACTTTGTAGGGCTGCTTTTGAGTCTGTGAATATCACCCATGCCTGTGGCGACTGCTGTCGAAGTACATACACAAGGGCCTCCTTAATGCCATATAGCTCCGCTGAGGTAGATGATGCCGCTCGCTCAAGACGAAACGAGAATCGTTGTCCTGTAGAGGGAACAAAAACTCCGCATGATGAACGATGTGGAGTTGTAGAGCCATCTGTGAAAATGTGCGTTGCGGCTGCGTATTTTTTGTGCATATATTCTAAAGTTATCTGATAAGTCGCTGCTTGAGGCATTTTCTTTTTCGCACTGATTCCAGGTATGTATGGCACGATTTCCAGTGGGGACAGTGTCCATGGTGAAATGTTTCGCGGTATAATTTGTGACGCCTGAGCAGGAATCGAAATAGATATGCTTCCGACGGCCTGCCCAAAACTAGATGTAGCACGGGTTCTGGAAATATCCTTTAAAAAGTGAGTCTTCGTATGAATGACGTGGCTGAGGTGTATCCGAAGTGTCTCCTGCGAACATAGCACTTCCAGAGGCAGGCATCCAGCTTCTGCTACAGTCCCTGAGCGGGACGACCCCTTCGGAAGGCCAAGACATACGCGAAGGCAGTTGTTTCGTGCTGCCTCGAGTTTTCTCTTGCTTGTGGGAGATATTTTGTGCAGGATCGGGAGGTAACATCGTAGTGTTCCATCGACGTAGGCCTTATGGAGGAGCACCATTGATCGACAGGTGCTGCCCCACTGTGATCCGGCTAGAAATCGGAATACGTGCGACGCCGAGGAAATCTTCTCACTCAGTTTTTTCACTTGGGGCGACCATGTGAGGTTCCTGTCGATCGTCACTCCAAGAAACCTTTGCGTCTTGACGTATGGAAGGGCGCGACCACCCAACACTAGTGGGTATTTTTCCATACACCTCCGCGTGAAAGCCATGGCAACGCTTTTGTCGGGGGACAATTTCAGACCCCTTGGATTTAGGTAGGCCGATATATTTGCTAGCGCTCTCTGGAGGCGTTGTTGGGTGGTACTGCGGGAACGCGCCGCACTCCAAATGCAGATGTCGTCCGCATACAGTGTGATTTTGACGCCAGGGGGCAGGTTGCTTTTCAGATGGATGAGGACTAAATTAAATAATACCGGGCTTAACACAGCTCCTTGTGGCACTCCCTTCTCGACGGCATAAAGCGCCGTGGGGCCATCCGGGGTACACATGAAAAGTTGGCGTCCTTGAAGATAGTCTGCAATCCATGCGTAGAGCCGTCCTCCAAGACCAAGGGTTTCCAAAGCGTCAAGTATTGCTGTATGATAGACCGAATCATATGCTGCCTTAATGTCTAAAAATAATGCAGTAGGTATGTTGCCAGAGACCTATTCCTCTTCAATTGATGAGACCAAGGCAATGACATTATCAATTGCGGATCTATTTTGCCGGAAGCCATTCATTTCCTCCGGGTAAACTTTTGCAGTTTCCAGGAACCAATTTAGTCGTTTGTAGATCATTTTTTTCGAATAGCTTCCCTACGCAGCTAAGCAGAGATATGGGTCTGAAGGAGGCGTAATTTGTTGGCTGCTTCGATGGTTTCAATATAGGAATGACTTTCGCAAGCTTCCATTCCGTAGGAACCTCCCCAGTTATCCATGAGGCGTTGTAGTACTCCAGAAGGCGTAGGCGAGATGTGTGACATAGATTTGCGAGTGCTTCATAACTCACGCCGTCATGGCCAGGGGATGATCGCTTGTTTACGTCGCTGATTGCTGCCGTGAGCTCTTCGATGGTGAATGGTAATTCTAAGTCAGGAAGGGTAGCTCGAGGTGGACTAGGCTGATGACTTGCAATTTGCCGCAAAGGTTGTGCCCCGTTGGAAAGGAGCCTGCAGTACTGCTCTGCCACCTCTTTCAGGGATGCGCGCTCATGTAATGAGAGGGCGATAAAAAGATAAAGCTGTTGCGGCTCTTTGCGAATGCCTCTGACGACTCTCCAGATTTTGCTCAGCGGTTGTCGTATGTCCAGTGTCCCACAAAAGTCCCTCCACCTTTTTCGGTCCAGTTTGGTGAGTTAACGTCGTATATGTCTTTGTGCCCGTTGACAAGTTCTGAGGTCTTCGATATTCTTAGTACGTAGAGCCTTCCTTTCGGCACGCCTTCGAATTGCACATAACCTTTCAAATTCCTCGTCGTTTGTTGGTACATTACAATGCTTAGTGGCAGAGCGGGTACTTTGTTTGAGGCAATGAGCTATTGTCGGTATTATTTCTGTATTCGTAGTCGAGGCTGTGATTCCTTTGTCTACGGCTGCTGTGTAAGCTTCCCAGTCTACCGACTTCAGTTTCACTTTTCTGGGCGACGTCCGAAAATGAAGGGCAGAGATTAGGATCGGGTAGTGATCACTACCTCGAGTCTCGAAATCTGTACACCATCCGAACATAGGGGGCCACTTGACTTGATACGAATGTGACGTCAATGCAGCTAACAGTCGTCGGATTTTTCAGGTATGTTATGCTGCCATCGTTCAAGGGCTCTATATTGTATTTTGCAAAAAGCTTCGCCAGCTTGGCACCCCGAGCACATGTATGTGAACTGCCCCAGATCTCGTTATGTGCGTTGAAATCGCCACAAATAATATGTGGAGACTGAGTGTTTGTCAACAAGTTTTCCAATCTGGTCACGTCGAAAGGTGATCCTGGTTCCAAGTAGACGCCGATCAGGGTAAACACTTTGGATGCAATCACTGTGGTTGCGCAAATATATTCGTTCTTGTCATGTGGACAAGAGGTAAACAGTAGTGCCTCCCATTGCTCCCTCGTGGTATTCTATGTTGCATAGCGTGCACTCTCACGTCTTTCAGTGATGTAACTGACTTGCGTCGACGCCACCTCACATTTATACCTGTAGTACCCCCTTTCTTTGTACATTTCTTACTTCGATTTCGCTCCCCTCCCTCCTTCTTTCTTAGTAACCTCTTCCACCGAATGTTCTGGTCAACCTCGCTTCGTTTCTCCTCTCTTCCCCATCTGTCCCCTGTTTTTTATATGGCTTAAAACAATGGAGTTTCATAATATCTGCGATTATAACCGTCATTCACTGCGCTATTTCCAGCAACAGTAAACTTTGCTCGGCAGTGGGCTGCTTGCGCACGGGGTCGACAAGACGCGAACACTGCCATTTGGTGAACCATACCAGCGACCACGCCTGCCAACAGCTTATTATAGCAGTGAAAGTTGAATTTTCTGTTTTGGGTGAGACGTGTATGCACTTTGTAACACCTGACGTGGAAAAAAATGTGGAAGGCAGCAGCTGTAAAAGTGAGCAACGCGATTGATACGTTTCATCGTCGTCCCAGGAAGCTGGCGTCTCTGCCGTTCGTGAACACAGTCGGCCTTATTTGCATGACGCTGGTTTTTCTTTCAAAAAGGTTGCCACAGAGATTTAGTTTCGGGTGTTAATTTTGCTGCAAAATCAGCGAAGAAGCCTGAAAGATGCTTCACACAGCTTGATTGCTTGTTCGCCGTCATTTCTCAAGTGCGACTGTTCTGCATCGGCCTGTGTGACGCATCGCAAAAAATACAGGGTGATCATCTTTAAGTGTTATGGAATTTTTAACAATAGCCTGTTGCAGACAACGTAGTTCTAGTCCTTGAGCAGGGTTATTCTGAGAGGCGGGCATTACTTACATGAGATATCGAAACACATATTCAACTAATTAACAAAAATCCAGTAAATACATATTGAATTAATTACATTACGGTACATATTACAACTTACGAATTGTAGCCGGTAGAGTTTGCAAGACGTATCCACTTATAATGAATTTCCAGAATGATGTCCGTTTGGAGATATGCGCTATCAAAGTTGCCCTAAAATGCACTGTCGTTCTGCTTACCTTTTTAACAAAACGCTCTCTTATGAATTGAACCAGAAAAGTAACTTGAACGCCCACGTATTTCGCACACTTTGGGAAATATCTCGAAACCGGTTTCATCCTGGAAATTAATTTCAAGTGAATACGTCTTGCAAGCTCGCCGACTACAATTAGTAAATTGCAATGTGTGCCGCAAGCAATCAATTGAGAAGTTAATCTTTAGATTTTTGTTAGTTGTTTGAATATGCGTTTCAATTTCTCGTGCTGTGGTGGTGGTGCATGCGGGCACAATTATCAATAGGTGCTCTTCAACCTTTCTCGCACAGGGCCAAGGCAAGTAGAAAGGAAGGCAGCATACCTGAAGATGAAGGGGACAAGAACGGCAATAAAATAGCCAGTTTCGAGTGTGAGCAGGCAGAAGTCACGGTGAGGAACAGCTAGTTCTCTTTTTAAATTTTTGCTTCACATTCTTGCTTCATGTTGGTGGGGGTGCTGTGTTTATACTGACAAGAGGAGTAGCACTGCAATTCAAGACGTCACATGTCACGACGTCCACGGCTGCAGAACTCACGGCTCTGCGCATTGCGCTTCAATTTATTAATACAGAGAGTCCTAGTACATGGGCCGTGTTTTCTGACTCGAGACCGGCTTTACACAGCATGCACTCAATTCTCAGACGTAGAGCTCACGAACAGCTAACATACGAAATCATCAAACTTCATCATGACATCAAACAGAAAGGCCACGAAATTATTTTCTAGTGGCTACCTGGCCATTGCAGGATCAGTGGAAATGACCAAGCAGATGAAGCTGCTCGAGAGTCACATCAAGAACAACACAGTGTTCCCATTCCTTTTTCCAATACAGACGCTGCAAAGCAGCTTTGTCACCCGGCGCGAAAGCTCTCTTTTAACCGAGTGGAACACCCTAAATATAAGGCGCACCAAGTTGTACGAACTGAACCCTTCGCTTTAACTCTGACCAGCACCTGAGCTTGAGGCATTGCTTCTTTCACGAAGTGGCTTTCACGAAGGCGTACACTACTTTGATTGGAATGACCAACAGTGCTGCAGGCGATGTCTGCGGCGTGGAAGAGAACATAGAACATTTACTGTGCCATTGCCATCGATTTCAGTCGGAAAGACAAACATTATCTATCGCATTATGACGACTGGATGATCGGCCGTTGTCTGCGCAGGTGCTTCTTGAAGACCGTCCCTATCGCTCGTCGGCCCATATATAAAGCTATGAAGGCACTTTTGTCTTTCTTTAGGGCGACTCGTTTTTGTGACTGTCTTTGACTCGCTGAGGCCCTTCGCATGCATGCACGAGCTCACCACAGCTTTCCTCCCCCTCCTCTCCCTTCTGTCTCATGTTTCTATTCCCTCTTTTCCATCCCCCCCAGTAGCATGGCCAACCAGACGCATTTCTGGTTAACATCCCTGCCTTCTCTCCCTATTGGCCTCGAGCCAATAGGGAGAGAAGACTGGAAATGCTGGCGCCACCGTCGGCGTGACGTGCTAGGAGGGATCACGTGGACATAGCGGCCGCGTCGGCTGCTTCGGGAGCGCCGAAGTGAGCTGAAAACGAGAGTTTAAATTCCCTCGTACGCTGCGGTCCTCATTTAGTGGCGAGATTTTCCCGCTTCGAGCATCTCCTTTATAACGCTTGAAAGCACTACAATAGGTAGTGGCTGACTTTGAAGGCGCGCAACGTGGTAGGCTACTGCTCGGTGCCGCAGTGCCGGACGTACGCAACGGAGCCCGGTGTCAGCCTTATTCACACGTAGCTGCAGGACAAGAAGCTGCGTGAAGCTTGGCTCGCGAAACATAAAACCGGCAAACAGTCATCGGCTACAACTCGGGTATGCAGCAAGCACAGACGCGAGGAAGAATTCTGCTACGGCGCCGCGTCTGGAATGTTCGGAAAACGCGCACTGAGACGCTCGCCCGAGTCCGCTGCCCGACTAATGTCATGACGGTTTGGACTATGAACTTGTCGATGCTATAGATACTGGCAAGTTCACTGGAGTGGAAAGGCAGCGGTAAGCACATAAAATAAAAAGCATGGCATATGGTCACGTTTGTGTTATGAATTAATGCACTGGATTACAAAAAAGAAGCAGCGGGAAATCACATGCAGAGAACACCGATAAACATACAGTGCGACGCAACTCGAGAAATAATATTGAAACGTCCAAGAATTTATAAGTAAAGAAAAGATTGAATCGTCGCTACGGCACATCACAGTTCCCCGTAGGCGTCGAAGTCTCTACAATAAAATTATTTTTTAACAGCTCTGATAGCGTTCACGCAACAATGGTTGCTTATATACTGTCAAATGTTCATATTCTGCTGCCCAAAGCTCATGGCATGGTGCGAAAACGCGCACGCGGCGAAAGCGAAACAGTGCGGGACAAGCATGCAGACGCGCAGTCGGTTGAGGCTTCATTGAGGCTGCATTGAGGCTTCATTCTATTACGCTCCATTTAGTTATGCAAACACTATAAGAACATATTTCACATAGTTTGCGCTCAACGTTTACCTACCTTTCACGCAAGAAGCCGGTTCGGGCGACTCCATCGAGGCGACCGCGCGCAGTGGCGTTCACTGTACGTATTCGGTAGAGATAGCGTCTGTAAACGATTCTGTGCTTTCAGTTTAGACAGTAAAAAACTTCTCTCGTTTCGAAAGTACTTACAGAAATGTCCGGGAGAGCTCGCGCGTGGTGTTTTCAGTGAGCGCTGATAGCAAAAATCTATGAGGAGCGCGCCACGTGATCCCTCATACTACGACAGCGAGGCGCTTGCGATAGATGGCGACTCCGCAACTCCTCGCCGCCAATATGTGCCCCCCCCCCCCCCCCCCGCTTTACTTTGGCGTTTTTCCAACTTTTTCCAGGGGAAGAAGAAAGGCTACTTGCTCATATTGTGTAGTATATACAATATGCGTGTGCATGATCGAGTGTCAGCAAAGACATTCAGTAATTTTGTAATACGAGTAGAGCAGCATCAAAGTTGAAGAGGTTACATTACCAACAAACACATTAATTGCACCAGGGAACTTGAGTAGATGATTGCAATTAATCTGTTTATTATTATTCAGTATAATTTAATCTAATTATGGGGTATTTTTTTGTCACTTGATGGAAAAGATATTGTTTCCTACCGGAGAAAATTAGGCTATCTTCTATTTCTTGAATTTCGCGCTGCAACCTCAGCACCGTTAGATTAAGCGTAACGTCAGAGGTATTAAAGTATTCCCCCCCTTCCTCCCCGTTTTTTGAACGTTTTAGCACACGGAAACATTCTCGAAATCTGCTAAGTTATTTAACCTTTATTCCAATAAGTAGCTCTTTATCAATAAACAATTAACTAGACCGGGGTAGTGTAGCTAGAAGTGTCCAGCATACACCCCTAACCAGGGGTGTAGCCTGGACACTAGTTCGCCAAAGCTTATCTAGTAACATTGGATTCTGCCATATTGTCAAATTCGTTGTCTGGTCAACTATGATTGGCTCAGGGGGTTACTATAAATGGCCTTTCTGATTGGCTCAAAATGCTGCCATTGCAGAATTCGACATGAATTGTGAATTTGACATCACAGCCGCATTTCACAATAGAATGTCCCCCGGACACTGATATATTGCTGCATTCTGCAATGGTGGTGTTTTAAGCCAATCAGAGAGGCCATAGCGGCCTCCTGAGCCAATGAGAGCTGACAATATGGCAGAATCCAACGTTACTAAATCAGCTTTGGGCGGAATTAATGTCTAGCGTACATCCCTGGTTAGGACGTATGCCAGACGCTGCTAGCCACCCTACCCCAGTCTAGTTAACTGTTTATTGATAAAGAGCACTTTGTGCATACCATTGTTCTTTCCTGTGTCCGTGTCCTTTATGCACAACTCTGTACATAAATATGGTGGAATTTCAGTGTCGAGAATAGCACCTTGGAGTAAATGCCATGGTGAACGCTGTCCAAGTCGATGACGTCATGACGGACTAGTGCGTGAACACTTCGGGTTGGTGTGGCCATCACAAGTGTTTCGTCATTGTGTCTTTTCTGGCTTGCCGAGCCTCCTACATCTCACAGCAAGAGTAGGAGTTCGGTTATTACAAAAGCATACTTTACTAATTCAGATTAGCTTAATATTTATCATTAGCGTTGCTTTTTCAGTATTCTCTTTAGCGATCCTGTGCCAATCTTCTTTTTACCCAGGCTGAACGTCCCGGGGAGGAAGATTCACCGGATGAGAGGAAGATGGAGACACCCGACGGTGCCCGCGTGATAGTCGTCAGTCCCGTTCAGCGCCATCCAACAGATGGCGACGAAGAGAAGCGCAGCCTGCGTGAAGGTCGTTGCGAGGAGCAGCTCTCGAATGACCACCGTCCGTCCACGCCCTCGAACAAGATGCTGGGACTTTCACTCTACATCTCAGAGGCGTCCTATCCACCGATGACTCAGATAGAGATGTGACTGCTCGCCATGCGCGCCTTGAACTCTTTTTACGCTGTGCAATGTCACGTGTCTGCCTTTTTTTATCTTCTGTGCCACACTCTCTACCTGGAAACAATTATGCAGGCTTGGTGTGAAATCCCATAGCACTGAACGCCTTTAACCTGTCTATTAATTCTATTAATCATCTCTGCTCAGCCACACTGCCCGGGTGTGACGTGTCAACACATCCTAGATAAATTTACTCAGGGGGAAAAAAAAAGATAACCCTGGCCTTTTCAAATTAGGCAGTGTGTTGCACCACTTTGTGGTCTATATAGGCGTGTGTGGAAATGTACTTACAGAATATCATACAAGGGTTTGCATTCTCCTATTGCTCATGCATTTGGCATTTTAAGCACAGGTATCAGAAGCTATTTTGCAGATTATATGTCTGTCACGAATGTTGGTTGATTTCTAAGTTTACGGACACATCCTGATAAATATGCACATATTTAAATATAGGCAGACCCTGTGTTTGAATATAGACTTGGCCAGAGACATTAGAGAGGAAGGAACCTGGTGCTGTGTTACATGGTCCAGATTGGCTATTGGTGGGTGAATAATCGAAGTTTAGAATACAAATAAAATATTATGCATTATATGTATATGAAAATGAACTATTCACTATTTTAGTATATCGAAACTAACCAAATATTTCACATTAACTGAATGCTAAAGTTGGATTACTGTTTTCTATCTGGTAAACAAAGTGTCACAAATTATCAGAAGGGATACAATCAGAAATAATTTCAAAGTAATGCAAAATCAAAATGCAAGCTTTGTTTTCAGTTTCGCAGCAGAAACCTACATGGCAACCTGAGATTTTTGCTTGCAGTCTGTATTTTGGTGTTTCTTGCAGACTAATAATCTAGTACTTCTATCTTTTATGCGATGAGCAGTGACATTTTCTTTACCATGGGCCCTTTTACATGTACGTAAGGCACATAAGAGATTCAGCAGCTATTTATTTTTTTTTTCACAACTTGTCATCTCTTTTTCATTAATAATTTATTTATTGTTTTTGCAAAGCTAGTCATATAGGGTGTTCTTTATTTTTTTTGGCTGTGCCAAATTTTTGAAAATTGCCTGCAGCAGATAACACCTTTGACATTAATTACTCGATAGAGTGGCCATTACCTCTAAATAATCAACACACTTAATTGATAATTAACCAATTTACACTAATCAACATTTTATATAATTACCAACCTTACGGCACATATTTGAACCCAAAAACTATAGCAGGTGAGTTCGCAAGGTGTACCCACTTGGAACGATTTCTCGGGACTGCACCAGTTTTGAGATATTACATATCAAAGTGCCCGATGAAATGCATTGGTGTTCCAGTTATCTTTCTTAAGAAATCGATGCATTGAAGTCCAAAAGTAATTGGAACGCCTATGCATTTCGTCAGACACTGAAAATTAATATCTTGAAACAGGGGGAGTCCAGAGAATTCGCTCCAAGTCCTGCGAACTCACAAGCTACAATTCGTAGATTAAAATGTTGCATAATTAAGAGGTTAATTAGTACGAGTATGTTTAGTCAATTAAATATTTTGATTTCTTGTAGAAGTGGTGACTGTCTGATCGAGAAATTCAGATGAAGGATACTTGATCTTGACACTATGCTATCTGCCACAGGCAATTTATATAGATTTGGTGCAGCTAAAAAAAATAAAAATATATACACTATAGCAGCCATTCATTCTTGAAAAGCTTGTTTGTAACCACACTCTAAAGATGTTGAAAGGCTATTCGTTGCTATTTTAATGACAATGAGTGTTCTTATTAAAATTGATCCTATTGTCTGTGCTACTTCGCTGTCCTTTTTTTTCCCCTATCAGCGCTAGTGTGGCACCAGGTTACATTGATATAAATATTTCTGCTGTAAATATATATATGCGTCTGCATTTAGCTATTCAATACTCACTATTTGTACTTGAAAAAGTTGACTTTCACCCACCTCTAGTCTGTACTTAAAGTTCAAGTAGTCTAAAAATGTGAATCTGTGCTGTGTGCGTCTATGGGCCACAAGTGTATGTGGACGACTCAAGTGAATGGTGTTACTAGGACGTGCATTCAGCAAGAAACTGTACGAGCTGTCCAATCATTGTTGCTGTTATGACCCTTTCTTTGTGCACACTGCCAGTTCCAGCTTTCCCCAAAGAGCATGCAAGGGGAACAGTTAAATGGTTTCACAAATACAGCAGTATATTGTTTCTTTTAAAGAAGTTGGTGCACCCTGTGGTGTTCGGCATGTCAGTCACGATTATAAGTTGGTTTTGCCTACTTTTTCATAATGTTTTAGGGGATAAAAACGTAATGTTGACCTATAAAGATACAGTATATTCATAGCACGGTTATGGATGCATGCCATTAGTTCGAAAGAAGGGAGGAGCGGGGGTTCATATTTTTTTTGCATGAACTTGCTTTCCTCATACAATCTGTAGAGCGTTGCACATTGCAGTGAGAAAACAACCACACACTCATTTCATATTGGTGTAAAAAGCAGATTTTGCTAAAGTTTTAATGAAAACAGGCTGGTCAAAGTTTGTTTATGTAAAACAGTTTATCATCTGTTCACAGCAAAAATTGAACATGCCACGGTGATAAATAATGTAGCCCCACTGTAAGCTTGCAGAAGACAGACGCAAACCCAAGAGCTCGCCTCTCACTTTTACACTTTATTTTCTGTATAAGAACTTACTATTCTGGAGCTAACGTCACACACTTCCATCATCAATGAAAATACTCTTGCATTGCCATTAGATGTGTTGTATGGCTACATTCACAGGGTTCTTCGCATCCTGTTATTGCGCAATTACAACACCTTCATTTTGTTATTAAAGCTTAACAAGGTACCGTGACTGATACGTAACATCAATGTGTGGAACTCAAGCCAAAGTGCACACATCCATGGTGTATTATGCAAGCTTCTTATTGGTTGCACACTCTACAGTCCACGCCAGGAGTGGAAATTACTCAAGCAGTCGGCGTTCTAGCGTCACAACACAGTTTGCGTTTTATGTGGCGACACAAAACACGCAATTACATGTTATAAATTTTACCTCTGAGGAAAATAAATAAAGATACGTCACTCTCAAGTCCAACTGTTCCAATGTTGGTTGGTCCCTCTGCTTGTTTTGTTGCCCTGGGCATTCATGACTAGTCTTCAGCTGTCACATATACATTGTGGTGCACGTCATTCGGTGGGTACTCGTGTTCTTGCTACAATAAAGTTTCAAAGCTGCTCTTTGGTCTCTTTTAGCCCGAGTTGGAACTCCTTGTTGGTCGGATCCAGTGAAACAGCCTTTTCCATGTCGGGCAAAGCTACATCGAAATAACCTGTGAACAAATCACGAGAAAGATATTCTTGAGAGTGGACGATACAGACATCTTTAGCAATCAACACCCACCACATTTGTCAGGTTACTGCGAGTGATACTCATGAACACAAAAACAAAATGACGATTGGTGTCAGGAACAAAAGTTCCACGTTCGGAGTATGACATTTAGCCCTCTCGTAACAAGTCGGTGCTCTCTTAATATTTGATATGTCACGTAGCTCAAAGCTGTGTAAATGATTGCAATGCGTGTACCAAACACCATCCAATCCCTACCACACCAAACATTGCATACATTATACATTCAAGCAACGCAGAATGCCGTATCTTACCCATTCTGTACCTAACGGTTCCACGATTGAAGTATGCCGCCGCCAGAGAATCACAGTAACATATGGCTTCAGTGTAATCCTCCACGGCTTTGTCGAATTCTATCATCCTGTAGAGCATCTGGCCGCGCTCGTTGTATGCCAGCGCAAGTTCGTACTTCCTGAAAGTGGCAGCGAATAATGTGTGTGCACTCTTGTGGAAGTTATATGTGTATGCTCACATAAAATTAATTTAGAGACAACTAGGCGCCGGTCACCTGCGGTTTAGGTTTTCAGCGCTTCCTGGCTCGGGCTCCTGGCTTTCCTTCGCATCTTGAAGGAGGCGCAAGTACTCGATCTTTTTCCTTTCAATCAAGTCGTCAAGCTGCACCTTTTTCTCCTGTTTAGTGGGAACATCGCCAGTCACCGAATCCATACGGGTTATCGTGTTCACGCGGAATAATTATTGCGACACAGGGACACAGGACACGATCGCACTACGACGAGAGACACAGACACGCCGGTTGCTGGTAAGATCGGCTTTGGTTTAGGTTGGATACAGTTTGGATTTGTTTTAACACAAACAAAATACAAAATTCATGGTAGTATCAAAATAAGCCTAAAATTACAAATTCAATATCAGGTGGCGTAACAATTGACAGCAGGTGTTGAAAAACACAATTTTAAAACGAAACAAAAACCGAATGTTATTCATCATCATCAATACGCGCGCATGCGCGCTTTGGAGCTGTGTCACTAGGCGCCTTTACACACGGTGCCGTCGTCGTAAGAAATATCTGCTTTCGAAGTTGTGAAAAATTTTTGCTTCGAAGAGGATCGAGGATTGCGTCGCGTGATGTTTATGCGAACACTGCACAGGTCCCTGTCGCCGGCAAGGAAGACATTGGCTATCGTCCCCGTATCCTCTGCGAGCTACCACGAGAAGGCAAGTACACGTACCGTAGCTGCATTCTCGAACTGCGCACTAAGGCATGGGTGTACTGATTATTAAACTGACTAACATTGCCTCTTCTTAACGCGATAATTTTTAAGTTATTGTACCTTTACTCAGCATGGAACGTAGATTTCTGAGCTTATTAAGCCGATAGTTTCTTTCGATAGTTCGTCCTGATTCGACCATGGCCAACATTGCCATGACCGACTGAGGTGACAGCGTCGACCGCAAAACGAAATAGATTACTGCATGCCGTTTTGAAACAAGAAGGTCTGCGCACGTCACCTAAAGATCCCGAAGAGTATTTCTTTTTCATTGCATCTTAGCAACCGCCACTTTATAATCTGCGCCTCCGCTAAAGTTTCCTGGTTCGTGCTGGCGTGGGTTTTTTCTTCTATTACTAGGTTATTGACCACTACGAAAATCCTCGCAACGTTGGATCGCTCAATAAGGACGACAAGAATGTTGGCACTGGTCTTGTCGGCGCCCCAGCCTGCGGCGATGTCATGAAATTGCAGGTAAACTTTATCCGTCGTTGTGATCGTGCTTTCGGAATACGCGCTTCTTGGCCTCTTCGCCGACGCAGGATCACGGCGCCATGCCGGATACCGCGATGTAGTTTCAGCGTTGCACTCGCATCATGTTTCTCACCACATGTCAGTTACGACACTGAAGCGTAGCGGTAAACTGCCGTTCCGAACTTGTCGCGCTGGTTTCAACCAAGGTAGCACGAACCCACCTAGAAGACATATATATTTGGGCTTGTACAAGCCAAACGGTTGTCTACGATCCGGCTTGTACACGCTGAGCCTTAGAACTCCGCATGCACTCCTGATGCCAAGCTAATGCTCCCTCCATATTCGTCTTGGGGAAGTCTTGGGAAGCTGTTTCTTAGACTACGTGTAGAAATCGCGTATGAAGGCTCATTTTGCTTGCCCGAGAAAATACAGGCAGTTTCAGTGGACAGAAGGGTTGACTGTTGGTTTAGTTGGTCGTCCATATTTGAAGTAGTAGCTTAGCGCGAATAAAACCACGGAAACAAGAAAGACGGACAAGGACAAGCGCTACTCACAACAGTTTAATGGAAGGAAGGATAGTTCATACATATATATATCCTCTTGTCACGCATGCGCCTACCAAGCACAAGAGAAGCCGGTACATGCACATCAAAGGCGGTTGCGCAAGAATTTGAATTCGGCATCTAGTAATGTGATAGAAGGCTCACTCACACATCTATCTCTATTCTTCAAACACATTCAAACTTTAAAAAATTTCCTGTGGCAGATAGCTCAATTCTGATCCATGAGCTGGTCTACTTGAAGAGGCAGACATTACTTGCAGAAAAGAATGAAATGCATGATCGACTAAATAGCTAAAATTCACTAATTAAGTTTCTGACTAATTATTTTATGGCATATATTGTAATTTACAAATTCCAGTGGTTGAGACTGCAAGGCATATCCACTTGCAAAGAATTGTGAAGATGACACTATTTACGAGATATTCACCGTCAAACTTGCGGTAAAAATGCACTATCATTCCACTTAATTTCCTAACGAAACATCACTTTATGCATTGAAGTACAAAAGTAACTGGCACACCAATGCATTTCTACGCAAAGTTAGGGAATATCTCAAACTCCTCGGATAGAATTTGTAAATTGCAATATGTGCCATATAATAATTAGCTAAAAACGTAATTAGGAAATTTTTGTTCATTAGTCGTATATGAATGTCAATATTGTTGTGCAAGTGATGTCCGCCTCTTCGAGTAGACCAGCTCACGGACTAGAACTGTGCTATCTGCCGCAAGCAATTAAAAACAATTTTGAAAGTGTTCGCTGAAACAACCGGTCTGCAATCTGCACTGTAAAAAAAAAGTTGACTAATGCATATGTTGACTATGTGCTAATGCAAATCACTGGTATTGTTATGCTTTTCTTGGAACTAGTGTCATGATTCAGGATGTCTAGGAAATGTACATGTATAGAATATGACTGGTTTTAACTTCAAAATTAAAACATGCTAAAACCTACTAATCTGAAAAACATTCAGTATTATGGCCTAAATGCGTACTTTTGCAAAGGCATACATTACTTAAAGCACTTGCGTAGATTCCACAATTTGGAATAAAATCTGTGAAGGTATAGCATTGAGAGCCTTTGTATAACACGCAAGCATGTGCACATACGGCAGCCATGTCACTTCAGCACCAAAATGAAATTCTTCACAAATGAATTGTCTCGCAACAGCACAACGCATTGCAAGTGAACAGCACTTTAGAAATTTAGGTATACTGCTAACACAAGGAAAATACGTGCAGCACACAAGCGTGTTGAATGAGGCAAATTCAAAAGACATCTTGTAAAAATACTGTAAATTGCCTTATTTTAAAGCATTATTTAGGAGGCAAGAAAATCAGCAAAATTTAAATTTTTATTCTTGGAAATTACGTTCATCCACCTACCTTGCATTGATTGTGACTAAATTTATACATAGGTAATGACTGACATACCATGCTTTGTGTTGACTGACTAGAATATATATAAATGGCATGTCTAGAAAAACTGACTCAACAGCCGCATCCTAACAAGACTAAGGTACAAGACTAAGGAGGACAAAAAAAGGCATGCCAGCTTGCATCAGGCCCAGTGGCTTTTGAAGAATCTGTGCCTGCAAAAAAAAAAAATCACTCATTTACAGTGAAACCAGCAAATAAGAGTTGAATGCTTAACATAAACACGATTAAGAAATAATCTCTGCATATAAAAAAAAAAACTGCGATGACACTATTCAAAAAGATACTGTTCCCCTTTGACAGCTGTCAAGTGCATATTTGTAACTCTATAGTTTAAGTAATGTATGCACCATTTTCAAGCAATGTAGGCATTCCATTCTAGTTATGAAATTACAATATTTTAGGACCTCAATTAATACTCATGGTGCATAGTTTATCTTAAGCCTCACTTTTCAGTGGCTGTCCTTGCAAGACTGAACGATGGTATAAAAACAAATACAACAATAACAAGCACCATAAGTAAGGGACCAAAAATATAAAAGTGCAGGCATAAGCATAATGGCAGAAGACCAATATAATTCACTCTATAATTTAAAATGCCTATTCAGGCTTACCCAAAGCATCTCCCATGTTCTTTTGCTGTTTGGAAGTAAAGTTATTATAGCATTCTTTTACTTTGCATCTTGTTGGCAAGAGGCCCTGAACACCGATTACAACTGCAATAACTGCATGTCTTACATCGGTGTTCCCAAAATTTATTGTGTCTGAAGTAGAATACATCATAATGTACACAAGTTTCCACATGATGACAGTAAAGCATGATGTCGCAACAGCATGCTTAGATGGTCCTTGGACGTTATCTGGCCATTGTTAATAGGTATTTGAAGATCAGATGTGACAGTTAATTTAAGTAGAGTTTAGAACCCTCAGACAAAATATTAATCATATAATGTGCACTTAATTCTTATGTAGAACCAACAGTCAATTTTATTGGAATGTAGACATGCTACACAATGTGGACTTAGTCAATAACATTAGTTTAGTTTAAGTTTCTGAATAAAAACTAACTGAACAGTAAGCTTAACGTAACACGCACTTCTTAACCGCTCGCAAACTGCAATACTTCAACCAGGCGACTGCTGCTTGGCAAATGACATGGGTCGTCACATTTTCCCATTTGGGATAGCTTCGAATAGCTTCTGGAATACCAAACCATCTAGTCAAACAATGCAGGTAACACACGGTATCAGCAGTCTTCAGTCGTTTCTCTCGATTAGCGTCGCGGGCCTGGCCTCGACTCTCTCGCGGCCAACATCCAAATCATTGTCACATACAAACAACTCTGCAATTAATAAATGAAGTTTGCGGAAACTAAGTTCTGTGGAACTGCAAAGGGGAGGGAGTTTCATATAAAAACCCAAAGGGGAGGGAGTTTCATATAAAAACCCAACTGTAGCTACACAGGGTGTATTACAATTTTCTCTTTAAACTGTGTCCATCAATATTTTTTTCATTTCGAACACCATGAATTTTGGGAGTAAGAATCACTGCACTTATGCCTAGTCAAACAACAGCCTTCTAAAGTGACCTTCAATCAGACTGTAGACATGCAGCTCTGAGCCTCCTATTCGCCACTGTCCTTGAGTGCTAAAGTTTCCACTCCAGCTGTTTGAATATACTTAGTAGGATGCCCGCAGTGAAGCATCTGAAGTCTCAGCCTCCCCATAAGAGAGAGCTGTCATGTCTGAAAAAAGAACAAACATGACAGCAAAAAGAATTCAAAGCTAAAAACACTAACATACAATATGGCTATTACAATGGCTGCATTAAGGCAGCAATGAAAGCCCCAGTAAAGGTAAGGCAGAACAGCAAATGACACTGGATTATTATACATTCTCAAGAACTTATTATTGCATCAACATGTACACACAAAAACTGCAAAATGCAAACAGTCATAGTATAAAAAAAGTTATAACTGAACCTACTGTGTATACAACAACTAAATAACATGAAGCCACAAAATGTCAAATAATGCCTTCAGGTAGCATGTGTGGGTTTATTGACCAGTTGCCTTCACCCAAAAAGATCATGTATTTGTGATGCCTGTGGCAGACAGGATGTTCCAGATCTGCTGCGAAGGCTTGTGAGTGGTGGCACTGGCTAACACTCCCAGGGTTAGTTCTAGTAGTAAAACATAAATAGCCCAGAAATGGATGGGAAAACGGTGCCTCTGCAGCTCAATTGGTAAGAGAATCGCACGCTTAATGCGAAGACATGGGATGATTGCTCACCTGCGGCCAGTTGTCTTTTTCATCCATTTTCATTTCCATTAATTTATCATTCCTTTAATTCATTTAGTAAGTGCAAGTAATTTCCCCAGTGTTGTGCTAGGTATTTTTGTTTGTTGGCTTCTTACGATATGAATAATAAAAATTGGGCCCCTCTGTTCCTTTCCTTCTGGGTAATAAAATAATTAAGTTACTTTATCTTGCATACCGCATTTTCATAGCTTGTGCAAGGTATTTTTTTTTTGTTGTAAATTCATAAAGCTCTTCCTTACAAGGTGACATCGAAAAGAAGGATCGTAGCTCACCCTGAATTGAACCTTGCGGGACTATCTTTTGAAAGCTGAATTCTGATGTGGTAACATTTTCTAGTTCTCCAAGGGCATCTTGTAATTGGCCATTGCTATTCTGCCAGTTTTGTTGGGAACACTAAAGTTGCTAGAAGCCTTGTATCTTGATGTCTTACAGTCTTCCCATGTCTTTCATTAGTATGCACATGTCTGAAAGCACTTAAAAACACTTTTAAGGGCATTTGTGTTACATAGACAAAGTTGGTGTGCCATGATTGCCAAGCCTGTTGAATTCGTTGATAATGTAGTTAAAGCACTTAAAAAGACAGAGCTGGGCCTAGTCTGGGCCAGGCTGGGCCACGCTGAGTCTGGTACGCTTGTAACAGACTTTTGTGTCCTCAGAATTCACGCAACTTGTAAATTCACGACTTCCTTGTGGGCACATATTGTATATAAACGTTCTTGCTTGTTGTGTTGCACATCAAGCTGAACCCGTTAACTGCAAATTTACAAGTTGTTTTATGGTCATGTGCAGCAGCATGTTGAATTGCTAATTTGAACTAGATCTTCTTGATGTAGTGGAGAGATGTGATATCGTAAAATGCATCTGATTTTAGCAGATTTAGGTCCCACTGCAAACTTTAATTGCTATTAGAGTATACTTTCAGCCTTTATCCTTCCAGTTAATTATGAAATGCATAATTACAGTTTATGTTTATGAACATAGGTCTTTTGTTCACTTTAGATCAAGGTGGATGAAAGTGGCAAGATTATCGATGCCAAGTTCAAGACGTTTGGTTGTGGTTCGGCCATTGCATCCAGCTCTCTTGCAACTGAATGGATAAAGGGAAAAAATGTGAGTTATTCACTCAAGCTTCTGTGGACCAGCTTGGGAGAGAGCTTTGTCAGCCTAATTTGCTGCATAATGTTGCATGAGAAACTTTTCTGTGGATCATGCTCATATGTTCTTTATGCTGTACGAAGTTGCTGTATGAAGGATTTGGTGCAAACAAGACACAGGATTAGCATTAACGTACAAAAACTGGACCGCCTCTGGCTTCAACTAAATATTATGGTAGAGATTTTATGTGCATACATACACTATTGCCTGTGGTGTTACCAAATTACAGGAAATTAACTAAGAACTTGACTTTCCATTCCGTAAGTCATAGGGAAGTAATGCTGATGTGTCCGTCACCTATTTGTTCGTTTAATTTTGATGTTGCTCTGCATGTCCTGTCTCTTTGCTGAATCCACCATGGTGAACCAGGAGAATCTCGAAGCAGGCTAGTTCCTGCTCCAAGGTTATCCAAGGATCTTAATTTTAATTTTAGACTCGCTGTGGTTGCTTAGTGGCTGTGGTGTTGGGCTGCTGAGCACGAGGTTGCGGGATCGAATCCCGGCCACAGCATTTTGATGGAGGTGAAATGCGAAAACACCCCTGTACTTAGATTTAGGTGCATGTTAAAGAACCCCAGGTGGTCAAAATTTCTGGATCCTCCACTGGAACCTTCAACCTGCTTGCCACAGCATGCCTCATAATCAGAAAGTAGTTTTGGCACGTAAAACCCCATAATTTTACAATTTTAATTTAGGACAGGTGCTAAACAGGTGATAGAAGCATGCACTGACAGCAAGTGCTTGTTCTAGCTTGAGCACGTGTACATGTGGCTATTGAGAATGATGCTTAGGGCCCAGTAAGTTTGTGCCATCAGATGTCATTGTGGAATTCACAGCCATGCCTAATGGAAAAATGTGCATGAACAGTGTTTAGACGAACCGATACGAGCAGTCTGAATTGACATCAGCATGATGGAAAGGAAACAGTTTGTATATCCTACCATGACACTGCATTGTGTCGTGTAAATATTGTGAAAGGGCTGACACATTGTGTCTTTTGTTTATATTAGTAATGACTTTGTGTATGATTAATTGCATATCAGCAATATGGTTATGCATGCTATGTTTGGCACTAGTGTCCACGGAATGTCTTTACAGTAGAGCCCAAAAAAGCACAGCTTCTGTTTCATTTTATTCATGTGAGAAAACAGAAGTGTGAGGGCTACTGTATAATATACAAAACAGCCTAAGCAACTTGTTGTGCAAGTTAATTAATAATGAAATAGCTGAGTGCAGAAACAACTATCACAAACAAAAAAGAGTGTCTTCTCCCCTCCCTGCTATTTTTTCTTGCACTGTTGCCACTTGTGCACTGAATCCTGTAAAGGGCCCTGCAACTTTCCTAAGGCCACTGTATTTGCTCTAGATCTAATCTCTACAAGGCAGGCAAACATAAGTTATTGGATGCAGAAGATTCAAAATACAAGAAAGAGAAGGGATGCCCTCGACCTGAATTTTCACAGCTCTCTGTACAGTGTATCACACTCATAATGGCACTACCCAATTTGCCCAATGGCAGCAGGGCATTTGTGTTAAATAGACGCAGTTGGTGTGCCATGATTGCCAAGCCTGTTGAACTCGTTGATAATGTAGTTGCCATGGTTACAGTACCTTTCGAGTGGTACTGCTGTACTCACCTATGCTTCAACCTGTTTACCACTGTGTGGGAGATACTGAAACCTTGATAATTTAAGTAGATTTAAGTAGATTTTACATAGCACTCAGCTCAATACGAAACGTGAATTAAATCCTTATCTGATCATCACAGTTGCAGTCCGTGATGTCTCGGATGCACAAAATCACTGCATTGAGACAGTGAAATTGGCAGTGGTGGGTATTTTGCTACAATTGCTCCAATCTGCTACATTTCATTAAAGCTGCTACACCCACACTACAAAGCTGCTCCAGGATGAGCTGCACCGCGCAATATCGGAGGCCACCGTGAAGTGAAGTTGTGGCGAAAGTCAGGTGGCAGTCGCCACCACCCTTGTGTAGAGTGCTGTTGCATCTCCTGCCATTCATAAAGCTAAATGAGGTAAAGGGTCACTGAGCTAATCCAATCTGGTGCGCATTCGCTCATGTTCTCAGTCAGACATTTGGAAACTATATGCCCCATATTTACTGGTTGTTCGTAGTTTAAGAGGATGTTCTATCAGGCCTAGTTGTGCAGGCTTAGTGCATTACACTTTTTGATGTGAGAGAGAGAGAGAGTGATTGTAGAGAGGAAGAGGCCGGCATTCATACATATCGGTAGTCTGGCCTTGGGAGACGTGTTCCTCTACCGACAATGCGCACTTTGTGCATTTGTCACTGCGGCTGTGTCATGGTCCACATGGCAAACTGAAACTTACCCCCTTGCACGTTATTATTTGATTTGCTATGTCACACTTTTCTTTGTGTGCTCGTTATGGAGCGCGTTTGTAGCACGGCTATTTTACTAGCTGGATGTCATTAGACCTACAACAAAATCGGTCAAATGGTAATCCTGTATATCATGGCACTGTATTGCTGTGAGTTTTGTGTGCCTTTGTGTGTCGTGCTTTGCCACATGGGACGCACAGTACTTCCCTTTTCAAATGTGTTGGTTGACTCAGTGTGGCCTTGTGATTGTTGTAACTTGTTCATGAGTGATCGTGTATGCAGATTATCTTCCTCGAGAATATTCGCAGTAATTTTTGCCAGTAGTGTGAAAAATTTTGATGCACAGGAACAATATCTGATGGATAACCATTAAGAGCCATCATTGTTGACTGCTACAAAATTTGCTCTAAATCACCATTCTTCTGCTACAAAATCTGCTCCAACGCACTCTTGGCCATTCCCACCACTGAATTGGTGTTTCTTAAGAAAGTTTCTTGGGCATGCAGCAGGATCTTTTAAGTAAAACAAATTTGGCTTTGATTCTTACATTATGGTTAAACAAATGAGAGTTACTAATACAAGTTTCTGCTTATGTTAGTGAGCAGTTTCAGTTTGTGATAAACTAGAACAATTCTGAGGCGGTGTAAGCCATGTCAACCGTGAATGTCATGTTGCTGCTCTTTGTTTCAGGTGAATGATGCTATGAAAATTAAGAACACAGACATTGCTAAAGAGCTGAGCCTACCTCCAGTCAAGCTTCACTGCTCAAGTAAGTAGACATTTCGTGCATTATTACTATGCTCCACCTTTTATCCCACAGTGTGCACTTATAAGTGTTGTGACACAAGAATTTATGTTGAATGAAATATTGAAGAACTATATTCTGTCGCACACTGTACTTGCTGTGTAACAAAAGCTACGGGCCATGTCAGCTATCCAGGGAAGCCAGTGTGCTGATAGTGTAAGCTTGTGATGCAATCAACATACTGTCACGTAGTAGTGACGGTGAAGAAAGCAGCAATACTGGGAATGAAGAAACTAGCGTTTTATTAGGCGAACTTGTTCCCTCAAAAACAGACTACACTCAAAGAATGGTGACAGTGGCAAACAGAGTCGGTGATCGGCGAAAATGTGATCTGCCGGTCAAGTGCGTCGGCTTTTATACACAAGTCATCGAAGGTTCCAGAGTAAGCGGTGGTGCCCGCATGTCTTTGAAAGTTCTACACAATTCGCGCTGCATGTGCAATCAGATCGCACCGCCGTGTTTGCGCGATGAAAAGTGGAAACACTACATCCTAACCGACACATATGCAATAAGCTGGTACGGTTTATGCGGATACAAAACACATTATGTTCAATGGCCGCTGAGTCGGGGATTTAACTTCACTACTTTTAAAACGAAGCTACTGTTTACGGGGGTACGGTTTAACGAGGTTTTACTGTATAACCAATGCTAAAGCATGGAACAGAATTCTTTTCCAGACTACGGGGTGTCTTAGCATGCCCCATAGCTTTCGCTGCACTGGAAGTAGATTGTGAGATGGATTATAGAGGCTCTGGAATTCAAGTTTTCAGTTGTTGCAAAGTATGTATTGTAAGATAATATTCCTGAACACACACTGGAATTTCTAACAAGGTTTTTTCGCTAAGTAGTTTGGGTTTCTGGTTTTAAAAGTCAAGTGAGATTGGCAAAGCATCAAGCAGAAAGAAATAAAGACAAACAAGCTGTTCCAATCTTGTTTGATGTAAAACTGTTTGAGCATTACGGGAACAGTTTCACATGCTCAATTTGTGAGAGCAGCCACACTTGCTCACGCATTCACATTTCTTTGTTCGTAATATTATGTCATCAAGCCATCAACTTCGTTAAGTTCAGAACTAGTGAAAATTGAAATTGTCTTTCAGCATTTTGGCTTTAGTTTAGCATTTGTGATCAAATGATATCAATGCCTTTTGTGAAAAGCAACACTCGGGGAAGTTTTTGTGCATGTTGAAAATTTTGCAACATCCTAGCGGCACACTTTGGAAAACATGGTGTCTCCTTCCTGCGCCAATAATCACTTCTGTGCGAGAATCATAGTGGAAAAAAAAAAAAGGCAGATTCATGGTCAAGTGAGCAGAATGGCTAAACGCCAGGTTTTCTGGTGCTGCTGGGTTTTTATGCCCACAATATTTCTCTCTACATAGGTTTTGGCCTGATGCAAGCATAAAATATTACTGCATATAATTTTTTCTGTTAACTCTGCAGATAAAAATTATATTTATCTTACAAACAGTGATCATATTTAGCACTGTGTGCTGTCATATGTACACATTGGTTCTTGCTGCTAAGGGTTGTCTGCAAATTGCAGATATAGTAGCTTTATTTAACAGAGGTGTACTGTAGAAAGGAAGCACTGATGCTATAAGAGGTAATGTGCTAAGCTAGTTTGTGTGCAATGTTAGAATTGGTAAAGTCTTGCTGTATTTCAGCAGGGCCTGAAAATGCACTTGATGTGCACACAGGAAGTCTGATAGTGCTGGTATATAGATTTGTAGTATTTGCAGGTGGTTGGCATTATAACAGGCCTACAAATACATTTTTATGTGTGGCACGTGTCTTGCCATAATGCTCAACTTTGTTCACCCAGTAATGTTTTTTTTTGTTACCTGTTGCACACTGCTGCTTTCATAGGCATCTAAGTTATTGGTCCATGAACTACAAAGTCATTAGTTTCACTAATTACATGTGTTGCTTGTTATTGTCTAACTGACACTGTTGTACTGAAGTGGTAAATTGTGCAACTATTTAAGCTCGCTGTGTCGTTTCAGTGCTTGCTGAAGATGCTATCAAGGCAGCTCTCAGTGACTACAAGCGAAAGCGGGGTGAGCAGGAAGTACCGAAGGCAGGCGCAGACACCTCTGCAAGCAGTAATGGCTGAGGGTTTGTAACGTTTGTTTAGGTTGCAGAAAAGTGAAATTTCTTGGACGTCTCATTGACATGTAGCTGCCTCTCTTATGCAGTAGAATAAAGGGCAGTTTGCTGAAATGAACTGAAGTTGAATGTACGCTGTCCCTACCCTAGACATGGCAACAACTCTTCTGACACGCACTCATGTGGCAACATGTAGCAAGGTTTTAAACTGAATAGCCTTGAACAGAATGTGTGGCTTCTAGAGTTGTACGTGAACTTGCTGTAGTAAGCCATGTTGACGTTGCAGAACTATTTCCATTCACGACTTTAACTGCTAACCTGTTTACTGTAGCTTGAGTTAGGGCTTTCTACATATTTATTTTTGCATGACACAAGAAGGCACACATTCTGTAGAACACAAAAAATGTCAACAAAGCTTTCTTTTTAAAATGGAGCTTCCTGCAAGCACGTATCATGAGTACAGAGCACATATGCTCATTGTGGGGAAATGTGGTTTAATGAACACTTAGGGAGCACATGGATTTTAACACCAGTGCAAGGGAGGACTAAATAAGCTTATCTTTTGCTGGTATAAAGACCACTTAAGGTGTAATTACATGTCTCAACCATAGATCAATTATAGGAAAGGACTCATAATTAAATAGGTAGTAAAATTTGGCCTTGATAGAAAATTTTTAGCTTTCAACAACCACTGTCACATTCTCTGTAGAAACCACAGTGCCCCTTATAGTGTTCGTTCAAAGGCATAACTTTTCTTGCTGATAGAATAAGCAGGCTGATGCTCTTGATCATTTTGCTTGGTATGTATTTGCGAATACCAGGCATTAACTTCAGTTGTTCATCACATACATAGGTGTTCTGCATGATGAGACTGACTGTGTATGTCAGTACTCTAATGTACCAATCTGACAATGTTTCTCTTCGGTGTCCGTTCAAATCAAAGTGGGGAGGTGTTGGGCAATTTTCAGTATAGACAAATTGTATGCCAAATCGAGTTATGAAAATGTATTTTTCTTTTCTTTTTTCTGTGGCAACAAGAATGACTTGTGGGTGTTTAATGTAGCTTTCTTTCTAGTCATACTCAATATGTAACTATTAATGACAGTGACTCACCAGAGGTACGAGTAGAATCGGGTGTACCTCAAGGCTCTTTGTTGCTGCCTTTACTTTTTCTTATTTATATTAATGACCTGCCTAATCAAACCACCAGTTCTGTTTGCTTATTTGCCGACGATTGCATAATTTAGCGGAAGATAATTAATGATTCTCACATGGTTACATTACAATCAGATTTAGATAATGTAACAACCTGGTGCTCTCGCTGGGACATGAATCTTAACGCCTCAAAATGTAAATTCATGAGAATCCCACATAACCAAGTAACTTTTCCTAATTACAACGTTGACATCTCACTCGAATCTGTGTCATGTTATAAGTACCTTGGAGTGCACGTTACAAATAATCTCTCATGGAAGCGACATATTGAACATATTGCATCCAACGCTAATCGAATGCTGGACTACCTTAAGCGCAATTTTCCGTTGGCACCTTCTCTAAAGCAACAGTTAGATGTCACCTACATTTGACCTAATCTAGAATATGCATAATCTGTGTGGGACCCTCATCAATTAACACTAATTAACACATTAGAAGCTGTACAGAATTGTTCTGTTCATTTTATTCTTGACAATTGCCAGCGCACAAAAAGCATAGTTGGTAGGAAATTTGCCCTCAAAATATATCTCCTTACCAAATGCAGAAAAATCGCTTACCTTTGTTCCATAAAATATGCCATTCAATTCTTACACTCAAATCGCACTATATCAAACCAGCTTCTGCACACTTGGACCATCGTCAATAAAGTGAACATCCCATCGAACAGAACACCTACCTATGCTAACTCGTTTCAACCGAAAGCATGCCAGGAATGGAATCGCCTACCAGATCCACTAGTCTGTATTATTAACACGATGACTTCCGTAACGGGCTTACTAGCGTTATCTAGTATAATTTGACTTTACTATATTGACACGTGTAGAGTAGCTGTTTTCTTCCGACCAGTGGTGTTTATAATTTATTTCCATTGTATTACCCACCTAATCTACAAACAGTCTACTTTGTATTATGATTGATCTTCTATCAATATGTGTTTATCTTCTAACTCCAACTTTCACGATGTATACCATGCACTTATATTTCATCTGTGTTACCCGTCTGTATTATATTTTGCCTGTATTTTTATGATATGCTTATTGTGTCACTCTAACTTTCGTTATTTTCACATTGGGCTATGCACTGTTATCTGATTATTGTGTTTTGTTCTTTGTATAATTATCTGTATCTATTAGCCCCTCCTCTCTGTAATGCTTCATGTAAGCCCTGAGGGTACTATAAATAAATAAATAAATAAATAAATAGTTAAGAACAGCAGCACTTTACCTTGTTCTGTCGGTAGATGTATACCATCCCTTGCTTTTTCTTTCTTTTTAGTTTGAGTTATCCCCTCTGGTAAAGGGAAAGAATAACTTAGATGTTGCCTTAATCCCTAGCCCAGGTCTCAGCTTCTATGGTGATGATCACATCCCTGTTGTCGATCACCTCACGTGTGTGATGGACGAATGGCAGCTGTCACAGCTTCTGGAGTGCTGGGGAACTGCCAGACCATTTCCCCCAGCCATCTGGGGTAAGGACAGCATGTTTATGGAAAGGGGCTGCTACTGATAGCTTTTATGGCTTGCTGAGATGTTGCAGATGGTTCCTTTGCTAGGTAGTGCTACAGGCAACCTAATTCAAGCGCAGTATCTGACCATCACTGTTAAAGACATATTGAAGACTGGCAAGCAGGGCACAGAAGTAAAGGAAAAACTCTACAAAATGTTTCTACATCATGAATTTGACTCTGTTTCTTTTCCAGAGTTTAGCAAGTGACCACTTTAGCTTCAGAACATGCATTTTTCTAGAGAGAGTGCGTGCCATTGAACACTTGATATTGTTGCACATGTCATCATTCTTATTGTAAGCAAGGCATGCACATTAAACAGAAAAGGCCAAGTTGACTCTTCTTTGCTTTGGCAAGTGCCTGTTTTGTTTCTGGAACGTGAAGCAGGAGTGAAAATAAATGAAGAAAGCACTAATTTACACCACGTTTTTTTTTTTGCTTTTCTGAATGCCTGTTTTGCTTCTACAGCATGAAGCAGGAGACATTGAATAAAACCACACATTTTACAAAATGACCCGTTCGCGTTATAAGTTGTCACTGCATTCGGTCTTGGGAAGCATGCTCAAGATAAGCACACTTGTACTTGTAAGCATGCTGTGTCGCCAGCTGCTTTGTTTGTCAGCATGTCAGCTACTGATATGCTGTCAGATAGATACTGGCTGAATGGTCCATCAGCACACAGTAGCTACTATGCATATGACAGCAATGTAGACACTGCTGTGAATTCAGCTATAAAATCTCCATAACTGTCGTTATAGAACTTTTATCTTTCCCATGAATAAATTTCAGCTTTGTTGTATTCTTTCCACATTATGCCCGTCAGTGAGAGCACAAGCAAATAATGAGGGTAATGTAGTTAGGTGCAACTATTTCTCAAGTGGGGTGCAAACTGCACACCATCTATTCCCCCCCCCCCCCTTCTCACTCTCTCCACACGCACACACACATTGCTTAAATGACAACAAACATTTTTCAATGTGGGCCGACCTTTTTCAGTAGCCCTTGATAAAGGTTGGTCCACCGACCTATTTGTCATGCTATTTTTGTAGTTTGCTTAATTAGATGATTAGTCAAGACTAATTAACAACTTCTGAAGCAACGAAGCTAGAAAAAAAAATTACTTAGAAAGTTGCAGAGCGGTTTGCAAAACATCCAATTAAACAGTTTCTAACTTTCTATCTATTACGCATTAGTGTTTTTCCGCTTACTACAGATGCCCGCGAAATACAAAGAAATACCATGTGACATGTTTGCTTATAGTAGAATCAAATGAGTGGTCACTCCATTTTCAGAGAACATACATCAGCCTCACATATTCTCAATATACACTCTAATCATGAACATCCATGATTTAATACCGTTAAGGATATGATGTGTGCTACACTTTTCCGTAACTGTCCCTCTGTAAGACGGCCTTTCTCACTGTGTGTGAGGGAGCTTAGTGATGAAATGCAAGTCCCACTCCTCGAGCATCGATTAATGCATCCGAACAAGCTGTTACCTCCTTGGGAGTGGCAGGTGGTGGAATGTGACATATCCTTTTTAGAAGTAACAAAACACGCACCAGAGATCGAAATCCAAATGCATTTCCTAGAACTCCAGTACGAGTACTCCTGCACAGAGTTCTGCACAGACGCTTCGAAGTCACATGCCGGAGTGTCCTATGCAGGCGATGGTCTATCCTTCTCGGAATCCGGTGTACTGCATCCAGAAAAAAGTATCTTAACGGCTGAGGCCTATGTACTGTTGGCTATGAAGCACATAACAAAATCAAAACTCCAAAAAGCAGTTATATATACAGACTCCCTAAGTGTCATGAAGGCCTTGATGTCACTCTGTAAGCACAAAAATCCTGTACCTATTGAGCTCTATTCCGTCTTGTGTAAAGCGTATCCAACTAACCAGCATGTGATTATATGCTGGCTGCCTGGCCATAGGGGCACCGAGGGTAACATTCTGGCAGACCAGATGGCCTTGCCAATTGCATCGCATGCTGTTAATCCTACCGCTGCTGTCCCTGTCACAGATCTGAAGCCTTTCTGACAAAGAAACTGCAAAACCACGCATGTGGGATGCAGAAAAAAATAAGCTACGCGTAGTAAAACCACAATTAGGTTTCTGGACCCCGCAATGAAATCACGGCAAACAGATGTCATATTCTGTCGTCTCAATATAGGACACGCATTTGGCACCCATAATTTTCTACTTACTGGAAATGAACCTCCAACCTGTGGTAGATGCAGTGAGAGGCTGACCGTCCTTCACGTCCTCCTGGAGTGTTGGGAAGCTGAAGCTGGGAGAAACATTTTCCTCTCGCGTACCGCTATTGTGTCCCTCTTCACCCGGCAATGTTTCTTCGTAAAGAACCGCTTTTTAACACCAAAGCAGTCCGCGGTTTCTTAAATTATGTTGTTCTACATGTTATAAGCTCATTAAATTCATAGCGCATCCCATTTCCAGAGGATGCCACTGTGATAGTTGTTTTGTATAGCACATGCCTCCAGGCCCTTGTGTTTCAAGGGCTCTAATGCGGCAGTAGTGCTCTAGTCGATTTTAGCATCTGACATATTTTGTAGATCGTATCATTCTTTGACATTGCATTTTAATGCTCATAGTGCACGTCATTAGTCATTGCCATAATCTTATTAAACGTAAATTTTACGCAATTTACAGCGACTATATTTAGGCCCCTTTACAGCCACGTCACATCAACTTCATAGAACTCATCACTCCACTACGAACTCATTAACACTGTATTTACTCGCATAATGATCGCACTTTTTTTGTCAGAAAAATTGAAGCCAATTCAGGGGTGCGATCATTACGCGGGTTAAATTTCCCGGGAAAAAAAAAATTTTTTTTTCGTCCGCGTTTGCTGCGGGATGCGAGATTGCGGGTGCGGGACACCAAAACAAAAATGGCGGCTAGCGGAGCGAGCCGAACGCGCCGAACGCGATTTTTTTTTTCTTCTCGTGAGTACATTACGTGTATTGAAACAGTTTCTTCCGTATTAGTGATGAATAATATCGTTAATATCGGCAAGTTTGCGGCAATAACGTAGCCATGTCCACTTTGAGGGGACAGAAATAGGTGGGCGCGCTTAGCTGCCAGTGACAGAAACACATGACGGGCATGCTGCGGAAACTGCGGCATCTGTCTTCACTACTTTCCGCTAAGGGTGGGCGAATATCTTAGCTGTGTTACAAGCGTCGGCGTATGAATAGGGTACACTTTTAACGTATCAGAGTAAACGTGGCTACTATCATTGCCGCGCGCGATTTGTTGCGTGCTCACGAGTGCAAAAGCAGATGAAAAGAATCGAAATGCGCCTTTATTGTTTTTGTTGACATCAGCCATTGTAAAGCCAACCCATAATAAAGGCAAGTTTGGTTGTACCTCATTTTGTCATGGAAGTGCGGAAAGTGATGAAAGTAATGAAATGAGGCATCTACTTAAGAATGTTTAGTGCGTGCAGGCCGCTTGGCTTGTCTTGAAGAGTCGTTCGCGTAGCATTCGACAGGTGGTAAGCGCGATCATTATTCGCTAGACTTAGCACACGACATATCGCTGCGGCAAGTTCGGGGTGCGATCATTACGCGGGAAATAAAAAAAATTGAATTTTGACGACAAATTTTAGGGGTGCGATCATTACGCGAGTGCAATCATTATGCGAGTAAATACGGTATTTGGCCATGCCTGGCCCTTGCGGCACTAACCACCACACATTCAATTCAATGTGCACCCAATCCACAATACATGGGAGTTTTTGCGTTTCACCACCATCTAAATGCGGCCGCTGCAGCTTGTATTTGCTCCCGCCACCTTGTGCTTAATAGCATAACGCCGAAGCCACTAAGAAACCACGGCGGGTTGGATATATTGTGAGCACAATATTTGCATCTCATCTTCTTTATCTGTACATATCATAATCATCACGAGCTGCGACGACTTTGTCATGGCACGGAATCTTCGAGAATAAAGAAGTTTCTCAGAAGGAGTGGAGTTTGCTTGTCGTTCCCCAAGATCTCTCACTGCTTCTCTCCCTGGAGGTCTGCTCGGGTCATCGCATCACTTCACCATTTGCTGCAATGTCAAGACCAGCCGTGTACAAGTGATGCTGCCATCTCTGCCTAGTCTTCTGTGTGGACAATCAATAGCCGTCAGCAGGACCCCCAAGTATTTGCTGGCTTAGGCGGTGAAGGTGCCGAAGATTGGCTCAGGAACTACGATCGTGTCAGCAACTACAATAGGTGGGACAATTCTCGCATACTTAGCAACATCCCTTTCTACCTCTCCAGTGTCCCTAAAGCTTGGTTCTTGAACCATGAGCCTGACTTCCCTGGCTGGACTGCTTTCATGCAGAAGTTTCGTGCTATTTTTGGAATTCCTGCTATTCACACTAAAATCGATAAAGAGAAGTTCAGCCAGTGTGTTCAATTTTCTGAGGAGCCATACATCCTACGTTGAAGATGTCCTTGCCCTGTGCAGGCATGTAAACTCCACTATGTCCAAGAGCGACTGCATCCTTCACATCATCAAGGGAATCAACACTGCTGGCTTCAATGCCTTGGTTACACAGAACCCTACCACCGTGCCAGATGTGATCACCATGTGCCAGCGCCTTGAGGAACTGCAGTCTTTTTGTGGTCACACAGATGCGTATGACGGTCATCTCCCTACAGCTACAGACCTGCGCACTTTGATTCATGCCATCATAAGTGAGGAACTCCGCGCGCAGCGCTCTTGCTGTGCTTCTGGAAGTCCAATATGAAAGATATTGGAGAGTTTTTATATAATTGTTTATTAATTTCCTATATTTTATAACATATTGATATTGTCGCCCAGTATCCAAATAATGAACTCAAAGTAATTTCGTACTTTGGAAATTCAGTTTTCAAGAACAAATCTTGAACTTGATAAAATTTCAGTTAAGCCTTGTGTTCAGCTCCCAGTGCAAAATTATGCAAGATGATGCATATGATAGATGAATACAGTAAGATTTTTTTGACGAAATTTAATTGGCGTATTTTTTGCTTTCAGGGAGAAATATTTTTTTGAAGTTTGGTCCCCCAACACCACTTGGCTCGGTCGCCTGCCATTGCCTCGCACTCCGTCTTCACTGCACTGCACTGCAGCTTGTCCACAGTTGATACAGTGCTGCTGCCAATCTATTGCATGACAGTACACGAGTCTTGTCTGAGTGCCAGGCTTCCAGTAAGGCTGCTAAACTTATAGGTGCTTAGCTACTTGAATCTTTTGGGTCAGTGAGTATGAAGCGAGTCCAGCACGAACATTGCAGAGTGGTGAGGGTACAAAGTGGTGAAGTCATAGTGGGGACGTTGACTGTGGTTTACTCTCTCTCATATTGTAGGAAATCTGCTTTCATTTTTTTCAATGGTGGGGGTACCTGGCTTAGTTGCAGCATTTCAAGTCACATGGTATGCTCTTACACTGTCCAAGGTGCTGACATGTAGCCATTTGTTATTAAGCTTGCGGTTGTTGTCTATGTTGCATAGTGATGTCTTTAACTATGTGTTCATTTTGTTGTAGAATGCATTATGTTTTATGTGGCAGAAATTGTTTATGTTCGCAGAAATCATTGAAGATTATCCAAGTGAATAGCTGAGCTTGCTGTTGATGGGAGTTCATCACTCAGTTACTGTAGATCTTGCTCTATTTCTTTGGAATGTGTGCAGTATAGTGTTGATCTTTCTCGGTGCATGAATGACCATATTAATCCAACTCTTGGCTGAGGCAGTCATTGACGTCAAAATACTCTTTGGCACCATTTGTCCAGCCTTCCTGGTCGACCTCTTGATGACAGGTCTTCACCACATTTACTGTTGATCTTTTTCTTCAGCACACTGTCGCATAGTTTTGGCGTGTATTGTTGGTGTGTGAGTGACGGCATTCTTCTAATTCTTAAGTGAGAACACGCTTAGGTGGCATTCTCAGAAAAACCTTTAATTTACTACAGCGGATACAAATGCATCACTCTTTCCTGACACAAAGCAAATACTGTCATTGCTGCAGACTGGATGTGACAAGTCTCACAACTCTCCCCTCTTGTGTGGTAAACCATGTGACCTTGCGTGTCCTGTGTCCACCATTCGCAATGTTCGCTTCGTGTCAGGAAGGCGAGTGTTGCATTGGTGTCTGCTGTAATAAATGAGAGGTTCTTGAAAATTCCATCAAAGTGTGTTCTCACCTTTCTACGTTGTCCCCTCCTGCCACTGCACTAGCATTGGACATGTGTATCACAGATTTATTTACCAACGCGATGAACAAAGGACAGTAGCCCTCTACCCCACTCTTACCCTCTTCCTTCCGCTCCTGTCGAGAGTCATTTACCGCAACAAACCAAATGGAAGAAAAAAAAAATGCAGATCCCACTTAGTGGGGGAATCTGTATTTTGCAGAGCATTTTGCAACTATCTATAGCTTCTTGTGGGGTTTCGCACTTTGCAGATTGCACAAAATGTCCTTATAAGACAAGCAATTGTGTGTGTGACAGCAGCGACAAGACGATGGCACGGCAACAACGGTAGCATGACAGCTACTGGGATGACGAAATCTGCACCTCTCGAGCAGCACTGTTCTCGTCTCAGAGCCACGGCATAACATGCTTGCTAGAGAGCAACAGCATCGGGCGACATGGTGTCAGCCCGTCTTCACATAAAACAAAATTCTGGGACACTCTGGGAATTTGGCATAGGCACTTGGGGAAAACCTGGAAAACTCGGGCACTTTGGAAATGACAACTTCGTAGACGCCCTGGATACTCCCTAAAGTGATATTTGAGTACAGCTTTATGTGTGTTTTCATTTAGCAATATATTGAGGCAACGAAATTGAGTCCGAAATGACTACATCTCCTGACTAAAGTAGCTGATCAATACTCGAAAATCAACAATGCGAGATCAGGGGCATTCCATGCACTCAAGGTGAAGACTACTCAGCTATCATGCAAACCATTGGAAAATAAAATTGGGTGCCCTGTTTTGCCCAATGATCTCGACGTTGTTCACTGGGTTTCCACAAAATTGGAAAGCCGAAAGAACCTGAGCACTCACTTTTGCTCATGCAGAAAGAAAGCAGAATTCATCAGCAAGGCATGGAAAGCAAGACTTCACCTCAGTAACATTGGTGTTTCCGCAATGCTTGATCCTCCTGTGTTTGTCAATGACCATCTGTCCACAGAGAATAAGGTGCTCGTTTCGAGAGCTCTAGCGTTACAGGAGGCAAGGAACTGGAAGTTTCTTTGGACCAATAACTGTTAAATTAAGGTGTTGAAGGCAACAGACAGCAGGGTCCATTGCATTGTTCACGTATCTGACTTTGCAATAATTACCTAGCTGCATGCACAGTTCATAATGCTAATTCTTTTGATCCCCAAACATGGCATTCTACTTTTCTGTCGACCGTCTCAGCCAATTTAAGTCGCAGTGATGTCTCTCGCTAATTCATTTTAATGCTAGAAGCCTGGGCAGGCACTTTGACAGCATAAACAATCTACTCTCGACATTTCGTACTGCTTTTATGATTATTTGTGCGTCTGAGACTTGGCTGTGATGATGATGCTCGCAATCTTTTTTGTTTCCCACATTGTAGTTCTGAGTACTGCCACACACAAAAGAGCAGTCATGGTAGCATTGCTGTCTGTATCGACTGGTGCAACATATCATTGACATTGTAGACGCAGTCTAAACGTAAATGTCTGCAATTGCATATATGTATGGCTCGAATTCGACAACCAGTTTCTTAATTTTGACAACAAAAACCTTGTATTCGGAGTTATTTATCACTCGCCATACTCATCCACCACTGAATCTTGTGACACACTCACTAAAATCATGGAAACATAAAAAAAAAAAAATTATCATGGGTGACATAAATATTAACTTACACGATAAAACAGCCTTTCCTCTACAAGCTACTCTAGTTTCTTTCGTAATTCTGGTTACGAGTGCCTAATTACCCAATCAACAAGGTGTAGTAGTAACGTAGGTATGATTATTGATCATGCACTACAAAATTTGCTGCTTAAGCCCGAAGCAGGTACCTTCAGTGTGGATGCCACAAATCATTACCCTATATTTTTCTATTTCGATTCTCTACCTTGTGTCCGCAGCATTTCTGCTTTCACTGAACCTGTTTTAGATAGAAATAGATTCACTGATGCTATCACAGCTATCAATTGACCCTTGCTAACTGATATTACTGACTCACAGGAGACATTCTCGAAGATCCTATCTTTGTTGCACACACATTGATTTGAACTCGCACTGATGGAAATGCGATAAATAAATAAGAACTTCCTCTCAAAGACCATGGTTGAATATTGAATTATTTAAGGTGATGCGTATGTGGGAAAACCTTTATGAAAAAAGTGAAAAAGCAGCCTTTTAATGTCCACCTGCTTTGCAGGTACAAAAAAATCTGCTCTGCTCTCAATGCTAAATTGAGGGAAGCCGAACACCAGTATTATAAAAAGAGAATTACTGAATGTAGATCAGATAATAGTAAAAATGGAAAATTGTGAATGACTTCTTAAACAGAAAAGTCAAGGTTGATCATCATATAACTAATCGGGCATGAAGATAGGGTTTATGGTCATCCGAAAGAAATAACGGATGCCTTCAGTGGTTTCCTCTTCAATCATTCTGTGAATGGATTGCACGAATTCAAGGCTTCTGTTACTCGTCTTCCTCATTAATTTTTCATTTTGCCAACACCTCACAAGGTACTTACTCTCATACGAATTTTGAAAACCACAGGCATGGGGCTTGATGTCATGCAGCCTTACCATATAAAAATGATTGCTCATCTGATATCAGATGTTCTTTGTTTCAATTAATAGTATATTCAAATCAGACATTTTCCCAAACGAGCTAAAATGAGGAAAGATTACTGCTGTTTAAAAAAAAGAATGGTGGCCTCTCGATAATGACTAAATATAGATCCATTTGCATTTTACCTTTCTTCACTAAAGCAATAGAAAAATTGGTGGTAAAACGACGGAAGCCTTTAATGGCTCATTGTCAAGGTCATCTGCCGTTAGCAGAAACTGTCGCAGCTTTCCGGCCTCCTGATTGGTCTCCTCTGTGTCGTGACGTCAGTGTCGCTAGGCGCAGGTGTGCGCTTCCTGATTGGCTCGCATGCGTGACGTCACTGTCAAGTGCGGGTGTCAGGGTGGTTCGGCGCCGCGCGGGATGACTCAGGACATCGGCACGCGTGGCGGGCGTGTGTTCGACGGTGCGCCCTGACGTCACTGTCGTCAGGCGCTTGAGGTGGCCTCCCGATTGAGCGCTGTGTGGCCTGACGTCACTGTCGCGAGGCGCGCGCGGCGACCGTCTGCTTGATTGTGATGTGGCGGTTGCGGTGGCGGCAGTTTACTTTGCGGTATCGTGTGGGAAGGATATGCCTCGTCTCGCCAAACCAGTGTCTCCCAACACGCGACGTGCGGCAGCCACTGAACGCAAGCGGCGCTCAAGAGAGGCTGATCGTATACGTCGCATGCATCAGGGCGGTGGTGCCCGTCCGACACCACAGAGCCCAGGGACGCGACGGGCCAACGCAAGAGAGGCAGTACGTTTGAAACGACTCGCTGCATCTCCAGGTACCAAGGCAAATGAAGCTCGGAAGCGCCGTGACCGCCATCTTGCCGCGGCAAGCCGAGCAAGTACAAGTGAATCGAGCGAAGTGGAGGATGAGGATGGCCAACTACACCCCGACACCGCCATGGAAGACGCGTCTCCTCCTGATCCCTAAACGGCGCTGCAACAGGTCCAGGCGGCCACAAACTACTTTAACAGACACTTCGTCCAGAACGACATTGCAGGCGTCTAATAAACAAACAAGGATTCACATAACAGTGTACGAGTTGTGTGCCTCCGTGGTGTTTCCGACGCAACAAATCGCCATTGGCAATGGTGTCAGGCTTTCGCCGTTTCACATTTTAGTCTCGACAAAGTGTCTTCCGTTTTTTTTTTAATAGGGCACAGAGAGGGGTGGATCCCCGTTATGGGTGGGGCCTTCAGTCCAAGGCCCCAACGGCGGGAGCAGCGCTTACGGCTCTGGCGATCAGCTTCCGCTGATCCTCCAATGCCGAGCTGTTGGGCACCATCTCCTACTGCTCGTGCCCAGCTGTGGAAGACGATGGCGACAAACGCGCGAGCAGTGGCACGAGCGCGTTCGCGCGGTTACTCCGAGGAGCGCCAACGAGCCAGCTGCGGTAGACGATGACGACGACGACGAACGCGCGAGCAGTCACACGCGCGGTTACGCCGACGCCGACGCTCTACCCACGGCAGCCTACAGGCTCATTCACACTAGGCCAACAGGACACCGATTTTGGTCTGCCCACTGCCGGCGACAGCGTTTTTTTCCCTTCGTGTCGGCGCCTCTGCCACACTGTACCGACGCCGAGCTCTCCGCCGACCATCCGCAGATTGTCGGAGTCGGTACATGTGCGACAGAGGCGCCGACACGAAGGGAAAAAAACGCTGTCGCCGGCAGTGGGCAGACCAAAATCGGTGTCGCGTTGGCCTAGTGTGAATGAATTGCGTAAACTGTCTCACAGCTTAATCTGTGAGACAGTTTACTCGGTGAGGCAGCCGACATGCCATAACCTGCGAACCCAGACAAAGAGAGCTCATTTTCAGTACAGGGATCGGTCCAGTTTTAATTACGCAGTATCTGGGATCGGCCCAGAGGTGACGCCTAACTGTCCCAATTTGACACCTCTAACTGTTTTGAGTAAGCATGCAATATCCGCCGCCCGATCACCGTTGCTACCATCCACTGGACCGATGTCCGACTAGGGCAGATATAGTATACTGTACATACGTAAACGCGTATCTTTAGTCTCACCGTCTCCGGTTATGCTTGAGCTTTTGAGAAGACATCGCACGACTGCATCGCGCAAAGTGGTGCGAAAAATGGAAAACTACAGGTAATGATGTCACTTGCGGTCGTGGCTTTGTACATTTTAACTAACCATGTGCTCGAGCTCGCTTTGCCCAATAGAAAATGGTTCATTTGTAAGTTTTATACATATAGTTTCTATGCTGAAAAAAAGCCAGAGCGGCACCGTTGGTACAGTACACCGTGCTGTAGGTTCTTGAGGCGCTGAAAGAGGTAAAAGAAGAAGCGCATCTAGCGAGAAGCCATGAAAGGTATGGATTTCTCCAATTATTACAATTACGATATGATAATCTTATTGCGTAAATAGCACTGTTGGCGTCGCCATCTCTCTCTATATATGTTAGAATAGAGCGCCCGAGGAAGTTGAAATGTGGTTTGTACAAAAAACTTTTTTCATCCCGTGTATTTCCTTTACGAGCAGAGTTGTACCATCCTGTATTTTCCCCCGCCTTACGTAATGCCTTCGTTCTGCGACGCATGACATCAGTCAGTCACATTCGTGGAACGTCCCTTTGTATTACACGTTAGCTCGGAATTTGCTCAAGCCCAGGGTCGCTCACAGCACGAGCGTCACGAGTCGAGCAAGGTCTGCTTGCTAGTGATGATGATACCACACATTCTCTCCCCCTCCCTCCCCCCAAATAAGAACGCTCTGGGGGACGGCTCTGTCTCGTTGAGCGACGCAAAAGTTCCGTTGACGGTGTCGGAGTGTATCCTGTACAGTCGCGATCAATTTGAAGGTGATCGCTCGAGCGGCGACCAAAACTAGGAGCAGCGCCACGTTACGTCATCACTGTCCGTCGAGAGGGAAGCATCAGATAGCTCCCCTCTCTCTCTTTTGGGGTTCCCTGAAAAGCTGTCACTCCCGTCACCGTCCACGGCATAACCTGCGAATTCATTTCGATTGCGTTATGAGCTTTTGCACAGAGGCATCATTGTTAGCCAAGACATGCATGAGGAAGCGACGCACACAGATCATTTCCATGAAAGGGAAACAAACACAAAAATGTGGCGAGTTGGTCTTGGGGGTGATGGTTGCAGCCTGGAAAAGCATAATAGGGGAAGGAGGCAACGCAATTTTTATCTTCGCAGTTCCGAAATCGGCCGCTATGCTGCTTGGAAGGCCCGCCAGTCGATGCTCGCGCGAACACCTTAAAATTGATCGCGTCTGTACTTCTGTCCGACCGTCCTGGACGGGGCGTTACCCTGTCGGTGTCGCGCGATTCTGTGGTCGAAGCGTCCCGACGTCGCACTTGGTCGAGATGCCGCCGTTCCATGAGCCATGTCCAGTGTGACCATGTGCGTTCCTTGTTTATTGCGTACGATACCAGGCATTCATTTTTTTTTCTTTTGCGTCTCACACACGCTGGCAAACTTGCAATCGCTCCTGACGTTCGGTACACGGCTCTGTGTTTGCTGCCTCGGCGGCCTCCATGATGCAGTTGAGCTTTGTCCTTATTGGATATCCCAGCAAAAGTTCTGCCGGGGACTTGCCTTCCTTCCCTGGCGTGCCACGATAACGGAACAAAAATCTTGCATTCCGTGCTTGTAGCTGGATGCCTTCGTTTTTATAGCGAGGTGATAAGGGCTCGTTCCCCCAGGATAATGTACGTGTGTAGACACAAAATTCCGAAGATAGTGCAATGCCGGGCCGACCCGTGTGGCGGAGGTGAAGCAGGCGTTAAGCACTCCCCATACGTGCGCCGATCCCGAAGGTAATACAATGCCGGGCCGACCCGCGGCGGAGGTGCAGTTTGCCAGGGGCCCACGTACACAGCTTTGTTGGTCATCCTTCTTCACAGAGTGGAAGGGCACTGAATTTTTCTTCAAAGCTTCTTTCAGTGTTCTCGCGGCCCTCTCCGCTAACCCATTTGATTGCGGATGATAGGGCGCGGTATTCACGTGTTGTGCTTGGTTCTGAGCAAGGAAATTACGGAAGTCGAAACCTGTCAACTGAGGTCCGTTATCTGTCCCAAGCGTGCAAGGTAGGCCGAATCTCGCAAACATAGCCTTGAGGATCTCCACTGTCGTTTCTGCTGTCGCCGATTTCATTGGTAGTGCTTCTATCCACGTTGCTTCTGAATCCACGAACACGGATGTCATGTGTCCTTCTATGGGACCTGCATAATCGACTTGTAACCGACTAAATTTTTCTCCCGTTGTGGGCCATGGAACAGGAGTTTGCGACGGAGGCATCGCCGCAGCTTGTACACAAGCAGGACACGCACCCGCGGATCGCTCAATTTCACCATCCACGCCTGGAAACCAGAACAGGGATGTTGCCATGTTCTTCATGGCCGCCATGCCTGGGTGTATCTCGTGGAGCGAGTCGAAGATGCGACTACAGGTATTCTGTCGGTGTCGCGCGTTTCCGTGCCCGAAGCGTTCCGACATTGCACTCAGGAAACGTTCCGTTCCTTTAGCCGTGTCTACTGTGACCATGCGCTTTCCTTTATCACGCACGATATTCAGGTATCTATTTCTTTCGTGGCCGGAACGTTCGAGTCCACACACGCTGTCCAACTTGCCATCACTCCTGACGTTCGGTACACGGCTCTGCGTTTGCTGCCTCGTTGGCCGGCATTATGCTGTCGAGCTTTGCCCTTATTGGATCATCATCATCATCAGCCTGGTTACGCCCACTGCAGGGCAAAGGCCTCTCCCATACTTCTCCAACTACCCCGGTCATGTACTAATTGTGGCCATGTTGTCCCTGCAAACTTCTTAATCTCATCCGCCAACCTAACTTTCTGCCGCCCTCTGCTACGCTTCCCTTCCCTTGGAATCCATTCCGTAACTCTTAATGACCATCGCTTATCTTCCCTCCTCATTACGTGTCCTGCCCATGCCCATTTATTTTTCTTGATTTCAACTAATAAATCATTAACTCGCGTTTGCTCCCTTACCCAATCTGCTCTTTTCTTATCCCTTAACGTTACACCTACCATTCTTTCCATAGCTCATTGCGTCGTCCTCATTTTAAGTAGAACCCTTTTCGTAATCCTCCAGGTTTCTGCCCCGTACGTGAGTACTGGTAACACACAGCTGTTATAAACTTTTCTCTTGAGGGATAATGGCAACCTGCTGTTCAAGATCTGAGAATGCCTGCCAAACGCACCCCAGCCCATTCTTATTCTTCTGATTATTTCAGTCTCATGGTCCGGATCCGCAGTCACTACCTGTCCTAAGTAGATGTATTGCCTTACCACTTTCAGTGCCTCAATACCTATCGTAAACTGCTGTTCTCTTCCGAGACTGTTAAACATTACTTTAGTTTTCTGCAGATTAATTTTTAGACCCACCCTTCGGTTTTGCCTCTCCAGGTCAATGAGCATGCATTGCAGTTGGTCCCCTGAGTTACTAAGCAAGACAATATCATCAGCGAATCGCAAGTTATTAAGGTATTCTCCATTAACTCTTATTTCCAATTCTTCTCAATCCAGGTCTCTGAATATCTCCTGTAAGCGCGCTGTGAATAGCATTGGAGAGACCGTATCTCCCTGCCTGACGCCTTTTGGATCCTTATTGGATATCCATATTGGATTATTGGATCCTTTTGGAACCTCCTTATTGGATATCCCAGCAAAAGTTCTGCCGAGGACTTGCGTTCCTTCACTGGCCTGAGACGATAACGGAGCAAATGCATTGGGGCCCTTAAGGCTATACAGTAAATGAAATGAAAATGTCGGTAGCGCCGTATCTTGCAAAGTGAGCGACAGTGTGCGACGTATTGGGCAGCTTGCGCCCCATGCTTGCACATTCATTACACATTTCACAACCGTTATCACATCTCGCCGTGCAAAATTTATCCGCTCTACTTACAAGCGTTGAACCAAGCCATTTCACTGAACTTGTCAAAGTCAAGATTTCTGAGGAAGGCGATCGTTCCATCGAGTCCGCTGAACCATAGAACTATTATGTCAGCTAGTGTCATTGGTGCAGCAATGCTTCGGACACATTCGGTTGCGTGCAACTATATACTATAGCGCAAAGAGGTATACGATGGAAGCGCCACAGACTGCTTTTGATTGGTTTCATATCGCATATGCTTTTGTAGCTGCACGCGAATTCAACTGCATGCCTGTTGGACCCCACCCAAAAGCGGAAAATTATGGGTGACATGCATCTGTTCTATGCACAGCCGACACGATCATATATATATATATATATATATATATATATATATATATATATATATATATATATATATATATATATATATATATATATATATATATATACCTCATACGACCTTTCTCTGTTCTGCGATTGCGCTGTGTTGTTGGCCTGACTAGGTTGACCTTGCGTTTATTTTGTGTTTACCGTTAAGTTTGCTAATAGTTGCCGAGTTTCTCCAGGTAGCGTTTGTTTGTCTTGATGGGGCAGAAACGTATCAGGAAAACTTAGAATCTCTTTTCTGCTACATGCCCCGAAATGACTGCTCTTTCCTTTCCCGCAATTCCGGCATGGCTCGGAGTCCGTCTAAGCCATTCAGTGAGGCTGCGCTCGTTCTGCACCCGCATTTAACTGGCAAGAAACAACGTGCGAATTGCAGCGCTAATCGGCACGTATGTCTGGGAATATAACGCGGGACGCAGAAGAATACTGTGAAGATTGAATAGCGGAGAACTTGGAATATACCATCGGCGCACTTGCAGACGCACCGATTCCTCGCCTGTGGCCAATCTACGTGCAACGCGGGCGCAAGGCACACCACCACAGGCATAATTATGTTCACTACGACGTCGGTGAGTAGTGCGTACGTTCTCCATACGCACATTTATATTACTAGGTGTTTCTGGAAGGACATTTTTACGTTCTCAATACGCACATTTATATTACTAGGTGTTTCTGGAAGGACATTTGAGGGAGTATTAAAGAGAGTGGAGCAAAGATAAAGGGGCTATACTCTTTTAGGTCGCGAAATGGTCGAAGCAGTAGGCGTCAGGAATTAATTAAGTAATTAGTCGATCAAATAAACAATCGGCTGGAGTATGGTAATTTCTTAAGTGACTTATGAAGAGTTGCGTCTGGAAGCAGCACTTAGAAGGCGAGGTGCGTTTTAGTCGGGAGAGCAATACTTGGCTTATCTATACGATGAGTCACGCAGGGCAATCCAAAGAGACTTCAAAGATACTCAAAAGATAATCCAAAGAGACTATATACTCTCTGTATACTCTCGCAGCGGTGGAGACGCCGTAGTGGTTTTCGATAACCTTTAGCGCTCAGCAACAGCCTGAACACGGGAAGATGCTTCGACATACGTGACATCACGCTGACATACCGGCGCTGGGGTTCCGGCGCGAAATAAAAAAAAAATGAAGTGCGACATTAGTTTTTTGTTCTAGCTATCAACCTCTTACACCGAAATGAACGAAAGTATAGTTTTCATGATTATTAGTCTAAAGTGATCTAGTGTTCCTCTTTAATGTCACTTCAACCGTTCTCTGCTGACCATATATTTGACCTCTGTTGTCCTGTTGCACAAGTTCTCTTGAGGTGCATAGTGGTAGTCAACCCGTATTAACACGTCGATGTTGTGTTATATAGTGTACTCATCTTAGCTACACCTTTTAGTCTCGTTCCACATATGTTGCTCTAATCAAGTCGAACGTATTTGCAAAATTGTCTCTGCTAAGTAAAAGCTATATGTCGGACTAACATTCTTAATTGTAGGTTCTTCCTTCGGCGGAGCTTCTTGCCACTGGCATACGTGCATGTCAATCTGAATATCGTTTTCCACAAGTTTCACTAAAGTGAACGAAACATCTTAATATTGTTCCACACAGGTTCCATGAACCAAGTTAAACGTAATTGCAAGAATGCTCCACTTGGTTGGACTTATGTGGAACGAGTTTAAAGCCACACTTGACTGGTCGCTTTCGAGCGTCCTTGAGCGCTATCGCGGTGCCGTGTACATTCGGTTTATCGAAGTGGAGTACTGGGAACACATCCGCATGTGTCATTAAGAGTGTCGCCTCCCATCTCAGAAAGATCTGAGGCGCTCTTGCCTTCGAGCTGGGAGCGCAACCGAGATCAGACAGAAACTCAGTCACGTGACTACTACTGCGATTGCTATGAGCAGCTAGCCCGTTCGGCTATGCCAGCTTTCTATGGTCAGTATCTTAAAGGGCTCCGCCTCGCTGCAAACCGACTTGGAGTGTGTTAGAAACCAGTCGAATCATACCATAAGAGGGTGCGATTTGATCGCAGACGTCACGTGGCACGGTCGAGAGAGTGCGAAGCGTACACTGGTTTCCGTTGCGTTAAGCCGCTTCGTGTGAAACACGTATTTCTCCATACAGCGTAGCACCGTTCTCACATAACTAAACGCTGTTTCCTTTTTCTAATAGAAGCTAACATGAAAACTAGAGAAAGAATTCGGCGCCCTATTTTATAAATTATACTTTACTTTTCATCTCTATCTGTACCTATACAGAAAAGTAAGTAGAACATTTGGAGTAGCCTTGCTACTTTCTTCTGTGTTTCGCGATTTTTTTCTGAATCACGCGGCGCTCTATTCATCAGCAAATGCGCGAAATATCTATACGGTGTTCATTACCTCCAATTACCTCGGAGCAGTTGCGTAAGGGCTGTTGTGCACAAGTCACCATTCATCCACACTCCAAAAACTTTCAGCTTGCTTCAGCACAATGCGTTGGCGGGCTAGTTGGTGCGAATCCATGAATACTTTGTTTAGCGCAAAACGACACACACAAGAAAGACGATAGGGCAAGGCGCTACTCTCAACTGACATCATTTTATTGCGTCACCGCATGGTGCTCACTGCGCATGTTCCTCTGGTTTGAGCGGCCTGTAAAGGAGTGACGCAATAAAATGATGTCAGTTGAGAATAGCGCCTTGTCCTGTCGTGTTTCTTGTGTGTGTCGCTTTGCGCTAAACAAAGTATTCATGGTTTCAGCTTGCTACCCGTTTCTATATTTTCCCTGTATTCAATGCGCGAATTAGATACCTAAGTTTTCTGAAGTGCGCAAACCACCTGTATAACGCTGTACATGGATGTGCGCCTTTTACCGATGACTGCCGGGTACGGCCCGACAAGTTTCCCTTTTAACTCGATCGGCGCCGACCCGCGAATACGATGTATACACTGTAAGGCAAAATCAAGTTCATATTCTTCTTGTTCTTGTTACCATTATTATAAGTTCGCATGTACATCAGCCATAACCTCCCTCCCATCAACACCAAAATTGATCTCGGTGGCCATTATAGGTATACCAGGACAGCAGGGTAAATCTTACGCGGTTCGCAAAGCACACCTATCACGCTCCGGAGCGCTTGCGTAAGTAATTTACTAGAAAGCCCGTAATTCCACATACTTAAAACTTTGCCTACAGATATCCCATAACGTACGCCGTGTTTCTACTGAATATAAAAAATTAAGGCACCTCGTTTACTTCACCGAAGAAAACACGGACGCCTGCTATGACGCATGAAAATAGCGAGAAAACGAGTATTCGGTAATTATTTACAAAGTTCATAATTAAGCCAGAAATATTAAAATTTTCGCCACACATTTACACGATTTCCATGATTTTTAATTAAATTCTGGGGTTTTATGTGCCAAAACCACGATCTATATATAAGGCACGCCGTAGTGGGGATCTCCGGATAAATTTTGACCACCCGGAAATCAACCTGCACCCAATGCGCGGAAAACGGGCGTTTTGAATGATTCTCAGGGTACTTCACGCACTTTCCGGGGTGTAAGTATGTTTGAATGTATGGAACCGTTTTCCCGCCAATCTTGGTCACATTTGAGTAGACCATAAGTATGGCCGCTTGGCGCAAACAAGGAGGGACGGTGCTCCCTTTGTTCCTTTCCGGCCTTCGTTGTTTGCGCCGAGCGATCATATTTATGGTCTGCTCAGCAATGTGAACCGACCGGCCCAGCAACATGTACTTCTAGGTCACTGTGTAGTATGGCCATAGAGCATCGGGGCTGGCTGTGCTGCGGGAACAGGGTCCGAAACCAATCGTCGGATCAATTCGAGTCACTGAGTATGTGGCAATGGGAACCCGCCGTGGTTGCTCAGTGGGTATGGTGTTGGGCTGCTGAGCACGAGGTCGCGGCATCGAATCCCGGCCACGGCGGCCGCATTTCGATGGGGGCGAAAACACCCGTGTACTTAGATTTAGGTGCACGTCAAAGAACCCCAGGAGGTCGAAATTTCCGGAGTCCTCCACTACGGCGTGCCTTATAACCAGAGAGTGGTTTTGGCACGTAAAGCCCCAAAATTTAATTTTTGTGGCGATGTGTACACATGTGCTGCTCTTCAGCAAACCTCTTTCACGCTGACATGGGTCACAGCAGATGCGGGACTGGGTATATTCCGCTCTTCAATGAACCTCTTTGATGCTTCACTGGGTACGTGCCATTTCGTGTGTGCAGCTCTAGAATGACAAAAAAAGAAGATCCTTTAAGTTTATCCGATGCTAAGCGAAATCGAACTCGCGTCACACGGTTTCCCGAAGCACAGCAACGCGAAGCTTTAGGAGGCGGAGCCATAAGTGCACTGAGCACAGGCCGCTTTTCAGTGAACGCCTTTCACGCCAACGCTTTCGCAAGCTGCGCCATGAATGCACTGGATATGCGCCGCTCTTCAATGAACGTCTCGCCAACTTGTGTCACTGAGTATGTGCCACAGTGTCAACTGCAAGGGAGCGCACAATTTTCGGCGTTTGCACGTGCCAGCGTTCCGCGGCTCTCGTTTCGAAAGCCACGCGTGGACTTCTCAGCAGCGCCACTAGATGGCGCAGCGTGTCCGGAAAGAAGTGCGAGACAGGAGCCCGGCTTCCGCATGACGCGTTTCTCGGTGTTCGCACGCACCGGCGCGCCGTGCGTCTCGGAGACCGCGTGCAAGCTTCGCGGCGGCGCCGCTAGGTGAGCGTGAAAGAGGAGTCCCGCTGCAGTACACGCCAAGGTCAATTCAAATAGGTCGTGAAGCTTCGGGTGAAAAGCGGTTCAGTACAGGTTGTCACCGACATCAGCATGGGGGGTTATGGGAGCAGCGATTGAAGCGCGACTATGTTTGGAGGGAACAAACATTGGAAAAGAAAAACGCGTTTTTTAATTCGAACGAGACACAGTTAGATTCATTCAACGAAAATAAAATTCCTAGTAAATTTTATATATTCGTGATGAGTTAAGAAAATACGTTTAATTTTATCATTATTAATAAATGCATTTCGTTTCAGCGCCCATCGCTACAGAGGGCGTTGACGCCACTATCACTCGCAGTGCAATGCACGTCTTGAAATGGGCAGAAAGGCGCACTCGTATCACCTGTTGAAATACGCCCCCCTCACAATTTGTGCTTTTTTGCTTGTCGAAGTTTGTCTGATTTTGGTGACGCGGGTAGCTTCATTGCTTCTTAATCTGTTCAGTCAAAAGTAGTGAGTTACGACCGCCAGATAATTGTGTAGTTGTTTTCGTGCGACTGCGCTGACCGGCGGGCTTGGCATCCGACTATAGGATCAGCACTCTACACCTAAAGCTTTCGTCGGCCTCCAAAGAAAGTATGTTCTGTGCAGGGATGCGATTTCGACAACCGTACGGCTGGCCTTTTCCTGCATCGCTTTCCACGCTGAAAGCTCGAAACGCCCATCAAGTCGAATGGCGGGGCATTTGAATATATAACTCCAAAGGAAGAGCAACAAAACAAATTTCGCGCCTTCGAAAACAATATGACGTCACTTCTGCTTTTAACAGACATGGCGTCACGTTATTTTTTCTTCCGCCGTAAGTGTTCCCACCACATACAGATGGCGCTAAGCCCCATGAACCGGCGATGGACCGCCATGTTTTGAACGTATGGGTTCCTATGGAAGCTTCGCTACCAGGTATATTTACCTTGTACACGCCTCACACACAACTCGTTTCGACGGTGACAGCGATTCAATGCTAAGCCTATTACCGCCGACAGTCGTCGTGAGCTGGGTTCTGCCGTATTTTTTTCTCTTCATCAAGTGAAGATGTAAAGTTTCTCCGTTCGCAATAATTACGAACGCAAGTCTTGATTTACACATATTGGATTACAGAATTCAGTATTTCACTGCCGCTTGAAACTCTTCAAGCTACAGTTTAATTAAAGAGGTTACATATTAGGGCGACGCTCGTGTGTGTAAATATTGTGCATGGATAAATATATTCTTATTGCATTATTAATCTTCATTTTATTTTTACATTTGCAGTCAGAAAATTATGTGTACGTGTTCATTATGCCGATAAATTTTTTTCTGTGGCACTGTTCTTTTACCGCGTGCTTTGGTAAGTAGACTGCTTGGACAATGTGGACAGTGCAGTTTCTTTTATTTCGCCTCCATCGAAATGTCACCGCCGCGGCCGGAATTCGATCCCTCGTCTTTGTGCTTAGCAGCACAACGACTTATTGCCTTTAAGCCATCACGGCGGGTCCCTTTTTCCTCCGAATGTGAAATCAACGTGAGGTAAAATTCTTTCAGGACACTGGTAAACATTGCCGATAACCGCCTCATAGGGCTTTTTAACACCTGCTCAAGGCATTTGTTGCAAGTCATTCCCCCTGATGTTAATTTTGTGGCACGTTTATCTCTTTCAGGACATTGGGCAAGCTTCATACGCGATTAGTCAAATGTAGGTTTTAACGCTGTGGGTAACCTGTGCGAGTGATCTTTTGCGAACGCTGTGATTAACCTACGCAGTTTATACTTCTATCGTGCAGCACCCACAGCATGCCTTACCGCACACCCTCTCTATACAAATGAAATATTAAGGCCACGTTCAATTTCTCTGGACACGGCGAAAACAAGCTGCCTGCTGCGCCTCTAAAGAGCAAGGAAATCAGGTTTAAGTAACTATGTTCAAAGTTACCATTTAACTTACACACTTCAAATTTTCGGTGCACATCAACGATAAAAATGACCCTAAATGGCTGCAACCCGTGGTCCTAATTGCTAATGGAATGCCTAGAATTTTTTTTTAAACCCCCAAATAATCTGTACAGTTCGAAATTTGCCCGCACATCAACCCTAGCGTGCCCGTAGCCCCCGCACCCTCGCTCCTTTCTCTAAAGATATGTACAGTACTCGGCGATTAAAACGTGACACTGGGACAACATGGCGGCCGGTACTTGCGCCACCGGTGGGCGCTCGTGACACAGAGATGATGCATTTTTGTGTCACATGAAAGGGAGAATCTTTTTGATGCGTCGTAACTGCATTCGGCCTCTACGGCGATCACCGGGCCATCACCGGTGGCGCAATAAGCGCCGGCCGTCATGCTGTCTGAGTATCGCGGTTCAACCTCTGAGCACTGTATTCGGCGAATCATCCGGAATTTCTACCAGAACACTGTGAAAACACGTACGTAACCTTTTATAGCGCACACAAAAAAATTATGGGGTTTTACGTGCCAAAACTACTTTCTGATTATGAGGCGCGCCGTAGTGGAGGACTCCGGTTATAGCGCACAGTTTCGCTGTAAAAGTATATCGTGTTTGTCAGGGAACCATATGTTGGTTTTGTGTGTGGGTGTAGCAGCAGAAGCGGGGGAGGGGCTGATTAGCACCGATACGCGGAAAGGTGCGAAAGTGAGCGTTTCCACAAGTCTATTGCTAAGGCGGCGAAGAGAGCTGTCACTGGTACCTCGGAATCTCTTTCAAGGGTAATACAGTTCGAAAAAGAAAATGCAAATGGGCCATTTAAACGTTGCAAATCTTGTCAAATAGCGAGCTACAAATGAAGAATATTATTTAGAATGTGCATTTTTTATTCAGACTAGTGATGATTCTAAGCCGACTAGAAGAGTGATATGGGGACTAGTTATTGGCAAGAATTCACGTATAAAATTCAGCGCTGAAGTAGACCATAAACATACCGTGTTCTCTTTCTGAAATTTATGTGCTCTGCCGCGCTGAATTTTGACATTATTTACAAGAGATTTTATGGTTCAAATATTCTGCTCGTTTCGCGTTATGTTTGTTCACGTTACGCCACTTAATTTCATTTTTTTTAAAGAACTGAGTATCTTCTTGTTTTTACGACTTCGTATGGTCACCCTGGCCGCGGCACCAACAAAGCAGATGTGTGAGCGTAGAGTCATCACATGGTTTTGTGTCCATACAAGTCGCAATTGTTTTTGAAAGTAAACGTTTGCTATAGCTAGTACCCTGGCAATAGTATTCTTGCGTTATAACTAGCATAACTGATCAAGTATGTACTCTGCACAGGTATACGTGGCTCTGGTTAATCTTCATAGCCTTTGTTCTTCTGATAATTGGCCTTCTTGTGTTGTTCTTCTTAACCAACACCAAATCAGGTGAGTCTGTCTTCTTACGAAAAAAAAAAAATAAAGTTTTGCGAAACTTCTGAAAGCATTAGGCACTAAAATTAAGCTTTTTGTATTAAAGGTCGCGACGGCAACACATCCTGCGGGGAAATGTTTTTCGCAAAGCCACTGTGTCAATACGCTACCCAATAACAAGCATTTAAAACCGATAGACACTCTGGCCATAGAGAGAGTAGGCGAAAAGAACATGTTAAAGAAAAAAAAAAGAACTGTTAGATAACAGTGATAATTATTTTGAAAGACGGCGTCAACTTTTTTAAAGCACTCTGTAATTTTGTTGAGTTGTAGCTTCAGGAGCCAATTTTCCCTCCTTCCTCTCACTGTTCACCCCATCACCTATAATTCCCTTACATGGGACCGGCGCTTAATTTCTTTATGCCGCCGTCAGCACCCTTTCGGACCAACGGTACATTGACTCAAGGATGGGATCGTCGCCAAGACACTAAAGTTTAAAAATATTCATTGTGCTCAATGAGTGCCGATTACATCAATGATTATTAAAAACCAAATTAGTCTTCTCTATCCTTAGCGTTTTCTTTACAAGGTTGTCACTTGTTCCTTTATTGAGCCTCTCGGTATACGCGGCTGTCGCATAAAACAGCGACCAAGATTCCTTAAAGGGAATGAAATTGACTCTAATGTGAAAGCACTATTCACAATTATTCCGAACATGCAAGGAAAAGATGCTTCGGTGCATTGTAGTACACTTAAGCGTATAAAGCAAGCAAAATAATAATGTTAGTCGGTGGAAGAGTCCCGTCACTTGCCCCAATTTCTCGCGTATACGAAATATATCTGAGGGACAGAAGTATCCAGGTGGCTCAGTAATTCTCTATGCTTACACAGTGCTTATTTGTCAACAGAAGCTTCCTACGCAGCCTGACAATGAGTGTTGCCGTTAGGTGACTTGCGAAAAAAATTGTAGATGCGCCTTTATATTTTAATGTGGGCGCACTTCCTTCTAGAAAAGAGAAATCTGAAATCTCTTGCGGTCGGCCGTACCGCTTTATTAACAGCGCAGTGTTAGTGAGAACGCGGCTTCGTGTGGTAACCGAAAGGCCAACTTAATCGTGTATTGAGGAGAACTGGCAGGAATTTTCGGCTTTTCATTCCTTGCTTTAAATGAAGGTTCTCGACCTCGAAGCTGAAAGAACACTGATAAGCTTCAAAGCGCCCTAACTAGTTTACTAATTCGTTGTCGTTTAGTTTCCCAGGAACTGTACGTATTGTGACGTCATGACGCAGAAGCTGGTCACGTGAGAGCGGAACGAGGCGACGATTGGGCACTTGCTCCGGCTTGCTCGGTGCAAAGCATAGCAGACGACCGAGCGAGCCGGAGCGAGTGCCGGGACGTCGCGTCATGTTCCGCTAACACGTGACCAGCTTCTGCGTCTTGACGTCATAACACACTCACACACAGATTCACGGGAAACAAAGCCTAAATGGATTCTTAGAAAAGCTATCATGGTAAATCATTTAGGGCACTCCGAGGCCTCCCAGTGTATTTTCTGGAGTTTTGGGGTCGAGCGCTTTCGTGCGAAGCAATAAATGGTCAGTCGAAAGCGTCACGCCAGCACTGCATCACGAAGACATCTTCAACTTCTTGCGAAAGTTAAAAAAATCGTCTTGATACAGTGCTAGTTTGGTATTGTCGACAACTATATTTCATGTGAAAACTGCCACAACTAGTCAAATAGTGCCGGTGTTTTTTTAAATAACTAGCGGGTGGTCGATGTACTTAATTACACTTTGTGAAAGCAGCACCACTCAGTATCTTCAACCATAGGTACGAAGGTTTGTTGTTGCAAACCGGCTCCAATGGCACTCTGCCCGTCCACCTCTCCGTCATGCACATTTCAGTTACCTTAGCAGTTAAGTTAATTTTAATAATTTATTGCACAATAAGGAATGCTAATTATTGTAAGCGCAAGGTACCCATAAAGTTTTAGATTATGAACAAGGCGGTATATAAAATTCTACAAGTGTAATAATTTCGCAAAATTTTGAACTGCTGACCACATTAACGCAAGTTTCCAGAAATTATAAGGGGTCTAATAAACGCAACCTTTTCAGACAAATAAATGACACCGTTGTAGTCTCACCAAAGTAATAAGATGAATGAATATATTCTATGATGTCAGAGCACTGACTAAGAGTACTACTGTTGAATCAACGGGAGGACTTGGGGATTCATGTTAGACTGCCTTCTCCCTGACTTGCCGAAGTTTTCATCCGCTTCTACTATTTTCATACAAATAAAATAAATAAGCGCTGGAGGATATAGCGCTGCCTAAATTTTTTCTAATTTCTCACATTATGCAGAAAAATACGGTAAGTATGCTGAACATTTATTGGTCTGCATTTCACGTAGTAACGTATACAGATGGGTTATGTCGGCTGAGATCTGACGGAAAACAAAGCATTTCTTGAAGTATACGCTACAATAAATAAATAAACAAACAAATAAATAAATAAATAAATAAATAAATAAATAAATAAATAAATAAATAAATAAATAAATAAATAAATAAATAAAACACTAGCTTATACGGTACCTTCCTGAAAATCAAACTGGGCGCGAAATAGTAAAATCTGATTGTAAGGAATCAGAAATCTATTTGACAGCTCGCTTAATAAAGACTTCACAATTTCGAGACTATGCTTGCTAGCGCTTTCCCCGTTTACTCCTTTCTTGTCCGAATTTTTTAGATGAAATGGAAAATGTTATATGACGTGCATCTGAATGACCAAAGCCAGGAAAAAATAAAGCGAAACTTCCCATTGGATATTTCGGAAATTAATCGTAGGTTCTTCTCACGAACTGCCAAAAACTCATGGGTTGTGAGCAGCCTGTGATTCTTCAGACTTCTTAATTCACAGCCATAATATTGGCCACGTATTATTTGAAGACCACTTTCGTGCCACCCAAGGCAAGTTATATGCAGTAGACATCAGGCTCCAAAAATAAACTTCATGCTGATGTGACACATGGACATCTCAGAGAGAGCCATGCTCATCTGCAGCACAAAGTCGATAAATTATGTAATTGTCACGTATAACACTCGCATTTATGTAAACGGTTCTGCTTGTTTTTGTCGATGCCAGATATTCAACAAAATTATGATTCCAACAGGAATCATTGGGCCAGAAAAGTTCAAGAACGTAGAGAATGGGTAGGGTACAGCCTCGTAGGGAGCCAAGGAACAACGTAAGGTTGTCGCGTGATTGAAAGCGCATTGAGCCGATGCACTGGAGTTTAACATCCAAAAGTAGCACCTGGACAGTGAGGGACATCATATAGTCGAGCGGCCTGCGTTAATTCTTTTCATTTAGGTCTTTTGAAGGTGTATACTAACCTGGATACTCGAAAGTATTTGCACTCGACCTACATCATAATAGAACCGTCGCCTCCGCCGGGAGTCAATACTATGATCTCGCGCTTAGCAGCAGAATCTCAAAGCTGGTAATCCTTCCACCGCCACCATAACAGAAACGTATTACCGTGCTAAAAAAAAATGCGCATTGAAAAATTTCACAACGATAGCTGGTATGGATACTTGATCCAGTTTTCATAGTGCTGTCGCAGGAATCCTCACCATGGTAACTGCTATAACGTTTTTTTTAAAGAAAAGGGAATCACCGTGAAAGAAAACGCTACTTGTTCCCAGCCATTCCAGAATTATGAATCTTCAACGTGTGAGCCGTCGTGTCGTTGCCACTATTATCAGCACCATCGCTATTGACGTCATTGTCACGAGATCAATTTTTCCGGTTAATGGCATTCTATTCCTCTGAGTGGCTCTTTACTGTTTTTTTCAAGACGAGGTCTTAGTTGACTTCACAAGGGTTTGGCGTAGCTGGAATCTGGGAATCTTGTAATCACTTTCAGAAAAAAAACACAGCCGTTTCGCGTCTCCAAAGCGTCGCAGTGAGTCGCAAAAGCTATCAAAATGTAGATCTGGGCGAGACAAGAATGGATAGTCTTAGTATACTTAAATTAACGGTACGGGAGTAAGCAGCGCGGATATAGTCGAAAAATAACCACATTGCACTATATTCCTGTAAAAGGTGCACCGCCGTAGATCTAGACATGTTGAGGCAAAGCTGCCGCACGGCAAGCTTTGGGAAATGGAGCGAGTTTGTTTGGACTAAGCAGGGTTCGCAAGAAGCAATGATATCTAGAAGGCGGCTTCGGCGACGTCTACAAGAAGAGATAGTCTTAATATACTTAAACTAACGGTGCGGGAGCAAGTAGCGCCGATATAGTCGAAAAATAATCACATTGCACTATATTCCTGTATAGGGTGCACCGCCGCACATGTAGACATGTCGAGGCAAAGCCGCCGTACGGCTACTTTGGTAAATGGAGCGAGTTTGTTTGGACTGAGCAGGGTTTGGAAGAAGCAGTGATGTCTGGAAGGCGGCTTCGGCGACGTTTACGGTACAGGAGTAAGTAGCGCCGATATAGTCGAAAAATAACCACATTGCACTATATTCCTGTAAAGGGTGCACCGCCGCACATGTAGACATGTTGAGGCAAAGCTGCCGTATTGCAAGCTTTGGGAAATGGAGCGAGTTTGTTTGGACTAAGCAGGGTTCACAAGAAGCAATGATGTCTGGAAGGTGGCTTCGGTGACGTCTATAAGAAGGGATAGTCTTAATATACCTAATGTAAAGGTACGGAAGTAAGTAGTGCCGATGTAGTCGAAAAATAACCACATTGCACTGTATTCCTGTAAAGGGTGCACCGCCGCACATGTGGATATGTTGAGGCAAAGCCGCCGTACGGCTACTTTGGGAATTGGAGCGAGTTCTCTTTGTCTAAGCGGGGTTCGCAAAAGCAATGGTGTCGGGAAGGTGGCTTCGGCGACGTCCACAAAAAGCGATCGTCTTAGTATAGGTAAAACTAACGGTAAGGGAGTAAGGAGCGCCGATATAATATGAATGTAACCACATTTCAAAATATCACTGTAAAGGGTGCACCACCGTAGATAAGGCCATGTTGAGGCAAAGCCGCCGTACGGCGAACTTTGGGAAATGGAGGCAGTTCACTTGGACTCAGCAGGGTTCGCAAGAAGCAGTGGTGTCTGGAAGGCGGCTTCGGCGACGTCCACAAGAAGCGATAGTCCTAGTATAGGCAAAATTAACGGTATGTGACTAGGCAGAGCGATATAGTCGGAAAATAACCGCATTGCACTATATGCCTTTAAAAGGTGCACCACCGTAGATAAAGACATGTTGACGTAAAGTCTCCGTGCTCTGCGCACGATTAAGCTGGTGCGCAGAGTACGCTAGCGGAACTCGTAGTGCGTAGGGTTTAGGAGAGTGAGCTACGATACAAAACCGTGGCTAAGAAAATCCATTGCTTTCCTGACGAAGTCCTTCCTTGAAACGTTGGCTCTTGCGACGCTATTTATTTACCGCTGTTCTATGTATAAAGTTAGCCGCCGAGGAATTTTCGAGCTTAGTTCAAAACCGATCACTTGATCTTGTTTCCTGAAATGGTTGTAGAAAGGGCAAGCTCGTGAGCAATAAGGACGTATAGCTTTTAGATGACCTCGTATCAGTTGTCGACACGTGATCCTTGCGCTAACTACGCTGTTTTCACAGTTCCCACCGCCGCCGTCATTCCATCTGCTTCATAGAGGGTGCTTCTCTCTAACGAATTCTCTTCTGCCGCAACCTCCCATCTCTTCTTGCGCAGGGGTTTACCGCGAACAAATAATCGTCAGCGTGTCGGAGCCGCAGGCGCCAGGGCCACAAATTCCCGTAGGACCGACGGCGCGGCCGGACGACAATGAAAGCAGCGAAACCGCCGAAACAATAACTGAGGAGTACCCGTCTGCTGACGGTGAGAGAACCGGATTGCAGCCTTTTCGCTGCTAATCTTAGTTAGTGATTGATCGATTGTGTTTAAAGTTACAGTAATGGTGAATATATATTTGAGCTCTAGCAGTAAATTACCCTACTACAATGCCCAATAAGCCGCTCTTACCGCGCTGTGAGGTAAGCCAGAAAAGGCACAAACGCGAAAAACGTGTGTGGTGACGCTGCCTTGAAGTTCCCGCACTAGCTCACCGTGACTTCAGGGCCTTTGACGGCGTCTGCTCCGGCCTAGTTAGTTTATTATCGGTAAAGTGGAACTACGTTGCATTCTAAAATAGCCAGATACTAATTATGTAGTTCTGTTAATTTTTGCTGCGTCATACAGCGGCCCAAGTACAAAAAAGGTAATTTGAAATCCACGATGCCATACGGGACTAATCGGCACTGGTGTTATCGCGCGATATTCCGGTAATCGCGAACTTTGACCTCCATTTTGTCTTCTAATTCTCAACCTATACAATATCATTTTGAAAGACCACGTCATTCATCTAAACTGATTTCGTGTTTCGTTTTGGTGTTACTTTGACGGTGCCACTGAAGCTCATGGCTTATAAAAGATGCTGTAGGCGAGAGCTCCGCGGGTTAATTTTCACCTTAATACAAAAAGATACGAAGCTGAGTTGGATTATTAATCTAGAAGTATGTCATAGTTTTCTGTGTGTCAGTATATGCCTTTGTTGCGTTTTATGCGAATACGCGCATCTGTTCTAGGGTGCACAGGCCCAGCGAAGCCATTTCTATTATTGCTTTTTGTCCGTGCTCCTGACAATGTACACAAGATGTCGAATGGAGATTTGATTTGATTTGAAAATTGCCGCCGATTGAAGGTGCCCTGATAGAATGTGCGATTGAAGGTGAAATTGCTGATTTGAAGGTGCCGCTGCTGCTCGTCTATTAATTTCCCGCTCCAAAACGCTTCCACGCGACTTCCCTCTATACCGCCATGGAGTTACAGAATACACAAGGAGAGAGCATTACGTAAATGCAGACAGCCTTGGCAAGCGACACCTCCGTGAACCCATTCTCCTTGCTTTTCCCCTCGCAGTATAGGCCCAACGTGTGTGCTGTGAGACCCGGCGTATCGGTCGATGACACTTGGTTTTCGGTAGTTTTTAATCGATGCGCACTTGTTCGGCAACACTGCCGTAGCTCTGCTTGCCACCCTACCTCTGCCTGCAGAGTGGGAGCAGTAAAACCTGCCGCGCTCTCTGACGGGACGATCACGTGTTGGGACTATGCGTTTTGGCTTCAATCGTGTTGCGCGGTCTCATCTCCTAGTTCTTTCCGTCCTCCGTGTTCGCCGCTTTCTCTGACTAAGCCATTGCTGACGTCACACAAGAGGTACCGGTAGTCCACAAGAGGTGACGCTACTCCGATTTTAGAACTTTGTAATTTTCTCACTTAAGGAAAAGCTCTGTTCTCGCTACAAATAACGAATTCCTCATTACAGAAGATTAATCTTTCAACCTAGCTCGACTTGATATTTTGCCTTAGCGCCCCTGATGAGAAACGCCATAGCGGGGTGCTCTTGGTAAGTGTTGATCTCATCCAGGATTTTTCAACGCGCATTCGGGGCAGAGCATGGTGCCCAAAGGTTTGTGCATTCCGCGCACATAGAAATCCGGCCGCCGCAGTCGAAATTTGAACCCGCCACCTTGCACTCACCAGCAGAGCGCCATTACGACTCGGTTTTCATCTTCTACTTTGTTGTAGCGCAGGCCGAACGACTGGGCACAATGAAAGGCACACAAAATAACACTAGCGCTTCGTGTTGTGTTATGTGTGTTCTGTATGTCCGGTCGTTCTGCCTGTGCTACAAGAAAGTGTAAGAGGCCATACAAACAAGCCAATATAGCCACCCTCACCGGGTTTCACGTTTCAAGGTCGCCTGTTCACGACAGCTTACAATCTAAATTCAATGTCAAATGCGTTGCGAGTAATTTACGCCTACTTGGACTTCTCGGATATCGCCTTTTGTGCTCAGTTTCGCAAGGATAGTGAAGTATATTCCTGTTTGATGTAAAGTATATACATTCCCTGTTACTTTTACTGGAATATGTCGCCTTTTCTACCATTACTTTTGCGGGATATTCTTGGTTTCTTACAAGCACAGGATGAAGAATAAACTATGGACGTTGAAATACATGGCGGTAGGATCCTAGCATAACCGATCAAGTTGACGGGAGAACATGGTATGAACGGTGTATCAATAAATTACTTTGCTTGTGGCGGGCTTTGTACAAAATTCACCGTCCTCTCTTCCTCTTTGATATTTTCGACGCAATCTGCAATTTTAGTAGAATTAAACTTGACGCTTGGGTGGACCGACCGGTGAAGATTAAGTTAGGTTAGGTTAGGTTGGGGTGAGGTTGGATTGGGTTAGGCTAGGTTTGGTTGCGAGTTCTTTGCCAATTCTTTGCAAATAATTTCACATGTGTACCCGCAATGTAAAATAAATATTTGAGTGATTGGTCTATGTGCTGTTCTGCGCACTATTCTGACCGAGAGATAAAAAAACGCAAAAAACGAGGAGCCTGGGACCAAATAACTTTAGTATTCAAATTTTCTCCTTGGTCACTGGTACGAGGACCACCTCGCCGCGGTTATCGCTGGGATCGGTCACTATACTCGGCGGATGACAAGAAAGCCGCCATAGTTGCAAAGGGGCTTTCGATTTCCTAGGGGAGAGCGTTGGCCCAGCGGTCAGAAGTTTCAACAGCGGCATAGAGGGCCCTAGGCAGAGACTAGCTGGCGTAACGAGTAACAAAATGTTTTCATTACATCGCTGCGTAAGAGCGGCCAGCTCGACGTGCTGCTCGATGAAGAGCGAGCTGAGGCTTAATGATAAACATAGAATGGAGGGAAAAGCATCGTTACGCTGCTAGAATCTCACGATGCCGACGCTGCGCCATGCAGTCACCACACCTGGAAGGTCAACGGGGGCCAGGAGGCACACGAGCGCGTCGTCGTCGTCGGCTGTGACAACCACAACGAAGGCGGCTGCCGTTGATGGGGAATATTCGTCGACTGCTGCCGATTTGAGTCGACACAATGACCGTACGACTATGCATTACATGCCCACTTTTGTACACTTTATGGGCACAAAAGTTTGCAGTAGTGTGAGAGGTGAGAATATTGTTCAAGCATGTAACAAGAAATCAAGAAATTGATTGTAAGTAACAAGAAATTGTAGCAAGAAATTGTAGCAAGAAATTGAAACGCATAATCGACTAATTAAAAAGAGTTCACCAACTATGTTTTAGCTTATTACATTATGGCGCGTATTGCAATTTACGACTTGTAGCCGGGGAGTTCGCAAGGCGGTTCCACTTGGAACGAATTTTCAGGATGACGCCAGTTTCGAGATCGAGATATTGATTCCCGAACTTTGCGGAGGAATACATTGGCGGTCCAGTTACTTTTGCGTTTGAATACATAAATCAACGTTTTGCTATGAAAGTAAGTGTAACGACAGTGTATTTTACTGCAAGTTTGACAGCGCATATTTCATAAATGGTGTCATCCACACAATTCTCTTCAAGTGGATATGCCTTGCAGTCACCCGATAGAATGTATAAATTTAAATATGGTGCCATATGGTAATTAGTCAGAAACACAGTTAGTTCATTGCGCACTTTATTATTTTTTTTGCAAGTAATGTCCACCTCTTTTGAGTAGACCAGAGGGGAGGGAGGTATTCTTCATGTGTCCACCTAATGGACATGTCCATTTCGTCTGCTGCTGAAATTCTGATTGGCTGCGCTGTGGTACACGTCAAAAGGAGACAGGCGCTACCAGCGAATCACCACTTCAGCAGCAGAGGAAACGGACTTGCCCACACTTAAGAATACCACTGTAGTTCATGAACTAGAATTTTGCTATCTGCCACATATGCATTAGTAGGCGCTGTTTGCATGCCTACTGTGGCTTTTAATTAACATTTTGAGACTGTGCAAACTATACACCTACACCGAATCTTGCGCTGTTCCACTTCACTGATAGGCCTACTCTGTGTTTTCTCGGGCGGACGAAAGACCAGGCTTGTTCTTCCCGCCGACGGCGTCTGCAAGTACGTCGCATTTCACAGCGTCGTGCCAGCGAAACAATCAAAAGACTTCACGTCTCCGAACAACGGTAGGTGTGCGCGCACCGCTCACGTTGCTTCGAGCTTGCTGAGAAGCCACCTCCTCGACAGCCGTGCACTAGCCGAGGAGTTTGTCACTAGGCAAAAGGCTCGAAAGGACGACGGCACAGAGACAACATTGCCGCTATCGCTGAAAGCTGGGCGAGTTGTTTACGGGCATTACATGGTTCATAATTATTTGTTACAGTGCTAGGTAGGACGGAACACAAATTTACGTCAAATGCAAAGGGCGGATGCTATAAAATACGGGACGCAGTATTTCGGTGCTTACACTTGAATATGCGAAACGGATACGCCCAAGTTCTCATATCAAAGCTCATAAAGCTTCGTACTAAAATTTTATTTCGATATCAAATACATGACACTTTAGGCTAATTTCCGTTGTCGCCGTCGGGCTCACCGTAATTTTTCGCATAAAGTCCAGATGGCGGCCGCGCGCCGCATGCTGTAGGTGCGATCGAAAGCTTTCGAGGGTGAGCCAAGAAGGATGGTGGCTTGGTGCTGCGGTGTTGTCTCGCACTCCCAAGGGAGGTAGGCGGTGTGAGGGGGGGGGGGGGGGGGGCGTAGGTTAGTGCGCATTTCCTCTTCTACTCCAGGTGCGCCGCCTGACGCGGGTCCCATCTATAGTCGGATACAACTTTAGAAAAAAGGGGGCGTTTACTCCTCCGAGGCAGATCCACCAATGGGCGCGCACTCTGGACCGACGTCATGCGCCGGACGGCCGGTGACTTCGCCGCTTCGGTCATCTGGGCGGGGCCTCCCCTTTTTTCTAAAGTTGTATCCGACTATAGGAGGCAATCTGCGCTGGTTTCGAAGGCTAGCCGACTGGATATAGCTGATGGCTTTGTGCGCACTGCGTCCTCGCGCGCCTGTAGTTCGCGTTGAAGCGCGAGAGGCTGCACGAAGGTGATTTCGCTCGCCGCTCTTCATCACTCCAGCGTTGTGACAGCCAGTTTCCGTGGTGATCGAGTGAGATGTGTACGTTTTTGCCTTCTCTCGTGTGACAACGTGCATGTTAATTTAGTTAGCAAGCTAATATCTGTGGCAGTTTATGCAGCTCATAAAACGATGCGACTGTTTTTCTCTTTTTTTGTCTTATGTTACTCGCGCACTGACCGCTTGACCGGCCGTTCTAATGGCTCAAGAACATGCCACCAACGACTCCCCCTGAATACCTCCTAACCTTTCGCATCCCCAACACGCTCCCAAGCCCCCGTATTTCTTAAAAATTTCGTTTTTCTCTTTCTTATTCTTTCACGCTCCCCCCCCCCCCCCCTTCTTTTTGTCTGTCTTGGTCCCGCCCTGGCTTCTCCCACCGCCCTTTTTTCTCTTTTTTTTTCTTTTCTACTTCTATTTCTTTTCTTTTCTCCCCGCGTGCCCACTCTCACGCTCTTGTCCCCTCGTCTTGGGAATGAAGCTCACAGACGTCGGACGACAGCGCTTGTTTCCTCTGGTAATCTCTCTCTTCAAAACCAGCCGCCAGCGACAACACCCGCACATGACGTCACTGCACTAACCCTTTAAAACTAACACGCCGAGGATGACGAGGCCGCCTTTGACGAAGATAGGTCCTCCTATCGAAACGTTGGCCAGCCTTTCTGAGGCATCTTATCCCTGTTTACAAACTTTATACCACTTACTTCGTATAGGTGTCTCATGATGTGCTATCGCAATCAATGCGTCGCCCGTCGGGCGAAACTGTGACCTTTTTTTTACTTGTATATGGCAATGGAGAATCATAATTTTTCAATAACTTCGGATGGCGTGGTTGGGAAATTACACTAATGTATTATTTTTTTCTAAACAGTCGAATGCGGTAAAGTTGTGGCGAAACAGTTTTTGTTAATTATTTCAAACCGCCGAATGCAGCTAAATGCGGCTAATGCCTAAAACTTGAAAGGCTGACATAAAAAGCCAGAAGGACTAAGCTAAAGCAAATATCCGTGCCGTCAGAAGGAAAAACTTTGTGGACCTAGGTATAGACCAAAACATTTTGTCCTCGCCAAGGCCCACGTGCACAGGTACTGACCAGTTCACTACATTGCTTGCACGTCTTTAGCTTCAGGTTGTTTTGAACTTATGGCTACATTCGCTTAACGCGAAGAAACTCACTTCCTTTTTTCTCCAACTAGGGCGAACATTTTTTTCTCCCCTACTATACTACTCACCGTTCAGTTACTGGCTTCTCCGCAATACTAGCAACACAGAGGACATTACCGCCTAGGTTATCTTTATTGGTGTTTGGTGGTTTGCGAAGGTGCCCAATTGAACGGCACTGGACGCTTGAATTTTTCGCGCGCACAGGGGAAGCTTTCGATGCGTTCATGGTTGAGGCAGGGAAGTTCAGGCGCACCGTGCCGCTGCTCTCCATCGCCAAACATGCATGGGACAAGTTGGCTTCCAAGGGGGAACGCGTCGCCAACGTCACCTCGGCGCTGGAAGTGTACGCAGACAGGGGCATCGGGGGCTTCGGCTGCGCCCTCTACTACCACACGCTACGCTACGCGCCTGACAGCAAGACTCACCTGGCGCTACTCAGTGAGGTGAGCCCCGATAAGTATTGATAAAGTGAGTGACTGACAACTTGTCTGATTGACTACGAGAGGTCGCGTTGCGTTGATGAACACACACAGGGGTAGACACGTATGCACGAAACGGACAGAGACCTTGTTCTTCACGACATTTTACACACCTCATGCTTGCGTGTCACTGTCTCTTTGTGGGCCACTACCGAGTAGCGCAAATTACACTATAAAGTCAAGCCATACCAACCAGAGCCTGTCGAAGAACTCCTAAGCGATTTCGCCTGCAGGGACAACGTGACGCATTGATGGCTGCGGATTAATTTTTATTCGCCTATGATCTCTTACCGCGCACCTACATCTAAGTAAACGAATGCTTTTGCATTCCGACCTCATCAGATCGCATCTGACGAGGCTGGGAATCGATGCCGTGACGACTAGCTTACCAGCAGGACTCCCATAGCCTCTGAGCCCCGCCCGTAGCTCATGGAGCCATAGAGTATCCATTGTGCTATCACTGCTCTCGTGTGTGAATAAGCCTGTCATTCAATCTCGACCTTTATGCTCTCAACTTTACCAATAAATAGTCAGTAGTATTGACTTTACTTTAAAAAAAAAAGCTACAGGCCTAGCGGCATCAAAGATTTCAGCTTTCGCGTAATTTCTCTTTATGACGGCAAAAATTGTCACGGTCAGTTGCGGTGAACAGCGAGGGTCTGGAATCCCCGAGCCCCTTCTGGAACGTCTTTTTTATTTTCGAGCGTTTCTTATGTTCATAGTTTTTCTGTCCGGGCAATAGATGCTGAGTGTGACGTCGCAAGCAAGTAGTGGCACTTGTTGAATCGCCTTCGGACTACCATTACTGCTTAGGCCACAATCTCAGCTACATTACGCACTTTAGAATAGATTATATATGGTTAGCGCGCGTTATGGTTAACGCGTGTCTGTCCGACTGCTTCTTGCCAGCCCTTTGACAACAAAGCCATTTAATGCAACAAGTCGAACTGCTTCAGTATTCGTTACACATAATAATACTACGATTGGTTGTGTGTTCTCCCATCATGCCGAGCGAATAACGAGCATTGTCTGCGCCATAATATATTGAATGCAGTAGCATTATACAGTACATTCACCGGTCTTCGTTGTTGGTCTCGACGCAAAATAAAGCGTGCCGATCACGGAGGCAGTGTAATCGAAGACTTTGGTGGATTGGTCCTAATTCATGGGCACAGCTGTGTAAACGCGTCACCGGAAGGCAAGTAAGGCAATATTGTACGACGAAACATAAATATCAGTATGTCCCATGCGCTACTTATGTCGTGTACAGAATTCCTTTAAGCTGCGATCGGGTTTAGTTGGGACAAGCGGGCCATGCAGTGCCTGAACGACAGGCTGCGAAACCACTTCAGATGTTTGAAATCAGGAAAGGGCTCGAACCTTGCTTCGCATTGCAACAGTTGCGGTCGCTATACAAGGTTGAAGAATGCGTAGGTTGTCGGCCGTGGAAAAATGAAATTAGAGCTTGAGCTTTTGGCAGAGGCGTCAATAGAAAATTCTTGATCAGATATATGCGTTAGTGTGGTTTCGGTGGCGTACTTAAATAAATAGCGCGATTCTTGGGTAGTTACAGCTAAGCTGCTTCATTCACATCTCTTTTGCTTTTGCTTTGTTATGCTTCTTGCACCACTTGTGGCGCTGCAGACGGTGCACGCATGCATTCCGATTATCACGTTTCGTGATGCGATTGTGCGCGCGGTGTATGCACTTTTTGTCGCCTGCTCTTTTTCTGTTACTCGTTTCAGAGTGTCTTGAGCGCATGCGCACATTGCCCTGCTGTAGCAAAAAAAAAAAGTTTCCAATAAACATTCACAGTTGTTAATAGCGCTTCTCCTGTCTGTCCGACCTACCTTTGGTTCCGTCTGTTGCGCTTCACCGTAGCGAAATATGCATCACTAACTAGCCCAAAATATTACTCTTCTAAAATTGACGGGCTGATCCTGGAGAATGTGCTGTAAACGGCTTGGGACGATACTAGTAATGCTATTCCGTTGTATAGTCGCTCAGGTGTAGCGCGAGGAATTTGTGTTTACAAACATTTTTATTTCTGCAGCGGAAAATGAGTTATAAAGTACCACGCATTCGACCAAACGAACAATGAAGGCACTGACGTCTTTCACACGCACGAAGTATCCACATTGTGTTGTTAATTGCCATTTATATAAATCCAGTAATTCACTGTGCTGTAGCTATGTTTATAGCTACCAGCAAAGGGAGTTGTGTGCGAATAATCACTAAAGTGCAAATCGTTATAGAAGCCTTCGAGAAAGCCTGAAGAAACGGCCTGTTTTTATGCTCTGCAGTTCCTTGATGTAGCCAACCCGTTTAATTAAGTGCATGAACCGCGAATAGACGAAGATAAATCGTACGGTTATTTATTTCATGTCGGTAGACGGTATACGTACTTTATACATTCAAAACAACAAATCTGTACGAATATGAGCCTACCTTTGAGGATTCCCTTACACAATGCCTATTACCTTTTTTACACTTAGTTTTACCGACTTTCTATTAGCTTTATTGACATCCTGTTTACATTTACAGTCTAGTAACGCTTTCCTACAATGTCAAAGGAAATCCTACTTTATTTTTCCAAAGATTGTTTTATAAATAATTTCTTTAGAAGTTCAAGTTACTCATTCTAAGGACAGTGTTTAGTACAGTTTCTTTAGAAAGTGATAATACTTTTTATTTCTTATAGAGACAGTTTTCAGTATAATATCTTTAGAAATGAAGTTACAAGACAGATTTCATTAAAATATCTTTAAAAGTTAAGAACCGATTTTTTTCTGAAGGCAATTATTGTTAAAGTAAATTTTATACGTTTTCTAGAGAGGTTTTTAAATAAAATGTGATTAAACACTGTAGTACTTTTTCTCAAATCAAAATTTTTAATGGGACGCAATTCGACAAAAATTTCATTCTTAAGGCTGTTTCTATAAAAGAAAACACGAATGCCAATTAGATAATGTAATATATTTATATGTAAGAGTAGACGCATTGTCGCAAGGAGTTATGCACTCAATTGCTCAGTCGCCTATACTAATCCGCTACGCAGGACTTCCGCAAGATGCTGCGATCGCCGCTACTCTTCTTTCTGGGCCTGGTCGTGGTGGGCTCGGGCCACGGCCTGGGAGCCCGCGACGCCGCGATTGAACTGGCTCGCAGCGTTGTCGAGTGAGCGAGGGGATGCGCGTCGTCTTGATGCAAGTTGATGCGGCCGTACAGTGGTTGAATATGACACGAAGTGCACGCCATACCTGGTTTGTTAATAAATAGTGTTCACTGTTTTTAGCTTTTGTGACAGCTCGGCGTACTTCATCGGTGTTTATCGGAAGTGAGAATTTTCCAGTTTCTTACGGTGAACACAAGCAATCTGGGGTAACGTCTATCCCACATAGATTAAAGCGCGCACGCACGCAGGTACACGCGGGCCCTGCAGCTATTCCTTCTTCCAGTAGACTTCATGTATGCGGCTTTGCCGTTATAAATAAATAAATAAATAAATAAATAAATAAATAAATAAATATATATATATATATATAAACGAGAAGAAAGGAGGTTAACCGAGGGACCCGATAATTATTAGTCATATAATGAGAAGCCAACAAACACTGACACCAAGTACCAAGTACACACACACATATATATATATATATATATATATATATATATATATATATATATATATATATATATATATATATATATATATATATATATATATATATATATATATATATATATATATATGCGTGTGTGTGTGTGTGTGTGTGAGCTCTGTTGCCCATAAGAAATCCATACACTGTCTACAGATTTCTTATGTACGGCCTTGTTTTTCTATATGTATGATATAGAAATTTGTAGAATGTCTATAGCCGAAAGTCCTTAAGTGGCTTGTTTATCTTCAGTCGATTCCCTGTATATAGGCAATTTGGTGACAGCATTTTTTAGGTTGTCTGTTTTAGTCTATCCCTTGTCTACAAATAGTCTATTGAGAAGAGTCACTGGTCCTGGTAACAGAAAAGTCTCACGGGTTCTTCCCGTCTCTTCAGACACGTGGACCTCCTGGTTGTGGTGAGCCACGTTCCAGCCGACCGGAACTTGCTGCAGGAGACCGAGAGCCTCCGCCATTGCCTGGTCACCGCCGCGTCCGGTTGGCGCGACGACCACCTTGGAAACAAAAATCTCCAGTCCACAGTGAGCGACCACCTCTTTTTGCACTACACGTACCAGCGCTTCTCATCCAATTTTAATGCGAGAGTGTTCTTCGGTTACCCTGCACAACTTTGTTATATCCCGCCTCGTTACGATAACCGCGCAAGAAAATCAGGAAAATTTATCCTCCTACATGGAATCGAACCTTGGCCTACAGCATGGTAAGCGAGTAAGGAGAATGGTAAACCCCAACAACTGTGAAGGGGCGCGGAATACGTGCGACAGCAGAGACCTCCAACGGAAGGCTTCGACACGAGCAGTCGTCGCGATCCTTCTTACGAGTCACACTGCGACGAACAGATGGCCTTATGGGGCTCGCATAGCGTGGTGGTTGACGTCGATCTCATGGCGTGACGCAGTTGAAAGCGTTTACATACGTCTCATAGTTCAGCACGAATCGCCCTTTCGTAGCTGTCGTGGGCACAACTGATAAATGAGCGCCGCCGCCACCGTGTTGTCGCAATATCGACGTGCATGAGCCGCTCGTGTTTGGAGTGTTACGCCGTGGAGTGTTGTGTCGGCGGCATGGTGCTTTATTGCTCTGTGCTGCAGTGCGCTACGTATACGCGAAGGAGCAGGGCGTGAGCTTTCACTTTTACCCCAAAGAGAAGAAACTGCGCGTTGCATGGCTAATAAAGTTTCGAGTGGGTAAGGAACCAAGCTAGAATTAAATTATGAGTATTTTCGTACCAGAAGCACGACTTGAATATGAGGCACGCCGCTGGAATTATTTGGATCACGAGGGGTTCTTTAGCCTCCACCTAAATCTGAGTACGCGGGTGTTTTCGCATTTCGTCCCCCATCGAAATGTGGCCGCCGCGGCCGGCATTCGATGCCGCGACCTTGAGCTTAACAGCCCAACACCATAGCCACTAAGCAACCACGGCGAGTGAAACCGAGCTCCTGCGCACGTGTTTGCAGCAAGCACTTCCGCGGAGAAGACTTTGTGTACGGACTGGGGGCGCAAATGTTCGGTGAACAGCGGACGCCATGAGACGATTGCTCACGTATGTACAGCGTTCGGTGAGTGATACGAAATACTTGGATCGCGTGGCGGCCGGTGCTTTTTGTGCCGCTGGTGAGCAGTAGCTGATCAACGGGGTGCCGAATGCGGTCGCAATGCCTCACAAAGGACTCTCGCTTTCATGCCATACAGAGATGCATCAGCTAGCTCGGTGTCTCCACCGCCCACAGGTGGCGCAAGAAGTGCCGGTAGCCACGTGCTCCTATAGTATCGCGTTTCAATCGCCGAGCGCTGTTTGCTGGCCCGCAAACCGCCAGCATAACATTTGTTTTCTTTCGCGGCAGGCTGGAAAAGGCGCTGCCTTTCGCCCGGAGTGGTGCCGGCGAGGAATTAGCGGTGCGCCCTTTGGATCGTCCGCCTATATTGAGCGTCGCCGAATCCGGAAGGAACAGAGTGGCAGCATGTTAGTGCATTCAAATGCACAAAGTAATACGGTCATGTGTCACACGGTACATTTTTCGATCGCGAGCGAGCCCGAATAGGACCGTATTTCTCGATCGCGATTGGCCCCTTTGTGCAAGCTGCGGAATGGAGTCAATCGTTGAAAAATTCGATCCCGATCTGACTCGATCGCGATCGAAAAATGCGCCGTGTGTCAACCGCATAAGATTCGCGCAATAAGAAGGAACAGATAAGTGTTAAAATCGTGCTGCAAACAAACGTGTACTCGTCGTCACACTGTCGGAAATGTAAATTGTTGTCTAGCTACAACGTCACAAAGGGAACCCTTGTCAGAAAAATAACAAAGCTAAAGTCTCTGAACGACGCGCGCAAGCGCATATGGCTCTCGTCTGTATGCTTCACATCATGCGAGAAATGTCGCGGCTGCACGCAGCTCAAAACATGTTGGCTTGTTTCTCAGAAAACGGAGAAAGCACTTGCGTCCTGCTCCGTGGGGGTACGCATGCTAAACAGCAATATAAATTTGCGAATGCCATTTCTTTGTCGTGTCAACCGCGACCCGTTTGTATAGACGGAAACCTACAATGAATGAAATTACATGGTGCGCACGTTGCACGCCTTTCTTGCAGCAAAAATACGTTTCTTTACCGCAAGCACACGCTGAAGCCCATTTGATGCTTAGTTTTAATTCGACACAGTGGTTTCTCACCTTTCACAAGGAGGCGGACTCGGCCTCCGTGGTTTCCATGTCGGTGGCCATAGCAGTCGATGCCGGCCGTCGGGGCGACGGCTAAGGCTTTATGAGGAAATTTTTTTTTTTCGGAACAGTTACTTAGCATATCATAAAGGCAGTGACGAAGTCATAACAGTATTTTACTGATTTCGTCGAAGTGAAATACAATAATAATAAAAATAGACGACGCCAAAACGGCTGTGGGCTGAGCAGGAGAGGGCTGGCGGAGCAATCAAGTTTGCACGTCACACGGATGGCTCCGCATGGCGACGCCACGGTATGTGCTCGCCCCCAGTACTCTTTTGTTCGTCCGTGTCTTTTTTGCGCTGCTTTCTCCCAAGTTATCTACCTTGCATATATGGCATGCATAAACATATACCGTACATATACTTAAATATATGATAAACCTTACCATGCCAGCGAAAGTTCGCGTGGAGTGTCCATATAATTGTATGTATGTATGCTTTATTTCCACAAAAACTAAATACAACTTTGCGGGGGTAAAGGGGGAAAAAAGCTGCTCGTAGCAGCTTGACCAGCCCCAAATACCCTTAATACAATAAGAAAATAAGGGAACAGCAGAGCGGAAATACAGTCTTCCCAAGTACTTACATATTCAAGCATTACAACATATCATGCATACGCATCGCAAATCAGGCGAGAAAAAAAAATACAACAAAAGCAAGATGTGAGCAAGCAAGCAAAAACACGAAATCTCACTGCACTTCAAAAGCACATAGGCATTGTACAACTCACATATGAGAGAAAAAATCAAGAATATCAGGAGGAGAACAAGTTGCAATATCAATTTAATTAACAATAAGATCGTTTAATAACCGAGGTAGCCTGGAGCACAGCATTTATGATCCATAGTTTGTGCGCGATTTTGGTACGTGCCAGTACTCTGGCTTTCTTGTGCTGTATGGAGTGTCGTGTAGTTTAAGTTAGCCATAAAAGTAATGCAGTTTATGTTCTTTTTCTGTTCATTTTTATACGCAAGCACTTAACGATACCTTAAAAGGGCCTGTACTTCCGGCGTGTTAAGTTTATGAAATAAATAAGCTGAAGGGAAATCGTATGGTTTATTGCAAATAGCGCGAAGAGCCTTCTTTTGCAGTATGTACAGCCTGTATATATTTGTGTCAGAAGTGGTAGCCCAGACCGAACAACAATAATTTAAATGGCTGACAAAAAGTGAATTATATAAAAAGCACTTAATAGAGCGAGGAAGATAGTTCAAGGAATAAAATATTCCAGTGATTTGTTTGCGAGAAACCACTTGCAATAAATGCGGCAGATACGGAGGTTACGTGAGGATTACGCCATCTCGTCCATATTGGCGCTGGCTACTCAACTTTAGGTGCAGCAACGGGACCTTCGGTTGCAATTTTACGTAACAAAGTCATATATCGAGACACAGAAAGCGATGATAACCTTTCTAGACGAGTAATCTATCCGTATAACTCGGCCTAATATTTTAATTTAGTTTCAATATAGGTTTAGAAACGTGTACCTTCACACAGCCGAACTGTGTACACACAGCGCGGACCAGTAAGTTACAGGAACAGGCTTGAAGTCGCAGTCAACATTATGGAGCTTGTTGATACAACAATGCCTACATCAAATCGGAAAGCGTCACGGTGATAAAGTCAAATTTGGCGGGTTATGACATCATCAGCTTTGCGAGAGGTAAGACTGCGGATAGCCGATCATGGGAGCTAGACATCGCCACGACGACGGGCAGGCATTGTTGAATAGGCAAAGGCTTCTGTGAGAAAGTTAGGAAGCCTCAGGTATATTGAAGCTTGAAGCGGACTTCCCACGGGTGCCATTGGACCAACAGTCATGCGGCTATAGAAAAAGAAGCGTCACTTTTGCTCTCTGACAGCGAAAAAAGATTTGAACAATTGATGTAGATATGAACTGAAGAAGCACGGCAGATTGGGCGAGTTGGTGGTTTTCCATAATGTTTAAGAACAGCGCAAGGACGTACACCGGACCACAGAATAGATGATGGGACACGCACGGCGCTGACTTACAACTGCGTTTATTGGAAAAAAAAATACGATGGCTTTTTGAAGCCTTACACCAAGCGTGCGCGCATGCTCGATGTGAATAAAAGCGCTTGTCATTACCAAAACATTCACATCGAGCATGCGCGGACGCTTAATGTAAGGTTTCAAAAAGCCATTGTATTTTTTTCCAATAAACGCAGTTGTAAGTCAGTGCCGTGTGTGTCCCATCGTCTATTCTATTTTCCGGTGTACGTCTTTGCGCTGTTTTAAAACATGATGTGGACAATCTATAACGAAATGTGAAGAATTTCGTGCTGCTGGTTGCGGGAGTCGACGACCTATCTGGAGCGCTTTTTCGTTGTGCCTCAGTCGTCCTAGGCACTCACGCGCAAACACAGAGGAAACACTTCCGGTGAACCTTTAGCTTGTCTGGATGTCGTTTCGTCTCAGAGAAACTGTCTTTTGCGATTGAGGAGCTGCTGTCTCTTACAGGCATTGTTTTAGGTTGTCTCAATATGAACGCAAGGGTTCCATAAAAGCTGACCGATTTCCGTTTCATACGTCTCACGAAACAAAGAGCTCGCTGGAGAAATCATGTTTAACACAGGCCTCCAGGCAGACATGTCTTGTAAACCTCGTCGATCGTTGCTTGAATGTGCACAACAGGATACTGGACAAGCGTGAGACAGCTATAGCTGGTTTGACGCCAACCAACCGCATCGCGATAAATGCCTCGTGCAGATTACGCGCATTCCCGCTTAACCTTTTACTGGACTTTCCCGTGTAGTTATTAAAGTGCACCGGCTTGAGTAAACGTTTTTGATCCTCCTGTTCATCGCCCGCGTATATTCAGTTGCTCCCTCTTTCTTTTGCTCCTGTCCCTTAGCCTCAGTGTAGGGTAGCAAACCAGACGCCTTTCTGGTTGACCTTCCTGCCTTTTCTCTTCTTGCTTTCTTAACTCTTTCTCACTCTCCAGCAACGCGCCGTTGATGTTCTCCTGGCTCTCAAGGACTCCAAGGCCCGCTTGTTCGTGTCGGCAACGATGGGTGTCTGGAAGTACGCGGTGGCGGCTCGGAGCATCCGGAACCTGCCCACCCTTGGCAACATGAGCTGCGATTCCCGAGAGCTGGTGCCGTTCGCAGAGGTCAGCGGAAAGCAGTTATTCGACTATACCTCGACTGTGGGTTTTAGCTTCTACTGCGCATGCATTCCTTTGTGGACGCGAGCTCGGAATTGCCACGCAGTTTATGCAACCACAAAACGAATTGTCAAGTACGGGCCGAAACTTAAGCGTTATCTTAAGAGAGCAGTAAACTAAATAATAATAATAATAATAATAATAATAATAATAATAATAATAATAATAATAATAATAATAATAATAATAATAATAATAATAATAATAATAAACTAACGCGTGCTCCTCTCCGGGCTTTTTCATCCCCTTCTTCACACGTCGGGACGCCAACAGGGTCATGCACGTGACGCCACCAGGGTAAAAGCCGTCTATTGGCCCATGGATGCAAGTTCCGATCTGTCTGCTAGCACGACTTTTTCTGTGCAAACCCGCCGTGGTTGCTCAGTGGGTATGGTGTTGGCCTGCTGAGCACGAGATCGCGGGATCGAATCCCGGCCATGGCGGCAGCATTTCAATGGGGGCGAAGAGCGAAAACACCCGTGTATCTAGATTTAGGTGCACGTTAGAATTCCTGGTGGTCCAAATTTTCGGAGTCCCCACTATGGCGTGCCTCATAATCAGAAAGTGGTTTTGGCTCGTAAAACTCCATAATTTAATTTTTTCCATGTAGTCGTACGCTGACTGTGACATCAAACAAACGATTTACGGGGAGTATCGACAGTGACGTAGCGGGCACCATGCTGTCCTATTCACAGCTTCCAGAGCGCTGCCGTGTACAAGCAGATCTAAATAAAATATAGGTCTCAGTAGGCCAGTTGTGAACAGTGTAGGTGCTTGCGTTGACGTGTAATTGTACGCTTACTCCATATTATGATGCGTGCGAAAGTACTGGGTGTCAAAGAAGTAACTATATATTCAGAAAATAACACATGATGAGGATTGTGAATGACATCGGAGTTTCACGTACGATAGCGCAAGGCCTGTAGTCGGCCTTGTAACGTCTGTTAGGTGCACTCAAATGAGAGCTGTACAAGGAAAATCTTCGCACACTGCAGGAGCTACAAGCAGCCATTAATCAGCGCATTGCGCAGATAACCCCAGTAACCCTCCACCGAGTGTAACAATACACAGCGTCGTGTGCTGACGTGTCTTCAAGCCGGTGATGGGCATTTTCAGCACCTCCTGTAGTGATCACCGCACTGCCGGAAGTAAAACATCAAGTTTAAGGCCACCGTTTCTACTGCAGTTACTTTTCTTACACACAGTACATGCGTAAACTTTTAGATGACAGCTAACATGTGTCATTTGCGCTTGCCCGTCGTGGTGGCTTAGCGGCTATGATGTTCTCATGCTAAGCACGAGGTAACGGGATTGAATTTCGGCCGCATTTCGATGAAGGTGAGATGCAAAAGAAAAAGAAACGAAAAGAAAAACGCCCGTGTCTCGTGAATTGGGGGCCCGGCAAAGATCTCCAGGTGGTCAAAATTAATCTGGAGTCCACCTACGGCGCGCCTCATGATCAAATCGTCGTGGTTATCGCACGTAAAGCCCCAGAGTTCAAGTCATTTGGGTGATATGGCAGCGGCATTCGTAACTTTCGCCAAGCTGACATAGGGTGTGTCAGATAAAGGCGAGACGTTTCCCCGACGTTATATTAAAAAAAAAAAGAGACAGTCGTGATACTAAGCAGTTTTAGAATAGAGACCCCCAAAGTCAGGGGGCCCTTAAGATTAGCGTCTCGCCTCAGCGCATGCGCCCAACCCGAATGTCATCTTTGGGTTTGTTTTCGTACGCCCGCAACGCTGAATTTCATTGATAGCTTGTGTGTTCTATGCATATATCCTCCTTGGTTCTAAGTGCCCGAAACCTGCTTTGCGTCGTCTCAACGTCACCGGTATCGTCTCAAAAAAGCGTTAACGCCTCCTCATTGAAAATAATGAACGCTAAGGCACACTTTTCATCCTGCAAAACATTAGAGATGGCATTATTTCATTTTTTTATCTGTCAGTACGTTTTAATTTTCCTTCCGCGTGCAGAAAGGACTCTGCAATCGCGTGACGCTAACGCAAGCTGGGAACCCTATCCAAAAGCAGCTTCCAGGCGATGAAGACCGCGAACAAAAAGCGGCCACTTGTTGGAGCACCCTAAGCGCTAGACCCCTATCCTAAACCTCCCTACTTTTGTACGCTGTTATATTTATGGCCTGCACATTTTTCGGATGCACAAACTAGTTCATGCCATTGAACCATGCAGAAAGCGATAGTACGAATGTCGTAATGGGCCTCGTCTTCTGCCTAGTTTTTCAATACCTTTCACACACACAAAAAAGATCCAAACTGACCAATAAGCGAACGTAGCTGTTGAAGCTGTTCTTTAAGAAGTGGTATAGGAACCGCAAAGTAATAATGCGAAAGACGTTTATTATGAAGGAAACTGTTTATCGCTCCTAGTCGCCAGTGAGGAGAACCCATCAGTGCTCTAAGGGACAAATGAAATCGTAGAACAAGATATTGGGCAAGTGCTCATTTTATTAACATTTAATTTATGTAGGCAGTTACATAGCACGAAAATAATGAACAAAAGAAGCCATGTGCGAAACCATCCCTTCCTTCCATTTCGAGCTTTCAAGATTTCTTTGCTAATATGCACTTCTGACGAGAATTCAGCCGCGCCTAGACCATCGGCAGAAGTGCACTTTGGTTCTCATCTGCCCAAAGCAGTAAATAGCGGCGGATGAGGACGCATGACGCTCAAGATATTGCAAAAGAAACACCGCAAAGGAAGCACGCTACCAAGAACGCTACTTGTCCTTTCGCTAAACAGTGGCCACATGTGTAAACACCATTTGAAGTGCCTGCGGTGACGACTTCGAGCAAGCGACGTGCGCCGGGCTTAGATGTACTCTAGTTGTTCTAGGACTCCGGTGTAGTCTTCCTCGTTTAAAAAGAAAACAGACTGGGACACGAAGAGCCTTTTCTCAACGTTGTTGTACCTCCAGAAGTGGATGGCGTGGCCGCTCTTAGCTCCGGCATAGTTGCCCGTCCCGTCGGCCAAGAAGAACTGGCCGCTCTCGAAGCTTAATTGGTCCACGCTGAGCGCGTTGATCATCATGTCGTTCGTCAGCGGCCTGTACAAGCTGCGGCCGCGTGGCTTCCACTCTTCCGTCTGGAACACGGACTTGCTGTGTCGAATGGCCAGGAAGCCGCGGCCGAACCGGGGGCATCGCTGTTGGCGGTCCGCCGACCCCGGGACGCAACTGGTTCCCTTTCCGGCCTGCTGCAAGATGGCGGGTCCCAGGAAGCCTGCCATATGCTGGAACACGTCCGCAGCTTGGGGCAGCGTCAGAACCGGCACGAACTCTTCGACAGACTTTCCCTTGTGTTCGGGCTGTTGGCGGTGCTTGTTGACGCCGCCGCGGTCGGAGGCCTTGGCGCCGTGCTCACCGACCTTCGTCGCGGCCGCTTGGCGTCCTTGCCCTATCTGGACCGTGGTGCAGCGCGCCTTGCGGGTCTCCTTGTCGACGCTCAAGAGGACGGCGTCGGACATGGGCGAGTGGCCTTCGATGGCCCTGGGTTTCCGAGCGCCAGTCGCAGCGCTGCCGACCCCCGCGCGGGACGACTTCTGGCGCCGGAGGAAATACCGCTCCAACGGGAACCTGGCGGCCAGGAACGACAGGAAGACGACGCCCAGCGCGTCCAGAGGGTTCCTCACCGAACCTCGGTACGACGCCGTCACGAGCAGGCGCTTGCATTGTTCCAAGAACGCCGAGAAGCCTTGGTCACCGGGCCGCCTTCTTGCCGAGCCGCCGCTGAGCGGTCTGTCCACGACCACTCTCGAAGGATGGCCGAGGTTGGTTCCGGCTGGCCTTCGCGCCACTGGATGGTGTACTTGGCGTGGCTTAACAGACGCACTTTGTTTCTTCTTCTTGGAGTCTTCTCTTGTGACCTTGGTGCCGAGCTGGCGACGTCCGTCGATTTCCTTTAGAAAGGACGTTGGTTCCTCCGCGGGGCATGCTTTCTTGTGGACCGGTGCTCCAGCGTCGCGTAACGCAGTTGCACGCACCTCGGCCATTGGTGTTCCGCTTGCGAAAAGTTCTGTCGTAATCGGGAAGTGGATGTCGACAAAGGTTGATCACGCTCTGCGGCAAGTTGGCGAGGGTCTTCCTACTGAGGATAACTCGATGCGAAGTTCGTCTTCGTTTTCAGGTAGCCCACATACGCTTCTCGGGAATAAGTGTCACGTTATCGTGCTTTCTGCGCCCTAGGAAACGAGCTGCAGCGCCACAAAATACTTTTTCAAGGACAGTTTTAACATTTTCACTTCTCACCCCGCTGTCGGTGAGAGCTTGATAAGCGGATACTGGTCCGATAACGACAAGACACAGCTCGGTTGACATGCGCCGCGTTTCATTTCTGCCCTGGTTTAGGATAACCACTTCATTCAAGATACGTGGGAACCCATAGAACTGGGAGACTGAAAGCAGACAGAGCGTGAAAGATCCATCGCGCTGCAACCCGATGTTTTGTCGTTATCGGCATACTGCGATGCGCCTGACAGCGCGAAGTGTGCGCGCGCGATCTGGTATCCCGCATATCGTCGTAGGAAAGCGGCTGAAGATGCGTCAAATTTGACTCTGACTTGTTTTAGGACATTGTGCTGTTTGTAGCAAATATAACTTCGCAATAATTGTTCGCACTTTTTGTTAGCGCCACTGTTTGGCTTGAGGTGGGGCAAGAAAGGTGGAGATGCGACCGAAGGAACTTGGGAGTGGGGCAGCTTGCGGGCCCTGCAAGGATCGCGTTATGTTACCGCTAGCCTTTTAAATCGCTTTGGCACGTTCGCTCCGCGTAACGCTTCGCTGATGAAGAATGCGCGATCACAGATGACATGCACTTTTAGTGCGCGGGCTTTAATGCGATTGAATTATAAGTGAACCTTGCCCTCTTTAGAGCTATCTAACAGAAAATATGGGCCGATCTCGAAGGCATTGTAGTCGGTATCTATCAGAATGCGGGGAGATCTCGAAGGCAGTGTAGTCAACACAGCGTCTCAAAGCTCTAGCTGTCACAAGGGAAGAAAGCGAGAAACTGTCACGTGGTGCACGCGCCAGACGTTTCAGAGAGCGTCTTCGGCACGAGAGACGTGTGATCGTGGCCTAGTGGTTATCCCACCATTGGTCCAGATATTCTTTATAGCATTATATGGGGTGATCATTTCGAAGTTTCCCCTAATTTTTTAAAATTGCCTGTTGCAGATAACGTAATTCTAGTCCTCGAGCTGGAATATTCAGAGAGGCGGGCATTACTTGCATGAGAAATCGAAACACATACTCAATTAATGAAAAACATATCGCTAATAACTTCTTAATTACTTTACGGCACAAATTTGCGATTTACGAATTGTTGCTGGTGAGTTTGCATAGCGTCCTGACTTGGAACTAATTTCCAGAATGGCCCCACTTTGGAGGTATACGTCGAACTCGCCGTGAAAAATGCACCGTTGTTCCACTTACTTCTTTTTTTTTTTACGAAACGCTATTTTATGCATTGAAGCACAAAATAACTGGAACGGCCATGTACTTTGTCCCATACTTTGGGAAGTAATATCTCGAAACTCGTGTCATCCTGGATATTCATTTCAAGTTTATACGTCTCGCAAGCTCACCGGCTACAATTCCTAATTTGCAATATGTGCCGTAAAGTAATTAGTTCAGAAGTTAATTAGTGAAAATTTATTAGTTAGTTGAATGTGTGTTACGATTTTATGTGCTAGTAATGTCTGCCTCTTCGAATAACCCGGCTCAAGGACAAGAATCTTGCTATCTGTCACAGGCGATATTTAATATTTCCGGGAAGCTTGAAAATGATCACCCCGCGGACACAGGCGAGACTTCGCCCTCTTTGGAGGTATCTAGCAGAAAACTGGGTGCGTTTCCAGCGTGCGCGAGCGCGTCACAGCCTGTGCGGAATCGCAAGGTTGCAAGACATAAAGAGCTATGACGGGGCCACTTTGACAACTGAGGGAGTGCGAGGTCGCCCGCGACGCACGCGTGAGCAGTTGTTGAGACGTCACAATAAACACAATCCAAGTATACTTATGGTAACTTCGAATGGTCGCTGTGATCCTAGCGTACAAATTCCGTAAGCACTCTGAATCCAAGTAGGCGACATGTTGCGCCGACCGAAGAGCCGGAGCAGTGAGAAGGAAGAAAGTGAAAGCTGAGGGGAGCTATCGGTAACAGAGCCAGGGCTGCGGCCGATGCCGAGAATGGCGCGAGAGTCCCCCTTCGCCAGCGCAGCCACGGAAAGGGGCAGGGTCACGTGACCGGAGAGCGACCAGATTTCTTGGCTGCTAGGACGGCAAAACTGGGTGCGCCTCTCGGCGCTCTGATCTTAAGTCAGGCGATTGCGAAAAGCGATCCGAACGCAGCTCAACCGCTATTTTTTGACCATGCTAACAAGATTGGCATTTTGGGAGCGCTCTAGAGTGCTAGAAAACGACTACCCAGCGATGCCATTAAAAAGGCAGTGGTGCTAAGTTTTCTTCATTTTCTTGCTTCTCATGCTGACCGAATCTTGTTGCAATACATCAGTTCAGGGTGGAATTACAAATTAAATTCTGCGGCACTACGTGCAAAAGCCACGATATGATTATGTGGCACATCGGAGTGGAGGACTCCGCAGTAATTCTGACAACCTGGGAATTTTGTTTAGCGTGCACTGTGCACTGGTATTTTTGCATTTCTTCCCCATCGAAATGCGGCCGCCGCGGCAGGAATTTGATCCCGTGCCCTCGGGCTTAGCGGCGCAACATGTATGCCACCACGGCGAGTATCAGTTCACGGTTAATTCAACTGAATATGCGTAAACTTATGCTACCTGTCTACCTAAGCATAGCGTGCTTGCTCGGTTGACCACGCAGCAGTTGAAGCTACGTGGTATGTTGTTGTTACAAGAACGGACCATATCCTTCACTGTGGCTTGTAGCGTGATCCTTTGTACGAGGTCCATTGCCATAGGCCAAATCAGGGCGTTTAGCCTGTGACCAAAGTGAAAATTACACTCCAAGTGTCGTTTCAGCGCACCAGCTCCATATAATTTATTTTATCGTAAGGTTATTGTAACACGACTTAATTCGACTTACAATTATTTATTCCTAGTTACCAGCTTAGCCAGGTTTAATCCTTTGCGCGTTGTAATATATGGTATCATGTGCGTCCATCACATGACAGGAAAGGAGTTCTGTTGGACAAGTAGACATAAAACGAGATTGTTAGATACTGCCGAAACAGTCATCGATTCTGCTGTATTGTCAGGCAGAACCTGCATGCTTGAGGTATCGGAAAAATATTTATAGCATCTCTTTCAACTTCTTTTTTTTTCCTGACAGGTCTGCAAGAAAAACTTCACAGTCGGCAATAGCGGCGAAGCTGGGATTGCCTACGACTACGACTTGGATAAATCCACGTGGCGCTCGTATGAGACGCCGGAATCCATTTCTTTCAAAGTGAGTGGCATGTACTCCATTGTTGAATTAGTGTTTATTCCCGGCGTGGTATCTCAGCAACGTTATTATAACGTTTCTTCCCCTTCCCCAGTGCAGGGTAGCAAATTGTAAATCTATCTTCCAGTTAACCTTCGCGTGCCTTACTAATTTCTTTTATATATATATATATATATATATATATATATATATATATATATATATATATATATATATATATATATATATATATATATATATATATGTAACTTTCCGATGCTGACCACAAGGTTCGGAATGTGTTACACCTAATCTAGCAGAAAAGGGGGCAAACGAAAGGAAACAGGGTTGCCCGCCTTTAAGTCGTGGTTATCTGTTTTGATATCACAATTGTTAATGTTTGTTACTATGTGCGAGTGAGTTGGCGCCTGTTGAGAACTCCGGTTTGTCGTGCTTTAATCTGGGGCGGAGTCCCTGGATCCCTCGTAGCCCTGCATAAAAAATAGTCAGTGGCTAAAAAAACTACTTCGCCTAGAGTGCGCGAATACTGTTTAAACGCGCAATAATTGGCGATTCGCCTTCTTTTCTTTGTCATCTAGCATCCGTGCAGGCTAGTATAGCGTGCTGAATCAATGTCAAGTAATTTTAGCTGCCTCGCTTACGAAGATGCACATGTTCCTAGTACAACGCCTAGCCAAATATTTATCGCAGAACTAATTTTTGGACGGCGCTGTTAGTCGACAGAGAGTGAGGAGCCGGTTACTGGACGTTATAGAAAACAGGCGAGGTTGATCCTGGGCCTCTTACGTCTGTGTAACGCTCGAATTCATTTGTTTTCGAACTGTGTGGTAGGCACGAGGGAGGCCCAGTCCTTATTTTGTGCGACACACGGCTTTCCGCGTTAGTTCTTGCGTAAAATGAAAGGTTAGATATAGATGTATTAACAAAGATTGCAGAAATGTGTTGGATCCATTTCTGGCTGGTTAGTGCACATTGGAATTCTTTAGCAGTGAATACTTTTCTAAACCGAATCTCACCGATTTTTTTTTTTCAGATTCAGCGTGTGTTTCGACACCTGAAAGACGCCCAAAGTGCGGGCAGGGCCGGCTTCTGGGCATTATACGACGTCGAAATGGACGACTGGGACGGTGAATGCCACAATGGCACTCCGAGGAAGCCCGTTAGACTCTACAAATTTGCGGACCTCACGGCACCTGCCTCTTTGCAAAGAATTACGTACAGCTAGCACGCAATGTGCGTTAGCTGCTTGCGAAATAAACTTACGCGGTATACATGTTGCCCACACAGCACCGGCCCTTAGCGACGATTCCCGCAGTGCAACTTAAATTAATCTCGAAGGCCATGCTTATGCTAGCTGAAAATCCCGGACATGTCGTAATATCCGCCATGTTTTAAACATTGTCTACCCCCCCCCCCCCCCCATAAAGAAGAAGCATCTTTTGATTGTCGTTCTAACTGTACTCTAAATGAGATCAGTATATTTATGCTTGTACACTTGCGCGCTTTAGTTCCGGGTACATTTCTGGCCTTATAAAAACAAATTTCGACAGCCCATCTCTAGAGATCATACAGGTTACGCTTGATAATTTTGGTCTGTTTAAAAAAATAAATCGTGCCAGAACCACGATCTGGTTATGAGGCTCGCCGTATTGGAAATTGGGACCACCTGGGGTTCCTTATACTCAGGTGAGTACGTACTATTTTACTGGCCAGAAATCGTTTCATTTCAGTTTTACCGCTCTCATTCTCCTTCTCAGCGTCGCTTTCTTTGTACGAGGTGGCTACAGTTGTTTGATTTCAACGTTTCTTTCGTGGTCGTGTATTTTAACTGCTCCATTTAGTTTCCCAGAATTTTGCCGTTCTTCGTTGGCTTGCATGACGGCTCGCCGCTGCTGTGGCTGGCAGCTCGTCGCCCCCCCGGAGCGACCCATGTTGAGAAAAGAACTCTGGAAAATGAAATGGAGCGTTACAGAATACCGGCCTTGATCTCTTGCCGTGGAGGCTGATTGCACGCTTAGAGCAGCCAGTTATCGAGACAATGTAGCGCGAGGTTGAGTGCGATCGTTCTTTGAGTGGCCGTCTTATTTCATGTGTTTTGTTGACTTTTGGTGCGACTGGGATGCAAGCTCGAAACGTTTGTTTCTCATCACGCTCGTAACGGGCGCTTTCATTTTACGCCGCATACTTCGAGGAAATGAGAGAATACGAGGAAAATACATAAATAACAACAAATATATTTAGTAATGACTAGTAGGTTATTTCACGCCGAATTTGTTGCTGATTCAGTCATGTATACATCTGTAGGCATCATGTGTACATCTGTGGCGTCTGCTTCACAGTCGTATTTTTTTTTTTTTGGTCCGAAGCATCGCAAACTGTTATTTTCCATTTTCGCCATGTTTTCTGATGTGAATGATTAGCATTTTACTTTTACCTTTAACCTGTTTATGTCTAGTATCTTGTCGCCATGCATTTTTTCTTACCTCTTTCTCTACTATAAGGCGCCTCTCATAACCCACTGTAGCATTGTGGGGCGTTAAGCCTCTTAGTTTTTAGCTTGGAGTTGTGCTCTTATGTAAATGGGGAAAGATGGGTTTGAATTATGGGCGCGGTGCTTTACGCCAGTACCCTAGGCAACTGGGTGTCTGGTTGTCTGAACAAAGATGCAATGGAACCTTTATACTGGGTGCCGCACCAACGTGGAACGGTGCCCACCATCGCGTCGCGCGCTTATCATGGTCTCTAGATCGTTTGAGATTATAGGTACATATGCACGCTGTCGCACTTGTGCTTAGAGAATGCCAGGATTGCGCAACCCATATAGCACTGTGCAACCGCCTTTATATGTTTGACTCTGTTTGACTCTACAAACGGAACCCGCGGAGGTCTTCTGCAAACGTAAGTCGTACCTTATGTGTCATATTTTGTGTGCGCCGTATATTTGTCATCTTATGTACCTTGTTAGTCAGAGAATATGAAACAGCGCTTAATACTTCCCGAAGGCCATAGTTTGTATTGCCGGCACTATAGTGAAGCCGGAGATTGGCGCTCGGCACCGAACTTGGCATCAGCAGCCTGTCTACTGTTGTTCGGCTTGGGATAGTTGCTGGGAAACGCTGACAGGGCCAGATCGTAAGCCGGTCTTGCGGATATGTTACTTTGGCGGCGACATTTTACCCTCGTTTGACGTCGTTATTACTTTCTCGTGGTGTTCCGACGTCTTGACGCCGCGGATCTTGACAGGACATGCATGGGCTGTCGCGTTCAATACGAGCTGCAACACGGTGTCGGTGGGTGAAGGGGTTAAAACGGGGTTAACAAAACTAGTTTACTAATTAGCAGTAATTGGAACGTTGTTTAGTTCTCCCATTTTACGTATGTCGGCGCGGCCGTGCTCTCATGGGAGGTTCTTCAACCACAGTCGCTGCGTTGCAGCTCGTGCTGAACGTGATTGTACGTAGAAGTTTTGCTAACATGTCTGTGCACAAGGCACGCACCGACATTGCACTTAAATGCCTTTTCTTCTAATCTTCGTGCGCTTGTCTTCTCCCTTAGCAATAATCGCCATAGATCTTGAGTAGACTTCCCTCTCAGGGGGCGTATTCTGCGACGGTCACTTTCGGCGATAATATCGCCTCGGCCGTCAGGCGCGCGCTGATTGACTGGTTGAACAAAATTCGATGAGCTGATTGGCTGGTAGAGCTCCACTTCACGCGAAGGCGATAATATTGCCGAAGTGATCGCCGCAAAATACGTACCCTGCATGCGGTTCGTGAACTGAAAATGGGGGGGAGTGCCGTGTTATGAATGTTACAGAATTGATAATTCTGGAGCTTTACGTGCCGAAACCACGACCTGATTATGAGAGAGAGATAAAACTTTATTGTGTCCTTGATGGCGCCGAGACGTGGCGAGGGTTGGGAGTTGGCTTTTGTAGTCGCGTAGCTCTGTTTGCACGTCGCTCCTGATTGTGTTTGCACGTCACTCCTGATACGGGACCATTTTGGCTCATAAAATTGCAACTAAGCGTTTCTTTAAAAACATGGTTTTTAGGCATACTTGTACAAAACAAAGGCTAGCCGAATTTTTTCACAAGAAAACAAAAACAACAAAAATCATACACTGAGGAATTAGAATGGCGTCAGCCCTGAGTTCGTTGAATACACATATCACGCTGACACGGACAGCAAGGAAGAGAACACAGAGCATACCGCTGGAGTATCAGCTGATCGTTTAATATTCGTTTTGACACTTAATATAGCACGGAACAACTAATTCAGTCTCATTTTTTCTTGTAACGGTTATAGCCCTTTCGTAGGCTGGTCCGCTAGTTTTGCGCAGGTAGCCTTTTTATTTTTATGTTGGTAGAAATGGCGATACACAAATCAATGATTGCCAGCTTCCGTCTATATGGCTGCTAAGATGTCGGGCTTCAGCACGTCTTTACTTTCTTGATGCGAACGCGTCAGATGGCCCATTGAACGAAAAAGCCGGCGTCTGTCGTCTGGATTAGTGAAAGACGGCACCTAAATTCCCATTGGCTGCGACGCCATGCCACGAGCGCGCCTCAATGTAGCAGCGCGGGCGCAAGAAACACCTTGTGCGATAGCGCGCCAGGTATTGCGTGATGGGAGAGGGCATCGCCGCGACGCCACGTCACCCTCGCCCTCGCTCTCAGAAGCCTATGTTAACCGTGCGTTCCTTGTCCGCGCAAGCTCTCGCCTGCACCTAACTGCACCGCGGTAAGGCTAATTCAAAACGCACCAAGCCGACGCCTGCTATATGACGTCATACGACCCTGCCTTATGACGTCATGCTAATTTGACCGAAATTTCTATGGCCAAGCCCGGCGTGACGAAAGTGGTGACGCCAAAACCACCGCGACTTACTCGTGAGCGTCCCCATTAGATTATGTGGCAGCCGGGCAAGGTAGCATGACGTCAAGGATCGAAGTGCAGGAGGTGGTGTTCAAAAGTCTCAACGAGCTCGTTTGCCCGCGAGGACTTCATAACTCTAACCTCCGCATTCATAAATGCATCTTAACTTGAAGCGCATCCTTGACTTGATTTATATGACTCCTGGCACGAAGTGCTCAAGACGCTCATTGCGCTTTCTTCGGCGCGATCACGACAGAAGTCATTTCGATCAAGTCAAGCAAATACTTCAATTTAAGGCGCATTTATGAATACAGGGGTAAGGACCGCTCAGCGGCGTTCAATTGGGCATTAATGCTCTCGCATTCGCCACTCATAAGAAGAACTTGGCTGCGCTCGGGTTTTTCATTTAAAGCCTGAATGTCGTGAAATGGTATGGTTGAAATCGTGATTGCGTTGTTAAAAAAGTGAAATGCTTGGTGGCTGTGGTTTCTAAAGATGCTGCATGTTCTCTGGTACTATCGTTTCGACACCCGCCTGGTTGTTCTACGTATTGTCACCGGCATAATGAAGTTATATTGTAGATCAGTTCTTTCTTGCAGACAGTGGTGTATAGGATTTTTTTTTCGTTGGTTTTTTGTGCATTTCTTACACTTCTGGGTATTACTGACCCGTACAATCACCCAATAATATTTATAAACATTGTTTGAATAAGCCTCGTTCCTTACCAACCTCATTATCACAGCACAACTGCCGCTGGATCAAAAAGCACCGATCGAACGGACGTGACAGTACACGACCCGAAGGTATCGCACAACATCCAGCATCCTTATATAATAAATTATAATGTGTAAAACTCGAGAAAGGTTTTAACCCCTAGCATAATTCTTTTTCACATTTTCTTCCAAAATTTTTTGATGCCCTTGAATATTTATTGGCAGAATAGCTTGTCGGCGGTCCCTTGAAAAGAGGAAAGAATCTCTGCCTCTGTGATCTTCACCACTGACCATCACCTTTGCTTAGGCCACTGAGTCGTATTGTCGTTAAATTCAACTCTCTCTCTTGATAATATGTTTATTTATTTCGTACTTGAAAACAAGTGTTGAGCGAAAAAGGACGAAGATAATCACTGCGCGTGAGCCTCTGAACGCGCTTTTTGTTTTTCCTAGATTGTTATTCGCTCAAAGAGAAACGATAGGAGAGGAAGAAGACTAAGAAATTTCGGTCTCCTTGTCCCCTGAAATCTGGCGAGACCAGGATGGACGCCCACACTTCCGCCGCACCCAGAGGTGTGCGAGCGCCCGACAACCTTCTGTACGTTTTCGTCATAAGCCGCCACGGCCAGCGGACGCCCATCGTGTGCTGCAAGAACCTACCCAAGAACGTCCCCGAAGGTCACGGCCAACTCACCAACGCAGGCCACAAGCAGGCCTTCAAACTGGGCCAGCTCTTGCGGGCCCGATACAAGGGATTCTTGGATGCCGACGAGCCCGATCAACTGCTAGCGACCCATATACGCTTACAACGGTGTCGCGAGAGCCTGGACGAGACCCTAAGGGGCCTTGCCGTTACCATGGCGACGCCGCCCGAGGTCGATCCGACGCGCTATGACTTGCTGTTTCAGGCGAGCGTGATAGAGAACATCGACGCGGTGCTGCAAGCGCCCGGTCGAGGCGACTTCCTGTCCATGGGACAGCTCCTCGCTTTCATCGCGGAGAAGGCGGGGGCGCCTACGCGCCAGAAGAGGGAGAAGTTTCTGGTCATGGACAGCCTGATGACGTACGTGTCCATCGGGAACCCGATCCCCGCCTGGGCGGCGCCCATTTGGAACGACCTGATCGCTGCGGATCGCAAGATGTTCGGCTTGGTGCTTTCGGGCAACGAGCTCTGGTACGCCGCCAACGTGCTCGGCCGAGTCGAGAAGACGCTCTCGCAGAAGTTCGAGCAGGGAGTCCAGCGTCCCGACAGGATGCACGTCTTCTCCATGTCGGACTCGAGCGTCTACTCGACGCTCAAGCTGCTCAACGACTCGTACGACGACCACCCTCGCTTCTGCGCCAGCGTCGTTTTCGAGGTGTTCGAGGACAGCTCGAAAGTGAAGCGCGTGCAGGTTCTTTCCACGGGGCCTGAGGAGGAGCCGCAGTTGGTGGCGATGGATAAATTGAAGAACCCGTGCGAGTTGAAAGAGTTCCTCGACTTCCTTCGCGCCATCCTGAAGACTTAAGCGGGTAAGGTGTCAAGCCGACACAAATTGAATTGTGTACACTTCGTGCCAGGCGCGCTGCTTACGCTGTGCCTCCTGTAATAATGCCTCCATTGCACTGCAGGTAATTGTGAATAAACATTACAGACACTTCCATATTCAACGGTGCTACATGCATTGCTCTCTTACGAAGCGTACAAGACAAAGAAGGGACTGGACAGAGTGCTGACTTTCTATTAACAGTATTATTAACGGCAGCTCGGCAATTTATGCCAAGCACCCACAAATATAAGAAGATAATCGAGCACGAAAAGAAATTAAATGCACGTCACCGCATGCGCGAATGCACACATGTGAATGCGCACACGCGCAAGCAGTCGCACGCGACTGTTAACGTACTACAACGAGCGCACGGACGTGGCGGTTATGACTAAACATTCTTTGTATTCCTCAAACTTCTGTCCACGTGTAGTGTGCGTAGCTCCTTAGAGACGCATCATTGAAAAGAGGATCCTTCGCAATGAGTGTCCTTTTGCGAAGAAGTACACTTCTATAGTCCTCTTTGCGGGCTTATATACTTGAAGCATATTTCCGAGTCATTAAGCGGAAAATAATATTTCGACGCCGACAGGCGCTTTTCTAACTAACTAACTAACTAACTAACTAACTAACTAACTAACTAACTAACTAACTAACTAACTAACTAACTAACTAACTAACTAACTAACTAACTAACTAACTAACTAACTAACTAACTAACTAACTAACTAACTAACTAACTAACTAACTAACTAACTAACTAACTAACTAACTAACTAACTAACTAACTAACTAACTAACTAACTAACTAAACCTAATATGCGTCCTGCTTGCCGGCGCCGGCTGAGTGTTGCGCACACATGCTGTAAAGCACGCGACTGACGATGCAATGCGTTGACTAAAGCAAAAAATATTGCCGATATCGATACGCGATGGGAAGTAAGTGATTCTGTGCGGAAGCGAAGTGCAGGTTCTAACGTGAAGTAACATTCATTGTTGCGGTGTCTGCGTAAAGTCACTCTTTCCAGCGCACTCGATAGTTTGTCTTTCTGCACTCTAAGCAGAATTTAGTGATTTCGATCGATGCGTGTTTCGGGGTCCTTGAACTCTCTATAGCAATTCATTCTTCCGCGACTGCTGCCGCATCGTTTTTCAGCCCCTACGCTCGAAAAGAAACAATGATTTTTTTTTAAACGTGAGTGGAAAGTCATATAATTCATCTGCTGCAGGCGTTTGTTATGCGAAGAAGGCGTAAACGGCGAGCTGAAAGGAAGAGGCCTCCTTTCCGCTCGCAATGCCTCTCTTTCTTCTTCTCCGGAACTCTTCCGACTGATTTGCATATTCCGCCGCTCGCAGGCTGTCGTTTTTTTTCTCGGAGGGACAGAGTTTGCGTCATTGGCATCTATCAAAAGTCGGATGCGGGGTGCACAATGGGAAAGCTTCAAGCTTTCGCAGAATGCGGCGTGCTACCGGAAGTACTTGTTAAGCTCGCGTATGCGGCCCAAAGTCTGCTGCAGTGCCCGATTATTGCGGCAGCTGAATGTGGAAGGCAACAACGCGCCTTCGACGTTGCGGAAGTCCGAGCCGAGAAGGGCGTTCCAGCCTGCAGTGATGCGGATGAATGACTCTGGACGGCACGGTTACTGCATTTTCGAGAGCGCAGAGATATATACTATAAGGTGTCCCAGCTGTCGTTAGCCAAGCGCTTCAACGAAAAAAAGAAAAAGAGAAAAAAAAATATAAAAGTCCGATGCAAGATACGATCTCAAAACATCCTGTGTTCGGTCTTCGAACCTCTTGACAACCGAAGACAGTAGGTCTTTTAATTGTATCTTGCACCGTGTCTTTCAAAATCTTTTCAAAATCAAAATCATAGTCTTTCAAAATCTCAGAGGCGCTTGCGGATCTAGCGAGGCCCTTTGTATGATACTTTACGGTCCTTAAAGCGAAGATTCTCAAACCCTCCCGGTATAGGCTGACCATGGTTGCTGCGCGCTGCTGCAGCTGCCATGTCGAAAGGCTTATGTACAAACAGGACTGCACTCAAATAACGAACGGGCTCGTACGTAAACTATAAACCTACTTACACTCTTAAGGGCCCTTAAGGGTGCGAATAGGTCTATAACTCGCACCATTACACGCAGCGTGTAAAGGCGTGAGTTATAGACAAAAAATACTCTTAAGGGTGCAAATCAATTTACAGTGCTATAGCTTCATCTGGACTACACTTACAGATGTGCCGGTGGACGGCTTTCTTCTATATACCGACTTACGCAGTGAGACGACAAACGGTACCTAAATGTCACCGCTGCAACAAATACGCACCTTCAAGCGCATAAATTCTTTATTAAAGCTAAACTTCCTATCTTTGTTTTACCGGCATGTGGTATTTTTGCTCAGCCGGCTTCCTTCTTTCCGAGTAGAGTTCGCCCGTCTCGGAAACCGTGTAATCCGCGGTCACGTGGGCCGCGTGGAGGGGTCTGCGTCTGGCTGGGCAGGCACGTAGTCGTTATGATGCGAAACGCTGTGCAGAAGATGGAAACTTGCAAAGCCTTTAATTATTCGCTTCGCTTCACCTAGATTCTGACACGTGCGTTGGATCTGCATAGTTTTTAAATGTGCGAACATCGCCGGGTTTCGTGACCGCGTATGCTGCGGCCTGGCTGTTCTCTTGCCGAAGAGGCCAACCAATCGCAGCGCAGTACGCGTGCGTCGCTGGTTCCTTGCACCACCGCCAGATGGCGCTGGTCTCCTCGCGTCCGCTTGCTAGGGAAACTATGGAGCATGCTTTATTAGAATGTGAAGACGTCTACCCAGCGGTCTATTTAGGCACCACTGGCCTCCTTGAAGCCCTTGGGTTCAGCGAGGCAGGGAGAAAGTAAACGTGTCCGCAATAGGCATTAGTAAGAGGCGATTGGAGGATTGGTGGAAAAAAAGTAGGGAAATGACAAAAGACGGAGACGTACAAAAGCACAGTTTGGACTAGGGGATCAGAAAATTTGGGTGTGGTAGTTCATAGCGTTCTATTTTTTTATTGTTTAACCTAGGTAGGACACTAGGCAGTATAATAGCAAGAGCTTGGTGGCGCAACCAACCGCCCCGTTCCAAAGGGGACGCTCATAACATCCGTCCGTCCGTCCGTCCGTCCATCCATCCATCCATCCATCCATCCATCCATCCATCCATACATCCATCCATCCGTCCATCCATCCATCCGTCCGTCCGTCCGTCCATCCATCCATCCATCCATCCATCCATCCATCCATCCATCCATCCATCCATCCATCCATCCATCCATCCATCCATCCATCCATCCATCCATCCGCGGCACTAGCCGTGCGGGGGAAAGAAAAAAAGAAGAACCAGAAAGCTCGGCTTCTCATATCCGCCGCTGCACGGTAACGAGGCAGTAAACGCCTCTTACGGATAGAACGGATTCGAATTGCGCTACGGTACGCACGCGCACGCTGCCTCTAAAACCATGATACGTTCAAGGCGTCCGTCGTACTCTGTAAAAATCAGCAACTCCGCTTAACAAAAGGCTCGTTATATGTTGTGTGCGGCCGCGCCTACGCTTGTGTGCGTGCGCGCGTACGTGTATTCGTGTTTCGACTCTCTATGCACTCGCGCAAAGCTTCGCTGTATGCAGATTCCAACTCGTTGGATCTGCTGCATTTTTTTTTTCTTCTCTGTGATCGCTCCAGTGCTATGTTTTGAGCACTGAACGTCGACCTAACTGCAAGAGAAAAGGCAAATTCGGATAACCAGACTTTAAAAGGCACTGAAGGTCAGCGGTTAAGTGAGACTGACACATTTCAAAAGGTTCATCTTACCGTTGAGCGGATGTTTGGTTTTCAAGAAGAATAAGAAAACTAAACAAAAGAAGGGGCGGGAAGCCGCACCGTATTGAAGATCCCCACCTCACCTGTCCGTGGCGTTATAGATTTTGACTCAATTCTACCGATGGTATTCAGCTGTTTAATATGAGTTAGGGATCGCATCGCAGTCGAAAATAAACGAAAACCGAAACCGGCTGCTCTTGTGTGCTAGTTTTATTTTGTCGAAACAAAACGAAATCATCAAAACTGCGAAGTCGGTGCCGTCGCTACGACCATGTGTGCACGGTGGCATTTGCGAAATATTTTAAAATAAACAAGCTTGAGCTTCTTTTTTCTTTCTGAAAGGCCTTCTCCTTCCGCCGAAGAAATGCAGAGAGTTATGAAAGGGCAAATTCCAGTTTAGACTGATTTGATATATTGTTATTTAGTGCCCCTTAAGTGAGCTAAACTGCAGGACACTACCAAGGCCATAACAGCTATCACTCTAAGTGATGTGCTGCCACAGCCAAGCTAAGACGAGTTTGAACAGCTGAGCCGAAACACCTGACAAAAGGGAGAAAGACAAAGACATCGCGAAAAAAAAAAGAACTATCTGCCCCTTCATCCCGAGTTTCACTTGAGCTGTCCGAACTCGTCTTAGCCATGAACCAACTAATCCAGTTGATCACTGTTCTGATAGCCGAGCGTTTGCATTACGACTACGGTCACCGACTGAAACTGAAACGACGCGACGAGCGCAAGCTCGTAGTTCTAAGTGCTTCCCGCACCGTGTTTATAAGTGCTTCCCGCACCGTGTCCATGACGGGATATAACCCCTTCGTCTTCGTGTTTTCACCGGCAGTGCCCCCTCATTACTTTGTACAGTGTCGGCTGCCGGCGCGACTAAGCCGCGCAACTCGGAAGGCCCTTTAATCCCTTCCCTGGCTCTACAGTAGCACGCCAGCGTCTCAACCGCCGGACGTCGTTATCGGAGCCCGTGCGATGTGCTCCGCAGGCGCGTCGGAGCTCTCGCGGGCAGCGCGAGGTGCCCGTTGGCCAGCTGCTTTGACGGCCGGTTCAAGTTTCCGCGATGAGGGCTCTCTTAGAAGATGCCCCGCGCAGGGCGGCAGCGTCGCTCTCCTCCCTTCGAAAGCTGTTGTGCGCAGACCAGTAACGCCGGCCTCCCTAATCTAATTATACGACGCCGGCGAGCGGGGATCACGGGACTCGATAGATAGGATTGCATGTATTCCGGAGCACGCTTCGACCGCCCCCTCCCCCCCCCCCTCTCTTTGGATATAGTGGCGTGGGTGAGTAGTAGATTGAGAGAGAGAGAGAGATAGTAATGATGGCAGCGCGTCTGGGACGCGACCGCGTGGCCGCCGCTGCCAGAAGTTTTGAGGCGAGTTGGGTCGAGGACGTTGTTTTCCCCGAAGGAACTCGCTGCGATGCCGAAGGGAAAACAAGGGGAAGCGCTGTATGGGCGGCATATAGTGCGTGGGAAGAATGAGAGTTCGATGGGAGAGCACGGGCGTTTCAGGAGGAGAAGTGGCGAGCCATCGTTGGCAGGCGGCGAGACGCCACGGTTTCCTAACGCGGCTTTTGTGGCTCATGCGCTACAGGGAGGCCTTTGGTTTGTCGAGTGTATGAGGCGGCTGAAACGCGTCCCCCTGGGCTTTCTCGTGCCAGTTTCTCCTCTTGCTTCATTGAATGCAAGTGCCGCCGACAATCCACCCTCCTTGAGTTCTTTCTATCTCTCTTTTCTTTTTCGCGCTGGTGATAGACGCATCTTCGTTGAGAAAGATTGAGCCACGTGAATTAGGGTTGTCTTGAGCTTACTGCAGATATTGCGCCCACTCCCTCTCCTATGTCGCATATATCAGGTTTGTATTTTTTTTCTTGAAGACGTTTAAGTGCCTTAAGGTTGGCTCCAGCGAAAACATGTCTCATGTTCGTACGCCACTAGAACTCTTCAGGGAGGTGAAAGGAAGTTCGACCTGACGCTTAAGTTCGAAGGTAAAAACATATATTGCCGCTCTTTGTGCCCTGTGTAAGGAAGTATTATGAAACGTACGCCAGCAAAGATACCATAAAATATAGACACCCTGCGTTGTTGCCAGGTTTATTTGCGAAGAGAGAGAGAGAGAGAGAGAACACAGGAAAAGGCAAGGAGGTTAACCAAGAGCACGTCCGCTTTGCTACTCTCAAAAAAGGTATTCCTCCTTGGCTGCCAACTTTAAGGTAAATAAATGAAATATATGAAATGAAATCTTGACTACGCTGCACTTGGGGATGGGGTATAAGAACGAGAAGGGAGAGAGAGAGAGAGAGAGAGAGAGAGAGAGAGAGAGAGAGACTTAGTTGCGCGTACCTGTGTTTAAAGTGACGAGTTACGACAACTTACACCATTGCTCTTGAAAACTGAGCTCGCGCAGAGCGAATAAATAGGACATTTAGGAACATGGATGACCTACACATGTGCTGACTTCCAGCTGTTTTATTGGGAACCGACACCGAAATTTTGTAAACGTCCGCTGACCGCCTTGCCAACCCAATGCCGTGAAGCATAACGGCTAGATCTGCTTATTGAACGATCTGTGTTGATGAAAGCGCACGCAGCTACCATGCAGTGGCCTGGCCACTTAGTAGAATAATTTGTAAAGTATTCAAGTCCTTCCGGCGATATTCTTTAGAGTTACACGGTCCTTCGCGAAAGAGTGTTCACAACGAGGCATGTATTCAGTCCCAATTTCAACTGCTGAATCCTGGATAAAAAAGAAGGAAAAAGAAAGGCGCGAGAACATGCAATGATAACACGAGAAGTACAGTGAGCACTTTATACGACAACAGACACCGACATAAAACTAGCGTTTCCAATGTGTCGGTCTAAAGAAAACTGATAATTGCAATATGAGGGAAGAGTTTTTCTTCATCGAAGGTGCTCTGTTTCGTCAAGTGGGTTCCGTTCGCGGGTATCGTAATTAGTTGGGGAATAATTCGAGGGTCTTCCCCTAATGACTAATCCAATTAGTCAGGCCAGCTCCTATCGAGCCGAAGGCCCCTTGCTCGTAGCGCATGCCATTATGACCTGAGCCAAATTTGAGACGTTCTCGAAAAACCTTAGGCGGGCGCTTAAGTGTTTGAGGTGGTTGACGACCGCAAGTACAGATAGAGAGAATGAGAAAAAAAAAACTTACTTTGTGTCGTCTTCTATTCACGAACAAGTTTGGTAATAATAGATTTGACTGGCGTCCTGATACTTATACGTCTGTCGTTTTTATTTGCATTTTGCTTGAACCAGTTCACTAATTTGAGGCAGGGATGGGCTCTCGTGGGGATACGGTTATATGATATACGAGATCGAGACACTCGATACAACGCTACGATGTAACGTGCAATGCGAGCTATGCAGATGAGGGTGGGGTGACCCTGCCTTGAGGCTGAAATACGCATCAGCAGAACATAACTCATAATCGCTTGAATCGTTTGCAGAGCTCTTAATGGGACGGAAATGAAGTTCCTCATTAGACCTGAAACTATTTTTGTGAATCGAGTAGCAGGTTTGTCTAGGGTTCATGCGGTCGAAATTAGAGGGAGTGGTGAAATGAAAATAAAAGAATGTAACTAAAGGTGGTTAATGACCTTGAGTTTTTTCGTACTCTGCTGAATGGTGGCAGCATTGAGAATACACGAACCATAAGCTGAACGACTGGTGCTACGACAACTGCCTAACAAACAATATACGTACATATCTGTGTGCCCGCGATGTGAAACACGGTCTGCAACGGTCTACAACGGTCTACAACACGCTAACAACACTGCGTCGTACAATTAACAACTCCCTGACGTAATCAGATATTTATGAAATGTATAACTCCTTTGTATTTTTGCATGTACATTACTTTTCTTTCTTTCTTCTCAAAATTATTTTGTATATTGTATATTAGATTTTATATTTGGTTAAAGTTATATTGATTGATTTTATATTCGATCTGATATTTGACAATCGCATATCTTGATTTGTTCAATGTTGTTTGCCCTGTCCAAATTGGCAATGTAGAAAAAAAAAGAAAAGGAACATTTTTATGAACCCAAACATGCTAGTGCTTTCGGTCAACTCAGTATGTGCAAGCTCTATGTTAGAAAATAAATAAAGAAAAAATCAATCAATCAATCAATCAATCAATCAATCAATCAATCAATCAATCAATCAATCAATCAATCAATCAATCAATCAATCAATCAATCAATCAATCAATCAATCAAAATTAGACACAGGGTTCCTTAGCAGACACGTTTTGGCAATGCGATTATTTTTGGCCATGTAGGTCTCTCTTTAACGTGCACCTAAGTTTCAATAGGCGGGACCGCTAGCGCCTAGTAACCGTGTCAGGAAACCGAATCCGCCACAAGTGGGCCGCAGCGGTGCGTCAGCGCCGCTAACGGGCCTTCCCGAAAATGGCGATGCATCTGTGAGGTGAACAAAGGCTAATAGCAAACTGCGAATTTCGAGTGGCGAGAAGGAACAAGAGGGCGTCCGGCGACCGCTACGACGGCATATTTCGAAGTCTCGCCATATAAAGGAAGCGTTGTATGGTACCGGTTAAACCAGGACGACATAGACACGCAACCTCGAAACTTTCAGTACGCTCCCAACGCTACTTGTGGCGTACGGGAGAAACCTTGAAACTCGTGCTATGGGACTACCAGTGGCACAAATATAAGATACTATCGCCCTTCGGAAATCTTTTGGGCAAGTGGGTGACGCGCCAAGAGAACATCTCACAGGGCCGTGGCTTCGTGTGCCTGCGGTGGGCAAAGCCCACAAAAGCTCGGTTGCGTTGCTTGAGATGCACCAGCCTACACTGCCGCTTGATGCACTGCCGCTGTTCCTTGATGAACGGAGCGATGAACGCTTCACTGCGTGTGTGTCCGCGCGTGCTGTGAACATCTCTCCTTGCTCTGGTTTTTCAGTGCCTCCTTTCCCAGTGCAGGTTAGCCCAGCGAGCTCAGCCTAGTTGACCACTCTGCTGTTCCTTTACAGCTCCTCTCTATCTCTCTTTGCAGTATTATCGGAGACCTAACCGAGCCTGTGGTAAGGTTACGTTCGTTAAACTTGTGTTCTTGGTTAATCTTACAGCGCCGCTCATTAGCACAGCTGGATACCCTCGATAAATTTTGTATTCGTGCCGAACGCCACGGCCGTTTCACTATACGGAGAAAAAAAACAACAACAAAGAATAAACGTATTTGCTTTTTTTTTTCTCTCTCCCTTCAACACTCTACCTTGTCGTTAGCGACAATTACCACGCGCATAATGAACGTCCGATAACAACAACGCACTGCGGTGCAGAATGTGCTGCGTTTCGATAATGGAAACGCTCGCTCGCTCGTTCTTTCTTTCTCTCTTTCTTTTCACTCTACAAAACGAACGTCCAGCAAACCCCAGACGTGCTTGCCGAGCACACAAGTGGCCTCGCGGAAAGCCGTCGCAAATAATAAGCGCCCCGTCCCCTTTGGAAATGCCGAACGCCGCCGGACTTTTCGTAGCTCGTCTTGGGGTGGGAATTACTTTTCGAGACGGGTCTTTCTCGCTCCTGGCGTTCGACGAAAAAAAAAAAAACGCTTTCGAAAGTGTCGGACGTGCGTTCATTTGAGCGCTGGCCGCAGTTGAACGTGTGGTGACGCGAACGTGCCCCGGGGCCGCCTTTCAACCGCGGTTCTTCTCGGACCGCTCAGGAAGAAAGTTCCGTCCGGCGCGGTCCTTGTTACGTGTCCGTTCAAAAGGACGTGCTGTATAGTTGAGGATAAAGAAGGCTTGGGCGTAACTTAAAGGGACGCGTAAAAAACACGAACAAACAAACCATAAAGGCAAACACGAAAATGGTTTAGACCTCATGACGGGTTCTTTCGAAATTTCTGTATCGACAAATGTTTGAGTATTAAAGGAGGGGGGGGGGGGATGAAGGCTGTATATAGTGACACGTAGACTTCTTATCTTTTACGGGTGAGCGCTTTTCACCGTCTTAACAATTGTTATCGCTCTGCGCGGGACGCACCTGCGTGTATCGGAAGTTTCGCGAATTCGACCGTCACTTCCTCTAGTAATACCTGACATTTATTCACCAAATGGAGCAGAAAAGATTTTGAAAAGATTCTTTGACTTACGTGATTTAGGGCTGCGCTTTAATGTCCTTTAAATTTAGTGGCCCTCGCTATTACGTGAAATCCGAAGCTGTGGAAGATGTCTATTCGCTTTCGCGAATTAAGGTTTTATGTAACATGTATTCGTGCGGTGGTGTCAACTCAGGCTTTATTTCTTTCATTTTCAAATTTTACTCTCGCTGCCGGATCTTTTACTGAGATGCTGGTATCGACATTTTTTTTCGATAGTCCATTTTTCCCACGCTTTCCTCACATAATAATAAACAACATTGTAAGGCGTGCCATTTCTTTTTCTGTCTATGCTGATGCGACAGACTTGTAAGGAGAAGCAGAATCTGGATGTGGTGGGAAAATGATTGCCGCTGAACGCCATGGTAAACCAGAAAAGCAAAATGAGCGAAAAGAAGTTGCTGTGTGTAGCGCGGGCGCAGAAGTTAAGATTTAGGGTACAACTTCCACTGATTAGTAAGCGAGATTTGACATCGAACTTCCAAAGTGGAAGTCAACTTTATTTCTTATGGACGATGCAATTTGGGAAGTTCCTTTTTTTAGCGCGATAGCCTAACTGTTGATAGCAGTCTGCAGCTGTAACCCCACTCGAAATTTTGCTGACAGAAGGTTTCTCTTTATTTATGTCCAGGCAGCACTCTACCAGTTGAGTTGAAACGGCGCTGTAAAAAGACACATTTACACTGGTAGTTCTTTATTCGTTTTTTAAAAACTTGTTGCGTTGTGGTCGACACCTGTTTTGTGTTTACGTAAATGATTTGTGACCCTCTCGGTTCATTAACAGCAATGCAGTTTGTTCTACTCGCAGATAATTTGATTTCTGTGCCTTTCTCTTAGCTGCCACTGCTTCCTAGTTGGATCTGCTAATTTCAGAGCCGCTCCATTATTACGTGTCAGGAGTAAAATTTGTTGGCCGTGCTGCCGCCAACGAACTAAACAATATTTCTGAGTCTACTGTGGCGACATTATTATTCGCTTTGGAAACGCATAGACAATTTACAGATAGAAAGAGAAAGCAAAGAACATGCACGCAACTGCCACCGGGATAGGCACAACGCCTCCTTACTCTTCTGTAAGAAAGGCACAGAAGCACAGAAGTGCAAGATGGGAACAAGGCAGGGAAAGAGAAGTGAAAAAATTAAGATATGACAGACCTCAAAGACTAAAGACAATGTCGAAGAATAGAGTACAGCAGTAGGAACCCGTCGGTAAGGATGAGCCACGTTCGGGTTTAGTGCTTAGCACTAATACCGAAGGTACGTAGTACTAGAACTACGTTTGGTACGTAGCACTACATTTAGTACGTAGCACTGCGGGGGTAGTACGTAAGACTACGTATAGTATGTATAGCACTACGTTGGTATAACACTACTTGTACGTACAGCATCACGTGTAGCACGTAGCACTACATGGGTATAGCACTACAAGGGTATAGCACTACATGGGTATAGCACTACGTGCAGTAGGCAGCACTACTTTGATGATACGTAACACTACGTGTGGCACGCAACACTAAATGTATAAAACTGCTAAAACCGAACGTACATATTACGTAGCACTACATGTGGTACGTAGCAGTTGGTGTTGTACGTAGCACTACGGGGTAGTACGTAACACTACGTGAAATGTTTCGTTCTTTTCTGGGAGATATGTGAATTGCGCAAGTTCTATTCACCAGCACATTTTGTTTCGCACACGCAAGATTATGGACGTTGTTGCTCTGAAATAAAACTGAAGTGCATGAGCTAATGCCGATATCCTTGCCGCCATCTCTTCCTTACTGCTTCGTGGCAGTTTACAAGCTTATACTCTCGGCTCAACAGTAGCGTAAGTTGGAGGTCTGTCATCGTGTGTAGGGCAACCTAAGAGTGTGGGAAAGCTTAGTTCCAGTTTATCACGTATCCCCTATTTTCAAGACCTTACGAACTGTTTCATAATATCAACATCACATTTTCTGGGGATGAGATGAACACATTTCGACAAACTTGACCAGTTTACTCTGACCAGCTTTGTAGTGCGGTGTCCATACTCCCAGCATACGACTGTCTGGAGCCATAAGCACGTTACAGAAATTGATATCTCAATTCAGGTCTAATATGTCTCAGCATATTGATGCTGCTCGTTCAGGTGGTCACATGCATACATCTGTTTTGGCGACACCAAAGTGCATATATATACATACAGCCCGAGTAGCTGAACAGCGTATTTGAAAGTCATTAACCATCATTTTTATCTTTTATTGAGCTGGAGAATTGGTTCCACCTGAAAGGGTTTGCTATAACAAGTTGAGGTCTATCTTCAAGATTGTATCGCTGAAGGACGTGCTCTTGTTCATCAATCGCTGCTTCAGAGGCATGTTGACGAACTTGTGCAAGTAAGGGGCAGATAAAAAGAGTCTCGGACGTCTCATTAGACGCGGTGGCACAGAATTGTGGCGCCATTCACCATGCGCTCTGCCAATGACAAAGGTGCTGCCTGCGGGATAGTGGTGTGCACGGTTGCATCTATTACCACCTTTTCTTTCTTTTTCTTTTGCGTAATTAGATATATGACACAAAAGAGGCTTCATACAGGATGACACAAGTCACTGCAGACGGTACGTATATCTCCCTGTCGCAAGTAAAACGCCATCGTAGCGCAGATATCGGGAGCCCGTACGACACATGTCAGAGCCCTTATGAATCAGCGCTAACACTAAGCATAACTTGCAATTACCAGTAAAATGAACCATAGAGAAAAGCATGGGCCTGCCATTTGCAGATGACTGTGACTTACTTGCGGCAATAAGAATTGGTTGTGAAATGTTCAAGCGAGCAGTGAAGAAAGTCATGAGCCTCTGGGAAAGGTTCGCATAAGCAAATGAACCCTCTTAACGTGGCTTTCTGACTAAAGGCTTCGGTTATGCATGCCCTGTGTATTGCAGGCTATGTTATTTCTCACTGTCCAAACGCTTGTCGTAAATAGTCGTCAAACAAGTGTAAGTCTTGACCGCGTTGTCGTCATAGCGTCATCCCAACTTGGTTGATGCCAGTATTCTTCATTCGTACTAGCAATTCATCACTTTCTCCGGAAGAAGAGAAAAAAGAGAAAGAGAGAGGGACGTAAGGAAGGCAGGGATGTTAACCAGTCAAGAGTCTGGTTAGCTACCCTACGCTGGGGGAAGGCAGAATGGGAAGAAAGAGAAGGAAAAAACAGAAAATAACACTGTAACAGTTATGGACATAGAGCGTGTTTTCTACTTTTTTTTAATAAGCGAAAAATAATTAACATTAGGGACAGTGCTACACGCATCTCTACCTTTGAAGTGTCGACAGCCACAGACGTGCTACCGGAAGCATTTTTCTGGTAACACAGCCACAATGTTTACCACCACGAGGGCCAGAAAGATTTGTAGGCACCTGCTACAGAATACAACGCTGGCGGGTTTGTTTACGAGTATCCACACTTACGTGTCTCCCTCTGTGCATCGGCCCACGCGACCTTCGGTCACAAAGTCAGGCACTCGTACGTCATCGGCCGAAGCTCTCACGTCACTAAACGACCAGTTCATGCACGCAGCACCTGTGCTCTAACCTGCGAAGCGACTTAAAGGAACAGCCGTCGTCAGCTGAGAAGAGGCACGACGTGGTCGCACCATAAATATCTCTTGCAAGCAAAAAGAGCCTTTTTGAGCCGACGTGAGCATACCGGCCCCTCTTTATAATAAGCAAGGTCGACTTTTTTTGCACACGGTAAATGCGGCGCAGGGCCATTTGCTCCATTCACTCAGCTCTGCTGCAGGGTAATCTTGCAGCGCTAGGTGTGGAGGAGTCCCGCACGTAGCTTTATATATATATATATCTATATAGCGAAGCAGTCCTACACGGCTTTATACAGGACGACGTGAAGTGTTTGTCTGTGAGTGCGGTGTGGGTGGGCCTATAGGGCGCGCGCATGGCGGGCAGGGGGGTGGTAGAGCATAGTACGAGAAGCCGCTCACATTGGCGCCATGATTTACGACAGCCAAGTCGCCGCCGATCCGGTGTCCCTCACTGCTGCCGCCGTCGGCGGTGGCTGAATAGAAACGCACAGACGCGGTGCGCAGAACGGCCCGCGTGTGGGACGGCGTCCACACAGCGTCCGGGCTGTAGCGCGCCCGCTGCCGGCGCCCGCCTATAAATCTCTCGGGGCAACCTCCGCGCAATGACTCGAAACAATGGAGGTCACCGCGCGCATCGTTAGCGCGAAGAAACGAACAAGAAGTCGGAGAGAGAGAGAGAGAGAGAGAGAGAGAGAGAGAGAGAGAGAGAGAGAGAGAGGGATGCCGCAGTTTTGTGTACTTACGTTGTCGCGAGAAAGGGGTTCGAGCGCCGAGGCTTGCAAAACGGTTGAAGCGGGTGGCACGTTTTGGCGTTCTTAGTCGGCCGCCCGGCCGGGTTCGTCGACGCCGCCTGGCCGGGGCATGACCGCTATTCACTGCGACGTCGACGAGACGCTCCCTTCCTTCCAGCTCGCCCTCCGCATTGTTGTGTGTAGTGGAGCGGCGAAAAGCGACCGCGGAGTTGAGGGGAAAGAGACCGTCCGAAAGTCTCGTGCAAGTCGTAAAGTGGCCCTGATGCGCGCAGTTCGGCGAGCTCTCGTGTCTAGCGCTACCGCCGGACTTATTTGCATGCGAAAATCGTTTGTTTTCCCGATTTGTCTAGTTTTCTCATTCCTTCTTTTTTTCTTTGTGGAGCCAAACCAGTTTGGATGCTGCGGTTGGTCGTTGGACTTGGTCACTGTAGAGAGTACCTTTAAAGCGGAGGTTTCTTTGTGGCATCCGACCGGTTTAGATAATCTGGTTGGGGCTGGCGGTCGCACTGCAGAGAAGAGGTTACAGGCGGCCACAGTTGGCGCTGAGGCCACAGTTGGCGCTGAGGAGGAAGGTTGGGTGAGAGGTAGCAACTCTGCTGGCACCAGCAATGACGTCATCAGGTTCAGGCGGCGGAGTGGATGCAGTAGACGCGCATTGGTTGGCATGTTGCGTCGGCTCTCGGTCAGGCGCAGCGCTGTAGTGGACGTGAAAGCCTCGCTTTTCGCCGGTTTCTAACAGTGCGTTGAATTTGCATGGTTTCTCTTGAAAGGGACGAGGTGGTAACAGGGATGAAGGCTTTGACAGTTACGTTACTTTTCGTAGCAAGTGTGGGGAACCTCCACATGCAGGAACAGTTTTTTTCGCTTCGATTTTCACAACCTTCGCAGACAGTGCGAGCTAAAAGCAACAGCCCAAAGGTCTACTTGCGCAACCTCTAATTGCGTCTCTCTTGTTCGCAGGAGTTACGCCATAGCCCATAGACTCTGATAATGGCAGCAGGCCACAGGGTTCTTTTCGTTGTGCTGAAAGTCACGGTAGCTGGTTTCTACGGCTTATCGCGTCATGGATATGGGAACGCCAGGCTACCGGTAATCGATAATGACCCCCAGATGTTGCAGTTTGTGCTGATAGGAGCATCGTTGTACAGTTTGAAGATAGGACGACATCATCATGTCTCGAAACTGTCTGTCACTTTATCTCGCGCTCACGCTCATGGAGGCGAATAACAAAGGAACACATCAAATGAACATCAGTAAGGCAAGAATTGATTGTACCATGGCTAACAGAAAATTTAGAAAGAAGACAGATTGTAGCCTAAATATCATTATTTTTTTATTTTTTAGAAAAAAGGTAAGATTAAGGTTTGCCATTTGCGTCAGCATGTCTTGGCCGACTGTTATATGTACCGTGTGCAAAACGCAGTTGTGCATACAGTTACGTTCGCGTGCATTTGCATTCGTAACCTTACCATTTTTGTTGATGAGATTTTAGTAATCCGCATTGGCCTTGATGAGACGATGTCTTGCGAAGCATTTAAGAAATGCTTAAAAATGCTTAAAATACTTAAAATGCGTCAGCATAGAAATGCTTAAAAGGTGCATAACCATGCTGAGAGTAAGGTCACGATTGAGGAGTCGATGACGTTGAGAGCCGATCCCCTAGGTAGTGTAGTCCACATATGTCTATATAGTGCGAAATATGGCAGCCCGACTGGCTGGTTCCGGACAAAGTGCGAACAAAGCTGGATATAGTACAAATTCAGACGGCCCGATACGGCGGTACCGGACGTAGTGCGAATTAGGGCGGCCCGCGGCGGCAGGTGATTTCACGTGAACTCAGACGTGAGCTACAACACCCACAGGCCGTTCTTGTTGTGGTGTCGTCGCGATTTCACTGCTTTCGTGATATTGTGATCATTCTTTCGTCGTCATGTTGTCGATATCCTTACGCCGTTTTTACTCTGTAGCTGTCTCTGCTTTGTCCTATCTCCGTCGTCACGCCGTCTCCGATCCGTCTTCGGCGTACAGTCGTCATCGTTCCATGGTTGCCACGCCACGGTCGACATTGTGTCGTCATCGCAAAGTCGCCGTCATGCTATCGTGGGCCTTCCATCATCGTCCTGTTGCCGTGGCGACGGCACTGACGTCAATCCATTGTCGTCATCGTCGACGCGCCGCCGTCGTCATAGAACCGTCGTCATACGTTGTCATCATGGCGTCTGCGTCATTCCAGCTCTGTCATTCCTTTCGCCAAGCCATCGTAGTTATGCTATCTTCGTCATACAATTGGCATCATCGTCGTCTTACCATTGTCGCCATCTGGTCAGCGTCTTCATTCTATAGCCTTCACGCTTCTTCGTCACTCTCTCGTTCTTGGAAGTTCTATGTGATGGAACGCGAGAGAATTATGCTTGCCCGGGGGCTCTTTCGAACAAAGCGGCAAGAGATCGAATCCGGTAGGCCAGAGTTACAACGTTAAAAGGAGGAAATGTTTGTGGTCACCCTAAACACCACGAACCGAGTGGCCCATCCGCTCTGCGCGGCGGTGCCGCAGGACCTGCATTAAAGTTTATCCACTCACTCACTCACTCACTCACTCACTCACTCACTCACTCACTCACTCACTCACTCACTCACTCACTCACTCACTCACTCACTCACTCACTCACTCACTCACTCACTCACTCACTCACTCACTCACTCACTCACTCACTCACTCACTCACTCACTCACTCACTCACTCACTCACTCACTCACTCACTCACTCACTCACTCACTCACTCACTCACTCACTCACTCACTCACTCACTCACTCACTCACTCACTCACTCACTCACTCACTCACTCACTCACTCACTCACTCACTCACTCACTCACTCACTCACTCACTCACTCACTCACTCACTCACTCACTCACTCACTCACTCACTCACTCACTCACTCACTCACTCACTCACTCACTCACTCACTCACTCACTCACTCACTCACTCACTCACTCACTCACTCACTCACTCACTCACTCACTCACTCACTCACTCACTCACTCACTCACTCACTCACTCACTCACTCACTCACTCACTCACTCACTCACTCACTCACTCACTCACTCACTCACTCATCACATGCTCACCAGAGGGGTCAATCCATCCACGTGCTAGTACGTCTCGTACTTCAGTACGCAAAGTCTTCTACTATCTTTTACGGATAACATTCATGAGGCTGAAAAAGCGTCAAAGGAAGCACTCAAATTTTCGTACACATTTGCCTCGCCGATACCTTTCAGAAACAATTCGCATGACATAGATAATCATCAAGGATTGTTTCTGCCCCAATTTATTTTTCTTCAGAAACATTTCAATGAAGCTGCTTGTCTGCTTCTAATGCGGCTTACGGTGTAGGAACGGCCGACAGGCTGAACAAAGACTATTGCGTACCCGAGGAAGGCCCCGGCTACTGGACGAGAGGTGACTACAAATAATTTACAAACCACATGTTTTACCTTGGTATTATGGCCAATGACAGCAGATGTCATACGGCCACGTGGTGGACCTGTGGAGTGAAGCCACGGGCGAGGTGCGGTAAGAGGCGACATGCTGACCTTCTGGTTTTCCCTTCCACCAGTGGCACGTTATGTTTTATGTCACTTAGTTTATTTACATTTATCTCCTTCTCTCTATCTTTTTCCTAAGCATGAAATTAACTTCCGAACAGCAACAAGAAAAGGCATTCCTGCTATAGTGGTCATGTTTTTCCTTGAGCGTGAAATTAACTTCCGAACAACAACGAGAAAGGCGTTCCTACTATAGCGGACATGTGATGTACACCGTCCTAGACAGACCAGGCAATCGTCCACCGCCAACTAGAAAAGTTCGGGGCTTGTGGTTAGACAATATGTAGGCTTTGCTGGTTGTGACTTCACTGTTTCACTTATCAGTCACTCGGTGCTGAACGAGAAACTCTCCGAATTTCGGCCACGCTGCAAGCCTCCTCCGCTTCCTTAATATTTTTTTTTCATTCTCACCGTACAGTCTCGCCACGTCCGTCTCTGGCATGGCGGCCAACCGGCGCTACCTCTGGTCAAACAGAATTACCGCAACCACGACATCGTGGTTGAGCGCGCGCCTCGGCTGCGGGAGGACGTGGATTCAAAAACACGCTCTCCCCGGTTAGGAACCAGGGGGAGGGGGGGAAATAATCTGTAAGAGTCCACCTATTAAACTGTCCATTTTGGCCGCTGCTGATTGGATGCAGCTGTACGAGCGAGGAGGAAGCGAACGGCCCCATCCAATCAGCAGCGGCCGAAATGGACAGTCCACTAAGTGGACTTCTACAACATACCTACCCAGTTATCCAAATGTTCATAGGTGTCTCCCGGCCCGACGCTCAGATTTATTTTGGGGTGAACTGTCCTGAGGAAGAAGCCTGCGTCATGCAAATCCCGTCGAACTTTGTGGGCGCAACAAAACGCCGCAAAAAAGGGGGTTATGGGCTGCTGTTAAGGCGGCAATTTCCCATGTGGCATCCTGCGGTTTAATAATGGCCGAGCGCTTGGCTGGGAGCAGTCCTTGTACTTATTTCACCGGTATGTATATCTAGCTGTAGCTCTAGTCTACCTCCCACAGCCCCGGAGTATGCTTTACAACAAGACCTTCGGTGGCTGAAAACACACACACACTTTCTGTCATTGTTCCTGCGGCTTCCTCATCTTCTGTGACATGGCTGATATCCATGTGCCGACCTCGCATGCAGAAGCAAAATTAAAGAGCACTCTGGGGGTCGCACAAAAGGCCACAACTCGAAACGTTGTTTTTCTGCACAAGCACGTGCCTCCGTCGTTTCAGGCAAAAGAACCGGCAGGGAGGGCTCTCGCATTACACTCAGCAACAACACGGTAACTTTTTGCTTTCGCTGTCGCGACGTTTACGAATGGCAAACAATTGGCCATTTAGTCATATCATATTTCAGAACCGAAACCCGAACCTTTTACGTCGCTTAATACGTCCTTTCGAGTGCGTCTAACGTCCAGTGGCCCATCCTTTGACTCTCGAGTTACTACACTTCTTCGTGGGCGTCCTATTTGTAGCTCCCAACGATAAAGCACAAGAAAATAAAATCAAAAGGAGCGCAATAAAGACTTCGGGCTCCTATGTTCTGGCATGAGCGAGCTGTTGTCATAGTAACTCTTTCTTTTGTTTCTTCGCGAATCCATACGCCACTGCGGCTCTGTCGTTCTCAGATCAGATCATCTTTGACGCTGTGGGAGTCTCGGCGGCCTCGGCACCAGTGATGGGGATGGGGCTTGGACAAGATGTCAAGGTAATACACATCCTAAGCACAAAAATAGCGTTGGCCCACGTGGACATTAGCGCTACGTGGCCGTTGTCCCTTACTTGTCGGCTCGAGTTCAGCATAATTGCGGGTTTTCTTATTTATTTATTTTTGCATGCTCTTGTGGACAAAATATCTTGATTCAATGCTGGTCACCGCGAAAGTATCCCGCTTGCAACGAAAATTCTCTGTAAAAATACAGCACTGTTATCTTGGCAAACTCGTAACACATGCGCAAAATGTTTTTTTTTTACAGTGATAGAGACCACAGTCGCGGAATCGGGTCCTCCAATTCATTCCCACTTTATTCCGGAGAACGTAAATCCCCGTAATTCGACTCCTTTTAACTACTCGGCATGGTAAGAGTTGAACCAGTGTCATTCCTGGAGCGGTTGACCTGATCTTTTCCATTTCTTACATTGTAGCTAACTTGTAAAGAAATAATTAAACGCTTTGTAATTCGCTACTTGCGCTTGCGTGCTAAGTAATTGACAACATATTTTTGAAGTCTTAACAACGTTACAAATAATACCGCGCGCTACATTTTCGCGCAAGAAAAACACGATTTGTGGTTTGTTATCTCTGCACCGCATTGATACTTGTAATCTTTCTAATATATACTGTGTTTTGTATTGATGCACGTACGTTAATTAAAAATTAAGTTTTGGGGCGCTACGTGGTAGGGCCACGATACGATTGTGAGGCACGCCGTAGTGGGGGACTCCGGATTGATTTCGACTCCCTGCAGTTATTTAACGCGCACCCGATTCAGGGCACACCAGCGTTCCTGCATTTCGATCCCACAGAAATGCGACCGCCGCAGCCGGGATTGGATCCCGCTGCCTAGGGCTTGGCAGCTTAACGTCATAGCCGCTATGCCACCATGGTGGGCCGTACGTTAATGTGCCTTTACGCATTAAGTCGCAGTAGATTAAGAGATGGAGTGAATTGGCTGTGTATTTCCTTGCCCTGAATAAGTGTTTGAAGGTAAGTACAAAACGCAGTATAGCCTCAAAGAACGATTTAAAAGAAATCGAAAGAGGTTTATCAGATATAAAGCTTGCAATACGTGGTGCAGTATCCGCGTGTTACGTACCCTCGGATGTAGAAATGAAAAATGCATGGATGGGGAAGAGAAACGCGCCGAAACGTACGAAGTAGAGGGGCGAAGAAATGAAAAAGGAAGCAACAAAATAAAAATAAAGTGGTGTAACTTATGTTACCAATTAAGCACGCGCACACAATTTAGGTGCGCCTAAACATAGATTTAGGTGAGCCTGAAGGGGACATTGAAGAAATAGTAAGTCGAACTAGATTGATAGGTTATTCGTTTAGAACTTTATCATCGTTTTCTGTGTGCCAATACGTCCCTTTCTTGAGCAGAAAATTGTCGCCGAAGATGCCGCTGCTTGCTGCTCCTCAATTTGAATCGCCGGCGCCAGAGCAGACACGTTGACGTAATCTCCACGTGACCTCAATCTGTGCCACACTCTGTGAATAGGCCGGTGCTGGCGTCACATGATATGTATCATAGTATACACAAGTGGCGCCACTTCGATTTTAAGAGCCCAGCCGTTCGTTCCTGCGGCGAACGTCGTCGGCGGCGTAACCGAGTGAACGAGCACAGTAAAGGATGAAAGCGAACGCGTAGTGGAGCGGGGTATGAAAGACGCGAGGAGGAAAGTGGAGAGGAGGGCGCAGTGGAGCCGAGGAAGGTATGGTGAAAGCGTGAGAAGGAAAGCTTAGTGCGGCGACGATGTCTACGAGATGGCGCCAGAGTAGCGCCCACGCGCCACCCACGCGCTGCCTCTCGCGATCTCCGGATCCTGTGCAGCAGTCGCGCCGCACTTCGCTTCATTTGCAACGTGCCCCACGAGACAGATTGTCCGCGCCGGCTAATATATCGCGAAATGAAAACAAGTATAGAAGTGCGCTCAAATTTCGCATTAGGGAGTATCGTATTCATGGTGAATTGTTCTTTTATTTTCGTCATTTTCTCCCTTACTAATGCTCTGTTCTCGCTACGATAGACTAATTCCTTATTACTCAGACCTAATCTAGCTCGACCTAATAGTTTCCTTTATTGCACCTCTTAAGGACACCAGGTGGTCAAAGAACACCAGATTTACTCCAGTCAATCTAGTATTCTCGACTACTACTCTGCTCCAGCATTAACCTCAATATTATATTGAAATGTAAGTTACTTTTTATTATGTTTCCAATTTCGAGAGAGGAAATAGTTAATGCAAAGTGTGTTAATGAGACGGTTGGTAGAAGGAATGCATTACTCCCAAATAGCTCCTACTTTTGGCAGATTCAGAGAACGCTGTTCTACAATACATTGTCCTATAGGCGTGTGAGTACACAGCGCATGCGGAGCCAAGAGCCATCTCGGTTTGCCTACTCTTTTGACCCGCCGCATATTGCCTCTAAGATAAGGTGCGCGGGGCTGCGCTTAGCTGTTCCGTGCGCAGCAACGACCGGGCTAGAAGAAGAGACGTGTGTTCACCTGCTCTCTCCCCTCTCCTACCCACTCCTTTCGCGCACAACAGCAGGCGAGCGGGAAGACGGCGTTCAACAAGGCACAATCCTCATCGTCTCGCCCTCACATGATTTCTCTCGCACCCGCAGAATACGGTGTCGCAGGGTGCGATATATTCTTACCGCACTTGTACTTTATTCGGAGCCTTACGGTGACTGTGACGCTTACGTGGGTGGCGACGGTGAAAACTCGCTTCGAGTGTCCCTATCGTTGCTATCGCAATAAAATGTTAGACGTAAATTTAGAATACAGGAACACAGCGGTGTGAATTAGCGAGAAAATGGAGTAGCCGACATATTAGTTGACATTACGATGAAAAATGGAGCTGGGCAGGTCATGTAATGCGTAGGGCAGATGACCGGTTGTCTATTAGGGTTACAGGATGGGTGGCAGAGGACGGGTAGCGCAGTCGAGGACAGCAGACAGTTGTGTGGTGTTATGAAACTAGGAAACCTGCAGACAAAACTCGAATCAGTTAGCGCAGGACCGGGGTGATTGGAGATCGCTGGGAGAGGCCTTCGTCCTGAAGTGGACAGAAGAATAAGGTAATGATGGTGCTGCTATCTTGTGTGGAACCTTTACCATTTCTTCGTCTGCTAGTACGGTGGGAAATTACGTTGCCCATTTTCCAAATACATCAGCAACGACGTGCACTGCTCCTTAAGTTAGATGCACTTTTAACATTGGTGCAAACCCATTATGCTGTTTTCATGATGATTATGACTATGGTGATTACGTGCGCATCGCCTTCAAAACTGGGTGGTGACACGCGCATACCTGCGAACCTTCCAGAATTTTTCGCAATGTTCACGAATTTGTACCCGTTTTACGATTTTACGAAAGTTGCGTCAAGTTTTACAAAAAAGTAATTTGGTTCGCAATAAAATATTTCGCCCGTTGGTCCCCGTGCCTTCCTCTGCAATTCTTCTGCTTGGGAAAGAGTTTGTAGAAACTTGCTTCAAGCATGCATTATACAAACACGTTCACGAAAGGCGTGAAATTGGCAACATTAAGTCACAGTAAAATGTCGCCCTAATCTTAAGAAGCGGGTTCGTTTCTTGTCTGAAATTTGCTGCTCAAGTGTGCGGCTACTCGGTGTACTGCGTCTAAAGTCAGATCCTCTTTGCTCGAGTACGTAGTGCGTATCCCAGAACAGACGTGCGCTCAGGTTAAGCAGTAAGTATTTACCCTTTTTCATGGCACCCTCTTCCACCGCGGGATTTTACGAATTGTTAATTTCGCAGGTTGGCAGTTATGCAAGCGGCACCAAGGCCATATTCTTTCAACTTCCTGGTGTGTCTAAGCCTTTAAACCTTGAGACCCCAGTCTACGTTTACTTCCGTTTAGTCATTTCTAAAAAAAAAAAGAAACTCCATAGCGCGATGCATTGTTTGTGAAAAAGAACTATCTGTTCATAGAACAATGGTAACCGATTAGGTGCGTAACACGCAGATTACGGGCTCAAGCTTGATGTTCGACAGTTACGAAGTTAGGCAAACGAACATGTAGCAATATAACGCACTGACCCAGTTGCGAATAGGCTGCAACGTACTGCATCGTACGGGTGATAAAGACTTCGTGAAAAAAAAAATTGCTGATTACGCAACACGCTCGCGCTGATCTGCTGCAAGTCCGGCCGGCCCGTAGACTGTTGTAGGGTTGCGACATACTACTTTGTTAGAACATCGAAAATGCTTTGTCTTTTTTAGTAAATTTGAAAGGAATGATGTCCGCTAGCTGGAGATAACTTGCAAGATAACTTGCTTGAAAAAAAAAGAAACGTGGAATTAACAGGATAAATGTTCTTGTTGACTGCTAAAACTCTTGAAGACCATGTGAGCTTTGACAAACGTTGAGTGCGAATTTTCCCAGCAGCTATTTTGCACACACCCCTTAACAATAAAAAGCGGGTGAACAATGGTCTGTTAATAAAACATCTGTCGTGCAATGAGTGGTATTTCTTGAAATTTTTCTTTTTTTTCCCTTTAAGTTCATAACTGCCGGGCGTTGAAAGCAGAGGAAGATAATTTTTCGCTGACACTGCCACGTAAAATTGCCCAACGTCATGAACCAATGGGACTAAAATTTCGAAGCTTCCGTACTTTAACATTAACCCCCCCCCCCCCCCCCCCCCTCTTTCTCTCTCTCTGCGCGTGCACGCATGTTTGCATCGTCTAATTACACGCAAGTGAAAAATGAAGCGAGGAAAAAGAGAAGAAAGAAGGACATGCAGTAATTGAAAAAAAAAGAATGAGGGGTAACTGCGTTTTCTGGTAACAGTAAGACATTCATTTTGCTCATTTCTTTGTGTAGCATGGAAAGAAAGAGCAATTCGAGTCGCACGTGGTGCCAGCCACGCAGTGGATTCAAGAAGCGCGATCCATTGTTCACGTACCATTACCGCCGTTTCTTTTTTGCTTTGGCTGCAGAAACGTACGACCATGCGTACATACTTTTTGTAATGCTCATTTTGCCTGCTATGCATGCTTGAACGCTCATATTTCCTACGTATAGTTCACACGGTCGGTCCCACCAGTAAGATTTGTGGAAATAAAGCTTTCTTACAAGTAAACAAGCACGTTCGCGCTTGCACCCTTGGCATCGCAGGAACACATCCGTGAATTCAGCCTTGTGGGGGAGAGGGCAATTGAGTGAAGGATACGTGTCAGTTTGTCGATATCCCCGAAGGTCGATATTGCCTTTTAAGGCCCATTCACATGAGCGATTGACAGAGAACGCGCGACCGACCGGTACTAGCGATCGAAGAGTGACTCTAGGTGACCGATGTTCATGCGGACAGGTGCGACCGGCCTGTCGCCGCACCGAAATGCGCCGCGATTCATTTCGATCACTCCTTCTCGCGCCGTCGTCGACACGTAAATTAGGCAGACGTCGTGCTCTGGTGCCGATGATTGGTTCAGTAGGTTTACCGTTGCAGTCACGTGACTGGAGAATCCAGCACTCACGCGACTGGCCCATAGGAATCGCTTTCCGACCAAAGCGACCGTTTGCGACCGGCCGCTTTGCCACCTACTTGGTCGCGCGACCTCGGCAGAGTCGCTGGTGTGAATGAACCTTTAATCTAGACCCAATTAAGTACCAACTGTTCGTTGTAACTCTAACGATTAGTGTGCACAATTTGTTTCCGAGTTATTGTCACCTGTGCGCCAATAAACTTCTTTTTTTATTGTCTATTCTTCCCTCCTTTTACCTCCTCAGTTGGAAGGTAAACGACTGGGAACGTCCTTGGTTAACGTCCCTGCCTTTCTCTCTTCGTTTCTCTCTGGCTTTTCCTTAGTAAAATTCGCGTACCTCCATTTGTTGGAATGAACTTTCAATCCGAGAGTGTTATAGGTGGACCTCACACACGTACGTATCCGTCTGGCGAAAAATGGGGGCCGATCCCAAATTCAGAGCCTGACAGGGCGTCTCAAAGCGCTTGCTGTCACGAGGGAAGAACGCTAGGAACTTACACCTGATGCACGTGCCGGGCATCTCAAAGAGCGACTTTGAAACGAGAGAAGCGTGCGTGTTATCGTGACCTAATGATTAGAGCATTGGGCTCCCGTGATGGGAGGCGGAGGTTCGGTCCACCATTGATGACGTATTTCCTCATGACATTATGGACAGACTGCAACCACTTTGGAGGTTTCTAAATGGAAATTCGAGGTTTGTTTGCGTACGCAACGTGTCAGAGTGTACACGAAATTGCAGAAATAGATACCAGGCACTCTGATAATTGATAGCACCCGCCGTGGTTGCTCAGTGGCTATGGTGTTGGGCTGGTGAGCACAAGGTCGCGGTATGGAATCCCGGCCACGGCGGCCGAATTTCGATGGGGGCGAAATGCGAAAACACCCGTGTACTTAGATTTAGGTGCACGTTAAAGAACCCCAGGTGGTCGAAATTTCCGGAGTCCTCCACTACGGCATGCCTCATAATCAGAAAGTGGTTTTGGCACGTAAAACCCCGTAATTTGATAATCGATAGCGTGAAAGGGCCCCCATGATGCGCGCAGCTGTCGAGACGGGGCAAAATATATGTATGCGAAAGTCAGTGATGCCAGGTTCTTGCTCCGCCTTTCTTTTTCTTTCTTTTCTTTAAAGTACAGAAAGTCGACGAGGCATCACGCTTGTTCCTAGGGCGTGTAAGTACTGACATTGATATTGTCACGTGGTAGTGACGGTGTAGAAAGCAGCAAAACTGCGAAGGATGAAACTAACGTTTTGTTGGGCGAACCTTTACCCTCAAAAACAGGCTACACTTGAAACACGATAGCGGCGAACACAGCCGGCAATCGTTGGAAATCTGATCAGCAGGTGAAGCACATCGGCTTTTATACATCAGTCATCGGATGTTCCAGAGTAATCGCTGGTTCCCGCGTGTCTTCCAGAAAGTTCTACACCCGCCGTGGTTGCTTAGTGGCTATGGTGTTGGGCTGCTAAGCACGAGGTCGCGGGATCGAATCCCGGCCACGGCGGCCGCATTTCGATGGGGGCGAAATGCGAAAACACCCGTGTACTTAGATTTAGGTGCATGTTAAAGATGCAGGTGGTCGAAATTTCCGGAGTCCTCCACTACGGCGTGCCTCATAATCAGAAAGTGGTTTTGGCGCGTAAAAACCACATAATCTTAAAATACATAAAATCAGATTCCACAAAGTTCGGTGACAACAAACAGCGGGTAGAACCATCTATAACATTCGAGAAACTTCCTATGCATGTAGGCGCGTCCTGCGCTGTGCGAAACATTTGTTAGGCTGTGAAACGTGGTCACTCGATAAACAAGTACACTTGTCAATATTTGACGACTTGTGTGCGTCTTATTCAAATAATTCTCTTTGTGCTGGACCCGGGTGCTTTAATCACAGAAAAAAATAAAGAAACCTGGCATCAAGCTGGCGCTGGATCATAGATTTTTCATCTTCCCCCGCTAAACGCGCGTTTTCATGGTAAACGAACCGACACAAAGAGCAAGAGGTGGATGGAAACACCCAAACAACCGCTTTATACCGGATATCGCGTGAGACCAAATGTGTTTTACGAGGTCGCCATCCGCCACTCTCTGCTTCCTCCGCCTCCCGCCGCGTGGAGCCACCTGCGAAGGCCCGTCACCGCTCGGACGCGTTCGCGTCCTTGCCTCGCGCGGCGGCGTTGGCGTCGGCCGCACCCTCTTCCAATCCGGCTTCCTTTTTCGCCGCCGCGTTGTTTCAAGCCGCGAGCGGGCAGAGATCGCGGAGGCCCGGGCTTCACATCATCGGCGGCGCTCCGTCGTCGCCGGCCCCTCTGGCTCCTCTTCTCAACCTCCTCTCCCGCTGTGGCGGGCGCCGCGAGACTCGGTTCTTCCTTGTGCGTGTGACCGGCAGCACACGCCAGCCGGCCGAGTACCACTGGTCACTGTCGTGGCCGGCGGTGAAATAGTGCGTTTATGAGGGAAAAGAAAAGATAAACAAGAGATTGGCCGTTACTAAGCAGCGTCCACACGCACTGTGCGAGACACGAACGTCCGGAGTGCCGTGCTACCGACTTGGGACGACCGGCTACCTCGCTCACTGGACCATGTGTTGCGCCAACACGGGAGCCTTGTGATAGTTGCTCACGGCCGCCACCGCCTGCGATGGTGCCATCGCCTGCCCGTGCTCCGGGTTCCGAGTGACTTAACTTCCTTTCCTGGCTTTGGCCGCACGCGCGAGTGAGCGACGACGGTGATAAGAAGACCGAGGGATTATCGCTTGCGAGCAGCCTGCTGGCAGGTAAGGTGCGGTTCTGCGTTCATCGCACTGTGTGTGCGCGCGCGTGCCCGAGTGTGTTGGCGTCTTCTTGGCTTCAAGCTAACCTGTAGGCTCCGGCTGTGATAATCTACCAAGACAGACATTTCCGTTGAAAACCATGTTTTGGAAGAATTAAAAAAAAAACAACAGAGGAAAGGAAATGAAAATAATCGCACTAGGCATGAACCAAATATACACGCGGAAATGGATGCCCTCTCTGCCTCTCCTTGGGGTGTGATGGTTGAAACTATGTATGCCTTATGTTGCAGCGAAAAAGGCGGGAAGGTGCTTGTTGTGCAGGTGGGAAAGCGTGAAACAACTGTTTTTTAGCCGTGGTCTCGTTTCTCCCATTGCTTGGGCGTGTCACTATCGGTGGTCGAACGCACTATCCTAGCGGGGGATTAAGGGCGCTACATCTTCGTTGGAAAAGTCTGTTATCAGCGAAACACGACACGCCACCGTAGCATGGGCTGTTGGGCAGACACATGTTATCATCCACAGCGGTGTAAAGCAATCGCGATGGGCGAGATAAAGTTGTGTGAACGTCGCTTGCGCGGTTGTTCTGTTTTAGTTTTGAATTTACACGTTCTCGAGTTACAACTATGCGAAAAATGTGCAAGAAAAAGAAAGGGGGCGTATTAAAGGTCAGAACCCGTATTACAAAGCACTGCTTACGATAGTGAACTTCATAGGAACAGGCTCTCGCAAACTGCAATATTGAGAGTATTAGTGGAGGTCTATAACAATGGCGGGCTATATCATGTGAGGCTCTAAGTTTCGTCACAGAGAGCACATATCTTTTTCCTGGTGATATATATATATATATATATATATATATATATATATATATATATATATATATATATATATATATATATGTGTGTTAGAAAAAGTATAACAGCGCAAAGGACAGGAATAACAAAATTGGCGCCAGTTCCTCCATATTAATTGTGTCTCATGCCCTGCCACTCTAACTTCAACCCCCTACCAGCCGGCCCAAGTTAGCATTATTTTGTGTATTAAACAGCTGGAAATAAACATCCCTTGTCTCGCCCCCTGCCCTTCCTCCCCTCACCTCCACAATAAAGGAAGTGAATAAGAAGAAGCGGTACTGTCCCGTATAGAGCTGACGCCTGTGTTCCACCCTTCCTTAGGAGCTTCTCTTGGTTAGATGTAGGTTACTACACTTGACCGTAGGTCCTCGTCACAGTTAGTTCCCCAATGTTTTGCCGTGGCGGCTCAGTAGCTATGGCTGTGTGCTGCTGAGCGCGAAGTCGCGGGTTCGTTTCGTGTCCGCGGCTCCATCGGAATGCAAGAACGCCCATGTGCCGTGCTTTTGGCGCATGTCTAGAGAACCCCAGGCGACCTAAGTAAGCCGGGACCTCCACCGCTACTGAGTCCCTCGTAGCCGCTTCGGGACGTCGAACCACATGATATAACTTAATTTAATTTGAAGTACTTGTTATCCGTCTTACATTACGTCCTTCGAAAGCATCATGTGCTTGTTATAGACTATGTCGGCATATCTGCAGAATTATTTGGCCGAGTACAGTCGAGCATTCAATTAAAGAAATCCGTAGTTTTATATTGCAGCGTAATACACAAAAAAGCTCAAAGCGAATTAATGAAAAAAAATTGAAAGTCAGTAATGTGTATTCTGGCTTCTTGGCATGCGCAAGAACTGAAAGTCTAAACAACATTAAGCGAGAAGATCGTAAGCGGGAAGAATAACGAGTGGTACTTGAATCTCTTTTCCTGCTGTGTCATCGAAAATTTATATAATGGGCTTTGTTGGGCGAGAACGAGTACAGGTTCCTCCTCGCCTATAGAAAGCATTTAATTTGCGTGCAACGCAATAGAAAGTAAACTTTTTTCCATGTTATGGAAAAAATAAGACTCAGGTGAGCGTAGATATATATTGATCTAAGATTAGTCTGTATACCTTGGTCATAAAGCTAAGTGAGCCTGGGCGCTTCCATACTAGTGAGATAGTTATTCACAGAGTGAGCAAACACTGAAATAAAACAAAATTGCGTACTCTAGTGCGCATGCTTAAAACCGTACAAATTATATCTGTGGCGAATTAAGACGGTTTAATAAATTTTGTTCGAACTACGCGGTAACGTAAATGAACCCATGTAAATCCCCATGTACGGCTTGTCACACCCAATTAAATTATTGGAGGATACTGAATAAGCGCGAAATTTCCGACATGCTCTAAAGGTGAGCTTCAAGTCAAGTACACAGATTAACTGATCATGCAGCTACTCGTCTCTCTCTATAGTGACGAAACCTTCACTGTCGTGCTATTACAGGTAGCACGTTACCGCCGGACACCACCTTAGATTTTTCACATAGCATCTCGGTAATATTTTCCACGTTGGTAGCAACATTACTACAGCGACATTCGTATCGGGAGAATTGATGATAGCAACTGGTATACGCAGTAGGATGCAAGATCCATAATATATAAACGTATCGTTGATGTACATAGCGCTTTGAGGCAAACTGAAATGACGGTACGAAGGCATACCAGACGGTCTGCATAAATGCTGTTCCGTTATCCGACATACCATCATTTCCGTGCGATTTATTGTAGCGGTATAATTCAATCTTTGGCGCACTTAGATGGCAATTACATAACGAGAGGAATGCGCACTGGATAATGACGCACCTATGCTTTGTTTGCAAAATAGGACATATCTCGCGGTGTAAATGCGTCGTACAACCACGGCTGAGTGCTCGTACCTCCCAGTGACGCCGTAAAGGCGGCTCTACAAAGAATCTTACGAAAGAAATCGGAGGAGACGTGCTTCTAATGCAAAACGCCAAGCTTCATCGTTATTGGTCGCACCGATCCCCGTAACGCTGCACGCGTAATGCATCTACTTCCGAACACAAGCAGAGCTGAAAGATGAAACTTGACTACTGGCTGATTGGTGAAAACGTTTGTTACAGGTAGGTTACAGCTTGGCACTCTGGGCTGGCAATTTGCTCTGCCTGATCGTCTACTGGCGCTATTCAGAAACGTGTTACCACGTGTCCATCAGTTAGACGTCGCCCGGGTATGCGAGTAGAAGGCGCATGCCCTCATTTCACATAATCCTCGGTTCCTTCGAAGAACCCTATCTGCTCCACGCACACGCGTGGAAAGCCACTACTTTTTGCACGTTGTCGAAGCCATCTGTTAGACGCTGAGGCGCCGGCAGGACCGAACGATATGTTCGGCATCGCCAATTTCTCGGCACAATGTGCATAACGGAGAGGTAGTCCATCCAGTCTGGAACGTTGAAGCCGGAGCGCAGGCCAATCCTTTTTGAATTTTATGAATTAGACCCGTTTTTCACGTGGTCAGACTTTACTGGCTGTGCGATAGATGTATGCTTACAATACTTTCTCACAGGTGAAGCGTCTTCGCGGTACCTGTGACTTCACAAGCTTAGCATCACGGGTAATTCGCGTGCAGTTAGGTTAATATGGAGCATGGTTTGCTTTAGTGTATGGAAGCAATCAAACGTACTCTGTTCTTTTAGCACGACGCCAGGGACTTGCGGCCACGTAAATGTTGATAATTTACGCCTACAGGCAAGTGTAGCTGTAAGGGAGTATTGTTTTCAAATATTTACCCATCTCAGGCCCGCTTGCGCTGGAAATTACGCGATCCGGACTTTCCATAATAACGGCAGCAGAAGATTTCTGCCTTTATTTGCTTAATTCATCTCGCTCGGGACGAGTGTTTTCTTGCATTTATCTAGGAAGTTTACACCCCTTTCGTATCATCCGCAGCTAGAGTTATCTGCTGGAAGTTGGGCGTTCTTTTGCGTCTGCCCTTCCGCATTATAGAAAAGAAAAAAAAAATGCAAGGGCACGGTTCCAAAGTATAAGCGTTGAGTTCAGTTTGAAACTTTCTCTAGAGTGGTCACGCGGCAGCGGTAATTTTTCACCGCCTACTGCATTCCCGATGACGATACGGTGCACATAATGACCTAGAGACCCACGACCTTTGACAGCTGCCAATGGCGCTTTCAAAGAAACTCAGGATAATTCCGATGACGGGGAAAAAAATATCAACATTCAGGGGACAGAATAGCAGAGGGAGGATGAGGGCTTTTAAAGGTCTCGTTGGTGTCGCAATCAACAGGATGCGGCCCTTGGACGCACCAAATAACGCCTGAATGGAGGGCCCAGCTCGCGCACCTTCTTTCAGAGAAGTTTGGACTGGCCATTAATACGACGGCTTTTGCGATGCGCCCCGGCAGCCATCCATTATAGCAGGACGCTCAAAATGGAGGTTTCATTGACGTAGTGTGTTGCGCGGTTTGCTTTATGATAATCTGTTTTAGTAAAAAGAAAGAAGGTAGGAACGAGAGAAAGGCCTGTTCTATGATAATAGTATACACTGACGGTACAGTGCAAGCGAAAACTCTATCTGTATGATCCGGTGTGCACTAGTAAAATGTTTTTTTTTTCTTGGAAAGTGACACTTCTTTATCTGAATATGTTCGACTGTTTTAGGTATTGTTTGCATCGTGTAGTTTGAGGGCATCGAACAAGGCTCTCTCAAGTACGTTTGATGAGGACATTAAGAGACGTGTACCCGATGTCATAAAATAATTTTATAAGCAGAAGGCTGCAGTAGAGTGCTACTGACGGGACGAAACATGGGAATGTATAGAGCTAAAGGTAGGAGAAGGAGAAGTGGGGTCATTCACCGTTCGCCCCCTCCCTCCCCCTCACTTTTTTGTATCTGCACGTTTTGCGAGATGATGAAGAAACAGAATGCATGCTCTGCATCTAGGCATACATGTAAGCATTGAACACTGGTGATTGTGTAGAGAAAGCGAACGTGATTACAATGTTTTTCATGCTCGATGTCACGCCGACGAGCCTTAGGCATAATTTCACTTCAGTATTACATTACCTACAGCGATAGCACATAAAACTAATGGAGTTACTTTTATTCCTTGTTACTCTCATCTTTGCACCTTGCCTACAATAATCATCGCCGTCTAAGGATGTTTATAGTATCCACCATGTGTTGCATGCGCTCTTGACCGACTACACTTCACTGCACTAGAAAACTGTAAAGATTTAGGAATCAAGTTTTCACCATGGTTTAAACGGAAATCGATCGCTGAGCAAGGCTTCCGTAAGTCGGACGGCACCCGTCAACGTACTATGAACAGAGGCCTGCATAACGTTCTGAAGCGCTCCGCTTGCTTAAGGGCAGGCGCAAGCTGTAATATCGCTCCCGCACTCATTTGAGGTACCTCCGAGTTTATGCTGAGAGAATTGTTCACCGCAATTCTACTTCTCCGTGCGAAAAACAAAAAGCCAAAATGTGAACTAAGCCTTTGCGAAAAGTGGTTCTGGCGGATAGTCGTGTTGACGCTGTGTGAGACGGGGATGTGTGTGTTTTCGATAGGAAATTGTACATGAATGTAGCTGCCAATTCACTCAGTGCATTTGTAATATCATTCAATGGTGCGATACGCATTGCAAATGTCCATTTGCGGCATGCAAAATATAGCAATTAGGAGTCGCAGAACATACTTTTTGACTGGTGGCCGCTACGAATGAGAGACAAGTATTTGAATGAAATCAGTAGTAGCGACTAACGACTGTCGAAGATGTGATCCAGCCTATTAAACTGATTTCATGACCGGCCTCAATGGTGAAATTAGATAACATCTCGCGCTAGGCGCAGCTTTCCTTCTTTAATGTATTGCGAGTTCGTGTGTCTCCGATCTGAAGCTCTAATGCATCATAGGACTTGCCGTTGAAGTGCTATTTGTTGTAGCAACAACCTGAGTTGGGCGCGTTAAGTCATAGTGAAGGTAGAACCTCCTACTAATAACGAAACTAAAATCACCACGTGAACTTAGACGTATATATAAAACAACAACTTTTACCCAGTGTTTCAATGACAGAGTAAGACAGCGGAATAAGAATGTAAAATTTCTGCGGTAATCGCCCAGCCACTAGTAGTAGTAAATGCTCATGTAACTACAGTGGTTAGTGGCAGCAGGTTCCCGACAAAATGCGAGACCCAAAAAATAAAGAGAGATTTTAGAGGCGTACTCTGCAGGAAAAGTTAAAGGCAACAGTAAGTAATAATGTAAAAGTAAAGGCAAGAGCACGGTGTCACTTAGCCTATCTAAAGAAGAGATGTCATTTCGGGACAAGCACCTTTACTTGTAGTGTCATCTGCGCGCATTCCCGTCCAACCTGATGTTCTTCTTTTGTTTTACTTTGACGCGACAATAATCGAGTATCAATTTTTACAATACAGTTTAGTTGGCAGTTAATCGCTAGTCCAGTTGAGTATTTTTTGTCATCGTGCCATCGCACCGCTTCAACATAACTTTACATTTTATTTGTACTTGTGTTCTGAATAGTGTCAGGGATGTTGCAAACGAATTCGGAGGCATCCAGCGCTTACTTCCCTCCTAGCTGTCACGTCACCAAGGGTCATTTAATTTGTTTGTTTGTACAATTAATGAATCTTAGAAATATCCCTCAACTTATTTATATTGTCTACCTTCTTTCGAACTTCTTGAATTACGCCGTGAAGCAAATCTAAGCGAGTTGCTACATGGTAGTGCAACTTCGCATGACCGCAACAAGCGACACAGAAATATTTATGGCCACACTATAGTGTGACCCCGGCGACGGTCGCGTAATTAGGTCGAGACACCAGCTGAGTAAAGCGACTATTGGCCTTCTCCCTGTGCCGGCGAGGTCGGTAGCTTTCCCGCAATTTGTTGCTTAATGCAAAAAAGCCAGCTTTACAGGCAGCGCACGTGCGACCGACATGCATGGCGGGGCAGCCGGTTCGTTCTTGCTATTATTACGATATCTTCTACGAGTTGGGCCGGCTTCCAACCTGCGCTGGAAGCCACGTCGAGCGCTACAAGGTTGTGGCCTAGATTAAATCGGTCATTCTGTGCCTAAAGCGTCCCCCCTCCCCACCCCCGCTGCGTGAGTTCGAAACAAACGAGAAAAAGAAAGCTTTGTAGTACTTTGGAGAACAACCAGGTGGTTCTACTAGACAGGGGTTGACGTTCGGCCTTGTTGTATACGATATTGTAACCGGTACTACGAGCTCGTCTTATTTCCTTTCTTTTCGTTCGTGTAGCTTTACCGCTGAATACTCGTTACAGTGGTAGTACTGCTAGCTTTATATCCTTAGAGCCTACACACACCTGAGTGTTATTAGGTAGCTTGGAATCAGCAATGAGGTCGTAATTTCTCAGTAAATTGCTTTCATGAAAAGACGGCTGTTAGTGACGTTGATTGATTAAACTTGATTAGTGCCCTCATTAAGCATGAAATTTAGCAAATCACCCATTAGCAGAACATGTGTGTGATGTAGGTTCATACAGGCACGTACCCAGGGGGGGGGCCCCGGGGGGGCCCGGGCCCCCCCCCCCCCCGAAATCAAGTGGCATACCCCCCCCCCCCCCTCCCCACACACGCCACCACTCCTCACACATTCCTAAAGCGCCGCCAAATCAATGTTGAGACTTCGCAGCTGTTCATCAGTCAGCATTATGCTGCCTTTTTCACTCCTTTTAGATGGCGGTAGTTATCGCCATCTCTTGTAATGTGAAGGACAGTTTTCTCGTAGACTCCGCACCCGCGCGATTAACTCGAGATGCGTTCAGTTGTCACCATCTATTCAACCGTCACGCCCATAGCTGTTGCTTAATTTTGTTAGTTCAACCTTCTTTGTTTAGGCTGATCCTGGGACCATGAGAGGGATGCGGCTATTACTCAGCTGGTCTGTACTCTCATGGAAAGAGTTGCGGCCGGAGAAAACGCCAATTGCGTTTAATTTATCCCTTTGCTTCATCGTTTCCTTGTTACGGCTCGCCGCGACGCTCGCAGATGCCCTGAACCATATACACGTGATATGGGTTAGATAAGGTGGGAAATAAAATAATGTGAAAGAGCGTCCATCATGAAACCATGCAATAAACCTTATACCCATAAGCAAAATGACTGTCGCCCGTTACCTCGTCTGTTTTTCCCTAACTGTATAGCATTTTCGTGCAAAATTGGCAACTGGAAACAAAAATCGCAAGGAGTTGAGAAATTAAGCGATCTGCTAAGAGCCAAGGCAAAAACCAAACTGCAAGCAAAAGCGAATAATAAACAAGTTAACCGTGGTTTATGACAATATTTATGGATCAACATCTTTTTATTTAAAAAGGAAGTAGAGAAAACGCCGCTGGAAGTGGAGAACAATTACTGGTTTTGAATGACGCTTCTACAGTTATCGGTCGAACTGCCTCACGTAGCCACTTCTCTGCTTTGCTTATGTGGGTGTTTTTCTAACCTTTCGCGGTGAGCGCAGTACGTCTAGAACCGCAGAGTCCTGCGCTCTACGCGGTTGTATGGGACTGGCGGCCGCACAGCGTTACGCAATTCGCGGAACTGTCAAAACTGATCAACAAGGCGAAAATAACTGATATTCGAAACTATAACATGAGAAAGACTGAAGAAGCCGTAAAAAATGAACGCAGCCTGAAATCAGTAAAAAATAAACCTAGCATAGGACAAACCATGATGTATGCACTAACAGATAAGAAGGATAATATCATCAGCAATCTCGAAGATATAGTAAAAGCAGCGGAAAAATTCTAAGCTAACCTGTATACAGAACTCAGAGGAGTCACGATAGTTCACTTAGAAACAGTAATGAACAGGATACAGAAACTCTCCTATAACTACCGACGAGGTCAGAAGGGCCCTGCAAGACATGAAACGATGAAGAGCGGGAAGATAAGGTGGAATAACAGTCGATTTAATCAAAGATGGAGTAGACATAATGATTGGAAAACTGGCGGCTCTTTATACGAAGTGTCTATCGACTGCAAGGGTCCCAGAAAACTGGAAGAATGCAGACATTATACTAATCCACACAAAAAAGGAGACGTTAAAGAATTGAACAATTATGGGACCATTAGCTTGCTCCCAGTATTATATAAAATATTTACCAAAATAAGCTCCATTAGAATAAGGTTAACACTGGATTTTGTCAACCAAGGGAACAGGCTGGCTTCCGGAAGAGATACTTTACAATGGATCACATCCATGTCATCAACCAGGTTATCGCGAAATCTGCAGAGTACAATAAGTCTCTCTATGCTTATATAGATTACGAAAATGCATTTGATTCACTAGAGATACCAGCAATCGTAGAGGCACTACGCAATCAAGGAGTACAGAACGCTTACGTAAAAAGCTTGGAAAATATTGCTACATGCGTGAGGTATTTGTTTGTTTGAACGAGGCGAGTAGGCGCGATCACTCCAGAAAAGAGGAGGAAGAACGAACTGGCTCGCGCTGTGAATCTAACCGGTCAGCGCTGCAACCGTTGTTGTAAATATAATCTGTAAAAAGTTTCTCGTCTTACTGACTCGTCTTTCGCGTTAGAATATCTACGAGGTTCTCCAGCTACCTTAATTCTAGATAAGAAAAGCAGGGAGATACCTATGGAGAAAGGGGTCAGACAGGGAGACACAATTTCTCCAAGGCTATTTTCTGCGTGCTTAGAAGAATTCCAGCTATTAAACTGGGAAGGCTTAGTAGTAAACATCGACGGCAAATATCTCAGCAACCTTCGGTTTGCCGATGACATTGTTCTATTGAACAACAATGCATACGAGTTACAACAAATGACTGGAGACCTTAACAGAGAGAGTGTAAGAGTGGGTTTGAATGTTATTATGCAGAAGATGAAGATAATGATAAATAGCCGGGCAAAGGAACAAGAGATCAGGATGGTCAGTCGGCCACTAGCAGGGGCGTAGCCAGGGGGGGTGCTTATGGGGCTTCAGCCCCCCCCGAAATTTTTGCGTGCTGTCCATGCACCGCCGACCAAAGCGACCCCCGGCACCGGAAATCACTCTGGATTTTGTCTAGAATGTCTTCTTGACGCTCGAAAAGACATTTAACCGCGAAGATTGCCAACTTGGGCTGGATTTCGTGGCAACGCCCACACACCGGGAGTCACATAACACCAAGCAGTCCCACCCGAGCACAAAGTTTCAAGGGCGCTTTGATGGTGAGCGGGCTCGCTGCGGCCTTTCACTGAGGCCACGGAATCTATGGAGCGCATAGATATCAATTGCGAAATTTTATGGGTGTAAATCTCATAAGCTCTTGATGTGAAAGGTGCATTGACATTTCCAAAGTTGTGCTTTAGATTTTCAATTGCGGAACTTTGTGGGTTTAATGTTGTTATAAACATTTGACGCCAAAGGTCTATTGACTTTTCTAAAGTCTTACATCTGAACATACAACGAGACAAGCCAAATCAACACACTAGCAGACGAGTTGACAAAGCAGGCAGCGAGGTCCAATGAGACGAGGCGCTGGGATGGTTCATTTGTGCCGTCATGTCACATAAAAAAAATATCAACATTTTCTTTAACCTACGCCAGAACATCTATGTCAAGACACTAAAGCCAGCCAAAGTAACTACGTTCTTATTTATTTTTTCTACTTTGGCTTTTATTCGCGAGGACACACTGAGCCTCTTCAATTTTTTTTTGTTCTCGCTACCCTAACCGCGGGCTGCCAGAGCCAGCCAGAGCGCGTACGTTTTTCTCGTATGGCCCCGACCACCATGAGGTGCACTTCGGTGCGCGATCGGTTTGCTCTGGCCGAGTGGATATTCTCCTTACAGTGTTTTGGACGCTTTCTGGCTAGCAGATGAGAGAAAAAACAATGGTCGCTCGCCGCCATCGCTGTGGGGACTCGAAGGATTGCACCGCATTCCTTGAGCGGAACCTTTCCGGAAAGTCTTGTTTCGACGCTGTAGGATACTGAGCAGTATGCGTAAGGTTCTAAGTGGACCAAGCGTCTCACCTTTTCTTCGGTATTGCTTCCGTAGCCCCATTAGGTGCCCGAAGTAGGCATTCGATTCTGGCCAACATACTTTCCTATGCGTTTTTTTTTTTCATTTCGGTGCCTCCACTTCACAGAAAAAAAATACATTGTTGCGGCGCAGCGAATTGTCGCATGGTGAAAGTTCGATTTTGATACTTCTTTTGCGGAAAGTAATGGGCGACGGGACGCTTCAGTTGCCGGATACGTTTATTATATTATTGCGAAAGCAATTATATGGACACTCCAGGCACATTCCTGCCATCGCCCTCACGTTTCGTATAAAGTCCAAGGGTGATAACATCGTGACCACGCGCTGCATGCTGTATGTGCGAGTGAAAGCGTAGGAGGGGAGGTGGAATGGGTGAGCCGATGAAGGTGGTTTAGTCTTGTGCAATACATCGGGGGAAGTGGATGGAATGGGGGCGGAATCTAGGATTCTGTGAATCTATGATTGTGAAACATGTTTATTTGCCTTGTTTGACGCATTATATAGAGTTACTTCTTCTTATATACATAAACTCACTGGAGACTTATACGCATACTTAAATATCTTGTTGCGAGATTTTGTGTATACATGCAGTGAACTTTGTTTCCAGTGACACTTATTTGTCCTTTATCAAGCCATATTTTCGCATTTGTGTATCCCATTGTATCTTTGCATTTCTAGTGTACGAGGGCGAGTCAAATGAAAGTGAGCCTACCCTAACCGCGCAATAATGGTTCGGTTCATTATCTGCGAGGCATGCGCGTAGGAGAACGGCATGTCTCATTTACAAAAGTGACACGCAGGTGTGAAGATAAATGTTCTTTAATGCTCTCATACACTGGGTTGAATATGGTTGCGTCACATAATGGACACTTCAAAAGTTGAACAGCTCGGTGTTGCGAAGTTTTTGACAGCAAGGTGTTTCCAAAACAGAAATTAATCACCATATGACTGCCGTGTACGTTGAACACTTCATTTCATTGACCACTGTGAAGCGTTGGAGCAAACGGTTCAAAGGACGTTGCAAAGACCTTCCAAGACCGGGCCAAAACCATCGTATAATATTTTATGAAAAAATACATATTTTACTTGTATTTACAGTGCGTAGCTTTCAAGAATTCGCTTGCAGCATCTTTGGCAATGACAATGCAGTTATTATTCATGTGCTTGATCCCTCAATAAATTGTGTAAGAGGAAGCTTTAGCTCGGGCCCAATCCGACGCGGCCTATTCAAATACTTGTAAAACGCAGAAACGCTTTTCTGAGATAATCCTGCTAATCGCTTTTATTGAAATTGGTTGCATTGGAGAGAGAAAGTTAAATCCTAGTGTCTGTTGGGAACAGAACTTCGATTTAGGGCCTGAATTTTGCTTAAAATATTTTGAAAAATTCGAAAGTTTGACAAAATAGAAGCACGATGTTTACAAACTAATAGCTCTGCATGAAGAACAGATTTTGTGGTTCTGTAAACGGCATTTATTATAACAGTCAAAGCGGACAAGTTTGATGCGTCAATTTGTATCTTACGTGAATTACTTACGTTGTGTACAAGGGTTCTGCAAAAGCCGTATTTCCACAATACTAAATTTTTGAGATTCATGTGTAGCATATCTATTTTGTCCGCTGTAGATGTACTATTAGATGCAATTCACAGAATTGTGATATCATTTTTCATTGTTGAGTCACGGAGTTTTAAACTTGATAGTTTCGTTTTCCCAAAATATTCAATTCTGGCCAATTTTTAATAAACAATTGACCACCTAAATGAAAAATTCGAAACCAGTAGTCACTAGAAATAAACTTTTTCTTTTAAAGGCAACAAACCTCCTCAAATTTGGTGAAGTGGTTGCAGGGAAAAACGAATTCCCTTTCTACATGTACTTAAATAGGAGCACCCGAGCTAACGTACCCGAGCTAACGCACCCTCTTAAGGAGGAGGCTGAGCTGCAACGTGCAGCTACATATATATATATATATATATATATATATATATATATATATATATATATATATATATATATATATATATATATATATATATATATATATATATATATATATATATATATATATATATATATATATATATATATGTAGCTGCACGTTGCAGCTCAGCCTCCTCCTTAAGAGGGTGCGTTAGCTCGGGTACGTTAGCTCGGGTGCTCCTATTTAAGTACATGTAGAAAGGGAATTCGTTTTATATATATATATATATACATGTACATGTACATATACATGTACATATACATATAGATATATACATACATGTACATATACATGTACATACATGTACATGTACATGTACATGTACAAGTACATGTAGAAAGGGAATTCGTATATATATATATATATATATATATATATATATATATATATATATATATATATATATATATATATATATATATATATATATATATATATATATATATATATATATATATATATATATATATTGGGCCAGTGGCGTAGCCCCCCCCGATCAAAATTTCTGGCTACGCCACTGGCCACTAGAGACTGTGAAGGAGTACGTTTACCTAGGTCAATTAATCGGAGGGAACCCTGATCATGAGAAGGAAATCCACAGAAGAATAAAAATAGGTTGGATAGCATACGGCAGACATTGCCAGCTCCTGACTGGAAGCTTACCATTATTATTGAAAAGTAAGGTGTGCAATCAGTGCATTTTGCCAGTGCAATATGTCCAGTGCCAATGCATTTGCCAATGCATTGCCCAGTGCATTTTGCCAGTGAATATGGGACAGAGACTTGAGAGCAAGTTAAGGACCACGCAAAGAGCGATCGAACGACGATTGCTAGGCATAACGTTAAGAGAGAAAGAGAGTGGTTTGGATCAGGGAGCGAATGGGTATAGACGATATTCTAATTGACATCAAGAGGAAAAAATGTAGCTGGGCAGGTCATGTAATGCGCCGGTTAGATAACCGTTGGACCATTAGGGTTACAGAATGGGTACCAAGAGAAGGGAAACGCAATCGAGGACGACAAAACACTTAGTGGAGCGATGAAATTAGGAAATTCGCGGGCGCTAGTTGGAATCGGTTGGCGCAGGACATGGATAATTGGAGATCGCAGGGAGAGGCCTTCGTCCTGCAGTGGACATAAAAAATGATGATGATGATGATGATGATGATGATGATGATGATGATGGAGGTGGTGGGCCCCCCCGGAAAAAAAATCCTGGGTACGTGCCTGGGTTCATATATATATATATATATATATATATATATATATATATATATATATATATATATATATATATATATATATATATATATATATATATATATAATGTAAACTACCGAAAGCTGTGCGAAGGGCGCTTGTAATTCGACGCCAGGCAGTCGAGTGCGCGAGAACGCACCTTGTTTTACATTGCTATCACTATTCATTCGAGGTTCTCAGTCAAAACCTTGTATGTAGAAAGAGGCTCAGCTTGAAAAGAAGTCTTAATCAGCGATCTAGTAGTCTGTCCTTGACTTCGACCGTAACGGTAACACACCGCCAGCCACGTAGTCGCCACCGATAGCTGGCACTGCAAGGCGTTTGTAATTTCGCAGAATGTAGCATCTTTGGACGGCCCTTTTCTTCTTTGTCTGAAGTGGTCAACGCCGCCTATATTTCGTTTTAATAGCGACTTGTTAATATTCATTTAGCAAGTCTGATTACGCAGTAACATGGCATCCGCTTTATTAGCATTCATTCTTTACATTTTCAAATGTAAGTATTTTCAGCACCCTCCCCGCACTTCCTTTTTCTAGTGTTTATGGTCTCTCAAACTGACAAATTCTTGGTCGTTCCATCGGCACGCTCCACATTTGAGGAACAAAAATAACGACGTACGCAACAGGCAACTGGCACTATTTCTAGTCTTAGGAAGCATCGGCAGGCAACCACTGCCAGAGGGCGCTGTTGTAGGCCCTGGATCCATAATAACGCCAGTTCATCCGTTTATCCATCCATCAATCTGAAGATAGAACTGCATGTGAGGCAAGGATAACCTTGTTCGAATCGTTGCATGCCAAAGGATTGGACAAGCAGCTTTGGCAGGGTCGCAGTGTCACTTGTTCCTACGTACGTATTCACTCTCTCTCTCTCTCATGCTGCCTCTCACCCTCCGCTAGGGAACAGCAGCAGGATGGGGATGGATTGAACAAGCTCAGCTCGACGTTTCTGCGCTCCCGTCTAAAGACATTATCTCTCTCTCTCTCTCTTGACTACATCAATTTAATTTCCTTAATCCGGTTTGAATCAAGCACCCAATTCTCGAAGATGTTACGCTAAAACTGTTTGAAATGGTAGGTGCAGCCAATCTTGTTGTCGGACATTACATTAGCGAATGCGACGGGCCAACGAACGACAAGCTTTGCGAGTTCGGATCTCTGTAGGTCGTCGCCATGCAAGGTCACCTGCCAGTTGGTATAGTTCGTCGGTTAATATAAAACGAACTGCAGAGAAACTAAATTGGCGTAAGGAATTTTTTTTCTACGCTTTTACAGACAGGCACTTCTTAGAAGTCGCTACATTCGTAGTAAGTAGATTCCCGCAGTAGCGCAGGCACGTGTTCCGTTCTGTTGTATGCGCGACAATAAAAACTATTGATCGCACACGCGGGGAACATCCTTTCAATGCGCTTTCGTTTTCTTGTTACGAGCCTCGGGTACACAGAAAGTAGGACCCGTTCTATTTCAATAGATTTCACCGCTTTTCACGGTTTATTCCACATGAAGGCAAGGAGCACCCGCAGCGGTGCCTTGCCGAGCGTGAAATGAGCCCGCGAATACACGCAACTTGTCTCGAGCGGCCAGTCGCGCGGCAATTTTGCGTGCATTCGCGGGCTTCTTTCACGCCCGGAAAAACACTTTTATGTAGCACGTATTGAGCAACGAAAAGATGTATCGGGAGTTTTTCATGTTGCTGTACCATTAATAATAATATATGGGGTTTTACGTGCCAAAACCACTTTCTGGTTATGAGGCACGCCGTAGTGGGGGACTCCGGAAATTTTGACCACCTGGGGTTCTTTAACGTGCACCTAAATCTAAGTACATGGGTGTTTTCGCATTTCGCCCCCATCGAAATGCGGCCGCCGTGGCCGGGATTCGATCCCGCGACCTCGTACTCAGCAGCCTAACACCATAGCCACTGAGCAACCACGGCGGGTGTTGCTGCACCATTTGCTCGTTGACAGTATTCGTCTAATTATAAAATTTGAGTTGATTAATTAAGCCTCAATATGTAAATAGGCGGAATGCCTACTTTGAAGGCAATAATGTCACAGAGAACTGATTCTGTAAGTACGTTAGTTTATTGCGCCAGTCTCGTTTTTTTGTGTCACACTTCGCATATATATATATATATATATATATATATATATATATATATATATATATATATATATATATATATATATATATATATATATATATATATATATATATATATATATATATATATATATATATATATATATATATATATATATATATATATATATATATATTTCTCATACAGTTTTCTACAATATGCTAGAGGGAACATTCTTGAAAATGACGAGTTTACAAAGTCACGAAGTCGTTTGAAGCCAGAAGGCCGATGTTTAAGCAAATCCATGTACTTCCCATAATTCCCATGCTGGGTCACCTGCCCCCATTGCAGCTCCGGTAGGTACTAGCGCCAGAGTTCACTCCAGTACTAATTGTATGAAACTCCATGATGTTTCTTAGTCCCTTTGCGCAATAGATAGAGTGCTGATACACGCGCCAAATGTAGCGCTACAACAACATGCTGCGTGCCTCATTTATTTCTCGCTGTATTGTGTTTGTTTCACTCGAGCCTGGTCAAATAATCTTGTGTGAGCGTATCTAGCGCAGTGCGCAGCACGGTTCCCGGATGACTGCAACTGATTACGTACGTCGTTGCGATCTCATTTGATCGCTCATCGACACACAGTTTGGCCGATGTAGAAGCACCACAGCAAAAATAAATTTTGTAGACAACGAACTCTTCGTAATCAACAGATTCCTCCGTTGACCACCTTGCACATAGAGAAAGGTTTTGATGTGGCTGAAAAGACCCCCTGATAAAGTGATGAACACCATGCGTTCCACACTGCTGAGCAAACGCAGCCGTAGAACAATTTACACACTCTCACAGACAACAATCAGGGTCTTCGTACCCTTTATCGCTTTCCGTTTATTTTTAATAAACATGCTGGTTTCATGCATGGAATGCCTCGAAGACGCCACTGTCTGTGTCATACGACCAATTTGAAGACAATTTTGTAAGCAAAAAGAAAAAAAAATCTTCTGCATAAATCCCAAGAAATATCAAGCATGAAGCTATCCGTTTTATTCTAGACTTATGTGGCGTCTATATACATACACGAGCTGAAGCGCTCGACGAAGTGGAAACTACTTGCACAAAAGAAACGCTACAGTCAGAGCAAAAGGCTATTCATATATCCTTTGCGTAAGGATACATACATACATGCTTTCGCAACACCATCGCAATCGCAGGCACATAGTCGCACAATATGTAGCGACAAAGACTTTGAGTCTTACTATGTGCCATATTTATCTTCAGGCATGTCAGGCTTCGCGCATTGTTTTTATGTTTTTTGCTTGCAAAATTGAGAGTTCCTTACCACGACGAGAAAGAAAGTGAATGCACTGACGTCATTACACGGTTCTACTTTTGACATAAAATGCACATAGGCTCATTTTGCGTCAGCGACAAAATGTAGAGAACACGCGCTTTGCTGTCTTTCAGCCGGTCCAGAGTAAAGGAAGGCAGTCACTTAGTATGTTTCAAGAAAGGTTGCCCAATGAGAAAAGAAAAAAAAAGAAAAATAATCTGATCGTCTAAAAGAGACCTGAAGAGCTCGTCAGCCGCGCATACAATCGCAGCGAGGCGTCTCTCGTCGAGGCATTACTGGGACGTGGACGAGGTTTTGCACTTAGCGATAATATAGAGCTATTGTCTACTTTCTTAATCCGCACATTCAGGCAGCACAGCACGCTCCTCTTTAGAAACGAATTGCGCGCTCCCTTCGTACAAGCACAAGCGCACAAACGCGCGAACAAAACAGTAAACACATAAACGCTCGCACGCAGGTTTACAAACAAGCATGTATACAAGTAGATAATTTTAAAGTGGCATTGTTTCTTGTCTTTTCTTTATTAACGTGATTCATTAAGAAGATGTTGGCATCAAGAAATGTCGTCAGCTGATCTCTTCCACGTCAGAAGCATCGGAATATACATCACACATAGAAGGTTATCGCTAAGGTGAAAGAAACACGTCGTAAGATGGCAAACACCACATATATCAATAGCCAAAATTGTCACATTAGAAAAGTGAGCGCAACTGATTAATGTCACATACGCCGTAGACTGACAACAAAAGCAACTTGTTTATTTCTTATTATATTTATTTGGTCGCTACTGCCAGCCTCCTGTTGGCAGAGAATGTAGGAGGGTAACAACGACAAGAGTAACAGTTGCGCATGTTCTAAGTCAAGGTTCTTTTTCTTGTGCGTTTTATTCACTACCAAGCTGTATGAAAGATACGTTTCTTATAAATCACCGTTGCCTTTAAAAAAGACAATTTGAGTTTACGTTTGGGCTGTTCTTGCATTGTCATCTTGTGCGTGTGCGTCTCGCGTAACGCCTAGAATGAAGACACTTAACATACAGTTTCACACTAGCGAAAAATTGGCAAACGTAGCTTACTGCTTCGAAAGAGAAATTAAATGCAACATACAATATCATCCTCACCAGACAATACGGCTGCACTCACTTATTTTAGTGTTTGTAGGCAGTATTACTTGACCATAAAGAATGCTATTTTTACAGCGAAACTCCATATGGCTAGTGAGTGAGTGAGAAAACTTTATTTCGAATCAGAACGATTCGCTGTGCGGCGAGTTAGTGGGCGGGGGCACCCGCCGAGGTTAGGGCCAACAGTCCTTGCCTCTCGGCGGCTTCCTTGGCCCGCTGGACTGCCCAGAGTCGGTCTTCCAGGTTCGAGCTGAGCAGCGCGCCCTGCCACTGCGCGCGGAAGCTGTAGATGAAGGCTGCGCTCGCATTGTCCTGTATTAGTTCCTGGCATTCCCATAGCATGCGTTGTAGCATGGCTCTGGTGCCACAAACTTTGTGTCTATCCCGTTGCGTATATTTCTGGATAAATAGCGTGCATTAGTATCGGGCTCTTGTAGGATTTGGTTTGTAGTTCTCGCCACCGGACAGCTTGTGATCTAGTGAGTTGTGGATGGGGTGGAGGATAAGTGCACGTTTGCGTCCTGTAATGGGTGGTGATGCCGCTGAACCTGGTCAATCTGTCTTCCCATTCCCATACTTCGGACGGCCCTGTCGAGGGGTAGGGTTCAGGGGCGCAGCCAGGGGAGGGGGAGGGGGGGCTTATGGGGCTTTCTTTTCTTCGATATTCCTTCGGTAGCCATACTAGGTGAACCAAGTAGGCATTCGATTGTAGCCAACATGCTTTCCTTTCCGTTATTTCATTTCGGTGTCCCCCGCCCCACAAAAGAAAAAGACATTGTAGTGGCGCAGCGAATTGTCACACGGTGAAAGTTCGATTTCGTTACTTGTTCTTTTGCGGAAAGTAATAGGCCGCGGTATGCTTCGGCTGCCGGATACCCTTATTATATTATTGCGATAGCAATTATATGGACACTCCAGGCGAATTATTACTGTCGCCGTCACCCTCAAGTTCCGTATAAAGTTCAAGGGCGATAACATCGTGACCGCGCGCCGCGTGCTGTATGTGCGAGTGAAAGCGTAAGCGGGAGGGGGGGGGGTGGCAGAGGTGAACCGACGATGGTTGCAGAGTCTTGTGTGCGCAAGGGAGAAAAGCGGGGAGGAAGTGCGCCGCCTTCCGTCGCGCGCGATACATCAGCGGAAGTGGAGGGAGGCGGGGCTGTGATCTGTGAATCTGTGGTTGGCAACATGTTTATTTGCCTTGTTTGACGCATCATATATAGGGACTTTTTCTTATATACGCAAATTTATTAGGGACTTAAACGTATATTTAAATATCTTGGTGCGAGGTTTTGTGTATATGTGCAGTGAAATTTGTTTCGAGCGACACTTTTTTGCGCTTTATCAAGCTGTATCTTTGCATTTGTATATCCCATTGTATCTTCGCATTTCTAATGTACGAAGGCGAGTCAAATGAAATGGAGCCAACCCACCCTGCGCAATAATGGTTTGGTTCATTATCTGCAAGTCATGCGCGTGGTACAGAGGCATGTCTCATTTACAAAAGTGACACGCAGGTGTGATGATCAAGGTGCTTTAATGCTCTCATACACTGGGTTGAACATGGTTGCGTGACATAATGGACACTTCAAAAGTTGAACTGCGTGGTGTCATGAGGTTTTTGACGATGAAGATGTTTCCAAAAAAGAAGTTAGTCGCCGTATGGCTGCCGTGTACGTTGAGCATTGCATTTCATTGGCCATTGTGAAGCGTTGGAGCAAATGGTTCAAAGAAAAGTTGCAAAGACGATCCAAGACCGGGCCAAAACCACAGTGTTATTAGGCAATAACGGAGGATGAGCATCGATGAATTGGCAGGGCGTGTGAACATCAGTCACGGATCCAGTCACACCATGATTCATGAACATCTCGGTTATCGGCTCTTGTGTGCGCAATGGATGCCCAAGATTTTGAACCACCACCAGAAGACGGAGAGGTTCGGTGTTGCCTTGACTCATAGTTGATAAGGCATAAAATTATAAAGATAGAATATTTCTACACTTTGCGCCTTCTAAATTCATTTTATTTCTCAAATACTGCCTTCAAAAATTTCCTAGTGTCTAGTTCATCTTTAACATCAAAATTCAGTTCTTCCAATACAAGAAATAGTGCTAAGTGGTATGTTCCGAGGTTTCGTAATAAATGTAGCCTACAGTCATTACAACATAATCCACCATATACTTTCAATAAATATTAAGATACATATACTTCTTCATCCAAGGAACAGCAAATGCATTTCGTAAACATGTGATCACTGATTGTTTATCGTTTTTCAGAGCCAACTGTGTTACTGATTTTGTAACCCATACACATATATTTCTGTCTTCTGGTGTATCGGATATGTTTTCTTTAGTCTCGAAGAGCGAATTGTGTTAGCTTTTTATTAACCCTTGCACACATACTTCATATTTTCTGATGTATCAAATAAGTTTTTTTTATCTTAGTCTCTATATTATTTTCGGTCTTGTTATTGCGCATTTATGTAATTTATTGTGAGTGTCTAACGATGTTACGATTTTTGATGCAACCACCATGTGTGCTTGTAACGGACCATCGGCCCCGTCACGCTGTTTTTCCAACAGGTATCCGCAGCTTCCTTTGGTATCCACCGGAACACTTGCATTTCTGGAAATAAAATCTATATCTATCTATCTATATCTAGTCCGGTATCACGATGAGGGTCACGACTTTTGGTCTGCAATTGGGACCGGGGTCGAATCATGGTGCTGCTACTACCAGCCTGAAACACGGCGGCAAATCCTACTGTATAAACATTTGAATTCATTACTCTCAAGGAAAGCAAACGCCGTGATTTCTGCCAGAAAGGTGTTGTTGACTTTTATTTCGATTGTCAGGGGCCATTATTGATTGACTTTGATAAACCTGGAGAGACTATCAATTGTTTCCAACATCGTAAAACGATGGATCGGCTACCTGTCGCAATCAAGATCAAACGACGTGGAAAATTGAGGAATGGGGTCATCTCGCTCCACGACAATACCCGTCCCCATGCCGCTGATGTAGTTAA